>NC_058108.1:21009027-21624384 GCF_914725855.1 Thunnus albacares | reverse complement strand
TCCTTTCACTGTGTTATAATTTTCTGCATTTCTGCTGGCATCAAGTATTATTACATTAAATAAGTAAAGCAGGATGTTGAAATGCTTCTGAAAAAGAAAAAAGGAAAAACACAGTATATGCTTAATCATCTATTTATTTTCATTGAATGTTGATTCAATTTCAGTTACTCCAAAAGTGAGCATATCTTGAATTCTTTAATATGATGTTTTTTTCGGATTGTTGTCTCATTTTCCTGCTGGAAGAGGAAGTGAAGCAGATCAAAGACCTCCCAACAAAAGTCGCAGCAATGTTGCCAAGATTTGGTTGGGTTGGAGGTTGGAGAAGAGTGACGAAAGCTGGGAAACACAGAACAGAAAACATTTACAGGACTTAATAAAAAAAAAAAGATTTTATAGAATATCAGTAGACTTTTTTGTATGTAAGAGAATCTCTTGCAGATTCTGACCTCAAAACTCGCTGAGCGTATGACTCTGTCTTCCTCCTCAGAGATCTTCAAGAGTAAAAAGTTTCACATCATGAATTGTTGCGTAAATTCACATTATTTATCTGAACTGAAAGCACCATATAAACATTCAACCTAACACATCATTAGAAAATACAGAATCTGGCACAACATTGTAGGTCAGAGTTGACGAGAGAACTTGCAGGAAAAGCACAACTTAACATTGGTCTCAGCACATAAGAACACTGAGTATGAAAATGTTACACTTACAGGAAGAGCCAAAGCGAGGCTCAGGAGGCATCCAAGCACAAAGACGACCTTCAGCATGGTTTCAGTGATCATACCTGTTGAAAAGAAAATATTAAAGATGAATAAACAAAATATCAACAAAATCACAATTCCTCCAATCACACTCAAATTCAGAAAAAAAAATGATAGAAATACCGTCAAGTCTTCACAATTTCAGTAGACTATTTAGTCGATGGCCAAGGAGTTTGTTGTAGTGTTGTTCTGGTAGTGAGCTTCTCTTATATATACTTACAGGAGTGGATGTCATCTCATTAGAATATGAAGCATTGTTGAGAAAAATACAATTATTAGGAAATCGTCAATCTCCACATTTCAAGGTGTGCCTGATGATCACACACAGAAACCACAACTGCACCATGTAATGTATCATTAGTCCAGATCAGGAATAATGTACTACGGTTGACTGGGATTTGGTGGAGCTTTAAGGGCTATGATCTGTTCAAAAACATTGAAAACACTGGTGAATGTCAAAATCTTTGTGAAAACTTGCATAAGTGGGTTTTAAGAAGCACTTTCTTCTTAAGAACAGTTGGTGAATGAGGCCCATTGCTTTTAGCCACACAAGTGGCGGGATGGCAATGTCGGTCTGTCCACCAACATCCATCTATTGGATGGGTTTACATGAAATTTTGTACAGACATTCATGACTTCAGAGGATGAATATGTCTGACTTTGGTGAACTCAAAAATTGTCATTTTACCCTCACACTTTGGTCAAATATCTTAATAACTATTGGATGGACTGGCACTAAGTTCTGTAAAGATATTCATGTTTACCAGAGTATATATTGTAATGATTTTGGTGATCCACTGACTTTTCTTCTAGAGCAATCATGAGGTCAAATATTTTATTTGTCCAATACTGTTCAAAACTAATTGCAAAACTGTACTTTATATTTAGTGCTAATTAGCAAATATTAATATGCTTTTTGCAATGGCTGGATATCGATGGACTAATGTTGCCATCCCACCACTGATATGGCTAAAAGCATAGGAAATTAAAGCTTTAACGTACAGTACCAGCCAAAGCTTTGGGAACACTTTCTCATTCAAGGGAATGGGAAGGTGTCCAGACTTTCGACTGGTACTGTACACTCACTTATTTTGATCAGAGCCCTTAAAGCTCCACCAAATCCCAGTCAACCATAGTACATTATTCTTGATCTGGACTAATGACACATTTCATGGTGCAGTTGTGGTTTCCGTGTGTGATCATCAGGCACACCCTGAAATGTGGAGATGGACGATTTCCTAATAATTGTATTTTTCTCAACAATGCTTCATATTCTAATGAGATGACATCCACTCCTGTAAGTGTATATAAGAGAATCTCACTCCCAGAACAACACTACAACAACCTCCTTGACCATCTACTAAATAGTCTACTGAAGTTGTGAAGACTTGACGGTATTTATATCAATATTTCTTTCTGAAATTGAGTGTGATTGGAGAAATTGTGATTTTGTTGATATTTTTCATGTTGTTCATTCATCTTTATTTTTTTTTCTTTTCAACAGGTCACTGAAACCATGCTGAAGGTCATATTTGTGCTTGGATGCCTCCTGAGTCTTGCTTTGGCTCTTCCTGTAAGTGTAACATTTTCATACTCAGTGTTCTTATATGCTGAGACCAACTTTAAGTTCTCACATTAACTGACCTACCATGTTGTACCAGATTCTGTATTTTCTAATGTTGTGTTTGGTTGAATGTTTATATGGTGCTTTCTGTTCAGATAAAAGACAAATAATGTGAATTTATGCAACAATTCATGATAAGAAACTCTTTACTCTTGAAGATCTATGAGGAGGAAGACAGAGTCATACGCTCAGCGAGTTTTGAGGTCAGTATCTCAGAGTATCTGAGATTCTCTTGCATACAAAAAATTCTACTGATATTCTATAAAATCAGTATTTTTGATTAAGTCCTGTAAATGTTTTCTTTTATGTGTTTCACAGCTTTCATCACTCTTCTCCAATCTCCAACCCAACCAAATCTTGGCAACACTGCTGCGACTTTTGTTGGGAGGTCTTTGATCTGCTTCACTTCCTCCTCCAGCAGGAAAATGAGACGACAAACTGAAAAAACCATCATATTAAAGAATTCAAGATGTGCTCACTTTCTGAGTAACTGAAACTGAATAAACAAATCATTAAAAATAAATAAAGAAATGACAAAGAATATACTTTGTTTTTCCTTTTTTCTTTTTCAGAAGCATTTCAACATCCTGCTTTACTTATTTAATGTTATAGTACTTGATGCCAACAGTGGTCACTCTCAGTATTGCAGTGAAAAATCTCCCTGTGGCCCAAAAAGCCTTTTTCTCCATAGACCACCATTGTAAAAGAGACGTTTGTAAAACTGTTAACAGGACACCTCAGACTGCAAACAATGTCTATTATGATTCTTTCTACTATGAATTTTTGATCCATGGAGGTTTTATATTTGTAAAACTTTCCACAAACCAAGAAAAGCAATTTAAAAATCTGTGATGTCACCACAATAAAGTCTTTGGGCCGAGCAGGAACTCACGGGTGTGCGGCTAGAGGGAGAAACACTGCTGCTTGTATTCAGTGGGCCACATACCCCCAGCAGTAAACCCAGAAGCTAGAAACCTTTTTTCCCGTATGCACCAGGCAAGCTGAATCTTATTGGACCGAATAGACGCCATTTTCGGTCCAGGATCCAGCTCTTTATAGTACATCTATGGGAGAGGGTCATCTTCCATTGCATCGCCATGTTTCTACAGTCGCCCAGAACAGACAAACCAAACACCGGCTCTAGAGAAGGCTTTTAATGTTTTTTGCAAGTTTCGCGGCCACCATAGGTCCTCCTACCCTCTTGGAAGGGGAGGGTGATGGGAGGGATATTTAGTTGGTTGCAATCTGCACTGATACCACTTAATTCTACACACTGTACCTTTAAATAATTGAATTGGATGGAAAAATTAACTTTGTTAATAATTGAATGTGAGCTGAGCATTTTCACATTGCCATTTATATTATTCATGGTAGATTTCAAAATACAAATGTTATTTTAGATAAATTCAGTATTACAAATTCTAGATGTCAAAGTGAAAATCTATCTAAGGTAAATCACTAACATGTGTCTCAATACATTTTACAATAAAACACTAAACAAAATACACTTGTACAATATGGACAAAGTCAAAAGGACTAACAAAGGATTAAGGTGGGCACTATCTAACTATTTTAAAGACGTGTTCACAAACAACATAAAGCTGAGTACTGTACATGAATCATGTCCAGTAACACTACTTCACTGTTTCCCAACAGCCATGAGATTAGTTCTAAGTCTTGCATGGACAGTGGACAACAGGTTTTTAGGATTATCCCCCCAAATACATCATTTCATCACATTTCACACCTTTAGGACAAATAGAAAAATCAAAATACCTTTGACACCTCAAAATCCACCTCTGGACTCTGTTAGTGACCACTGTTATCATCGCCACTCTTGACTTTGAAGGTAAGATTGGAGATAATTCATAGTTCATAGTTTTAGCAACTGAACTGACAATTTAGTTATTTTTAAAATCTTTTCTGTTTCTGTTCCAGGGAGGATTCTTGTGTTTTTAACTATGAAACTGTTAATCCTCCTTCTGTGCTTCATAACTTTAACTTTCGCCTTTCCTGTAAGTGCTTAAGTCACCTCTAAACTACTATGTTGTACCAGGTTCTGTGCTCAATGTTTTAATAGCACTTTCACTTCAGATAAAAAACAAATAATGTGAATTTATGCAACAATTCATGATGTGAAACTCTTTACTCTTGAAGGTCTCTGAGGAGGAAGACAGAGTCACACGCTCAGCGAGTTTAGAGGTCAGTATCTGCAAGAGATTCTCTTACATACAAAAATCTCTACTGATATTCTATAAAATCTGTTATGGACTCATGGTTTTGGGACTCTTTATGTTTTGTTCTTTTGGTTTTACTGTGTTACACTTATGTTGTCTAGTCCATTGGGTCATTTGGTTTTGCTCGTTTATGTTATCTGACTTATCTTTGAAAGACCTTCTTGCTTTATTAGTCAGCTTGTAGTGCTGTGTACCTAAGTTCATGTTTTCTGAGACAGTTTGATTCATGCTGGGTTGTGTTAAGAGGTGTTGTGTTTTCTGTGGTTTGGTTTTGTGTTTCTTTTTTGTGTTCCTTCACTCCTCCTGTGTTCATGTGCTCCTCCTCTCACTTGCCCTGCATTACTCTCATTAACCCTGTCCTGCTCTGTGTTTTCCCCCAGCCTATCGGCTCCCTGTTTGTTCTCCTGTTTTGTCACTTCACTCCCCTCTCCTGAACTTCTCTGCCCATCTCCCCACCTGCACCTCATCTCCTTGTTAGGACAGTTAGTTTTTAAGTCCTGGTTTTCTGTTCAGTCTTGGTTGGGTCATTTGTTTAGTCTAGTTGCATGCCTGCACTCTTGTTAGCTGTTCCTGTGTTAGTCAATAAATGTGTTCTTCAGTTGGTTGTGCCTGCTGAGTCTCTGCATTTGGGTCCAGCTGCTCCGCATATCAAAATCAGTATGTTTGATGAAGTCCTGTAAATGTTTTCTTTTCTGTGTTTCCCAGTATCTGTCACTCCTCTCCATCTTTCAACCCAATCAAGCCTTGGCAGCACTGCTGCAACTTTTGATGGGAAGTCTTTGATCTGCTCCATCTTTTCCTCCAGCAGGAAAATGAGATAACAAAGAATTCAAAATATGCTCATTTTTTGAGTAACTGAAACTGAACAAACAAATCATTAAAAATAAATAATGAAATGACCAAGCATATACTGTGTTTTTACCCTTTTTCTTTTTCAGAAGCATTTGAGCTTCACTTATTTAATTCTTTAATTCTTTGTACCAACAGAAATTTAGAAATTTAGAAAAATGATAACACAGTGAAAGGATATCCCTCTCTCTCTGTGCTCACAAGTAATTTATATTTTCTATTATATTTATATTCTTAACCTTACATTGTATAAGTGAAATCAATTTAGTTTATAATTTGACACTGCAGCAGTATAGTTTTTTTTACAACAAAGAAATCAATCACGGGGTAAACATGAGAGAGAAGAAGAATATATGCACATATGCACTAAACTGGTTTACAGTTTAACAAGACTACAGCCACACTCGAGGCTTTGTGTGGTTATACTTTGGCATAGCGTTCCTTTGAGCTAAATGCTAAAATTAGCAAGCTAACATATTCACAGTGACAATGCTAACATGCTGATGTTTAGCAGACATGAGTTAAATAACTTAAACATATTAGTTTAGTGTGTTAGCATGCTAATATTTGCTAATTAGCACTAAATACAAACTACAATTTTGCAATTAGTATTGGACAGTATTGGACAAATAAAATATTTGACATCATGGTTACTCTAGAAGAAAAGTCAGAGGATCACCAAAATTATTACAATATATACTCTGGTAAACATGAATATCTTTACAGAACTTTGTGCCAGTCCATCAAACACTTGTTAAAATATTTGACTAAGGTGTGAATGTAAATTGTCAAGTTGCTGGTGGTGCTAGAGGTAAAGTCAAGTGTTCACCAAAGTCTGCTGTATTCACCCTCTGGAGTCATGAATTTCTGGACAAAATTTCATGTAAATCCATCCAATAGCTGGATGTTGGTGGACAGACCGACATTGCCATCACACCAGTGATATGGCTAAAAGCATAGGAAATTAAAGCTTTAATGTACAGTACCAGCCAAAGCTTTGGGAACACTTTCTCATTCAAGGGAATGGGAAGGTGTCCAGACTTTCGACTGGTACTGTACACTCACTTATTTTGATCAGAGCCCTTAAAGCTCCACCAAATCCCAGTCAACCATAGTACATTATTCTTGATCTGGACTAATGACACATTACATGGTGCAGTTGTGGTTTACATGTGTGATCATCAGGCACACCTTGAAATGTGGAGATGGACAATTTCCTAATAATTGTATTTTTCTCAACAATGCTTCATATTCTAATGAGATGACATCCACTCCTGTAAGTGTATATAAGAGAATCTCACTCCCAGAACAACACTACAACAACCTCCTTGACCATCTACTAAATAGTCTACTGAAGTTGTGAAGACTTGACAGTATTTATATCTTTTTTTTTCTGAATTTGAGTGTGATTGGAGGAATTGTGATTTTGTTGATATTTCGTTAATAGCAGGTAATTAATAATTAACAGGTATGATCACTGAAACCATGCTGAAGGTCGTCTTTGTGCTTGGATGCCTCCTGAGCCTCGCTTTGGCTCTTCCTGTAAGTGTAACATTCTCATACTCAGTGTTCTTATGTGCTGAGACCAATGTTAAGTTGTGCTTTTCCTGCAAGTTCTCTCGTCAACTCTGACCTACCATGTTGTGCCAGATTCTGTATTTTCTAATGATGTGTTAGGTTGAATGTTTATATGGTGCTTTCAGTTCAGATAAAAGACAAATAATGTGAATTTACGCAACAATTCATGATGTGAAACTCTTTACTCTTGAAGATCTTTGAGGAGGAAGACAGAGTCATACACTCAGCAAGTTTTGAGGTCAGAATCTGCAAGAGATTCTCTTACATACAAAAAAATCTGCTGATATTCTATAAAATCAGAATTTTTGATTAAGTCCTGTAAATGTTTTTCTGTTCTGTGTTTCCCAGTTTCCGTCACTCTCCTCCAACAATCAACCCAACCAAATCTTGGCAACATTGCTGCGGCTTTTGTTGGCAAGTCTTTAAGCTGCTCCTCCTCCTCTTCCAGCAGAAAATGAGACAACAATCCGAAAAAAAACCATCACATTAAAGAATTCAAGATATCCTCACTTTATGAGTAACTGAAATTGAATAAATAAATCATCAAAAAAAAAAATAAAGAAGTGATTAAGCATATACTGTGTTTTTCCTTTTTTCTTTTTCAGAAGCATTTGAACATCCTGCTTTACTTATTTAATGTAATAGTACTCAATGCCAACAGAAATGCACAAATTATAACACAGTGAAAGGATATCCCTCTCTCTCTCTCTTTGTACTCACAAGTAACAGTATACTATATGAGGAATTGCACAATAAAGAAATCAATCATAGGGTAAACATGAGAGTGAAGAACAATATAACTGCTCAACACATAGTGCACTTACCCAACTTAACTGTCCACTCAGCTCTCAGTGTTTAGATGGGTTTGTAATTTAACAAGAGCACAGCCACACCTGAGGCTCTGTGAGGTTAAATATGAATATTTGTACAGAATTTTGCCAATGTGAATGTAAAATGTCAACTTGCTGGTGGTGCTTGAGGTAAAGTCAGGTGATCACCAAAGTCAGTAGTATTCATCCACTGGGGACCATGAATGTCTGTACAAAATTTCATGTAAAGCTATCCAATAAAGTAGAAATCTATCCAATAGCTGGATGCTGGTGGACCAAAGTTGTAGACTGACTGACTGACATTGCCATGCTGTGGCAGAGAGCATAGAAAATTAAATCTTAAGTCAGGGGAGACATTTGTTAGTGAGAACAGACAACTGTACCATTATTGCCTACATCAACAGGCAGCGCAGAGTCCAATCCAAAGCCCTGTTGAACATGGCAGAGAACCTGTTGTTGTGGGCCTCAGAACACCTCCTGTCTCTGCTAGCCATCCACATTCTCGGTCCAAAAAACACGGGGACTGACCTTATGTCATGAGGCAGCCCTCTGGCAGAGCTACTATTAAGGTGTATGCAGCAACTATTTCCTCCTGTCATGAGGGCTTTGGCGACAGACCTGTCTTCGCCCACCCCCTCATGAAACGTTTCTTGTGGGGGGTTAGGAGATAACACCCAGTGATGTGTGTCTCTGCCCCCCAGTGGGAACTACTGATGGTGCTTGAGGCTCCAGTGAAGGATTCCTATATGCCACTTGAGTGCTCCTCTCTGAAGGTATTGTCATTCAAGACAGCTTTGCTGCTTTCGCTGACCTCAGCAAGAGAGTGAGTGAGCTGTGTGGCCTGTCAGCTCACCCCAGCTGATTGCTGCTTTATTATGACCACAGTGGTGCTACTCTCAGACCAAACCCCTCCTTTGTTCCTAAGAACAAGGAGAACATTTAGGCTGAGAACTATTCAGCTAGAGGCATTTTGTCTTCCACCCCATGGGAACATCAGGTGCAGGGTGACTGTTGTATGGCTTTTGACCCCTGCGAGGTTAGGCCATGGTTGCACCCAGTTTCATGTTCATGTTAACTGGGCTGGGTTGGGCCCTAATCAGGCACTGCCTACTGTACACATAGAGTCCAGTAGAGGGCGGAGCCTGTGTGAGATAGAACGAAGGTTAGGATATTGTAACCCTAGTTCTTAGGCACAGGCAGAGCCCTCTACCTGTGGACCCTGCCGCTCCTATGTCATCTGCTGTGGTAGCGAGACGCTGCTTTATATACTGTCTGAGACACACGTAATCGGTAAGTACCTCCTGATTGGCCGGCTATGTACATGCCGATTTCAGTGGGCGATTGCATGCCTATGATTGGAGGAGAGTGTTAGCCATAGAGTCCAGCAGGGTGCTCCGCCTGTGCTTATAGAACTAGGGTTAAAAGGAAAGTTAGGATACCTTCGTTACACTACCTGGTTTTGATATAGAACCCTTGAATCCTCGCATTTGTTGTAGGCCCACCAAATCCCAAAATGTGCAGCGGTAAGCTGGTCTGTAGAAATAAAACACCTCCCTCTTAAAATGAATCACACATCCACAGTGAGAGAACATGTGAGTCGATCATCCATATCATCCATGGAAAATCACCAGAGAGCCAGTTGTCAGTGAGAGATTAGAAATAGGTTAACTCCTCTAAATGTGGAAGAAATGTTTAAGTGAAAAACATAATTTAGTGTCCAAGTGCTAAAGAAACTATTCTTTATTTTTTAAAATTAATCAAACCATCATAACAGGAGCTGTCCAATAAAAAAACATGTATCTCCAATTTTGGTGATATTGAAATTTTCAGATAAACTGAAGCATTTTTTTCCTTTATGGAGAAAGGTTTCCTTCAGCAGTGATGGCAATTTTATGTCAGTCTATCAGTATTTATTTGGCCCTTCTGAAGAGGATGACAGAAAGCACAGAGTCAACTGATTTTAAAATGTTTTTCATTTTTACTTGTAAAGTACAGATGTTCATTTCTGCATCTTTATAGTAATGGAATGTGTAATGAAATGAATGAATCATTAAAGGAACATAATGTGTCAATTTGTAGGTCAGTAAATATATATTGTCAGTGTTGCTTCTTGTTGTTGCTTCTTACTGGAAGTTATGTCTTCATTCAAATTATAAGCATAAAGTGTTTTCTTTACCTTTACGCCTTGATTTATCTGTAAGTAAGTGTTAAATACATAGAGAACTTTGCTATTTGAATATTTGTACTTTGTTCCAGCACAAAAAAGTTGACTGTGCCATGAGGCTAATTATGTGACTTTTTCATTGTATGACCCATAATCCCTTAATCCAGTTTCAGACCTTAATCGGCGCATCACTGTTTTGAAATCTAATCTAATTTGCAGGAATCCACAGACACATTTCAGTTTGTTATGTGATTCATATGTTTTGCTTAATCTTACTTATACATGCAAGAGCAGAGCAAAATTATTTTCTTGGGAAAATATTTTTGAGATCTTAATTTTAAGTACATATAAATATTAGCAGTTAAACAATATGTTACTGAGAAAACACCAAGACACGTTTGTTTGTTTGTTTGTTGTTTATTTGGATCTTCTTTAGCTGCTGCATAACAGCAGCTGTTCAATTTAACATAGCTTAACATAACATTACAAAATAAACAACTAAATAACAACAACACAGTTATATAACACAATGATGATACAACACATAATGATCCACATTCAGTTAACACCTTATAATGGCATGAAATACAATTTAAAAAATATTGCTTGTTGAAAGATACATTACTAGAAAACACATACAAACATGCTCTGGAAAAATTAATAAACATGTTGGTGTTTTTTAGTTAGTAAACATTTACACCCAACCCGTATAACAATTACAGTTATTATTATTGTTATTAGTAGTAGTAGTAGTACATTTTTACAAGTTATGAATACAATTGTCTGTTGACATTCACTCTGTTTTGTTCTACTTGTTTTTTGTGAGTCTCATTTTTAACTGTATATTTATACTGTGTACTGTGGTACCATATAAACTTTCAAATGCTTCTAAATTACAGGATGACAAAATCTATTTATTTCCATCTTATCTTTATGTTTCACCCTGATGCTCATACAGAATGAGTAATATGAATGAGAGGAATATATGCAATGGTCACATTTCATGTACTGTAGCTGGATGATATAGAAAAAAATATTAGACAGTTTTTAATCAAATATGTTAACATGACTACATTTTGGACTGCTGCTACATTCATACTGTATATTGTGTATCCTGTACTGTACTCTGTACAGTTCATACATACTTTCTTTGGTTTGTTTCTTCATCATTCAATCAATCACTCAGTCAGACCAGTAATCTATTGGGACACAGTATTAACTCCACCCTTTTCTCTGAAATAGTCTTAATTGCTCAACATGACTGCATTGAGTTACAGAAAAATGTTTGGACACTAATTTGTTTTGTAAGGACATTGCAAAACAGCTGTCAGCTGTGATTGGCTGAGAGACACTATATATGCCTGACTAACTGACTCACCAATAACAAATATCACAGCACTGTTTGTGTTCAACATCTGAAAGAGCTGAACATTCAGAGAGGTAATAGATAGACAATAGTGCCATAGACAATAGAATGAGGCCAAGATAGGATCTTTGCATTTAGCTGCAGCAGTAATTTGCAGTGGTTTTTTTATGACAAATTGGTTTGATTCTCACTCTTTTTTTTTCAGATGCAGGCATTCGGAGTGAAGATCGTTGCTCTTCTTGTGGTCATGATGCTTGTCTCGAGCACTTTGGTAAGACACAAACTTTCTGTACTCTACCATAATTTACAACAAGGACTGTTTGCTATTAAACTATTACTAAACTTGCTTAACTTTGTTTTACTTACTTTCGAAGGCTCTTCCTGACCATGTGATTGGGAAACGCTCAAGTGAGGAGGTCAGTATTTAGGTTGGATGCGTAGAGACAAAGATACAAATTTTTATTCATTTGAACTTCCTAGTTCTAACCACCTAAGTGAGAAATACAGACTGAATAAAAACAGAATAGAAATAAGTTCTTGTATACACTTCTTGATTCTTTTTCCCTACAGATTCGCCGTCCTCCCACCAGCACCAACACCAACAACATGTCCATGTCCCAGTTTACTGAGCTGCTCCAGCTGCTGAAGGTCTTCAAGGACTTGTTTCAAAAACTTTTAACACCTACACAATGATGTGATTACACTCTGAGCCAATTACTGGCTAAAATCACATGAAAGCAATAAAGAACCTTTAAAATGCACTTAATTTCCTCCTTGTCTTGATTTTATGAGCATCTGACTTTCTGAATATCTAGTTGCTGATGTTATTTCACCCAAAACATACTCACATAAAATATAGTGTGATGGGTTCTTAGTCTTGAAGGACATGCTATCTAGTAGGGACACAAGCTCTTTTATTCTGCTTTGAGAACACAGACATAGCAAGGTACTGACCAGTGTGAGCTTCAGTGCAAGTCCATCAAATTTAAAACTCATCACACAACTCAGTATACCATGCTTTATTCACCAAACATTTTTGGGTATCTCGCCTTCATCAAGGTGGTGCCTGATGCTGCTTCTGTTCCCACATATATATTAATCAACAAATCATCATATATATATATATAAAACATCGGAATCAATTGCTTTTTCTTTTGCTGTAGGTAAAGAATTGCCACGGATATGTACTTGTATTCTGTAACTGTGCATGTTGGTCTGATCGCCATGTAGCTGCATGAAGGACACACAATAGCCACTAAGCAACTGTTAAAGTCAGCTGACATGTCATCAGGGTCCTGGCACAGACAAGAATTGCCATAGCAACCCCACAGCAGGAAATAAATATATTTAACAAATGTGCAATATCACAGTAACAATCTTGAGTTTGTGTTTGACCTTGTGAGATTCTCTCTGGAAATTCAATGAGCAGAAAAACATTAAAATATCCTCAGTGGCAACATTTTGTTTGATTGCATGGATTACATGGCCACTGCTTGTAGGCATATCAACAGAGTAAAAAACATATCCTGGAAGATTGGCTGTAAAGGTCTGATATACACTCTCCTTTTCTCAAATTCATACATTTTCCATATAAACACATTCCTGTTTCAACAAGTCCTCTATTACAGTTTGATATAACACAGTGATGAATGAATCGGTCTCCCACTTAATGAAATTGCGTTCATCTTCTCTGTCAGCAGCTGTTTCTGGTGTTGTTTCCATAGACTGTTTCCAGTAGAAATTGGTAAAATTGGGTTTCCTCTGGTGATACATCTTCACATTAATTTCACATCAGGGATGAAAACATCATAATTTAATTTTTTTTATGGAATGTTTTAGCAAAAGAACACTAGAAACAGCCTCCAAATGACAAGAGAGCATTTGATCTCAAACCAACAGATAGTGTGAGGCTGTTATTTATTATCTGTTTGTCATGAGATTTAAAGTAATAAAAATGGGTAATTTCCTTGTAGTGAGACACATTTTGTCATCAACAGACCTGGGTTGTTGGCATGAACAGTCCCTTAATAGCTGAACAGAAAAGGAAAACTTACTAAATTTTATCAACAAAAAAGAGAAAGACAGAAAGACAACATACATTGTTTGACTGATGAGTGATCTTTAGAAAATACTGTACAAAAACAACACACCATATTACAAAAAAACAATTAAAATGGTTATAATATGAACTTATCCTCTTAAAACCCAGATTTTTTCCTTAAAGGTAGAGTTTTTGTCCTTGTTGTGGGTCCCCGTTTATGCACATGAAGTAACGTGCCAACAAAAACAGAAGAAAAAGACTTCAAGCAAGTAAACATGGATGTAAATAATGCAGAAGATTCAGATTTTCTCCTTAATTTTGTCCCTGAGGGACAAATTTATGTATATATTTTCAAATGTCTGTGTGTTTATCAGAGGCAGAGTTTTGCTGTGATTTTGTTACAGTTGGAAAAAAAATTGTGTCAGTAGACACAAATCCACACAATAGACACAAATTCTCCCATTTGAACTATGGTTCTCTCTCTGCACTGTATCAAAATTTAATTCTAACTGTTGGTCCATCATAGGAAATAAAAAACAATTTAAATCTCCAGATCATCAAATATAAAAACTCTAGACAACACTTGCAACAGATCATAGACTTTAATGACGGCTATTGAGGAAATAAAAGAGATCCACCATGAGTAAACAAGATGATTACAGCATGCGTATTTGGAAAGGATTGAGCAAGTATTGTTTTGCAGGTGGAAATAAAGCTCTAGGCAACAGATATTAAGGTTTCACAAGTATGGAGCACTTAAACATCAGCAGTCCTCCCCAACTTCCATGGCAAATATTTCAAATTCTTTTTAAACTCTAACTGTGAAGTGTTACAGCGTATGACATTCTTCAAACAAATGGATACAGTGTATGTCTGTGTGTGTGTGTGTGTGTGTGTGTGTGTGTGTATCAGCTGTACAAAGTGGGCTTAGTGGTTCATTCAGCTGACAATGTGTCACAAAACATTTTAAGTCTAACAGGATTATAAACAGGATGTGAACCTCAATATTACAAAAGCAGTCTAGTCGGGTAACGAAACTGTTCACGCCTATTTTGGTTTTGTGTCCGGAGGCTGCCTAGAGACCGACCGCATCTGAGATGAAGTAACACCTTTAAAGTGCAAGAGCAATGTGGGACACGGCGAGGCTGTTTAAAAGCTAAGAGTTTCTTGAGAGGTCCAGCTCGATAGTAGAGAACACACGTGTGATATTATATTCATTATTAAGCTGTTTACACTTGTACTCATCTGCAGCACTCAAGCAGCTCTAATTATCAAGGGATCTGAATTACAGTTGAAGATGAAGTTTGCTCCTCTGATAATTTTCCTCTTGATCAACTCTCCTGTAGCCGTAAGTACAAAAAAAAGAATCAATACACTATTCTTTTCTGATGCAATTTTCATGAGTTAGGTATGATTTTAAGCTAATGCAGTGTTTTTTGCAGAATTGTCATCACTATCATAGCAGTGATTCCGACAGTCATGAGGTAAGAATGAATTATCACTATAGTAGCAGTGAGTCTGACAGTGATGAGGTAAGGATGAAATTAATCATTTATCAGTTATAGTGAGAGATCAACTACATAGCAGAACAACTTTTTAAAAAATGATTTTTATAAAATTATTTTGGTGTGTTTATTTTGGCTTGATGCAGAGAGGCAATCGTTACCCAGGAATTCGACTCTGGCCTTGGTTCCCTTTTTGCCGTATCTTTCCTGGTCTGTGTCGAAGGCCACCACCCGCTCCTACCACACCTCCACCTCCACCTCCAACTGTGCCTCCAACACCAAAACCAACCCCAACCCCAGGCCGAACCCCAACTCCAGGCAAAACCACGAAGACCACAGAGAACCCGCGAGGAGACAACGGATAAACTTCACTGATCAGAGCAAGAACAGCAAATTTATTCTACATCACTTTCTCGTCATTCTTCAACAACAGAGAGTGTACTAAGTGATATGGAAATGTGTGCTAAGTGTGTATTTTTTTTGTTTTTTTCACATTTCAGTATTGGTTGAGCACCTTTTCTACAATCTTATGTATCTTTCTAGTGATTCCCTTCATCTTTAATCCCATTTTAATCACCATAATGTGTTGTTCACCTCTTTTTCATATCATATCAAGATCAATGTAAAAACCTGAAGAATGTAGTGATATATTGTGATTTAAAATTGAGACAGGCCCTCAGTCTGGGTGTAATTACGAGTTTTGCTGGAGGTTGGTCTCAGGACGGCAGAGGAGACACCTGTGGGAGGATGCTGACATCATGCCGGTGAAATATATGCTCAGTGGGCACACACACACCATCATCCCCAGATCAACTCAGCTTAAGAAAGGGATGAGTGTTGAGCCTTTAATGCCTGACTCTCTGCTTCATCAGTCTGTCGGACTGTTTTTATCATGACTCAGCCTCTTGACCAATATTCCCATTCCTTGCACTGCACTGTCATGTCTTTGCCGCATTTATTCAAAGAAACTTTGACATAAAATATGTCTACCTAGGTAATCAAAAAATATACTTCTGTTACTGTTTCAATGTGTAACTGTATCACAGATCTCTCATGTAAAATGTTTGAAACAGTGGGTTTTGTGCAGCTTCTAATTATGAATGTAATCTTTTTTTCTCCAAGTTTCTGCTTTTCATATGTTCTTGCACTGAATACTGAATATTTTTGCATGTTTTATTTGATGGGGATAAAAAAAAAAACATTTTTAATAACAAGATACATATGGAGATGGCATTTTTGTGGTCAGTTTTATTTTTATTCATCGTGGGGCAATTATGGCATCTGTCTGTCTGTTTGTAGACACATTCCTACGAACCCAGTGAACTGATATCCAATACATGGCAGAAATGTCAGGTGTTGACCATCTTGCAGCAAAATATAATAATGAAGATAACTGTGACATGGAGTTAATATTCTGTGTGGATGTTACGTTCCTTTGCAGTTACAATAGTGTGTTTTGTGTTCTGTGTGCCAAACAAACTTGTCCTATAACTCAGCAGTTATGATGTTTAGAAACACTAAAAAAGAAATTTTAAAAAAATCAGCCCTCTGTATCCATGAGGAATAACATTTTATGACATTTTTTTCACCAAATCTGACAGGTATGGAGCTTAAAACAAGCTACTTTTCATTTAGTTCCACATTTTTGATCATTAATTGTTGACCTGAAACCCAGACACAATGTCCAAGTACTGTAAAAAAAAAAAAAAAAAAAAAAAAAAAGAAATAAAAGAAAAAAAATTGCAATTTTTTTGCGAGTTGAAATAAAACATCTGTCAGAAGTCTATCCAAACACATCATTCCATCTTTGTCTTAAACTTTACCCATTTAGGGACAACACTAATAATTAACATCAATATGATGTAAATGTGTTGGTAAATGTGTAATTTTCAACTGCATTCCCCCAGGTTGATGTTATACATTAAATTAACAGCAATTATATGTATAAACACTGTATATTTCTTATATTTTAATTGAATACGGTACACTATCATGTATAAATTGCAACTGGCTTTCTGTCTCATGTAAGTCAGCTGGATTTTATTCTCTAAATTAAGCACCATAGGTATGAATAAGAGCAAATGTGAGTCTAACAGTGTTGCTCTTTGATATACTGGTCACCTGTCCAGCGTATTCCCCCACCTCACAATGCATGCTGGTACGGACACCTGCAATTCTCAAGAGTAAAGAAAATGAAATAATTTTTTAAGGAAAATTCAAACTTAATTAAAATGACACATTTGAGCAAAGACTGTATTTTGATATTTAGTTGTCCTTCTGAGTAACATTACATTTATGATTAAGAACATTCAAATAGTAAAACTACTGTAAGCCTATTACACTGTGGATTGACAATGGGGACAGAGATTTTTTCTGATGACAAAAATGTCATGTTTGAGGTTAGAAAACAAAAAACGTTTTCTACCCTCAACCGTGAAACCTCAAGCTGCTATCAGCCTTTCTTGGTCGAAATTAATACATTGATACAGTGACTGAATGTTTTCTGCCTCCAGCTTCAGACTGCCCCCTTGTGCATTTGTGTGTACCTACAGTCTCCGCCTGAGTCCAGCTAAGAAAACACGTCTGTTCAAACACACACACCAACTAGCTAAAGCAGCACTTAGTGGCAAGGCATGCAGTAGGATAACCCTGTCTTGTGCATGTGTGAGTTGTGCATGTGTGCTCATGTGTACACAACATGAGTACACATCACAAAGGTTAAGTCAAATTAAAAATCATTTGAAGTTGAAACACTGTAACGAAGCCTGTAATTAAGATTTCATAGCGATGAGTAGTGAAGGCAGTGGTGGCAACAACCATGACAATAATAAATAAGATTAGAGCTACTATTACTGCTGTAAATACTATTATTATCACTACTTCGCTCAAAACCTTTTGCGCACACGCACACACAAACCTTTTTTCCCCTTCCACTCCCATCGTTCATTATCACTCCTCTCCCTCTCTTTTCATTTGCCTCCTTATTGCATTATGTTTTTTTTCCTTTCTGCACTTGGTTGGTTGGAGTTTCTCTACCATGCTGCCAGCAACATTTCAGGGGCTCTGCTGGATCCGCCTGACATGGGGTGGCATTGGTCGAGGACTGGGTCCTCTCAAAGAAAAGGAAGTCAAGTCAAGTCAAGTCAGTTTTATTTATATAGCTCTAAATCACAACAGAAGTCATCTCAGGGCACTTTTCACATGGAGCAGATCTAGAACGTACTCTTTAATTTACAGAGACCCAACATTCTCCCATGAACAAGCATTTGGCAACAGTGGCAAGGAAAAACCTCCCTTTAACTGGAAGAAACTTCAAGCAGAACCGGGGTGTAGGTGGGTGGCCATCTGCCTGGACTGGTTGGTTTGGGAACATAACAATAATATGGTCATAACAACTTGTGATGACAACATGACCTATTGCTCACAGTGGACAGTCTTCCTCCATGATGATCTGGATGATCTGTGGAAAGTTGGGTGCAAACTGCATCCTCCTCAGTGTCAATGCACAGCCAAAGGCAAAGATACAACAACAACAACAACAAAGAAAGAGAGAAACAGCCCGAGGAGGAACTTGCTAGCTCTTTCTAACCACCCTGGTCTTGGCTGCTCTTTTACACGCTTATGTGTGTATATTTACATATCTTCATTTTATCTCTCACTCTTTCTCACTCACACATTTCTTCTTTTTTTTATTTCATCCTACCCTTTCCACCTTTTCTTTTCCTCCTTCTACAATCCCTTCCCTGCACATAACCATATATCCCCATGGCTGTTCTCACAGATACACATGTGAAAATATTTGTTCCAAATGATACAAGTATTTCTCCCACAAATGTCTGTGCTGATTAAATTACACTGTTTTGTTTTGTTGACTGTACATTTTGTTGTATCTATGTTCGTTCAATTTGTGCCATGTTTTTTTTGTTAAAATTTTATGACTATTTATTATGTCATCCTGTGAGTTTTGTCCAGATGTGCGTAGCTGTGTGCTCTGATGCATTAAACTGCTTCCCTGGGACATGAATAGTTCTTTGAATTTAACTGAATTCAATGAACAATGCCAGATAGCACTATTAAAAAAATCAGATTTCAATCATTACATTGTGTGTTAGTTGTAAAAGTATTTTTAAAATCTCATTATCAATGTTAAATCTCTGCCTGAAAGGTTATTTAAATTTCTATCAATTCATCCTTTTCTCCCAGTTTTGTTGCACATTTCACACATGTGGTGAGACCACAGAGTGAGACAGTGACACATGAGCCACACCCACAGGTGCTCTGAGTGACAGGAAAACCACATGTCTTACAGGTACTTTTGTGACTGTTTATTCATTTCTGCAGACATTACAGCATTATAATTGAGGAAAACAGGCAGCTTAGGGCATTCAGTGGATTTTCTTTGGTTTAAAACTCATTGCTTCATTCACACCACAAGATTAGATTGAATTTGTCTGTTTTTTCTGTCATGTGATTGGTTGTTTCATTCTGTGAGCAGTGCATAAGTCAGAGCCCCCTCTCACACAGGTTCATGAATTTACTCTAAGTGCTCTTAGTGAACATTCCTTGAAAGCCTTCATTGATCCCGTGGGAACCAATTTAAAACTATATTGATTTTCTTTAACTTTTGGAAATGATTATCGCAATCCTACTGTCATGTTTCACCATAATGGTTTCTGCAGTTCCAGTAAGTAGACTCATTTATTGACTATATTTCTTTTACAAATATTTAAAATATAGTTTTTTGTTTTTTATTCACTAGTTTGTTATTTATTTACATTTATTTGAATGATTTGACAGTTCTCTATCTGTTCACATTAGAGATTTTTCTTAAATATTTTTCAGGTGAGTCCTAATGTCCGCCCTCCCCTGCTGTCACAAGGAGGGGCCATTCAGCCTGTAGAAGCCACAAACCAAAATCCTAAGGCTCAGACGCCAGTCCCCACTCTCTCCGTGGATCAACCGCAGTCTGCGGTCCCCCAGCAGCAAAGTCCCCACCAGTTCCTGCCCCCCCTGCAACACTACACCTGGTCTCCAATAGGGGGCGGTGCGCTGATCGTCCCCCTGCAGCCAAGTGTCCAGGGATCTCAGCCTACTAGCCAGCCGACACTGCCACAGCCGGCTCTGGTAAGACATCGAATGAGAAAGGATGTGATGCAGAGAACAGAATATTTGACTACTTTTAAAGTTAATTTAATTTCACTTCCAAACATAACTGTTCTTTAATATCTGATATTTTCTTAATTTGTTTTATTACAACCACAGAAATAAACAACATAAATCCCAGAAGTACTGTTCAGAACACAACTAATTTTGAGTTTATTTTGTTTCTGTTTTCAGGTTTTCCCTCCCTATGGATACTTCCCTCTTTTCTCATCACCGTACGGGAATCAACCTGTGAGATATTATTAAAAAATGTCTGTCATGTGTTTGGAGACAGATCCTTCCATGCACTGCATAGAGAACTGCCTGTACTATGCTGTCCTATAGACTGCAGATACAAAAATATTTTCCAACCACAACTCTGCTTGAAATATTTCACCTGAGGGGTCTTAACATATTTCTACTGTGCATTGATCTTATTTTTTGTTACATGCTGTCAACATGACCTGTATAAGAGAACTGAAACAAGCTGAAACTCTTCCATTACAGACAGTGTCATAGAAATAAAAACATCCATCTGTCAGTAGATTTATGACCCTGAAATGATAACTTGATATTGCAACTTGAGATGATGCGCTTGTCTGTTTTGTTTTTCACATGATTTTCTGCTTCATGTGAGATTTAAATTGAAACTTGGAGTAGCAGAATATTAGAATTACAATAGATTTTTGTCATGCTGGCAAACACTTAAATGTAATTTCTTTCTCTCAAGTTCTCCCCATATGGATTCCTGATTAATCGTGAAGCACCTATCCCACAAACTCCCGCAAATCAACCTCTGAACACTCAAGTGTCACTTGGAGAAACACCCTCCAGACCTGTTCCTTCAGCAGATCCACCTCAGCCAGTACAGCAACAACAGGTGTCTGTACCTTAATGAACCTGAAACTGACAGCAATGCTCATAAAAAATTAAAAAGATAACATATTAGAAGAATATGGCAGCAACTTACAAATTGCATTATACTCTGTCTTATTATTTTAACCCACAGAATCCCCAAATTGTGCACATGCTCCAACAACCAATGGTAAATACTTTTTGTAAATTTGGATAATAACATGATTGATGTCTGATTTCACCATGTTGTTTCTCATTTGACATGTACCTTCATTCTTTACTAGAATTCTGCTCTTGGCAGTCTCAGCTCAGAGGAGCTCGAGGTAACACAGCCAAGATTTTTTTCTGTCTCTAAGCCTGTTCAAACAATCTGCCGAGTGAACTCAGTGATCCCATTTAAGATCCAATAGTTCCCCCTCCCTGGCCTCTTACAGTATGTTTCCTCTCCTTTTTGTTTCAGATGGCAGCCAAACTGGGCCAACTGGGTGCGTACCTGCAAATGGTGCTGACAAACCCACCTGCAGGAGCCATTCAGGAGCCTGTAAGCCAGGCCGCTGGGCTGACAAACCGAGGGCAGCCAGAAGCCCTGCCAGCTGAGGGGACCTCGTCACCTGGAGTTCAACAGACACAGAGGCTCCGTCAAAGATCTGGAACAATGGCTATTGGTGTCCCTGTTGGTTTGGAGAAACCAGCGCAGGAAGTGGTCACAGTACAAACACCTGCTCAACCTAAACTGAAACCCACACAGGGAAACCTTCTCTGAGACTGCAGCCAGCCGCAAAGATGGCTAATAGTATACTGAGAAAGGATTTAAACCATTATTGATGAAAAGTGTAGACTAAGAATGTGTCAATGAAGATTTTTAAGGGTTTTTGTATCATCTTGTATCTGAACATTTTACTAACTGTGAGTGAACATTTCATCACTATAATAGCTTTTTCTCTTTTTAATAAATAATATCATATTAAAATGAACAACAAACACAGTCAAAATTGACCTGTTTCCACTTTTTAAATCTTTTAAAATCTTTTTTAAATCTATTGCTTGTTTTCATGATTTTAGTTACATTCTTATTTTAAGCCGGCAAAAAAAATTTTTTTGGTTACTTGGGGGCAGCAGCAACAAGCTTTAAACACAACACTGAAATATAATATATCACCCTTTTATTTACTTGTATATGTTGCAGTTGCCTATCTACACATCAAGTTGACACGTAGCAACATTAGCATTAATTTGTAGTCATGTTTCTGGTCACCTAATGAATGTAAGTCCAATATTCAATCTCCTTTAAGCTCCCATCTGCTCTCTACGAACTCCTGTTCCCCAAGAATCCCAAACTCTCCCTTGAAAATATAAAAATATTGATTATATATTCATGCCATTTAATTGGCACAGTGTCTTTGACATTTTCTGTTGCACCTTATTTTCTCAGCAACACCCAGTTTCATGTTCATACAGTGAGACACATTCAAAACTGCCCTACAGCAGATTTTCTACAACACACATGGCACATGTCAAGAAAATGTCATATATTAGTCTTAATCATTAACAGTAAATTTGTTTCACAAAGTCTGAAAAGTTATCCGAGTCTGAGTCAACATGAAGTAGCTTCTCCTCTCAGGGAATTACAGTTGAACTTAAATACTTTGAATGGTACTTTCTAAATTTTTTCCACCCAGTAATGCCATAATGTAATTGGAGTGGATACAGTGGGTTGTCTAACCATCATGCTGAGACCTTTTTCTCCCAGTTCATGGATTTTGGTCCAAGTGCAACACTGAGTTCCCACAGTCTCACATTCAATGTATAAACTGAATATTTCAAACTAGCATTTTCAAACTATCACCAATTTACAGTTTGAGCCATCAAATCAGTCTATATTTAGTAAAAAGTGAATAAGTTTGAGTAGAAACTCAAGCATATTGTGATTTAATGAAGAAATGATACAGCTGTAATATAATCATTATGGTATTTATCATCCAATCATCATCAGCTATCATACATTACCTGTTATAATAGATATGGAACAACTCTGTGATAAGATGTGATATTTTAGAGTGACAACTTAAATAAAAAACAATCTACTACAGCTATAATGTTAGTTTCAAAAGGATAAATCTGACCCCTATTCATGTGCAGCCCTTTTGCTTTTATTGTGTGTAAAGATGTTGCAAGGAGGCCCCTGATATAGCACATCGCCAAGGGATCAAATTTTGTACATTGTAATACATGTTTCAAGCCAAAAATGTATTATGAGAGCACTCACAGAGATACAGCTGCCAATTTTGAGTTGTAAAAAACAAAGTCCTTGGCCTATCACCAACATCTGTCAAAGCTTTGCTCGCCCCTTGTTTTGTCAGCAAATAAATAGGAGTAGATCTCTCTGCAGTCGTCACTCCTCTGCTCAGCAATCCTTCAGTGCTCGTGTGCTGCTGGAAAGGAAAGGTAATGTAGGCAACTAATATCATGTGATATTTTTTAAAGAAAATTTTAAATGATGCTCTATTTAAATGCTGTTTGCAGTGAATATCGTTAATCTAATAACTCAAAAAAACTCTCTTTGACAGCTTAATCCAAAATGAAATCCATCCTGTTGGCTGTCTGCATCATTGGGGTGGCTATCTGCGCCCCTGTAAGCAAACACCCTCTATTTTTCAAATATTTTTCCTTCTTATTTCTCTCACAATGTTAAATGTTACTAATTGACAAAATAATCTCACCTCCATGTAGCAGCTTTTCTGGAGCTTTCAGTTATACCACATGATATTTATCAGAAGATGCTCAAATAGTGGATGTATTTTCTGGGCAGTTAAGGACTTCTTGTGTGTGTTGGTTACTGCCTATATTTAACTGTAAATAATATCGACAAATACAATTTGTCTGAATTGTCAATTTTACACTGACCTGCAGTAATTTCTCCCCTAAATCCTCTTTACAGGCCCATAAGTACATGGAGTTTGACATCCATTACGCGCCGCCTCAGGTACAGTAAGAAACAGCACAGATCAGCTGGTGTACATCATGACATACACACACACACACACACACACACACACACACGAAAAACCACAGTAAAAGTCACATTTTCAAACATCACTGAATAAGCCCTACACACAGGTCTGCTATTAGGTTCACCACTGATGGCTGTGTTTCTATATCTGAGCCTGATGATGCTTCTTTTACTGCTTACTCTTTATTAGTTTGCTGCTTTTTCTTACTTACTGTACAATTCAAATCTTTGTGAAACTTAAATTAAACCCGATCTTTACAGGCAGCTCAAGCCATCCCTGCTGGAGCCCCAATTGAAACTCTCGATGTTGTAAGAGCTAAATTAAATTGTTTTACAACCCTTTTAAAAAAAATACATTTAACATTAATAACCACTCTTTTGTATGATAATCTTGGCTGTTTTTATTTTCAGCTCCTCCCAGTTGATGACCAGCGAATGCCTATTGCAGGACCTGTGAGTGACACAGTATAGCTTGATATGTGTGTGTATAGTAGTTTGAGATGCTTTATCAAAAGAAGTTGCAGTTAGCACCTACACTACCATCTGAATCAAAGATAATGAATACTATAGGCACTCCACCAAAATGCAGTTTCAGGGGCCACATGCAAACCTTAGAGAAGAGATGGATTATATGTGAAGTATTGGACTTTCTTAATTGCATGCGTGTGTGTGTGCTTGTGTGTATTTTCACTGAAAGGTCCAAGGTTTCATCAAGCAGGAGATCCCCCTGCCACACGGTGGTGGTACAGAGGAGGTGGTAAGTGCCTCCAGAATTGTTTTCATTTCTCTGACAGAAGTTGTGAGATCTTATTGCAACCTGATTTAAATCCTACTGATCTCGTCTTTCTCCTTCTCCAGTTGTACCCCTTTGGTTTCAGCCAAGATGCTGCTGCCCCCGTTGCTCCTGCCGATCCCGTTGCTCCTGTTGCTCCTGTTGCTCCTGTTGCTCCTGTTGCTCCTGCTGCTCCAGCTGCTCCTGCTGCTCCAGCTGCCCCTGTTGAGCCCATCATTGCTGTGAGTGGCTCTATAACACTGATTATTGGTTTGCATTGTGAGCAATTTAAGTTTATTGAAAAATCACAAAGAGTTTTTCTCTGTCAGCTGCCAACAGTATGTATGCTTCAGTTCATTTTAAAGTACAATTATATCCTCAAATAACCGCAGCAGGAAGGAAAAACTAAACTGAATTATAGTAGAGAAAAGGGCAACGAGTTTGTTCCAGTAAATAATGGAATAAACATTTTTCTCTGACGCAATAAATATTGCTCTCCTAAGGTTTTGAGAGACATCGGCTCATCAATAGACATGTGAGAAACTGTCCCCATTCCTGATTGGCTCATCAGCAGTCTGTCATTTCAGGCTCCCAAACCCAGCGGAGATGATGATGACGAAGAGGATGACTAAAGAAAGCAGAGTCGGCAGGATATGCACAACTTCGTGTACAGGCAAGTACACAAAAAATAACCATAGAGAGAAAGTGCTTTGCTGCATAATACAAACTCCTCAGAGAGGTTGTTTTTTTTTCTTAAAAAATGATTTATGAAACAAAATCTGAGGATCAAAGAATCTCTTCTTGTGTGTCTTTGAGAGAACAGTTGAGATGTATTATTCTTTTCTTCCCACAATAGGTGATGAATGCAATAAGACCAGCAACATTCCATGGTGAAAGATCACCAGCCAACACTGCTGTTTCCCAAAGTATGAAAAATGTGGTGCTATGCTTTTTAATGAAAACGGTGCTATGTACTTCCAGGAAAAAAAGGTCATGGACTGTTTCCTGAAAAAAAACAAAAGATGCTATGCCAACAAATGTAATATGAGCAGGTTTTTTCCCAGTTTTTAACCATTGCATTTATGTTTGTTTGGTTCATGAATCATATTCACCAAGCTTCACAATAATAAATGATAAGAGCTCACTCATTTTCTTGTGTTTCTTTGCCTGAAAACCTGTAACATTATAGTTAGACAAGACTAACTAAGGTTCATTTGGTTGTAATAATATTAAATTATAACTAAATGCTCAATCCACTTTAATGTTCTGTTACATTTGATCATTGTGTCATCAAAAGTAAAGATAAATCACAATTAGCATTTTGTATTGAGATTATTATAAATGACTGTAATCTCTTATATTAAGATGCAATTTGAATCATGTTCTACAAGTTAAAAAGTTACAACCACTTTAAACATGAACATATACACAAACAATAACTTTTGATAATTACACAAGTTCTACTTTTCTACTTTTACAATGCTTAAGTCAGCAGTGAATAGCCTCAACAAATTTGTTCTTCTCTGCTGCTTGAATGGTTTGGGAGAATGAATGTGTGAGTAACAGAAGAATTATCAATATTTCATATCATATTCAATTTCCATGTGTGATAGGCACAACATTGCTATTTCAGACATTTATGCCACAGTACTGCAGTTGAACAGAAGCAATAAAAGTGTCATGATGGCAGAATGAAGAGCAAGCAGATTGAAGGTGTGCTCTGCACTAGACAGTGTAATCAACCATAGACTGCTATTACACCGAAAGTGGATTTGACCACTGGTCATTTAGTAAAGCTGAAGACTAGACATCTATGCTGCACCTGCTCATTGAGTAGCATCACTCCCATCAGCTCTGGTTGGCCACCAGATGAGCTGGTACCCTATAAAAGCCAAGGTAACTCTGTGGAAGATACAATAATCATTGACATCACCTTCACAATCTTCTCAATCTCCAGTGTTGTTTTTATCGCAGACGGTGAGTTAAGACAAACTTCAACATAAATTAATTCCTGCTTTTCTAACTGGATCACAACATCTAGTGGGACTTTTTTTGCATTTTTAATTACTGTTAATGTAATGATGAACTTTTTGTAGGACACTCTGCAAAAATGAAACTGGTCATCCTGTGCCTCTGCCTGGCTAGTACGGCCTCAGCTGCACCAGTAAGTTTTAAAACATAGACAAACGTTACTCTTTTACTGTGGAACTTTATTTCCTTAACTCAATTTGTGCTCCATTTGATAAATATTAAATATGTCTGTCTTCTGTTTGTCTTCATTTTCAGCCCTATCATTTCCTGTCTTTTCATGCAGGTTCCAGACAACAGGTACCCTCACAGGTAACCATGCATTTAGTAAGCAGCTATTTATTTATTTATTTTTACTACATGCTAAAAAATGAATGTGCAATACACTGGCTCATTGTGATTCTGATTTTAAGTACAACAAAAAAATATTTGTTCATGGAAGTAACATTTTGCATCCACTCAGGTGAGAAATACCTACTCAGCTGGTCAGTCTTTACCAACTCTACCACAGGCCGGCGCTTACAGTGTGGAACTGGTATGTTGGTCTCTCTTTTAATTTTTACAGTATTTTCATTTGACCATTAATGCATTGTTGCTATGCAGTTAATGTATATTTCTGTTTTTTTCCTAAGATTTACCCACACAGTTTTGCTGGTGGTGCAGGTGGAGCAAACCCTTCTCAGGTAAGCACACACATCTTACTGGAGCATCATCTCTTTTCAAAACAGTGGGAAAACATCACTGATTCATTGATTTTAAGAACAAAAATATTTGTTCATGGAAGTAACATGTTGCATCATCTCAGGTGAGAAATACCTACCCAACTGGTCAGCCTCTACCAACTCTACCACAGGCCGGCGCTTACAGTGTGGAACTGGTATGTCAGACTCTTTTTTAATCTTTACAATATTTCCTGTATAATGTGATGTCATTTCAACATTTATGTACTGTTGCTATAACTGTTGTTGTGAATCATTTTTACAATACATTAATGTATATTTCTGTTTTTTTCCTAAGATTTACCCACACAGTTTTGCTGGTGGTGCAGGTGGAGCAAACCCTTCACAGGTAAGCACACACATCTTACTGGAGCATCATCTCTTTTCAAAACAGTGGGAAAACATCACTGATTCATTGATTTTCTTTTTCCTTCTCCTCTCTTTCTGAAGCCATTTTCCTCTCATGGTTTCATCAAATATTCCATTCCTCAGCCACCAGGCAGACAGAGCGTGGAAATGGTAAATGTTGCTTTTTTTCCCTTCTGAAATTACAGGCACTGTTGGAACTGAAAACACTTCAATTACTGTGTGTAAGAGCATGTTTGGTAAAATAAACAACTTGCTGGAACATTATTTATTGAGTATTTTGTGCTATTGTGCTATTGTGCAGTACTACCCCTATGACTTCTCCCAGCAAAGGGTAAGCATTTTACATCTAATATATAAGATATTATACAATGCATAATATAAATATAATTTAACATCGCACAGTACTAAATTAAGTGTATTTACTTTTGTTCCAGATAATGACAAACATCCCTCCTATGACAAACGTCCCTCACTTGCCAAATGTGAGGTGTTATTTATTCTAAATCTCCATTATGTTTTGTTTTTTTGTGAAAACATATTTTATACAATACTCTTTGTTTTTTTCACAGGGGCTCCCATTTGACTATCCTCCTCAAAATATACCCCAGCAAACCCCAAATGTAAGAGAAGACAAACACATACACTACCAGTCAAAAGTTTGGACACATGTTCTTATTCATGTGAATGGGAAGGTGTGTCCAAACTTTTGACTGGTACCGTATATCATCTCACTCTGCTTTTAAGACACTTTTTTGATTGGTTCTGGGTGTTTCATCACTTTTCTCTTATGAATTTTTGTTGTTTTTCTTTAATTTTTCAGATTCCCTCATTTGATGCAAATCCTCTCCCATCCCAGGACCCCCTGCAACCTCTCCAGCAGGACCAACCCACACAGACAAATAAGGTATCTATCAATCTATATACTGTATAACGTTATCTTAAGCATTAATCTAAGGTTTGTACTGGGAATTTAAAAAAAATGCAGAAACGGTAAAGGTGGGTGAAGGTATGAATAAAAAATGCTAGAGCAATGTTAATAGAGCAAATGCTAAGTTTAGGAAGTGTATAAAATTAACAATATTTGGGTTTTAAAAACTAAACTTCTTTATCTTTGCAGATGCCAGTGAAGGTGTGAAGTGGATTAGAGGCATCCAAACCCTAACATTCAGGCATCTGCAGTGCAATGTATGGAAATGCTTACTAAAGTTGAAAGAAAAGTCTGGAATTAACATAAAATAACCAATTTTTGTTAAGAGAATCTCCTGGAATAGAAAACTTAATTATGGCAAGATCATCTGCATAACATTACATTTCTGAAGAATTCTTTTCATAATCTTGATAGATAAACAATAACTTGTTGTAGACCTGTAAACTCTTCAGCGGCCATCTTCTGTCAGCTATCATCTCTTGCAATATTATTGTGGAAATGCAGCTCTTTGGAAATGCTGCATTTCCACAGTAAGAAATGTGCTGCATATCTTTGTTTAATCATTTGAACTTTTCTGTATATGCTATTTTCTTTAGTAAATAAAGTCAATATTTTCAAGCATTTTTTGTTTTGTTTCTGTGTTTATTTTGTAATTTGTTAAGTATCATTTGTATGTAGCTTCTACTAACAGCAGTCCATTTAAAATAACTTCAGTTTTGTTTTAGGTTCTCACCCTCATATACTGTTACTGCCTCTTTCTGAAGCAAACTGTGAATCTCTCGATTAATTTAACTTTGCAGTCCAAAACTCAACTTGCAGAAACTTGCTAGAGATAATCCATCCTTTAAAGTGAATATGGTACACTTTAAAATGTGGGGTTTGGGTTCTGGGTGCCATTGCCATGCCAACAGCATTGCATTATTGACAATGTTGTCAATAAAAACCAGAAGATAAACAATAGGTAAACATTAAAATCATCATAAAAATTTGACTCCACACATCAAAGTTGGTGTTGTGTAGCACCCAAGTGTTTTTATACAATTATTAAATGTAATTATTACATGATTGTACCTGATTGTAGAAGAGTGATTTTAATGCATAAACAATAAAAAGACACAAGAACACCATATGAGAGCTGTAATTTGAGTCTGAAAAGTGAAGCCAATGCAGAAATGCCTTAAACCTGCATTCTTTCTAATTGCCAGCAGTGGGCAACTCCACTGGTAGCAAAAAGAAGTCCAAGTGTATAGAAGTCTATGAGAAAATTACCCTATTTCTCACTTGATTTATTACCCCAGTAAACACTTTCATAATGAGTTTATGGTCTCAATTGGCGGTTTGAAGTCTGCGTTAATACGCAAAATGTTCATTTTGTAAATTATGGTCCCATTTAGAGTAAAATAGACAATAAAGAAGGGTATGCTTTAGAGCATGGCTACCTTGTGATTGACATGTCGCTACCATGGCAACAATGTTGATTATGTAACATAACCATGGCTCAACCCCAGATTCACCAAGTATAGGTGTAGCTGCCGCTATTTCACAGTGTGTTTTCCTCATGAAATTTAATTGTAACATTCTGGTCACCTAAAATAGTCTTGTTCAGATACCACCCTCTCATCCAAATATGGTGACTTTTGGCTCAAAAAATCAAAGATGGCGACAGTCAAATTGCCAGATGTGAGGTTTCAAAACAGTAGTCCACAAACCAATAGGTGATGTCACGGTGACTCTGTCCATATTTTTTTTACAGTCTTTGACCCCAGCAATATATTCTCTGTTCACATTCAGTACTTTTGTCCTCAGTTGCCTGAATAGTCTTGGCAAATTTGTTCTTCTCTGCTGCTTAAATGATTTTGAAAAATGAATGTATGAGTAACAAAATAATTAACAATGTTTTATATAATATTAAATTATCAATTAAAATCATGTCTTGGGCACTTGGGTAAAGAGAGGAGCAGAGACTCTGTCCATGTGGTCTTCAACTCCCACCTCCGCAGGAATTTCTCATGCATTGCCGGGGGAGATTGGGGACATGAAATCCGAGTAGGCCATGTTCAGGACCTCAGTTGTAGAGGCGGCTGCTCAGAGTTGTGGCTGGAAGGTCATCGGTGCCTGTCGGGGTAGCAACCCGAGAATCTGCTGGTGGACACCAGTGGTGAAGGAGGTTGTCAAGCTGAAGGAGGCCTTTCAGGTCTGGCTGGCCCAGGGGTCTCCTGAAGCAGCAGATGGGTATGGAAGGGCCAAAAGGGCGGCCGCTCAGGTGGTTCCTGAAGCAAAAACCCGGGTGTGGGAAGAATTCGGGAAGGCCACAGAGAGGGACTTTCTGTTGGCCTCAAAGAAGTTCTGGCAAACCATCAGGCAGCTCAGGAAGGGGAAGCAGGGCTTAGCCCAGGCTCTTTTCAGCAGGGGTGGAGAACTGCTGACCTTGACTGAGGACATTGTCGGACGGTGGAAGGAACACTTTAAGAATCTCCTAAACCCGACCAACATGCCCTCTGTGGAGGAGGCAGAGTTGGATGACTCGGGGAAGCCTCACTCATATCCCTGGTAGAGGTTTCTGTAGTAGTCAAAAAGCTCCTCAGTGGCAAGGCGCCTGATGTGGATGAGATTTGCTCCGAGATGCTGAAGGCTCTGAACATTGTTGGGCGTCATGGCTGACACGCCTCTTCAGTGTCGCATAGAGATTGGAGACAGTGTCTGTGACTGGCAGACTGGGTGATTATTCCCATTTTCAAAAAAGGGGACTGGAGAGTGTGCTCCAGCTATTGGGGGATCATACTACTCATCCTCCAGGAAAAATTTATGTCAGGGTGCTGGAAAGGAGGCTCCAGCCAACTGTCGAACCTCAGATTCAGGAAGACAGTACAGATTCCATCCTGGCCCTGGAACAGTGGACCAGTGGACCAGTGGACCTGCTCTTTACTCTTGCAAGGATACTTGAGGGGTCATGGGAGTTTGCACATCCAGTGTACATGTGCTTTGTGGACTTGTTGAAGGCTTACAACTGTGTCCCTCAAGGCACCCTGTGGGCGATGCTGTGGGAGTTTTGGGCACTGGGGCCATTGCTGCGAGTCATTTGGTCCCCATATAACTGCAGTGAGAGCTGTGTCCACATTCTCGGCAATAAGTCAGACTAGTTCTCAGTGGGTGTTGTGCTCCATCAGGGTTGTCCCTTGTCACCGATTCTGTTTGTGATTTCTATGGACAGAATCTCGAGGTACAGCTAGGAGGAGGAGAGCGTCCAGTTTGGGAACCTCAGTATTGCTTCTCTGCCTTTTGCAGATGATGTGGCTCTGTACTAGGGGTGTGCCCGAATACATATACGTTATTTGACAAAGCAAAATAGTGAGTTTTTTACGAATATTCATTTCATACTAATGTTTTAAAAATTATTTGTTTTTGGGAAGGAAAAAAAATCCATGTAAAATACCAGCATGCAGGTCCATTACATCACTATCGCACTCTCTCTCCTCTGCTATGCTGTCATGTCTATCAGCAGGTCTCAACAAGGGGAGTAACATCCACCTGCTACATGATGCACATTTCCTAGTGTTCGCCAGAAATAAATCTGAGCCACGCGAAGTGCTCCCAAGGGACTTTCCATGACCTATTGTTCCCCTTCTCCTTTCCACAAAGTTAGGTTGTAAAAAATAGGCAATCAATGAAAAGTGCAAAGCAAGAATCGCCTTTGAAGTTCCTCCCTACATGTTACACAGTGTGCTGTCTCTGTGTTATGGGTATATAAATAGGTAGAGGTCTGTCTGCAATGAGGCGATGAGTAAAGTTTTAGCTCAGTAGTCAGGCAGTCGTCTATGATCTGGGAGACTCCAGTTTGAGACCTGGTGTGGGGACCTCCTTCGTGAGGTAGTTTATTCATGAACACTTATTGTAACACTTTAATTTTTCTAAAATTAAAAGCGTAATAAAAACAAGAACAAGATTTTTAAGCCTCTTTCCACTTTTATTCAAATACAAATACAAATAATTTTGCTGCCTCAACAAATATAGATACAAATACAAATACTGGGCTCACTGCATATCCTTATTCTGTTGGCTTCAACACACCATGACCTCCAGGCACTGGGATGGTTTACAGCCAAATATGAAGTGGCCGGGATGAGAGTCAGCACCTCCAAATCTGAAGCCATGGTGCTCTTCCGGAAAAAGGTGAACTGCTCCCTCTGGGTTGGGAGTGAGTTTCTACCCTAAGTGAAGGAGTTCAAGTATCTTGGGGTCTTATTCACGAGTGAGAGTAAAATGGAGTGTGAGGCTGACAGGCAGATTGGTGCACCATCAGCAGTATTGCAGGCGTGGTACCAGACTGTTTTGCTGAAAAAAGAGCTGAGACAGAAGGCAAAGCTCTCGATTTACCAGTTGGTCTATGTTCCACCCCTCACCTGTGATCACAAGCTTTGGGTAGTGACTGAAAGAATGAGATTTTGGATACAAGCGGCCAAAATGAGTTTCCTCTGGAGATTGTCTTAGAGATAAGGTGAGGGAGCTTGGAGTAGAGCCGCTGCTCCCTCACATCGAAAAGAGCCAGCTGAGATGGTCTGGGCACCTGTTTAGGATGCATCCTGGACACCTCCCTCTGGAGGTGTTCTGGGCACGTCCAACTGGTAAGAGACCCCAGGGCAGACCCAGAACACACTTGAGGTGATGGATGGATAGATAGATGGATGGGTGGATGGATGGATGGATGGATTAAATTTCCTTGTGTGATAGGTATAATATTTGCTGTTTCAGACATTTATGCCACAGTACTGCAATTATATAGAAGCAATAAAAGTGTCATGATGGCAGAATGAAGAGCAAGCAGATTGAAGGTGTGCTCTGCACTAGACAGTGTAATCAACCATAGACTGCTATTACACCGAAAGTGGATTTGACCACTGGTTATTTAGCAAAGCTGAAAACTAGACATCTATGCTGCACCTGCTCATTGAGTAGCATCACTCCCATCAGCTCTGGTTGGCCACCAGATGAGCTGGTACCCTATAAAAGCCAAAGTAACTCTGTGGAAGATACAATCATCATTGACATCACCTTCACAATCTTCTCAATCTCCAGTGGTGTTTTTATCGCAGAAGGTGAGTTAAGAAGAACTTCAACAATTCATTCCTGCTTTTCTAACTGGATCACAACATCTAGTGGGACCTTCTTTGCATTTTTAATTACTGTTAATGTAATGATGAACTTTTTGTAGGACTTGTACACTCTGCAAAAATGAAACTGGTCATCCTGTGCCTCTGCCTGGCTAGTACGGCCTCAGCTGCACCAGTAAGTTTTAAAACATAGACAAATGTTACTCTTTTACTATGGAACTTTATTTCCTCAATTTGGGCAATGTCATGCTCCATTTGATCTAAATATGTTTGTCTTCTGTTCGTCTTCATTTTCAGTCCTTCTTTCATTTCCTGCCTCATTATAAAGGTTCCAGACAACAGGTAAGCAGGGTATGCATTTAGTGAGCAGATTATTAATTTATTTAGTATTTAGTACATGTTAAGAAATGAATGTGCAATACACTGGCTCATTGTGATTCAGATTTTAAGAACAAAAATATTTGTTCATGGAAGTAACATGTTGCATCATCTCAGGTGAGAAATACCTACCCAGCTGGTCAGTCTCTACCAACTCTACCACAGGCCGGCGCTTACAGTGTGGAACTGGTATGTCAGACTCTTTTTTAATCTTTACAGTATTTCCTGTATAATGTGATGTCATTTCAACATTTATGTACTGTTGCTATAACTGTTGTTGTGAATCATTTTTACAATACATTAATGTATATTTCTGTTTTTTTCCTAAGATTTACCCACACAGTTTTGCTGGTGGTGCAGGTGGAGCAAACCCTTCACAGGTAAGCACACACATCTTACTGGAGCATCATCTCTTTTCAAAACAGTGGGAAAACATCACTGATTCATTGATTTTCTTTTTCCTTCTCCTCTCTTTCTGAAGCCATTTTCCTCTCATGGTTTCATCAAATATTCCATTCCTCAGTCACCAGGCAGACAGAGCGTGGAAGTGGTAAATGTTGCTTTTTTTCCTTTCTTAAATTACAGGCACTGTTGGAACTGAAAACATTTCAATTACTGTGTGTACTTGCTGGAACATTATTTATTGAGTATTTTGTGCTATTGTGTTTTTACATTTGCAGTACTACCCCTATGACTTCTCTCAGCAAAAGGTAAGGAAGCATTTTGCATGTAATATATAAGATATTATATAACGCATAATGTAATCATAATTTTACATAGCACAGTGCTAAATTAAGTGTATTTACTTTTGTTCCAGATAATGACAAACATCCCTCCTATGACAAACGTCCCTCACTTGCCAAATGTGAGATGTTATTTATTCTAAATCTCCATTATGTTTTGTTTTTTTGTGAAAACATATTTTATACAATACTCTTTGTTTTTTCACAGGGGCTCCCATTTGACTATCCTCCTCAAAATATACCCCAGCAAACCCCAAATGTAAGAGAAGACAAACACATACACTACCAGTCAAAAGTTTGGACACATGTTCTCATTCATGTGAATGGGAAGGTGTGTCCAAACTCTTAACTGGTACTGTATATCATCTCTGTGCTTTCAAGACACTTCTTTGATCGGATTTGGGTGCTTCTGCACTTTTCTCTCATGAACTTTTGTTGTTTTTCTTTAATTTTTCAGATTCCCTCATTTGATGCAAATCCTCTCCCATCTCAGGACCCCCTGCAACCTCTCCAGCAGGACCAACCCACACAGACAAATAAGGTATTTATCAATCTATATACTGTATTACCTTATCTTAAGCCTTAATCTAAGGTTTGTACTAGGAATTAAAAAAAATATGCAGAAACAGTGAAGGTGAGTAAAGGTACGAATAAAACAATGTTTTTAGAGCAAATGCTAAAGGTTGGAACAGTGTATGAAATTAACAATATTTGGGTTTTAAAAACGTCTTTATCTTTGCAGATGCCAGTGAAGGTGTGAAGTGGATTAGAGGCATCCAAACCCTAACATTCAGGCATCTGCAGTGCAACGTATGGATATGCTCACTAAAGTTAAAATAAAAGTCTGAAATGAGCGTAAAATAACCAATTTTTGTTAAGAGAATCTCCTGGAATAGAAAATTTAATTACGAGATCATTTGCATTACTTTGCTTATCTGAAGAATTATCTTCATAGTCTTCATAGATTAACAATAAATTGTTGTAGACCTGTAAACTCTTCAGCGGCCATCTTCTGTCAGCTATCATCTCTTGCAATATTATTGTGGAAATACAGCTCTTTGGAAATGCTGCATTTCCACAGTAAATAAGAAATGTGCTGCATATCTTTGTTTAATCATTTCAACTTTTCTGTATGTCATTTTCCTTAATAAATAAACTAATGTTTTCATGCAATTATTGTTTTTTTCTGTGTTTATTTTAGAATTTGATAGGTATCATTATACTGTTACTGTTTCTTTCTGAAGCAAACTGTGAATCTCTCCATTGAGTTAACTTTACAAAACTCAATTTGCAGAAACTTGCTAGAGATAATCCATCCTTTAAAGTGAATATGGTACGCTTTAAAATGTGGGGTTTGGGTTCTGGGTGCCATTGCCATGCCAACAGCATTGCATTATTGACAATGTTATCAATCAAAATCATTAGATAAACAACAGGCAAAGATGGATTATGAAAATGATCATGAAAAAAATTAACTGCACACATTAAAGTTGGTATTGTTTGGCAATTGTTTATTTAATTTATACAATTATTAAATGTAATTATTACATGATTGTACCTGATAGTAGAAGAATGATTTTTAATGCATAAACACACAAAAAGACACAAGAACACCATATGAGAGCTTTCAGTTTTGGTCAATTTTGAACAATCAGTGTTTTTTGATCCCTGAATATAGGGAGTAGCACCAGAATAGCCAAGATTAGATCAAAGAGTGAATAACCCTTTCAAGGTCAGCAAAAACAACATAACCTAATCTTCACCAGATTTCAAAGGAGGAAAGCAAAAATCCACAACATTAAATCCACTCAAATGCTGACAAATGCTTGACATTTGCTGAAAGTGCACCAAGGCTTGATTTTATGCATATAAAATGGCTTCTGACCTCATTAATTTGACTATAGGAAGTTTTTCTGCAAGCTGCAAATATTGCTGAGTATCATTAGCATGATAGTTTACATATATGTGTTTATAATTAGCGTTTAAACATGGAAGAGGGGAAGTTTCCTAGGGCAAAAATACAGAGAAACTTTTGTTACTGTTGGAAAGGGAAGAAGCATACAGTAAGTCAGACACACCCACACAAAATAAAACACACAGATACTTCAACTGTTTTATCCAAATTCAAATATTTCAACAAAATCAAGTCCACAAACAGAGACTAAAACAGTACAGGTACAGTATGTATCTCACATACTGTAGATATAGCTACAGTACATCGTAATTACTACACAGTAGTGAAAATCATTGGCCACAGTGTTTCAGTAAAATTTCCCACAGTGAAATGTAACTGTATGAAAACACCTTGAAGGGTAAAGACAGTGATTTAATTCTGATCTTCCTGATCCTCACTCCCCTGGGGACAGAGGCCTGTCACAACATGAGTTAACACTTATCTCTTCAAAGACACTGAAAATACATAGGCGCCATCCTCTCACGCTATGACTGTCTCTTCTTCACAAGTTCTCTTTCCTGGAACTTTAGATCACATAAATACATAACTTCTGTCAACCACGTGAGAGGAAATGATGATAGTAAGTTCAATAGCCTTAATTTGACTTGTCACAACTACAATCTTTGGCATTTGTACTATCCAGTACTTCTGTACAGTCAGGCACAAATACAAAAACATATAAAAAAAACGGGGTTTGTAACAAACTTGGAAAATGGGATGATAAATAGAGGAAACATCTGGAGGTCTGGATGATTAGAAGTAGAAGAAAGAAGACCTTGGTTGGGGAAACAGAAAATGTATTTGCAAATAGTAGTGCATTTATTAAAGCTCTAAGCAGCAGACCAAATAAAGAGAGAGAGAGCTGCAAGCCGCAAACAGCTGTTTTTACTCGCCTCCCCCTGCTGATTTTGACATAGAATCATTCATAATTTCAAAAAATATTTAGCATTCAGCTAGTGCTAGGTTCTCATGTGATTGCTCTGATTAATAAATGTATTCTTTGATTTTGAAACAGCAGCCTTATGCTGTTGTTATTTAGCCTTTCTGAAGCTATTACATGGTTAAATTCATGAATTTTATTTTAAGAAAACAATTGCCCCTCACAATTTTTATCAGTCCCCTCAGTCACTTCATCCTGGTGACAGGCCTGAGAGAGACAAAGGCTACTTTGATATTTTGATACTGACAAGAATAATATATATTCTGGGTGGCCAGTTTTATATTTCCAGGTGTTACCTTTGTATGGTGTTCATCTCGTAGCCTAAATGACCTGTGTGTTTTTTATGACTTGTTTACAGTGAGTATAGAGAAGACGCCCATGGGTAAAATGATTATTATGCCTGTTCTTGTTTACCTTACGTCATGGTTAGTTAAAGTGTTACAATCGCTCATGCCTCGCAAAATCTTTTGCCCAGTTGCTGCTGTTTTGGTGTGTTTTGTGTGCGTTAAGTATTGGCTGAGCTGTCAAGACTGTTTCATGGATGGATGGATGCATGAATGGATGGATTATTGATCCTGAGGGAAATTTAGGCATCTAGTGGCTTATATGACACATACAAAACACCTATACACACAAGAATAAAAAATAAAATAAAAGAATAAAAATAAAGACACCGCAGTGAAGTGATAGTCTAGCCACCAGAACTACTACAGAGAGCTATCATTATGTTAGAGTATGTACCAATGGGGATAGTGCAAATGCAAGGTGATTAACAGTGCAAGAATAATAATTACTGTAAATAATATAAAATACAAATTGGAGATAAATATATAAACAAATACAAACTGTGTGTAAGGCTCACATAGCCAGTAACTGACAGTCCAACAGCCTTCTGACAGGATGCAGGTGTGTCATGAAAAGTAGAAGGAACAGACCCAAACAATGCAGGACAGGAGACAGAGCAAATCTGAAGAAACGTCTTTATTCTGAGACTGTATCAAAACAGAATACAGGACAAGCAGCAAAAAACTGAACAAGACTGAATAACACAGAACAAAGGATCCAACCAAGACTGAGCTGAAAACTAGGGCTTAAATACCAACTGCACTAATGAAGGAATGGAGAACAGGTGACTAGACACAAGGGCAGGCTGGGAGTTGATTGGCTGGGGAAGACACTGGGAGCAGGGAAGGGTTAACGAGGATAATGCAGGGCAGGTGTGAAGGGAAAGTGCAGAGGGAAAAGGAGAACAGAGACAGACACACCATCACCACACACACAGAGACAAACTGGGAGGCAGAGGAAAAAACATCATGAAGACATAGATAATAGACCAAGTAATAAAGGCAACCAAAGTTTCAAAAGTCTAACTCAAAATAAGCCCCCTCCCACACAGTCCAATCCAAACAAACAAAAAGAAACATTGGAGGGTATCTGGAGGACTGGTGGAGAATGTGCAGCTGGACATAGACCATGACAGAATCATGACATGGGTAGCAATGGAGAGGCAGTGTCACACCTAATGGTCAATTTCACCCCGCCATCGCTCAGAGGAGCTGAATAGCTGTATGGCCTGGGGGACCAAAGACTTCCTTAGTCTGTCTGTTGAGCTGAACTGAGACAGCAGTCTGCCACTGAACATACTCCTCTGCCTAGTGAATATGCTGTGCAGAGGGTGGCAGGCATTGTCTATAATGGACAACAGTTTATTTGGGGTCTTCTCTTTGCCACTGACATAAGGGAATCCAGCTCCTCACCAGCCTGTCCAGCTGCAAAGCGTCCCTCTTCTGAATGCTGCCTCCCTAGCACACTGCAGCATAGAAGAGAACACTGGCAACAACTGACTTGAAACAAACTTGTTGAAATAAAGCACTGTTTATTTAACTTGGCACAAGTTAGGCATTCCTGTTGGTAAAGAAAATATTCACTTTTTAACCTCTTTACTCTTCACATTGCCCTTTTTTTCAATTAAGCAAACAAAATCTCACTGTGTGCCAAGATAAGTACGGAGAAAGTTGGGAAAGGACTAATGCAGAGATTGTCTTATGTACACTGGAACTCATTAGCTCAGCGGGTTTAAGGCAAGAATATCTAGAATACAGCTTTGCAGAATACACAGAGCTAAGTCCTTAATTATCTGATTTGGAACCACAATATAAACATAACAAACCTACAATGTTCAAAATCACTGTGATGTTCGCCACACCTGCTAAAACAAACAAAGATTAGTGAAAAACTCAGACACCACAAAAGAAGCCCTTCCCATTGGTAACGTGTGTGTTTCAACCACACACACACACACACTTACAGGAAATTTTCTATCTTTATTTTGATGCAAATTATGTTCTGAAAACTTCTGTATACTTCATGACTTCTTTCTAACCTTAAGGGAAATTGCATATAAACATGGTTTTGAACTCAAGACATGTTTACATAGAGAGGGATATTATAGTAGGGTGGCAGTGCATAAACCCCTCATTAAAAAGATGAATGCACATTTGAGAGTTCAGTGGTGCAAAAAACATTGGCCCTAGTCTGCAAAGATGTGGGAAAAAGTGATATGGTCAGATGAGTCACCCTTCGCCATATTCTCGGCAAGTGGGCAAGTGCATGTGTGGCGTACACTAAAAGAACAGTACAGGCCTGAATGCCTCTACAGTGAGGGGATCTGGTGGCTCTATTATGAGGTGGGGGGCATTTTGCTGGCATGGTTTGGGTCCACTTGTCCCCTTAGAGGAAAGGATCACTGCAAATCAATACAAAGTTGTTTTGAGTGGTCACCTTTATCCTATAATGAAACATCTCTATCGCGATAGGAGTGGTCTCTTCCAGGATGACAATGCACCAATTCACAGGACACGAGGGGTCACTGAATAGTTTGATAAGGATGAAAATGATGTGAATCATATGCTATGGCCTTCACAGTAACCAGATCTCAACCCAATTGAACACCTATGGGAAATTTTGGACTGACATGTTAGACGGTGAAAAATCGTGTTCATCCACTAGAGTTCCAGAGACTTGTAGAATCAATGCCAAGGCGCATTGACGCTGTTGTGGTGACACATGATGGCCCAACACCTTTACACACTTTATGTTGGTTTTTCCCTTTAAAGGGGACCTATTATGCTCATTTCCAACTCTATATTTTCATTCTGGGACTCCATTAGAGTAGCTTTGCATGATTCACAGTTCAAAAAACTCCTTATTTATCTTATACTGGCCCTTTATGCAGCCCCTCAGTCCAGCCTCTGTCTCTAACAGGCAGTCTTAGCTCCTGTCTCTTTAAGGCCTCCCTACCGATGAGCCCACTCTGTCCTGATTGGCCAGCTTTCCAGAAGCTTGTCGAGGGGCAGCTGTATCAGAGTTGTGTTAAGTTACTGCCAATGAAAACCCAACATTTTCTGCTTTACTGATTCATATTAAAAGCTTTTAAATGACTGCATAATGGGAGACTTTTATTGGGAAAACTTACAGGAAATGATATGTGTTCCTCACCAAGGAAGCGGAGCTTCATTAGCAGCGCTAAAAAACAGTTGACACAACAACATATGGAGACATATAGAGCTCTTTGTTCAGCGGATCACTTAGAAATAATGCAGGGAGGATGATGATGTTTGATGAAGAGCTGCAGATTACCAGTACACCTCCAACAGGTAAACAATTTATTTTACTTTGCCATTCTGTGCGTGACTACCCCCAAAACAATAGAAAAATGCATAATGTTAGCAGAGTGGAGCAGTGAACTGCTCGAGCATTCAGAGCAGTCTGAAGCTGGTGCTTTTTTCTCACAGGGATTACTTCTATATATGTTTACCTCATTATTTGACACTATGGCCACATTTAATACATCCAACACTGTAATATTATACATGTATATGACTGAAAATAAAGAAAAGCATAATAGGTCCCCTTTAATTTGTCACCTGCATGCAAGTAGTGTCACTGTGAAGGATAATAAACTGTTCATTTCTTTGTCTGGGAATTACTTTTTGGCAAACAAAAGAAATGTATTTTGCAATTGTTATTATTATTATTATTACACATGTTATGAAGAGTCTATGGGAACCCAAAAAAATAATTAAAGTCAATGTCAAAAAAATAAAAGGTTTAAATAGATTAAATGGTGGTAAACAAGACAAAATACTCAAATGTTGATCACACTCTAAGAAATAAAATGTTATATTTACTTAATTTAGTTATGCCAACCGGTCCCACATAACTGAGTTGAATAAATGAGAAAAAGAATAGAGAATTGATCATTACTAAATACTGTCAAGCAAATCTCACCAAACTGTATTAATTAAATGCTGCATCATTCAGTTATGTGAAATTAACTCAACACACTAATGTTGAATTTACTTAGGACATTTAAGTTTGATTTACTAAATGCAGTTATGTTGGATTTAGTTAACAATTATGTTAAATTTACCTAACACAGCTGAGTTGTATTAATGTTGTAGGGTTTTGCTGATTTTATTGTTATGGTGTGTTATGGCAATGGTTATTAAACAGTCTCTATATAACCTACATAAGCAAACAAGACCATCAGCGAGAAGATTGGCTATTTCTATATAGTCATTCTAAATGCCTGCAACCACAACCGATTCCCCGCAAAAGCAGATGAAACGATTTACGGCATGCGGACTGGAAGAGACTATGTTTAGATTACATGTAGCATTGTAGCATGAGGGAGTACAAAGATGTTACTAGGATGAGGGGAGGACATTTTTCTTCATTTGATAACATTAAAAGAAAAGTTAGACTTGTTGTCGGCTTCCTGACATTTTAAAAAAGACAAGATAAAATGACAGAGAGAGAGAGAGCACAAACGCGCTGAGAGCAGGAGCAAGAGAGAGAGAGAGAGAGAGCAGCGGTGGTCGAGTGAGCTAGAGAGTGAATGAAGAGAGCGAGCAGCAGTGTAGTGAGAACAAAGGAGTGAATTTGAGAAATAAAATAATATTTTCTCATTGTTTCACAGCAGTTACGTTCTTAAGCACAAATAAACATGTCCACACTTTCACACAATCCTGCGGGAAGGTGCCACATTGCCAGATTTGGTGTGAATGCAGCCTTACATGTAAAGTCGGTGTATGAATGGTACTAAAACAAAGTTTACTTTGTTTCGCTATCATCATATTACAATTATTGATCTTACATAGCCACAAATAGATACATTATCTATTACATTACCTATTGCTATGCATCCTGCAACCAGCTATGTTTAAAAAAGAAAAATAGCTTTAAAAACAAGTAGCGTCTTTCTTTCACTTGCTTCCAAAACAAATGTACGTGCTAACCAAGACTTTAAGACACAAGGCAGTGGTGCTCATGGGAACTGCAGTCTTCATTCTGGGAAAACACTACCACTTTTGTCCACATGGGGCGCTAAAATAAACACAAAATGAAAGTTCCTTGTAGTAACTTTAAACATGACTGAACACTACATACTCCATCAAAGTGAGTGAGTGAAATAAATACAACTTAAGTAATTGTATTTCACCTGACTTTATTTGACAGTGTCAGGTCAGAAAAGGTTAAAGAATGTGCTTCACAAAAATTACATATATATATTAGCCATAAGACATCATGAAACCAAAGAAGCAAAACCAGAAAGATTTACCATTTTGTACCATTTGGCCCTTGATGTCACGCATTACTTAAAATTGATAAAAACATACAAAGAAATGCAAATGCATTGCTTGAATTATTTATTCTTTAATAAGTCAAGAATTGCTAGAGCCCAATTTGATCAAACTGCAATTTTTGTGCATTCAAACATCCACCAATGCTCACAACTGATTAACTAGAAAGTTATTTTTTCTGTCAAGCCAGCAGTCCAAAATACACATGCACTCAGTTTACGGTGATATGAAAACATGCAACTGCAATGAGTAAGAAATTACTGCAAATGTTTGGCAGTTTTGGATTGGATGATAATAATCATAAAAAAGATCAATATTTTGTGTCTAGTGATCTTTTATCTAGCCAGAAGTCCAAAATGCAAAACTATTCAGTTTACAGTGACATAACAGAAATATCAGCAAATACTTTTTAGAGTTAGAAACTGCAAATTTTTTAGCAGTTATAGGGCTCAGATGATTTAAATGGTCAGAATTGATTAATGTTCTGTCTTCAGATATTTTTTGTCTAGCCAGCAGTCAAAAATGCAAAAATGCTCAGTTTGCAGTGATATGAAAACAGGCAGCAGCAAGTGTTAACAAATTACAAACTGCAAATATTTGGCAGTTTTGATTGAGGGATGACAAATATGATAAAATCTCTGTCTTTAGACATCTTCTATCATCTAGAAAGTAATCAGAAATCCTAAGATGTTTAGTTTTCTGTGACATAACATTAGCAAATGCTCAAAACTGAGAAACTGTAAACAAATATCACAACTGTTGAAATTGCTTTTTTGGTCCAATGAAGAGTCCAAAAATACTCAGTTCGAATTGTTCACTGAAGCTAACCCAGGGTTCACAGTCTCATTGATAGCAGGTGAGATTATTCATATAGTCTGTGGAAAGCCTTTGTGGAAAGTCTGTTACCATCCAACTCCATCAACAAGATGGAGAACAACATTTTGAAGAAATTCTAATGTGTATTTCAGATCCTTAGGGTAGCTCAACTTTAGGTTGTAGATCAGGCCAAGCAGGACTCCACACCAATTTGCTACATCTCTACGATCATTCACCACCTTCACCTACTAAATTATGACGCCAACATCCTCAGGAGGGTCTGTCGACTCTGCTTTATCGTGTCGAATGACATAGATTCCCAAAACCATTCCACCCATTTCTCTCCTTGCACCAGGATGATTAATATCCTCAAAATGGAGGAAAAACTAAGCATGGATTAGAATCGGTTCATCAGAACTAGGAGTGCAGCTGTCATTTTCAATATGAATTACTCCAGTTATTTCTCAAATGTCTATAAATTAGACAACAGTCCAAAACCTAAAGATGTTGAATTTACAATGATATAAAAACAGAAAAGGAGCAAATTTTAGAAGCTGTAAACAAGTAACATTTGGTATATCTCTTGCAAATGACTTATAAACAATATTATCAAAATAGTTGCCTATTACTTATTACTAATCTAATGAATCAACTTATTGTTTCAACTCTGACTAGAACATGGAGGATTTGGACTTGCACCACTAGCATTGGCCAAATCAACTGAGCACAACACATACCATACCATGGACACAAGTAGTAACAGGTCTTACTAGACCCTGCCTGAAATACTGATATACCAGTAAGACATAGGAGTGCAGAAATTCCAAAGACATGTTTGAGCTGTAGGCAGCGAACAAGAATAAACATTTGCAAAGAGGTAGGAGCACTATGACAGCAGCACAGACTTAATTCCACAAGCTGACATTTCAGCACACCTACAGTTATTCAAGACTTATCATGCAGTAGATCACACCTCCTTGCAAGTGTGAGCATGGAAGTTACACAATGATTGAGCTACTTTGATACGTACGTAATTACGTAGATTGTCAACCAGAAAACACAAACAAGTTCATTTTCACGTTGTAAAATGTCCCATCCAGTACATATTAATGTTGTCATGATTCTCATCAAAAATGTTTGGTTAGGCTATGGTTCAAGTACTCCTTCATGAGGGTGTCAGGCTTTTCATTGATGTCACAGCAAAACCCTTTTAGGACACATTCCTGATGATTTTCAGTGTTGGGATTCTGTGCAGATGAACAAACCTTCACAATCTACACACAACTACATAGACTATAACCTTACCATGTTCACATTACAGATAGTTCTGACAAATTTATTCAGCCTAAATATAAGGGACTGATCACATGGGACCGTGTTATGAAGTTGCTGAGTTGCAGAGTCACTGAGTGTAGTTTCCAAAGAAATGGATGCTTAGCTCTGTGGCTCATCTGTAGCGTGACTTGATACACAAAGAATGAACTGGGGCAAAGCTAATACACTCATTACCTAATACACTCACTGAGCACTTTATTAGGAACACCTGTTCAATCTAATGAAATCCAATACAGCAGTTCTACCACATATTCTACTTTAACAAAGCTTATATATTTTCAGTTTTAGTTGACATTGTCAGAAAGGTGATTATTCTACTTTAGTATTGGGTATTGGTGGTGTACTGGAGTGCATTATTTTGAAAAGTGTTCCTGATATTTTGTCCACCCCACCAACATAAATAAAGTGGGCAAAATATTAGTAACATCCCAATACACCACTACCACACACTACGACTTCATCAGTCAAAAGTCAAAATGCATCGCCTGTTGTTGTTAATGCACCAATAAATTATTATATAATATTATTAGATTATTATATAATAATAAATTATTAATAATTCACATACTTACCAAAATCGATGGATTGCTGACTGTAGATTGCAATAAAAACTTTCAGCCAACCATCTCTCTCATGGCCCAGTTGCAATCACAAGAGAAAATGGCTGCTAAACCTGCACATACTGCACATGTGCAGAGAAGTACAAAAAGCGCATTGAGACACTCTTTATTCAGTCCAACATCTGCAATACGTTTTAAAGTTGATTATGTAGCTTCAAATCAGCACAATTATGTATTCCAGAAACCTCACACTATTATGTTAATGCAATGAAACCTTCCTGTTTTGTTGGTCAAAACTGCAATTATTTGGTAGTTTTACCATAAAACAAATATGTAATGCAAACAACATTCAAGTTTCATTTCTCAGAGTGCATCTTCCATTGATATGTGTGGTTTACAACAGTCAAAGAAATGGTGGTTTTAGTGTGATATGAGGACCTCCTTGTCAATATCATTAGTATTTGCAGTATTTTACTGTAATTTTTAGTATCCAATAGTATTTATCCCAGTTTTGTACAGCCTTAACCAACAAGTACACAATTCTTTTGTCTTAAATGATGTTTGACTGATGTCTGTTTTCAAGTCAAACAAAGTTTTGCTCCCAAGTGATTACCTCCATGCTTATGTCAGCTTCATACTGTCTATTTGGTTTTAGGGCAATAAAGAGAGGGGCATGTGTGCTAAGCACACTTGCACAACATGTAATTAAGAAGGGGCCTTAACCATACATACATTTTTTGTCAGCTTTGAAGTGTAAGTAGATTTCTTCAAACACATATTTCTGCGTGTTTTACGAGATGTGATTGGCTGACACAGGATCTTCCAGTATATAAATGGCTTCCATGTTAAGGGATGAAGTAGACTACTTTCCATCTCTGAGGAGACACATCTTCAGTCTAACTCAGTGCCAGGAAGAAGGTGAGATGGATTTTAATATGGAAATAATTGAGATTTCCAAAAGTGTTGGAAACCTTATCCTGCTGATACTTTTAATATTTCCTTAATTTAAAGTGTCAGTTTACTGAAGAAAATTAAGAAAACTGCAGTATATTTGTTACAGTGTGCTTTGTGTGTCTCTAGAAACAGTCATGATGAAGACAGTGGTGTTCATGATGTGCCTGCTGGTCACTGCCTTGGCTGCCCCTGTAAGTCTTCCCTGAACATAATGCGTCAGTGAGTCTGCTGACTGATCCATAAACATTGTTGTTCATAATGGCATAAAGTCATTGTTGCCTGCTCACTTCTCTTCCTTGTTTTACAGGCCCCGGGGAGTGAAAGCAATGAGGTAAGAAGGCTTTTTTGGGGGCTTTTCTGTGAAGTTTTGTTCCTGTCTGCCATGGCATGTCATACCATGTTTCTGTCATGTCATCAAATGTACAGTGTGATAGATGTCTGACAGAGAGGAGATAATTGGCTTAATTGCAGTACATGTCTGGAGATGTCTGGTATTTCTTCAGCAGGTTGCAGCACATGCTAATGAGGCCCTGAGGTGGATGGAGATGTACAGGCTGTACCAGCAGCAGGTTAATGGCTGGGCATTTCATTTTCACCCAAATAAAGAAATATAAATAAACATCTGATACATTCAGATTGTTTGGCATTAATAATTAATCATCATCATTATTTTACACTATTTCAGGGACTAGTTGGAAACCCTTTCCTTCCTGCTGCTGATGCTCCTGTGAGTTTATTTCTCGTTAGACTCTCATATAACTTTAGCTACTGTATAGAACTATAAAAATATTTTAACATAAACTAAACTCAAAGTCATGATTACTGAAATTTGAGTGTTTGTTATTCGTGAACTATTCCTTTGTTCAGGCTGGGCCAGCTGTGGCAGCGGTAGTAAGTGCACATCAGCACTGAAGGCAACATCAAATTTGCCTCAACTCTAAATTGTGCTTAATTTAAATGATTTCGCTCATACAGGCCGATGCTGCACCAGTCCAGCCAGCTGAAGTCCCTCCTCCAGCTCCCATGCCTGTTGGAGATACATCAGAGGAGGAGATAGAGGTGAGCAACCATCTTCACATCATACTGAACAGAATAATTTTATGTTACTACTGTGTGCTCACAAATAGCACCATTGCTCCTGCTGAAGATGCCAAACTAAAAGAGAGAGAAACATGGGATGAGGGTTCCTGTGGATATTGTGAAACCAGCAAACCAGTTTTAATTTTTTTTTTTTTTTTTCAAGACATAAGGTGATTCTTTAATTCTTTTTCCTCCACTGAAGTGCTACCCTTTCCTGATGTGTTTTTAGGGGGAACAAAAACATAGCATTCACATATTTTCTGTAATGGTCTTAAAGGGCTACACCAGCAATTACAGTAATGATTGTACTTCCAAAAGTTGAGAGACCCAATAGAGACAGATTTTATTTTTCTTAATTGAAGCAGAAGTTTAGAGATATCCGGGCCTTTAGTCCTGAGAATGGGTAAAACATCGGATCTCACTTTCCAATATGGCCTTTTTTCATCACATCCTCCCTGAAGACAGAGGAGGACAGAGGACATTATGCAACTGTTTCCACAGGCTGAGTAGCACTTTCCATGACTAGTAAACAGAATTTCATTTGTAAAATCAGTGGAGTTCTCCTTTCAGTAGATAACCAAAATGGACTATAGTGTGTAAACTCTAAGTCATATCTTCTCTATTTCCTGAGCACAGGATGGCAACCCTGCCCCTAAAGCTCCTGCTGCCCCCCTAAACTCTGATGAGATAGAGGAGGCTGAGGAGGTGGAGGCAGCTGAGGCTGAGCCAGCTGTGGTTGAAGCAGCACCAGCAGAACCGGCTGCGGAGCCTGGAGCAGATCCTGCAGCTGCTGTTGAGCCAGCTGTGGTTGACGTCCCTGTAGATGTTGCACCAGTTGATGCTGCTGCTGCTGTTGACGCTGCTGCTGTTGACGCTGCTGCTGTCGACGTGCCTGTTGATGTGGTTTCTGTTGACAATGCCCCAGCAGCCCCTGAGGTGTCTGTTGATGTGGCTGTAGCAGATGTCCCTGCTGCTGCCGATGCTGGTGCTGCTGATGCTGCCCCACTGGCAGCTGCGGCTGACACAACTGGAGTGGCAGCAGATCCTGCTGCGCCACTGTAGTTATCCTCCTCTTATTACTGTACCAGTCTGAGTGCTCCTCTGTTAGCAGTTAAAACAGCAGCTGGAAACAGCAATGGGTACTGTAGTCACAGGATGAAAAGGACGAAAAATCTGTGGCATGATGAATACAGACTGAAGAAAAAGTATATAAAAATATATATATATATATAAAATCAAATCTGTAGTGCTCTTTGTGAAAAAGGTACAAAGTGAAACAAGTAAAAAGTTTGTCTTTGTGTGTGTATGTGTGTGAAACAAATAAATGTGTTTTCAGTCCAGAATTGGACAATTTGATTTCTCTGAGTTTGTTTTTTCTGCTTTGATTAAAAGACTTTTTTCATTATGTACTTGAATTTTCAATAGTGATTGATACATCATGAGATGTGTGTCATGTAATCGTCATTGCCAGTTTGATTCAGGCTAGTAACCTTGTGTGGCATCACCTTCACTCTTCCAGTGTCTTTTGTCTCTCTATATGATCAAATAAAGGCAAAACAGCCATAAAAACATGGTATCTAAAACTTACAGTAGCTGGTGACAAGTCCATGTTTTTTTCTTTTCTAATAACAAAACCTCATAATGTCATCATGATCTGTACTTATTCTAAAATGATTGAATATGAAATAAAATGCACTCCTACAGACACTCCTCAGCTGTAATACAAGCTGTGAAATTTGTTGTCATAAAACTGCTAACTCCACATTAGCCAACAGGGAGTGCCACTGCACCACAGGATGTCTATATACTGTAGTACCCTCAGGGAGGAGGATCACTTGCTATTAGGACACACCACTCAACACTGACAGAGGCTCAGATTTAATTTCACTCTCATGATTCTTATTCATTTAAAAGGGACCAGATCTACCTGATCTGAAATCTGTACTACCCGGCACGATCTAATAGGATCAGAGCTGGATATGGCTGAGAGTGCTGACTGAGCAGGAGATGGCAGTGTACGTGTGAGAGTGTATGTGTGTGTGTGTGTGTGTGTGTGTGTGTGTGTGTGTGTGTGTGTGTGTGTGTGTGTGTGTGTGTGTGTGTGTCTAAATCCTTGACTGTTCCGCAGATGGTCAGGAAAATTATAGCCTGTTACAGATAAAAAAGGAAGTGTCAACACAAAATGGATTTCAGTGTTCTGGATCCACACTGACAGGTTAACTCATAGATGTCCAAACTGCTCTAAGCATATCTCATCTCCCCCTGGGGTTGACTAATAAGAAGGATGAGTGACTTTGCCTCTCCTCTTCTCAGCCACCTCTAATCCACAAATCCTTATCAGGGTCACCAAGACTCTATGACACAGTTAGTTAGACTCAATGCTTATAGGTGTCAGCTGTCTAGCTACATTTTGATTTTATTTTTAATTAGCATCCGATGATTGATACGACCATTGATACACCAGCTCGCAGTCTTCCGAAAACTACACAAGGATCAAAAGAAAATGGGCTCAACATTACATTAACTAGTGGAAAAGGTAAGTCAAGTCACATGAAAATGGATGGATTATGCTTCATCACTACACTTTGGAAACCTTATTTGTAACATAACCTGTTTTGTGAGCAGACTGAGCGTCACATAATACAGTTTTTCTCTACTGAACTGATGCACTTCTGCCAAAACTTCATATGCATTCATTTAACTTTTAATGATTTCTGGTTCTTTTCACTCAGTTCTCTTTACTTTCCACACAAGTAGATTTGTCACACAAACTTTTTTGGAGTATTTAATGTGTGTGATGGAGGAGGATAATGCAGTAGGTGTGATGCAGATGAAAATCTATGACCTGATGTTAATGACAGGACAGATATGGAGTAATAAACAGACTTCCTAAAATATTTAGCTATTTTTAATTCCTTTTTTGTTTATCAGTACTAAATGGCTGCAGAAATGAACTAATGATTTGATGCTTTGTGTTGAAAATGATTGTTTTTCTTTGTGCTCTTTTAAATAAGGAGACTTTTGTTGCAGTATTTGCATTTGCATGCATTTGTAGTAGTAAGGCATCTAAACAGTGCTGTAATTTAAGGTTCTGCCATACTTATCTTATCACACAGATGTGACAGACCAATTCAGTAACCTCTAATAGGCCTAACACAAAATGGCCACCTTTGATTCATTTTTTGCAGGCTACACTGCAGATCTGCTGCCATGACCACTTCGACCACCCTTCCCCACCTCACTGTGCCACCTCTCACTGCACCACAACTTTTCACAGACAGTGAAGAGCACAGCGAGGATGACCTGTAAGCAAAACTTCAAAGACATGTTAAATGCTAACAGTTGTCTTACTATACATTAATGAGAAATAACAAGAAAGTCAATTAACTTTATGTAACATGCTGTTTGTTCTAGAGGTCTGCCTCAATCAAATCCTCATCGTCTGCTCAACATGAATAACAGTAATAACAATGACGAGTAAGTACAATTACAGAGATAGGTAAAGCCTTTGTAAAACACTGTTTCACTTTGAAGTATCTTAGCAGTCGTTTGACAAGGCCTATTAAACCTGTTAATTAATCCTTTTTCCAGGGAGAAAAAGAAGAAAAGGAAAAAGGAGAAGAAAGAGAAGAAGGAGAAGAAAGAGTAATACTCATTATAATCCTTAATAAATGCAGCAGAATATTTGATGCTCAGTGCTCTCTAAAGTGTTGATTTGCATTGCAGGAAGAAGAAGGAAGAAAAGGAAACAAAGGAAAAAGAGACAGAAAAGGAGAAGGAGAATGAAAAAGAGAAAGAAAAAGAGAAGGAAAAGGAGAAGGAAAAGGAAAAGGAAAAGGAAAAGGAAAAGGAAAAGGAAAAGGAAAAGGAAAAGGACAAGGACAAGGAGAAGGAAAAGTAAGTGCCTCAGCAACTTCCTCAGGACAATAAACAGAACAACTTTTCAATGAATTATTTAATTTATCCACTCTGCCTCTGTTCTCATAGGCCCAAAGAACTGTTTGTCATTAATCCTGCTGGGAATTTGTATTACAACTGGCTGTTCGTCATCACATTACCAGTCATGTACAACTGGACCATGATCATTGCCAGGTGACTTCTATAAATCAGTGATTCTTTTCTTGATTTTCCTGCAGGTCAAATGTTTACATGATTCCATTCAGCACATTAAGTACTATTCATATCTCAGTCCATATGAAACTGTTACATATGATTACCATCTTAGTAACAAGCTCACTTTATGCAGAGTAATAACCCTGTTCTTGCCTAGCAATAGTTTCACAAGCTGGTGAACAAGTTCTTTAATTCAATTTGAATTTAATGCAATGATGAATGTTATACTTTGTGAGCTTGGCACAGCATCAGCTGCAGCAGTAGAGGACACAGAGGTGCAGAAAAGGAAATGCTTGTACAAGTGCTGAACATTATTAATTTACAAAACACGCTCACTGCTTCTTCTCCTGCATTAGGGCTTGCTTTGAGGAGCTGCAGCACAACTACCTCATTTACTGGGTTATCTTGGACTACACTTCAGACATAATCTACCTTGCTGATATGCTCGTCAGGACCAGAACAGGTGAAAAACTGGCATAAAATTCCCAATCATAAGAAAGCCTTTGAAAATCTTTCAAAGGATGAATTAATATTTTTTCAAGTCTGTCTTAAAACAATACTTACAAACCCACATTGCAATTTGTACCTTCTGTCCACACTGATTGTGAAAAGATCCCTTCCTAAAGCGATTCTACTCTAAGTGATGGGCGACAAAATCCACAGTTTTCACTCTGTGTATGATGCATTCTGAAATTCAGCTGAAGCTAATATGAGGATTTAGCAGGCTTCGGAGTTAGATAAATCGAGTATGTTTTAGTACAAAACTCTTTCTTGTTTTGCTATCCCTCCACTTCAGCTCAGCACAAAAAGAGAGACATAAAAAGAGAATTTTGTACTAAAAAAAGACTCAGAGACTGCTGAAGCCTCATATTAACTTCAGCTGAACTTTAGAATAAATCAGTGCTCTGAATGAAGACTGTAGATTTTGTTTTACTGTATTACAATGGACTTGAAAACATGTAAATCTGTCCTTTAAGTGTTTTAAACTCAATGTTTTACTGTGCTGATGAAAAGTATTCACCCATTTTGAACTTGTAATGTTTCATTGTTTTACAAATTTGAATTATGATTGATATAATTAGGAATTTTTGGGTCTCAAGTCAACAGAAAAATTAAATTGATCAAAATTATGAGCATATATAGAACAAGACTGTAAATGGCATGAGTTTCTTCTATGACATGCCTAATCATCACTGTTGCAGCTGACAGTTTTAGAAATTGATTAAAATTTTGAATATGGATGGCGATCATCCATGTGTAATCAAGGAGTGACAGGGATAATTGTAGCGATTATAGTAAATACTTTTGAATGAATTATTTCAAACTTTGTCCAAAATGTTTGTGTATTATTCATGAACAACGCAAGCTGCCTACTTATTTCTCTGTAAATGCAGGTTACCTTGAACAAGGCCTGATAGTGAAAGATAAAAAGCTGCTATTGGATCGCTACATCGCCAGCTTCCAGTTTCGTCTGGATTTCATCTCCATGTTGCCCACTGACGTCTTCTATTTCATACTGGGTCTTGACTACCCAGAGATTCGCATCAACAAGCTGCTGAGAATCGGTCGCATGATGGAGTTCTTCACGAGGACTGAGACTAAAACCAACTACCCCAACATCTTCCGTATTGGAAACTTGATCATGTACATCCTCATCATCATCCACTGGAATGCCTGCTTCTATTTCTCCTTCTCCAAGGCCATTGGCTTTGGCGCTGATGACTGGGTTTACCCAGCTCTGGATGACCCTGAGGAGCCTGCGTTTGGGGAACCCATGAGGAAGTATGCGTTCAGCCTCTACTGGTCCACACTGACCCTGACAACTATTGGAGAAACACCGCCACCAGCCCTGGACTCAGAATTTCTCTTCCATGTGGTGGACTTCCTAGTTGGGGTCCTCATCTTTGCCACTATTGTAGGAAACATTGCTACCATGATCTCCAACATGAATGCTGCCCAAGCCCAGTTTCAGGCTCGAATTGACAACATCAAGCAGTACATGCAGGTGAACAGAAATTCCTTTTTCCACTGACATATTTGGAACAAGAAAGAGCACAATCATCTGGTATATGAATATATTTTAAATGTTCTTGATTTGTTTTCCTGTCTAGGTTCGAAAGGTCAGCAAGGATCTTGAGTTGCGAGTCATCAAATGGTTTGACTATCTGTGGAATAACGGCAAGGCACAGGATGAACGGGAGGTGCTGAGGTATCTTCCAGACAAGCTAAAAGCCGAGATCGCCATCCAAGTTCACATGGAGACACTGAAGAAAGTTCGCATTTTTGCAGACTGCGAGGCCGGCCTGCTGATCGAGTTGGTGCTAAAGCTCCGGCCGCAGGTGTTCAGTCCTGGAGACTACATCTGCAAAAAGGGTGATATTGGCCGTGAGATGTATATCATCAAAGACGGAAAACTTGCAGTAGTTGCTGACGACGGTGTCACACAGTTTGTTGTTCTGGGAAGTGGCAGCTATTTTGGTGAGATCAGTATCCTTAATATTAAAGGCAGCAAAGCAGGCAACAGGCGGACAGCCAACATCCGCAGCATTGGATACTCAGACCTTTTCTGTCTGTCCAAGGATGACCTGATGGAGTCACTGACAGAGTACCCAGATGCTAAAGCCATGCTTGAGGAGAAGGGACGACAGATCCTGATGAAAGATGGTCTGATAGACTTGGACCCAGCCAACATTATGCCTGAGGCCAAGGAGCTGGAGGAGAAGGTCAACAGATTGTACAGCATGATGGAGCTCATGCAGATGAAGCTGAGGAGGATTCTGGGAAATTACAAAACCACTGACAAGGCTCTCAAACATCGCATCGCTGATCTGGAGCGCCTGACAGGAGAGGAGGTAGAGGATGAAGATGAGGAGGAAGCAGAGGTGAAAAAGGAAGAAGAAAAAGCAGGAGAGGATGAAGGTGATGGGGAGAAAAAGGAAGAAGAGGGAAAAGATGAGGAGGCAAAGGATGAGGAGGGAAAAGGTGAAGAGACAAAGGAAGAAGAGGAAAAAGACGGAGAAACTAAAGAGGAAAAATAAATCCATATAGCTTCTATAATACACAGAGCACTTTTCTATGTAGCCACAATAGAGTCTTTAACACAAAGAAATCTTTTCTTACGGGACTTGCTTCTTAAATGACTCACAGATGATTAAAACTGCAAAAGACAAAAAATAAGAAACACTAGAAACTGGCTGAAATACCTACCGGAACTTAAATAGGTATTTCCATTGTATATTATCAAATTAAAGACAGTAACTCAATGGACAAAGCCAATGGAAATATTGATATTCAAATAAAATACTGGCTTCAGTTGTCCTATTTATTGTAACTTTCATTATAATTTACTGTGATTTCATGACTGTATACACACAGATTCATTCATTCCTATACTGCAAAACACTCCAGCCTGCAGTGTACACTGTTGTCCACACGAGGATAGTAAATAGCAAGGATTTGCAGGTAAACACATGACATGGCATGGCATGCAATTTGTGAAGCTCTGGGGCTGGAGCATTCTCTGCACAAAGGTTATATCAATCAATAATTAATAATAAAGGTAATTAAAGCAGATGGAAGGGTTTATGGCAAACAAGGTAATTCATTGCTAGAGCAGATTTCATACACAGTGGCAGTTCAAAGCACTTTACAAGTTGCATATTAAAAAATAAGACAGAATCAAAGCATTAAAATGATTCTCATTACAGTAGACACATGAAAATCATAAAACCAAAGCAGGGACAAACGTTTAATTATAGGCATGATAAAACAGTTAAATTATATCTATTTATTAATTTATTTTTTAGACAATTAAAACCTGGCTGGCCCGCCAATTTTTGCTGTAGCACTTGTATTCAAACTTGGGTGGTGATGTTACATTACTTACTTCATCTCTGAGGAGTAAGTGTGAAATTGAGATAGATCAAGAATTTTTAATGAACAGTTGACAGGTTAATTACGTTTTGACAGTTCATATTTCTTTGTTATGGAAAGTTATAGTTGCATAATTCAATTTAATTCAAAGCGCTTTTCATAATAAAACAACAAAAAAGCAAATTTGTGCTTATATACACAAATATACACACATCCATACATTCATGCACGTATATAAACACAAACATACATACATATACTGTGAGTTAATTTAAGAAAATGCTTGACTGAATAAAAAGGTCTTTAATTTGCTTTTTGAAGCATACAGTCTGAGATCAGCAGGTAAACTATTCCATTTTTTTAGGTGCATAAATGCTAAACGCTGTCTCATGAGACTTTGAAAATGCTCTACGCACATGGAGAAGATTGCCACCTTGTGACCTGAGAGATCTGCTGGGATTGTATAAGAGCTTTTCTTGGTAGACCTCAGTAAAAGTAACCTGCTCAGGATGAATCCATGGATTAATTTAATTTAATTTGGCCATTGACAACTAGCCACAGATTAAGAACTCATGTTGCTGGTAAATCTCATTTTGTTTCGAAAATTGCTGTACAAATTGAAGACTGCAGATGCATTTTTTATGAACAGGGAAACACATCAACTACACACATGACCTATTATTCCTTTCCACAAAAACTTTATCATCACGCCCCATAAAACCACCTCATATGTGTTTTACTCATGTGTGTGATGGAAGCCACAGTGAGCATTGTTCGACAGAATACTGACCAAATGTCAGCAAAGATTTCTATTTCAACTTATCTTTTCCCTTTGTAATGTTGAGATTATCTTTTATGTTGAAAGACAGCAAATTTGCTCTTCAGTCTTAAAATATGCATAACCTTTGCTCTAGAAAGGTTGAAGGTGATGTACAGTCAATGAGCTCATTTCCAGTTTCAGACACCTATTTGAAGATCACATGGTTGTCTGGTTTTGAGCTCCAGTGGTCTGAACCATGAAAATAAAACATCTGGATTCTTAAATTGAAAAGCATTTCCACTTGAAGGCAGAGGCTGTCATTCAGCAGAAAGACACTGAAAACAATTACTGGACATGTTAGAGTTCACATTCAAGTGCATGAATGTGGACGTGTGTGCATGCATGCATATGGCATACTGCTCTACATCAGTGAACATGTTGGACTTAACTCCCCTCAGAAAGACTTAAACCAGAAAAATAATTTCCACTTCAAAAGCTCACAAATCTTCTTCATTCTTCATGTGAACAGGATGTACATCGCTGCCACACTTAACCTCTGAAGAGAACAAAACACTTTACGCTCAAAGCCAGACATCTGAGGGAGCAAAACAATTGCCACACACTCACTCTCTCTTCTAAATATCTGTGAAAGCTGGTGATCATGTGACTATTCATCATCCTTTGTGTTGGTTTCTCAGCACTGATGACTAAGTGGCACCACACAGTCACATTCAAGCTCTAATGCACTGATAAAGTCATTGATAAAGACAAGCCAAGAAGAGAAGAAAGCAATTTGTGATAACTGGCACAGTTGAATGAGTAAGAAAGATATGTTGGTGATTTGATGGCTTTGTAGGAGCTATGTGTGTCACTCTCTCAGTAATTTTTTCTGACTTAATTACTGTCAGTAGTAGTAGGTACATTCTTGGAAATGAACCATGTCTTTGTGTTAATTAATGAAAATACAATGACAGCAGGTAGTTTGTTATACTGTACTGCAGATGGTAACAATTCAGCAATTAAGGAATATTGTGTTATATAAGGCCTGAGATCATTTTTTCCCTCAACTGTTGGATCATTAAAAAAGCTGCAGGCCTAGTTGCCATTGCACACACACTTTAATAAAGGACTGATGGACTCTTACTGCTTTTAGAGATTGCAACTTTATTATGATGGCATCTACTGTATGTTTACTATATGTATTTATGTCTTTTTATTTATTTTTATGATGCGTATTTGTTGTGTTGACTACTGTTTGCAAACCAAGCTGCCCCCTGGGGACAATAAAAACTATCCTATCCCATCCAAAGTACTGTCATTCTCTGACATAGAACAGAAACATGCATGGGGATGTTTTACTCTAAGTCCAAATCTGTTATAAGGCTGTCCTTCCAAGAAATATGACAGGATCGGATAAGAACAAGCCCCAAAACAAAATATAAATACTCCAATGCCAGAAGCCCTCTAGCAGCAAAGCAGGAAATCAGGGGATGTTATGAAGGAGCGGCCAAAGTCCACGTTAGGAGGAGGCTGAGGTGAAAAGTTGAATGAACAAAATGTCGAACTTTAACACAGGAGATCGCTGTTTGTGTCATTTTTTTTTTGTTATTGTAACTGTGACAATGAAGGTCTACTGGCTTAAAGGTAGTAGTCATTTTAACCCAAAGCATGATGTTTCCTTAACCTTCACAAAGTACTTTCTTGCAACTTATATTTTGTTTCTTTTAATTTGCTCACAGCAGTTTCTTAAATGGCAGAAATGACAATAGAAGTCAACAGAAAACAACAACATAAATAGAAAAAGCAGGCCAAGAGTAAGAAAGAAGAAAAAATGCAAAGAAAAGAAAAAAATAAGAAAGGGAAAAACAAACAAACAAACAAAGGAGAGGGGAAAGTGAATAAGCAATAAGAGCAGATGCATTCATAATAAAGCTGAATTCATTTGACATTGACATTCATTTTGCTGTTTCATTTTGTTCATTTCATGCATGTAAGATAGTATTTCTGATGTATGGGTGTCATTTTTTTTTCAATTGTTTTATCCTTAGTTTCAGTTTGTAGGTGTTTTACCCCTTTTCATACACTTCATTTAATCTGGTTATCCAAAAGTCTTATTTTAGGACAAACCATGATGTTTCTATAAACATAACCAAACCTGAACCATTTTAGGAGACTGATTTGTAATTTGTTTTGGAACTGGAAGGCAAAGACCATGGACCAATGACTTATATTGTTGTTTAATTTGGAGGACTTGTTGGTTATATGTTTATCATACTTGTCATAGCAAATTTACCTTTGGAGGCCCCAAAATCTCAAGGGCCCCAAAGGCCCTGTATTCACTTCATGTGAACAGTTGGTTTGTGGTAAGGCTGAAACTATAGATTACTCTCATTAATGATTGATATGTTGTTAATGTTTTCCATTAATCGATTAATTGTTTTGTCGATTAGATGTCAGATAACATTGAAAAATGCCCAAAATATATAAGATGATAAGATGATAAGCTGGAACCAGCAAATGTTTGGCATTTTGTTTTAATTTACTACCAAAATAGTTAATTAATGTGATTAACTACAATTTTCGACACCACAGCAGAATATCAACTGAAATGTAAAGAGCAATATAACACTATTTAGCTTGAACACACCCACTTCACATCTTCACAATGCATTAAAATGCATGCAGTTTTCTGTGTCATAATATTACATAATACTGAATTACAAATGTGCTTTACCAAATTACTACACACACAGGGTAAAAATGGCCCATAGCTTTTTCATCTAGCTGCTTAATCCAGCCATGATTATAATCTTAACCCAAGGTCCACTAACTAGCTGTTTCTGGAGCTTTTAACTCCATCTGTTAGCCCTCATCAGCAGTTGTTAGTGTTGCCATTTTCAGTTGGTTTCATAAATATGTACAGTATGTTATTATGCACATTCATCCTAAGATAAAATGATTTTAAACTGTTGACACTGGTGATATTTTTGCAACGGTTATACTATTTTCCCACAACTAGGTCTCCTTTAAATTCCCTGCTTTTATCTGGAACTGTGCAGCACACCCTATGTTGCATAAATATTAATGTCACAGACTCTGCGTTGTCATGAACTCAATTGTGATAGCCTATGAAAATGTTCTGGCAGACCGAGCTCTGTGGAGTGATGGAGCGTGTGTCATTTATCATGAGGAAATTGCTGCCTATAAGGCTGATTTCCCAGCAGAGATATGTCTCTGTGGGATTCAGTGCCTGAGGAGTTTCACTGTATTGAACACTATTAGCACCACAACAATCATCAAAAGTGGAGCAAAAAGGATGTGTTTTACATTAGCTGCAGTTAAAGACATGTAGCTAAGCAGTAAAGCTGTTTACTTTACTCATTTTACTTGCTGCTCATCTCAATTCATCTTGAATTTATCAAATGTGCTAGAAGTGATGTCCACTTTCAAAGAAACTCATCACATTGCTGATTATGATGAAATTATTAGATTATCTGATCACTAGTGAATTAATTAATTAGTGAAAGTAATAAATTCCTTCAGCTGCCTGACAACATATCACCAGGAAAATAGCTACATATCAGGCTTTGTTTACACTGACAGTACTTGTTAGTGGGATCAATTCATTGTTGGTTTTGGTCTTTTCATGGAATTTGCTGACAATAAGAAAATTGCAGAATATGACCAGACTTATCCTTTTACCACTTGACCAACAGGCCTCCACTGAAGTACTGTCTTCACTAGCAAGGACCACCAGAAGAAGAGGAGAGGGTTAGGTGGTATTTATAGGAATGCTGGAAGTTGCATAGTTGAGGTGTGGTCCTGCTCCTGAAATTTCACTGAATAAGCTGCAATTAATTACAAATTCGATGTACTTTGACTTGAATATTTCTATTTTACTTTATTCTTCTACTCCACTGCATTTCAAAATTTTCATTTTCATTACATCTGTGGTAGAAATACACTGAGAATGTGTACTGAAATGCTGAATCATTGTACGGTCAAGATGTTTTGTATGGCTTTAACAGGCATGTAGCCTCTGTCACACTTAATGGGGACCAGACGGACCAGCCGTAAGGATAAGATGTGGCCTTGCAGGGGCTAATCTCCTATTAGTCCGTGTTGCAATGGCTGGCTCCAGCCGGAGATAAACTGGGAAGCTGTTTGCATCAGTTAATGACCTTGTTATTATCTGTGCTGGGATGTAACACACGTTCTGTGTGTAAAACTGCTTCCTGGGCCCAGTTGATTATCCATCAACATCAGTTTGACAGCTAGTTACTCATTTTTTGTTTGTTTTTTTCTAAACATTGTAATATATATTGAGATACAACATCCTGGACTTATTTCCATCATTGAGAGACAGAGACACACATTCCATGTTTGACTAACCAGTAATACTGAAGAAAAAAAAACCCAGACCATAATTTTTTTAAGAAGCAGAAGGTAGAAGATATTCTAGACCTCTCCAAAAATCACATCATGAAGGACAATGGTTGAATAACAATAGTAAAGGTGCAAACATCAAAGGGTTAAGAAGTAAAAGAGATTGAGATATTCACATTCTATTTAAGTATGCTGTCTAGCAGGCACTGTATGCTTAAGGGATTGGCACCTCTTTAACCCTTGTGTAGTCTTAACATTCTGTACACTCCCCTTGAGCTAAGGGTCAAAAATGACCCGCCTTCACTAAACTCCTAAATTAAAGCAGATTAATTGAATTTTAAACCCAAAATGTATTTTGCATGAACAACTTGGTATTCATCACAAACTTTGTGAATGTCTGGGTTTTCCCTCTTCACATTGCAGAAGGAATGCATTTAGTCAGTGGACACCACTTGTTTTTATTACAACACACCTTTCATGATTGTTTTCTTTGCTAAAGTAGAGGTTTATTATTATTATTATTATTTATTATTATTATTATTATTATTATTATTATTATTATTATTATTATTATTATTATTATTATTATTATTATTATTATTATTATTATTGGCAAGGGTACTGCATTGGTGCAAACAATAGATTCCAATAGATTCCTTAGCAAGAGTAGCACTTGTATAGCCTAAGAAAGTAGTAGAAATGTGCAGAAAGTAGTTTCAAATGCATTTTGTTGTAGGGAAACACTAATAGTCTTGAAGTTTTTGGTAAAATAGTGATATATTCTTATATATTGTACAGTGAGGAATTCATCTACAAAATACTAGGCTTCTCCCATTTTTGAACCATTGCTCTTACCCACAAGGTGTATAAACAATAAATAAGAATAAAATAATAGATACAAAACAAAAACGTGAAGAACATAAATCAGTCAACTCTAATTAGCACATGTAGGACAGTATGCAAGTGTGTGTGCATGGACTTTGCAAATGTATTTCTCATATGTGAAATACATAGTATTTGTTTTACAGTCCTTCTGTGGGGGGCAGAATTGGCATCTCCTCCTCTTGTCTGCTCCAGCTGCAGCCTCATGTGGATCAGGACAAGTTTAAGCCCCCTGAACAGCTTTCAAAGCATTGCAGAGGCTGCTGTGATGGGGAGGCGCTCCCTTCTTTGAATGTGTGGGGTTACAAGTGCCTTTCCCAGCTGGTCCAGGAACACCCTCCGCTTGTTCCGCTTATCAGGCATCCAAGTAGGGTGGATCTTGATCCATATCATAAAGGCATTGTATGAGGACACATCAATGATGTTATGGAAGATGACAAGGGGCCAGCAGGCAGTCATCCTCCTGCAGCTGTAAGTTCCAATCATGTTGTCCAGGTTGTCCAAGCCTCCTTTGTTGTGGTTGTAGTCCAGGATTATGGCTGGCTTCCTGTTCTTACGATCACTGATCTCAGCCGTTATGTGCAGTGTGCTCAGGAGGACTGCATTCTTGTTCCTCTTTGGGAGGTAAGAAGCCAGAGTGGTGGTGGGGGTGGGTGAAGGCAAACTTTGATGAGAAGGCCTCTCTCCCCCCTGCATTCCTTGCAGGGGGGAGAGAGGCCTTCAAGTCCTCCATCACACTTTCAGGGTTCATTTCACAATAATGACCTGCTCGCTGTACATTAACCCGCTTATGACACAGCTATTTACTAAAGAAATTAATAATCTGACACAAAATATTGATTTAAAAATGATTTTATTGATTTAAAAATTATTTTACAGCTTCTCCTAAAAAATTAGTCCGTTAGAATCTACGGTTGGATCTGCATGCATAGCAACATAAATATCTATGAAAACTCTGTAGCCCTCTTAAGATTTAGCATTATAATTCATGTTAAACTGAACATTTCCGTTGATGGTTAAGTGAGACAAGGTGAATGGGACTTCTTTGGGAATATTAATGTTTAAGTTTCTGTCCTCATTCATCTCTATGTTTACTTCTTGCTGGGGCTTTGCAGTTGACACACCTGGAAACACAAATGTTACTAATGTTACAACTGGTAACAATATTACTGTTATCACTACTACTTATCACTTAAGTTAGTATGTATTGACAGGCAACTAGGCGAGGCACTCACCAGATCTGCAGCCATTGTCTTGCTCCACTTTTCCCTTTCTATAATAGTAGGAGTCCAGTAGCTCCTTAGGCTGGCCTCACATCTGTGCTTGCAGTTGGTAATTTTCCCGGACTTCTTTCTGTGGATTGATATAATTGGACATTGTCCTCCAGAGTCTATGATCAATAGAAACGGTCACTTATTCATAGCAGCGGTCTGCTATTCAGAAATAACAGACCGTACAATGGAGTAATTGACCAATCAGAATAAAGTATTCAACAAAGCCGTGTAATAAGTGTACTGTAATAACTCTCTGAAAAGGGTGTTTTAATTCAGGACTTTTATTTGCAATTATTTCATTAGGATTAGGAAGGAACATATTGTACTCCTGGTCCTTAAAACCCAGAGAAATGCTGAGTACATGAAAGCTTCACTCCTACCACTCATTTAATGGAGCTGTATCGACAAAAACTGCCAATGCACTGACAGGCCCTCTCCCTCAGGTCTCACAGGTCATAAAACACTAATGTTGCATGTTGGGAACACAAGTAGTGTGGTGAAATGACACTCGCTGATTGGTGTCACAGTGTTAAAGTACAGTATGTGTGTCCAGCAGGGTTCTTAAGAAACGTTGCATTAATAGAATAAAATCAAATCAAAATTATTTATAAGGCACATTTAAAAACAACAGTTGACCCAAGTGCTGTACAATCATGATAACAAAGGGCGGTAAGAAACCATAGATGGGAAGAGAACCACATTTATGTAAACATAGCTAATAATTATCATTAGCATCTTTGTCATAAGCAAGAATGCTTCATGTCAGTGCTCACAGAAAATTGCAACACAGTTAGTTCCCTAAAGGCTCAATGTGTCACTTAGTCTCCAGTGTTATCCGGCTTTCACACGCAGAAGGTGTACCTTTACAACAACAAAAGGTCTGTCCAACTACATGTAAACTGCCCATTTTAGTGGAGGTTGCACTGACGAAACTGTCTGACTCTGAATTTGAGTCAAAATGCTTTAGTAGCACAAACATGCCCTTAAATAAACTTCAATTGATTAGTGTGTGACAGTCTGTTGGAGGTCAATATTCACGCTCACACAAACCAAAGTATGCTGAGAAACAAAGTAAAGCTTTAACAAGAAATCCTTATTAGGAACATAACGTTTCAACTGGTAATGTCTGAGGTAAGGACTAATGAAAATAATTAAGAAGCAATGTTCTTTCATTAGCAAATAAATGGCTCTCCCTGGTTACATTTTGAATTGATCAAAGTGAATAGCCCCAAGCCCTAACACGAGTTCTGACACACCACAGAGGCAGCTGTGAAAAGAGCTGACGACAATGCTGCAGCTCAAGATATGTAACTGCTGCCCTGATATTTCCTCAAGAAATGTTCCAATAAGACACGGGCAAGAATGACATTTCATGTCAAAAAATGTAATTACCTAATGACAATCAAGTCTCTGTCATGCAGCACGCACATAATAAAGCCCACAGCACCTCATTAAGCAGCCGGTCTCAGAATGATCAGACAAGAGAACAGACCGGGGTCAAGACTGGACTCTGTGAAAATATGCATCACATGCAAATGAGGCATTTTCCTGCCTTGGATCTTAGCTTTTGTCTTGATCACTGTGTTGAGATCTTTGAGATCCATTGCTGTAAACCATATGCTGCTTTAATAATATACCCAATGTGCCTAATGGGGCCCCAAGAGTTTTTGTGTCATGTATTTGACAAAAGAAGCTTTGATTTTTACCTTCAAACTTTAAAGTTCCTCTGAACTTAAATTACTTGTTTTTTGTCTGCTACTGCATAAATATCTGCTCTGTAAATCACTTGACCTGTGTTCTCCTTTGAGAAATCAAACAGCAGAAATTTATATTTTTATGTTTTTTTATGATGCCGCCCCCTATTTTTTGATTAATTCAGAAAAATGTTAGCTCTCTGTCTACAAAGATGGAGATCTTGTTTCCATATAGCCAATCAAATCTTTGCATAAAACATTAATGCCATCAATCATACAGTAGGCAGAGCAGACGGTCACACTAACTAACAACCACACAACAGCCTGTTACACAACACGAGCCACAAACTCTGAACAACAACCTACATTAGTTTTCCTTCTAAAGTCTCCTTCTTTTCTAACTTACAAACGTGAAGTAACATTTTGTCCTGCACCTCAGCTTGTTGAACAAACCACCAAACTAACATTCACCGGGGAAAAGTGAACCACTAACATTAGTAGGCAAGATAGCCAATTAGCTGCTCAGCTGCAGAACATTAAACAGCGTGTAAATGCAAATGATATTTTGGTCTGTTTAAATGCTGGTGTGGTCCTTCAGTACCACTGCTGACAACAAACTGTCTGCAAGCTGCTGTCAATCAAACAAAAAACCAACACTCCCCTCTGGCCACTGCACAAAAGGAGAATTTCTGATATTTCAAAAGACCATTTTTTATTCCTTTTAATAATAATAAAAAACAATTAACAATACATTTAAAAACACAACATTATATTTGAGTGCAAAAGGCGACATCTAAATGGGATATCAGTTGGACATTCATCGTTATGATCTTGCCTCCCTTTCTAAATTTGAATTTCTGAGATGATCTTTTAAACTAGTGGATAAGATGCATCAGCAACATACCTGTTTTGTCTCAGCTGGGGACCTTTGTTACACATTATCCTTGTTTCTCTTTCCAGTCTTACTCTACTGTCTGCCAACAAAACCTAATAATGCTAAAGTTTTTATCATATCGGTGAACATCTAATATCAGTTCCAGAGCATTGTTATCCTAAAGGAAAATGGAAAAAGAGCAGCATTTTAAATATAAACCCTTCTGACAGCTTTTCAAAATTCACTGGGCCTCGACTTGTCAGTGTCAAGTTGTAAACAGTGGCTGATCTGTCAATCACAAGCAATCACAAAAATATTTTTCATCCCTTGAATTTGCACAGTGTTTATCAAACTTCCAAGTACATATTACCCACAATACTCCTCAGAGAACTGAACCTCATATTTTCATCACAACACCTTTAAATATTAAAATACAATCAGTGTGGCACAGACAGCGTGTCACAGCTTCTATCATTAATCTACTGTGTGGTCCTGCAGATCCACTGAAGGGAAGTAAAAGGTTTAGAAACTACAGACTGTGGGACCTCACAAAAATTATTGTTGTCACACAGAACCTGAAAGACCATGAAGTGTGGTCATTCTTTCTTTCCTAAATGTATTCCTGAAGCACATTCAGGCCAGTTACATACAGTATTATTACAAAGAAGATTTCTCATTTAAGCCAATCTTCCTTCTCACTGGTTCATCCCTGAGTTCATCACATGTGGTTATATGTATCCCTTCAATTATAAGGTAATAGCACCAGTTCCCCTGCTCATTAACGAAGGTCGCTAAGATCATACAGTAGACAACTGGAGAGCGCTCCTGAGTTTTTTAACAGTGATCAAAGGGAAAGATGAGGTCCATGCCTTCTGTAAGTGGATACCTTAAAGTACACTGCACCATACTGATGCTGGTTTTCTTCTGTGATTGCGGGTTTTTTTCCCCTTTTACAGTTCAAAGAAGAAAAACCTCCATTACATTTCAAACTGGAGCCTAATCAAAATCTGGCTGCTGACATAATATCAGTATTCACATGAATAACCATGAATTCATCTGAACTGTATCACTGAATATGTATGCTCAATTTTCATACTGCACACACACTTTTATTATTAAAGACTCCATCACGTTACTTTTGGCAGTATTTACATATCCTGAGGGACCAAAATACAAAAATGTGAGCATCTGGTATGAATTTCAATCAGCAGGATTGCAAAACAGAAGAAAAACTCATTTGATTTAAATACTGTAGGCTGGGCCTAACACATAAAACTTCTCACTTGAATCGCTACAATATTAATCGTTTTAAAAACATCTTGTAAATGATTCAGTTCCTTCTTAATTTGGGGGAGTTTACATTGGGTTGCTGCACCACAAATCTCTTGATTGCCCCAATATACGTTTAAGATGCACTTAAGAGTATCATGTAGAAGTGTGAATAATACCATAATGTTTAAGATAAAAAAAAAAATGTGGTGTATATGACTATAAATAATCGATAGAATTAAAGGTGACCTGTGGAACTTTCTTGTAAACAAACAAAAGTTTATCACTGAAATGCAATGTGTGTATATAAGCGTATCATATATATATGGAAATGCAGCAGTTTCATGAAACATTTGAAAAGCCAATTTCTAAAATATTACATATTCTTTATTGTTCACATTCATGTTTACTTGCTGGCAGTGTTTGTCATCCCTGTCATTGTTGCCGCATTTGTATATTTGTTGGCACCACCACCAACTGTCGATCCGTGGAAACCAACGGTGCAATGTGCGTCCCCGTGAACATGCACAGTACAAACAAAACAAATAATACAAACAAAACAGGGACCAACTTTTTAAAATATTGACCCGTAGCGTATCTAGAGGTCAAAAACTCCACAGGGTACCGTTAATGTTTGCATGTTTGTATTTCTGTTCAAACTCTATGAATAACTTAACAGCAAGAGGGGAAATGGAATATTTCTTTTTCTTCTGCTTTAAAAACATAGTGGCCTCACTGTATTGTTCTCTGAATCTGCATGACGCCACAGATGAAATCTACAATAGACTGAAATTACATACTGCAGTGTTATCTAGTGCAGCATAGTGCGAGTCCTTTGAATGCCCTGTCATATTTAAATGTGACATTACATATTCTGTTAATTGATCATCAAATCATATTAAAACTAGTGTTGTTTTCAAGAACAAAGACTCTACACATGCCACTGTATACATTGAGAAACACTGTCATCTGTCGAAAGGTTTTACTGGATTGGTTGGATTTGATCAGCCATATAAGACATGTAAATATGTCCGTGTAGAGGTTACCATACCACTAAAGGCTATGTAGGCAGATGACGGAGTTTTATCGGATGTGAATGGATGGATATCTGGAGGGGACTTCAGCCTGTTAGTTGTGAATGTTGGTCTGACAGAAAAGGGGAGAGTCACAGCAGTTCTGCCAGCACAGTGATACAACGTTAAACATTTCTGTTCTCTCTGCTGTACAGTGAGGATGATTTAAGACTACAATAAGAAAGGAATTAAGACGGTGGCTGACACACCTTGACTTTTGACTTTACTGGAAAACTCATCACAAGTAGATGGTGCTGCACTGTAGCACATGAGCTTCAAAAAAATGAAGTCATCTGATATCACAGCTAAGGGTTAAAGATGATGTGTCACTGTACACACACTGCATGCAATGTTTCAATATCCTGTTTGTGGCTCCTCTGAAATGCTGCTGACACGCGATCATCTTTAGGGTCCAAAACAGATAAAGGCACACAGTAATGTGTGCGCTGACTGATTGTGTCGCTACCGTACAGGGACAGCGCTGCCCATTTGTTATTCATGAAGTTTAAAACAGCAGCCACAAGTATCAATCAATCTCTTTCACCATTCGTGCCACTTGTGCGTCACTAAGTGCGCACGGCGTCCTGCCTGTTGCTGCTGCTGCCGGAGGAGAGGCTGTGCGCTCACACCCACATTCAACAGGCACCGGAGGATACTTACTGTTACATGTATAGTTTCGCTGCGTTTTTATTAGTAGCACTTTATATTAAACAGAGTTGGAGACAATACTAAAGGGTAGCAGATGTGTATTTTTTGAGGTGGTGATGCGTTGAAGTCGCGCGCTATGGTGCCTTCCTCTCCCACCACTCTAGGTTTGCACTTCGGTAGGTAGATCAGACTCAGTGAAACAACCAAAGCATCAACTATATTCGGAGAAAAGGAAACGAGAATGGCAGCTCCATATAACGGATCCAACATAACGGCGAACTACACCAACCAGTTTGTGCAGCCGCCGTGGCGCGTCGCTCTCTGGTCTGTCGCCTACAGCGCGGTGCTGGCGGTGGCGGTGTTTGGAAACCTCATCGTGATATGGATCATTCTTGCGCACAAACGTATGAGGACTGTGACGAACTACTTTCTCTTAAATTTGGCGTTTTCGGACGCGTCAATGGCCGCGTTCAACACTTTGATAAACTTTATCTACGCCGCACACGGAGAGTGGTACTTTGGGGAAGCTTACTGCAAATTCCACAACTTCTTCCCGGTCACATCCGTCTTTGCAAGCATCTACTCCATGACTGCAATCGCTGTGGACAGGTGGGCCAATGAAATGTTGCAAAAACAATATGTAACGATCGACTGACGATGCTAAATCCTCCCTACGGTCCTCACCCTCCTCTCTCTCTTAATAGGTGATCAGTTAAATGTGTGAGTGATGGGTTTTTTTTTTATTCAATAATATAAAAAAACGTAGATTCTGTTTCTTGTCATCTGTGTATGTAGGTAACTCTTGTCTCCATATGGAAATATTAATTATCAGTATCATTTTGTACATTGAAGAAAGAAAGGGGAAAAAAATAATACCTCCATACCCTCAAACACCTTTACAATCATCAAAGAAGCCATAAAACATGAATATTTTAAGCTATACATGATGTAAAAATTACCCTTGCATTCCACACACTTTCATCTCAACAGCTTCACGCATGATTTTTGAACATCTTGTTTCTGATTATTCCACTTGGCTATTCCGCCTTCCACCAGGAGCAGCGGAAAATTTAATCTTGTGCTTAAAAAAAAAAAAAAAAAAGCTCAAATCAGTGTTGGGTGAGGACAAACTGTACAGCCTTTGGAGAAAATCTTGCCAATCTGATGTATAAACTGATTCCCTCTCACACTCATACTGTAAGAACTTTCAGTTACATTGATGGCATCTGATGGAGGCTTTTTCAACACATTATTTCATCAGCGCATGCTCCCTGCTGATTTAAATTCTTGGTGGTAGGGTATGTTTGTGATGTGCATTATCATACTGAAAAGGCGGCTTCCCAGCAGGGTGACTGCCATCACACTCACACACACACCATGGGCATATTCCACACATTTATTTTTACTCTGAATCACAGACTAAAGCAGTTGTTTTGCAAAGAATCTGCACTGCAGTAAATGACTCCATGTGTGCCAACACCCTAGAGAAGATCACCCTTTCCTCCACGCTTTTACGCTCCCTGACTCTCTTGCTCTCTGTCACATGCACTCACATTATTTAGCCTCAGTTCTCTCACACATTTTCTTTCTTTGTTTTTCATTCTCTTCTCTTGCCCCTGTGGTCTCAAGTAATGTGGTGAATCAGTCACTACTATCAGACAGGCTTTGATACTGATCAGTGGAGCGTCATCCGTCATAATGTTTCAATGAGGGGATGAGACTGATGAAGGAAGCAGCTACAGGCCGAACATAATGAAAACAAAAAGCGCCTAGATGCTGCATGCAGGCACACAGTGTGTGTCTCCAGCTAGTGTTCATGTGTCACAGTGTGTTGTGATATTGTGCGAGGTGTTTTCCTCCTCCTGTGCTTCTCCTTGACACACAAAGGGAACAATGCATTTCCTCAGGCCGTGCTCATTTTGGCTCTTCTACAGCAACTTCCATGCATTTGTATTTTTGGTCTGCAGTGTCCGTTTGATTCCGTCAACTGTGTACTGAGAAAGAGAACATCGGCATGACCTACATGATGTAGATGTAACCTCCGGTCATGCTTTTCGTAACCCCAGTATGGTGCTGTCTCCGCTCTGATGTCTTGAAATGGCATGAGGCCACAGTTCGTGATCATCTGTGAATTTGTCTTTCCTGCTGCCTTGCTGTGCTGCCAAGTGTGTTTCTGTGGGCACTGCAGCAAAATAAATGCAGGTTTCTGTGTGGAAGACAACTGGCGAAGCATTAAACCTTTTTATGATAACACGGATGGTGACTTTTTCCATCTCTCCCGCTTTTATTCTCTTGTTCATTGTGTTGAAGCTATGGATGTGTTGGTTGTGGTCATCTTGACATTAGGTCTTAGAGATATGTATAGAATTGCTTGTATAATGCACATGTTTTGGTATGTATATGTATATATATGGGCACAAACAGGCAAAAGTAATGGTTAGGAAGGCTCTCTTAATGTTTAATGTAATGTGCAAGGAGATCTGTGGAAGGTGACAAAAGGCAGGCATCACTGAGAATAATAACTGCTGCTTTCTTGAAAAGGTCAGTTCTAAACTCATGCAGATAGTTTGGATTTAATTTGCACAGTTTTTGAGATATCCATCTCTGGTATTTCTACCTCCACCATAATATTTTTTTATGGTGCCAACAGTCTTGAACATTTACTTTTTCTTAAAATTAGCAACATGTCTTTCCAAAGACAATGTCTCTGTTGATCTGGACAATGTACAGACCTCACTATGAACACGTTTCATTGGAACTACTGACTACAGATGTGTGTATTATCCAGAGTAACAGAGACACTGTTTCTGGATAGAGATGGTGTTAAATTTCCTAAAAGTAATTAGCTTTAACTAATGCAAACTGCAAACTGAAACTGATTTCCACTCAACTTCGGGTGATAGTTGATATATTAAAAAATCCCAAACAAATAAAACTGAAACTGTCTGCATGGCAACAGTAGATACTATTACTTCAAGTGCAATTTGGGTGATCTGACCCTTTAAGTATTTTATGTGATGCTGTGAAGTGAACATTAGGCATAATCCCCTCCTCAGAGGACATTTGAGCCAACACTTGACATTTAGCTGGTGCGCATAATGTTTGGCTCCTTTCGTTGGAAGTCTCATTGAATATAATCTCTTCTAGTTAAACACCAGGCGGTGATAAAGTGAGTTTTAGCTGGTATTGTCACTAAACAGTGACGCAGTTTCAAAACAGTACGTTGTCCGAAAGCTTTGTGCGCAACTTACTGGCATGACAGACTCTCAGGTTGGAAAAAACAGAGATGAGTTAATATTTTGCTGGTGTAATGTTTATGCGATCATGCCCAGTTGATGCTGACACCTCTATGAATGTGCTTTGATGTGTGTTGTTGGTTACAAAAAAGGAGTGTGTGTGTGTAATTCTATTCAGCTTATTCATGTGTTATGTGGTTATTGTTCAGTGGTTACAACTCTATGCGATCAGTCATCTTTGTGTGAGCTTGTTGGATCCCAAATAACTCAGACTACTCCGGCATACTTGATTCAGTATCTAACAAGCTATTCACACTCTGCCATCCACAAGGGCCGGTGAGACACACGGAGTAAATGCAAAGCAATTACTGGTGAATAGATGGGGCATCTTTGTTCTTGTACCTCAGAGATTTCCAGTCACTGAGGTGACAGGACAAGGCCCATTCTTTACCTTCTTATGAAGATTAAATTAGCGGTTCTAAGCCTTTGTTATCAGAAATTGAAAATCATGTAGCATCCTGAGCTGAGTACATGTGCAGCTGATAATCTCCTTCCAATTTTGAGTGCTTTACTGTGTCGTTCAAACAATGTCATCTCAGTTTTTTATAATTAATAATCAATCACTTTACAGCACAGTGTAATTGCACTTTTATACAGGGCTTCTTGCAGAAAATAAAGCAGAATATTAATGAAGAAAATCTTTTAATTTTAAGTTGAAGCATCTGAATCAGCCAGTTAATTTTGGGGTCAGAGAATTTAAAACTTTATCACATACACATCCACAGTACACTACTGACACAATCTGTTGGTTTTTTTTTACAGTGCCATCTATAAGCACTACACAGTATAAGGAGGATAAACATTACCTGCACCTCCAGTTTCATGACGAAAGTTAGCTGCAGCTACATAGCTAGCTGAAACGACTGGGACTTGTGGACACACTGTACATGAATATGCCAACCTCATTATCAGAAGCATGAGGACAATTAGAAAAGTGGTGAGGAAAAAAGGAAATGTTGCATAGGTAAATAGCAATCGCCTTTGAACACAATGTTTTTTTTTACCTACTGACCTCTGACCTGTAGGTACATGGCCATCATCCACCCACTGAAGCCTCGGCTGTCAGCGAAGGCCACTATCGGGGTCATCGTGTGTATCTGGAGTCTGGCTGTGGTTCTGGCCTTCCCTCTCTGCTACTTCTCCACAATTCGAACTGTGCCTGGCAGGACCATCTGCTACGTGGCCTGGCCCCGCAAGACTGACGACCCCTTCATGTGAGAAATTTTTTGCAACTTGCATCCAAAATTTTTAATCTGCTTTGATGCTATTATCTATAATAACGAAGCAGAGAGTGAGGTTGCTGTTAACACTTCACTTTTTCAGGAACAAGCCACACAACTTTAGTATATCTGTTGAACACTTATACTGATTGCCTCAGCATTTAACTGTGGTTAACTCTTTATACAATATCTTCCCCTTTTAAGTAAGAAACCTTTCACTTTTTTCCTTTAGCATTTAACCACAACAAAAACATGGACATGAGTGTCTGCCTGAGCTTGTAACATATGTGGTGTCTGGGCCACCTGCAGTTTTGTCAGCACTACCTGAGTCAGGGTTATCTTGGGTTTGCATCAGATGTTGGATGATGAGTTGCACGCAAATGTGAACAGTTTCTCCTCAACAGTCCATCCTCTGTTCTGACGATGTAAGACCTCGGGGCTGCTGTCTGTTGTATGACAGTCCCATGAGTGTTCTCCGTGGTGATCCATACACTCTGGCCTTGGTGAAAGTCAGACAGGTAGTGTGCCCTGTGACGTTTGATGTAGAATCACTCTTGTTTTCTCTTTCCTTGTGTCTCCATACTCCGGAACTGCTTGATGTTGGGCCAGTGTGGAGACAATGATTTGGGCACTTGAGCCAGAGTGGTCCTTAGCTGTCTCCCCATGAAAAGCTGTGCTAGAGAATGACAGTTTCCCATTGGAGTGGCAATAACTGAGTTGAGCTTTAGCATGATCTCCTCGCTCTTTCCACAAGCCTTTCATGGTGGCCACAGCTTGCTCAGCCTCTCCATTGATCAATCCATACTCTCTGGCAAAGTCTTTAAAGAGAGTACAGGCATACTGTGGGCTGCTGTCTGACATCAGCAGCTCTGGGACCCCATACCGACCAAAGATGTCCTTCAGAGGTGGTATGACTGTTGGCTGACGCAACATGGGGATGGGCGACGTCAATGTATTGGGAGAAGAAGTCAACCACTTCAAGGTAGGTGTTCTTGTGCCAGATAAATATGTCTGTCATCACACGTTGCCATGGTCTCTCAGGTACAGGAGTTGTCAACAGGGGTTCCCTCTGTGTTGTTCTGTGTTTTGTGCATATGGGACAGTTTCCAACTTTCTAGCTAATGTTAACCAAAAGCCCTCGCCATCAGACCAACTGACAGGCCCGGGCTTGGCACTTGACTATCTCTTTGTGGCCCTGATGGAGGATGTCAAGCATTTTTTCTCTTAACAAGCTGGGGATGACAGTTTTGTCCTTTCAGGAAAAGATCCCCAGCCAGGGTCAGGTTCTGTCTCTCCTTCCAGTAAAGTCCTTTATCAGGTGGCAGGTGGGCTTTGTCAGGCCAATCAGTTCAACAGTAGTGCATTAGTGTAGTGTATATGGGGTCTTCTTTCTGCCTCTCTGCAAGCTGCTGCGAGTCAAAGTCAAGTCAAATTTATTTATATAGCACATTTCATACGCCATCCAATATTTAACTTCAGTAATGCACTGGATGAGATCAATCACTAGGTTAAGGTGGTTTACAGAAACAGATATGCATAACTGTGTGTCGTCACCATAGGACTGATATGATATGTTGTATTGTTGAATGATGGACCCAAGTGGGAGCATATACAAATTAAACAGTATAGGACCAAGAATTGACCCATGAGGGACCCCATATGGAATAAGGTAAGTAAGGTAAGAAGAAAGCCAGTTAAGAACAGTGCCTCTAAGGCCTAAACAGTGTTCAAGACGCTTAAGAAGAATAACATGGTCAACTGTATCAAAGGCTGCACTGAGGTCGAGAAGTACTAGAACACTAACTTTGTGGTTGTCAGAGCTAATTTTAAGGTCATTCACAACTCTGACCAGGGCAGTTTCTGCACTGTGGTTATCTCTAAAACCAGACCGGTAAACATCAAAGAAATTGTTATATGACAGATACATGTGTAATTGTTGATATACAACCTTTTGCGAAATGGTCTGTCATGTTATCAATATGAATGTTGAAATCGCCAGAGATAAGGATTGAGTCAAATTCAATAGTTAGTTTAGATAAAAGCTCACCAAATTCAGATATAAAGCCTTTTTTAATCCTTGGAGGGCGGTAAACTGTGAGTACTAAACAGGGATATGCAGATTTCATTACCAGAACTAAATACTCAAAAGTAGAGTAAGAACCAAAGAAGACGCCTTTACATGATAAAATATCTGAAAAAATGGCAGCAACACCACCACCCTTTTTGTTTGACCTGGTGAAATGTGAAAATGAGAAATGAGATGGAGAAGCTTCAATCAGTTCCTTGCTACATGTTTCATCGAGCCAAGTCTCAGTAAGGAAAATCTCATCAAGCCTATGTGATGTTATGAGATCATTAATAATGAAGGTTTTATTAGTAAGGGATCTGACATTGAGAAGTACAAACTTTAACGTGCTTGCAGAATAGTTGGAGTTGTCAGCTGTGGCAGAGTCAGGCCTGCTGTGGCTAGAGTTTTCCAAAGACTGGGTTTGAGAGTTGGAGCCCACAGTGGCAGGACCCACACTGTTAGAACTGGATGTAGTGATGGGAGACACATAGGTCCAGATCGGGTCTTGCCGTGGTGCATATCAGAATGAATTAAAGGCTATAAACTGGATGAAATTAGCAGTCAACTGCTTTGTTCCCTTTCTATTTGGGTGCATACCATCATCTCTGTACAGTCTCAAGTTAGCCAAAAAGTAATTAAAGTTGGAGATGAAGTCATATCCTGCAGCAGAACAGAGTATTTTTAGCCAGTGGTGAAGATTGAAGAGTCGATTAAATCATTCAGAGTTTTTGGAGAGATTTGGAATAGGGCCAGACATGATACAATGTCTTCCCAGACTCTCATTTGTGTAGCACAGGGACTCCAGGTCTGCATGTAATCTAGCAGTCTAGCTTCTGTAGTTGGAAGAGACTGTGTGATTGAGTCCACAAAGATTTGGACTGGTGCTCATGACAGCTTGTCTGCAGTGATGAGCAGCTTTTCAGGCACATGTACAATGTCATAGCAGAATTTCAATAGTCTCAGTTGGAATCTCAGGATTCAAGGAGGAAGCTTGTCCAGCGCCTTAGTACTTAATAGCCTTCTTCTCAATCTGAGCATAGTGCTTCTCAGCAAACCAACAGAAATACAGACAAACCTCTGGAGATGAACACACTTGACTTCCAGTCACTACTCCCTGGCCATTTCTGCATCAGAACGGTTCCAAGACTGAAAGACGATGTGTCAGCTGACACATGCATTTCTGCATTGGGTGAGTATACAGCGAGGACTCTGGGTGAGCTGAGTTCTGACTTCAGCTTCTGAAACGCCTCTTGTTGTGGTGCTCCCCAACACCATTCTGTCTTCTCAGACAGATGAGGGAGGAACTTGCCCAGGTAATTGGCCATGCTCATCACTCCTCTGATGTCAGCAACACAGGTTAGCTCAGGCATTTCCAGAATGGCTTTGACCTTTCTTGGATGAGGGTTTACTCCCTTAGTGGTGATGCAGTGTCTGATAAACAGAATTTTGGTCCTGGCAAACTCACATTTGTCCTTGCTCAGAGTTAGCCCTTCATCTCTCAGTCTCCTGAGTACCTGTTGCAGTCTGGTATCATGTTCAGCCTGATCTTTGCCTGCATACACCAAAATCTAATTGCCATGGCATACCATTCTTTTGCAGCCCTCCAGCATTTGTGTCATCCATCACTGGAAATGTTCTGGGGCTGAGGAGAACCCAAACAGCAGCCTGTTAAAACAGTAGTGACCAAATGGGGTTATGAAGGTGGTCAGGGAAAGCACTGTCTTCAGTCAGGGAAATTTGCCAAAATTATGTCTTCTCCCACCTGAACTGTGTGCACTTGTCAAGGCCTCAATGGCTGGAAGTCCCAACAGCGGTTTCATCAGTTTTACTACCACATAAATGTCCTGTTCAGTTGTCTCCTTGCCAAACTACAGTTTTCCTTTGAAGTATCCTCTTACACCCAGGAGCTGCCTGCCCATACCATACAGGGATATCCTGGGTGGCTGCAGTGTCCTGAGCTTGTCTGTGGAGTAGTGGTGGCTCGGAATAGCTATAACTGCAGCTCCAGTATCTAATTTGAATTTTCTCCATTCAATTAAAGAGTTTCTCACTGTCAACCTCAATAACTACCTCTCCAAAAAAGGCAACATCCTCTGCTCCATGGTCTGCAGAATCTTCTGTGATATCATAGATGCCACCAGCTTGCAGCAGTTTGCAAGATTCTGCATCTTTGGCAGGGCAATCCTTCCTCTGGTGCTTTGTTGCATTTCCACATCTTCCACAACCTGTGGCTCTGTTTTTATTTTCTGGCTTGACTTGTGAGCTGTATTTCTGTCCTTTTGTGCCTCTCTGCATCTGTTGCCTTGCACTTATTGCATCTGTTCTCTGACTGCCTCTCATTTAAGTTGCAACGTATTATTGGCTGCTGCTTCTTTATTTCCACACTGTGATGCACTCTGGCTATACTTTTGACTAATGTGAGTTCAGGGTATAATTGCAGTGACTCAGACAGTTTTGCATCTCTTAGGCCAACAACAATCCATTGCGCTCTTGATTGCATCTGTTGAACCGTGCATGCTCAAAATTAATGTTCCTTTTGCTTGTTTTCTCAAAAGCCTGTTTCATATCTTCATAAGATAAGACATTCAGTATGTCCTCAGCTTCGTCCCCTAGAGTGTACATCAGTGTATTTACTTGATATTCTTGTCTCATTATCCAAGCTTGTTTATCCACTTTGGCCATTCACTTGCATTATTACAATCAAACTTGCCTGGTGGAGCTGCTGCTGCTGCTGCTTGTGCTGGCTCGCTCATCTTTTCTGCCTTTCACATAGCTTTCTGTTAATTTGCTCATTTACGTTCGTCTGACTTATCCACAGCCTCACATGCCTGTTTCCTGTGTTATTCTCCAACTTATCTTCAGCTGGGCTCACTCTCACTTGTTTTATGGTTGGCCAATTTTTTTTTTCCTGCTTTGGCGACACCGCTAGCTTGTTTTGCCCGTTTAGCTACTCGCTAATTCCATTCTTCACACAAGAACTGTCTTATGCAGATGCATGCTTCTCCGTCTGTACAAACATGCAGTGTATCATATGTTAGCCAGTTCAAACATGATTACTTTCTTGTCTATTTTTGCAACACAATTAGTAGTGACTTTCTCTTCCATATTACCTGATGGCTGCAGTACTAGTTACATTGTAGCAGTTAGTGTTGGCTTTACACTTGAAATTCTGATCAAATTTACATTCAGCTAGTGCCACAGGTCCCTGTAATACCCAAGAGTCAACATATGTTGATAATAGATTTACTGCGCGTAAAATTCTACGCTTGCATAAATGTTTTATAAATGTATAAACTTTTCAGCCTCTTCTCCTCTTTCTCTCTAGGTATCACATCATAGTGACGGTTTTGGTCTATGTGCTGCCTTTAGTGGTGATGGGTATCAACTACACCATCGTGGGGGTGACTCTGTGGGGAGGGGAGATCCCGGGAGACTCATCTGATAACTATCACGGACAGCTCCGGGCTAAAAGGAAGGTAAGCATGCTCAAAGGGAAAAGAGTGCACTGTTCATTCAATAATTCAGATATGTCCTGGGGCAGTCCAATTATTTCTGTTACTGTGCACATGGTGATCTTTGAACGCTTGAAGCCAGAGTACCAGGAATAATTTGCAATTTTCTGTCACTGAGCAGCCTGTGGCCCCAGGTAATTTTTATTACATGTCTTTTTTATAATCTGAAACGGAAAATGAAAAAGTTTGAGGCAGTATGTCATTTTGTAACTTATTTGTCTTAAAAAAGGAGGGGATTTGTCCATTGTTCCATTTTGAGGCATTTTGTTACAAATAGAAGGCATTCAAAAACCACCTGCCAGTCTGGCACAATTATCCAGATTGCTGTTACTGTACATATACCTTTAGGGTTTGGATATAATCCTCTAATTGGTGATTAAAACATTTATTGTCTAAGGGGGAAATCCCAGACCACCATCAAATCTAATAAATTGCTCTTTGGCCTGTTTTCTGTTCTCTGTATTTCATGATAATGTGTTGTTAAGTGTATCATGCTGATTAACAAACTGGTGAAAACATAACATCCTTGGCAGAGATGAAACGGTAATATAACAAAGTAATGCTTTGCAGAATTAAAATTACAGCAACTCCCTAACGAACCATTTTGTACAGTTTTAAGCTTTTAATTCTGAACATGTTTATATTTTATATTTTTAGATGAAACAAAACATCTCCCTATGCTCGCCCTTGTGCATTCAAGTACCGGAACTCACATTTATGCTTTCACAATGGGACACTTTGATGATAAGTAATGGACACACAGTAGCAGAAGTACGACTAAACAGAAACACAACATCAGCAAGGACTCTAAGCTCTTAAGTCATTAGAACTAAATGAAAAATAGGAATATTACAATCAAATTCCCACTGGGGAAACTGAAAAGAAAAATAACACAGACTAAGCTCAACAATTTATTAAGTATTGTAGACTTGCTTTCAGTTTTGATTTTCTATTTCAGGAAGCAATAGATTAACATCACTGATAAATGCAACACTTAAAATTGAGAACATTAGCTACAGCACACTGTAGTGAACAAGATTAATCACTTTTTCCTTCTGTATGTGTGTGAAGAAGCTAGAACACTGCACTGCTCTGCACAACACAACCTTTGTGGTTGTCACTTGTCCTCAATCAACTGTTTGTCTATGCATCCAGACAGGTACAAGCTCTGAAAACCAACAGTGTCTCGAGGCATTATGAGTTTGGCCACTCTTTTGGTGTCCAAGCCAAGGCCTTTATGCCTCAAGCAACCCCCAATCTCACATCAAAATTTGTAATACCTACATTAGTCCACAGCGGAAAACGTATTAAGCCCCTTTCATACATGCATGGCAACCCTGAAATTTTCCAGACATCATTTGGAGGAGCTGTATGTGTCAATGCAAATGTCTGAATCAGTCGGACCGGACATTAAACGGACTTTACCCTGCCAGCTGTTATTGTGAAACGAATACATTTTACGCTGTGGAGCAATATAGCTATTACACATTTTAATGTGAGACTGGGTTGTGTCAGGAGTCAGAAGCTCATTCAAGACATGTTTTTACAATGAGAGTGTTTACTGCTACCACAAAGAATGACAGATATGAGGAAAAAACACATCTACAAGGTATCAAAAGGTGGAGGATAATGGCAAATAAATCATGACACCTGTAGAAGCAACACTGGCACAGACACGGTCACTAAAATACAATATTGTAGATGTTAGATTCCATGTTTTACGGTACTATTCTTTATTTTATACAGCATACAAAACAGTCAAAAGTCAGTCAAAACTACCACCTCATCACAAAATTAAGAAAGGGCAACCACACTACCATCAACTAAGTAAAATCTACACCAAAGAAGACATGTAGTGCATTTGTGGTGCAGTGATATTGATTTATTTGCAATATCACAAATCATTTCAGGAAAAGGACACCAAAGAAATAATTTATTACTCAGTGAATAATACAGTATTATGTTTGAACAACAGTGTTTCTGTCACAGTCATTTAAATTTCTGAGCAGGTCACTAAGCTGATTTTTCTTTCTTTTTTTGTTGTCCTAGTGTTTCAGCTCACTGAGCGGAATATTTTTATTTATTTAGTGTTTTTGCCAGGAGTCTGGAATACAGTAGAAACATTAGCTTTTGAGCCAGCTAGTTTTGTGATGCTTGACAGTGTTGCCCCGAGCTGTTCTCTCCTTTCTGTAACCTATTCTGACCAGAGCCTGCAAGCACCAAACTTTCAACCTGCATGACATTCATCCCCAAGAAAAAGACACTGTACCATGAGACCAGCAATGAGAACAGGATAGAGGTTGAAAGATGAACATGCTTTATCTTCAAACACACAAACACAAATGTAAACTGCCTCTAAATTAGGCACAAAATCAACCACAAAATGTTGTCTGTCTGGAATATAACAATGAAAACAGATGGATAAAACCTGAATACTCTTGTGCGCAAACACAAACAACAACAAAACACACAAATATTCCTTTTCATTTATTGATCTGCACAATTACTCAGGAAAGACTCACTATAGACCCATTTCTAGCTGGAAGACTCAAAAATAATGACCACTGTGGTGAAGCCAATACTCAATCTTAGGAAAGGGTGAGAGCATTAAAAGACAAAGACAGAAATTTCAACACTGCATTCTGTGGGTGCTCGGGCAATTGTGAGCACCCATGGGGAAATAACACTGTGGGGTAACCAAATCAAAAGCATACTGCAAAATGTTTTTACTGCACCTAAGGATGACAATGTCTATCTGTCTGTCTGTCAGTCCACCACTTTGGTCCAGACTGAAATATCTTGAAAACCATAACACAGATGTCCATGAAATTTAGTACAGACATTAATGGTTCAGAGAGGGTGACAATGACTGCCTTTGGTAATTCCCTGGTCTTTCCTCTAGCACTACAATGAGGTCCACATTTGTGATTTTGCATGAAATGTCTCAACAGCTACTGGACAGATTACCATGAAATTTGGCACAGATATACATGTCTCCCTCAGGATGAATTGTAATATCTTTGGTGATTATCTTAGTTTTGTTCATTTATCTTTATTTCTTTAAACTCTATTAGTGTTGTCTGACAGTCCACTATGGGTTTTGATTACTCAGTGGTTTCATACATTGAGTGTACAGTATGTATATGTATGAAGCTATATGTCACCCTTAACCAGCAACTCAGAGGTATTTTTATGCTCATTTAAGATCTGACATGTCAAGTAAAATCCACCTCTCAATAGAATTAACACTGGCCAGAGCAAGCGCCGGATCTCTCACACCCCGAGAGTATGATGCCTGTAGAGATAACGAAATTAACAACAGGACACAAAGACACTTAAATGACCCTTGGGTCGTGTAAACTGAAGAACACACAAGTCAGGAGAACTCCACATTCACATGGACAGAGACTTGAGTTAAGAATGCAATTTTTCACATCAGGATAAAGAAATTCACCAAAGCTCCTTTCACACATGTACTGCAACCCTGAAGTTATCTGGACATTACCCAGAGGAGCTGTTTGAATGCAAATGTCTGAATAGCAAGACGGGACATTAATCGGACTTTACCTTGCCAGCTCCCAAGTACAAAGTCAGTAATGCCCTATTGAGCCTATGTGTGAATACAGCAGTGAATTCACATCGAGCAAGCTGGTGTGTTGATGACGTTTCTATCATACTGCTGGTGCTGGATAAATGCAGCAGAGCTACATTTTATGTTTATACAATTTTATGTTTAAAATCATGATTATTTGACTATATTGTATTGAAGTATGTGACTTTCTGTGCATAAAATTTGAATTAGAATCACTAGAGACAGAGGAGACATGAGCTGCCATTTTGGGCTCCAAAGTGTAGCTGCAATACACACATAGGAATTGATATTCATTAGAGGTTTGGGCAGTAAGCGGCTTATCCACACCCAAAACTTTGCGAACTGATAAAAGCACCTGAAGTTGACTTCCCCCTGAGGCTGGCCTTCAAACCTAAGCTCAGGAAACAGTGTTTTATTTTATCTTTATTTTCTAGACATCTTTAATTTGTTTTGTTCCTCACCTAAAGTACAATTTCACATTTTTTCTAAGCAAGCCTCAGAGTGCCTCAGTATCAACTGAAGACTTGAGTCCTCTGTTGTTTTTTTTAAAAATATTTTTGTAAAATCAAGCCTTGTGGTTTTTATAGTATTTCCTTTTTTCTACCCAACGGAATTAGTCAAAGTTAGTGTGGCCAGAAAGATCTATTTGACTTCACGAAGCACCAGAAATCATAGAGATCATACTACCAGACCACATCTGACTGCCAGTCCTTCTCTGAGTGCCTCTGGGAACAGTGCCAGTGACACATCGGCCTGAACCTCCTTCCGCCGGCCCTTGAGTGAAGGCCACCAGACCAACTGGTAGGCCCCGTTGTCGGGCCCTCGTTCACTCAGCAACAAACTGCATTAGACGGAGTTGCGTGGGAGCGTAGCTTCATCGGAGGCACCCCACGGAAGAGCCCTGCAGACAAACAGGCTTGCACCCTGCGTGTAGGCTGCACCAGCAAGCTCAACACTTCACACCAACTTCTGAACCAGCTAATGGATTCATCTCTGCATGACGCTTCAACAAAGTAGTCAGGACCCACAGCTTTCTGTGATTAAGAGTTGATTTTTAAAATAAATTAATTCCCTTAGAGAAGTTGATTGCCCTAGCGTCCCGCCGTTCTTTTATAGCCTTAAATCACATACTTCCATCAATATCACCAACCCAGTAACCAGTTTATCTCACCATTTAAATATCTTTTATTCATTTGCTTGATTATTTTCTTCATCATGTATTCATTAGACATTTAGCTATAAGAAATGTCTTCATTTATCAGCAAGAAGTTGTCTTTTTATTTTCTTTGGAAGCAGACGACAGAGGTCAATGTATCGGAAAGAATTCCAATTCTGGGTTGGGCATCAGTATTATTTGAGTGAACTGACCCTTTGAGATGACATTAACGCTTATAGAACTAGATAGAACTGTTTTTTGATTGCTTGTTTGCTTGACGTAAAAGTATCTCATCCTATATCAGTTGGCTGTGGCAGTTGCTACTTGTTTGTCCCAGACTTCCCCTTCTTTTGACCAAATTCTGGCCCTGCAGTATCCTTTTCTATGGTTTTCTATGATGTTGTGTTGAGAAGTGACAGTTGCATCTGTACCCTTGAAACAACTGTAAGCTACTAAAGGGACTGACGCAGTAATTCATTTCCTGTTGACAGTATGATTACATAAATTCTCAAAGGTCCCTTATATGTAATGAATGGATGAACTGAAGTAATGAAGCCTAAAGTGGCAATTTTGTACAAAAATAACCCATGAAGAGCGTTATCATTTCTCAATAGATCATTCAAGTATTTTCTAGTGTTTTACTTTATGAACAGATTTCCTGTGCAGCCATCACAGGTCTGTGAGGTGATATTAAGCAATAAAATGCTCCATCTTTCTATCATTTCTCATCATCTTCATTGAAAGAAAGATTCGCCAGTCCATTGTTTTGAGTTAATCCATTCTGCCGCAATCACCACACCACAGGTGCTCCATTTTAAGCTCATGCCTGTGGCTGCGCATTCAAAATGTCAGTCTGAAGTAGCAGCATTAATGACCTGTCTCATGACAGGTCATTAAGGCTGCACTTCAGACTGACATTTCAACATTCTGACATTCTCTTCAAGACAATCTGCATTCAATCATCCATTTGCCTTTCTGTCTGAAGATAAAGTACTGTGTGCAAGTGTGTCTCTGTGTGTGTGGAAGTAAGGATTGGGATGGATTACCTCTACAAGATCATTTTTTTCCTGAAATGAAGTACAACTGTGTTAAGCCGCAGTGTATCTGAGGGTCACGCTGGCTCCATCTAACCTCCAGCGATAATGGGACTATTCTAATCCCGACCTGCCAGGTGCCAATAGGCCCGTCTGTCCTGAGAGAGACAAGCGTAGGTGTTCACGGGCAAGTGCCTTAGCTAGTCCCATAATGAAATTCACAGTAGAAGCAGTTTTAAGGGTCAGTCAAAAAGCCACACTATAATACAATAGGAGTTGGCTGCCTTCTCTTGAGAGTGCACGTCTGAACTACTGTGGCTACAGTCACGTAACCTCTTGTATTCTTTCTTCTCACCAGTGATTGTATCAGACAAAAATTGAATCTCTGTCTTTTTCTCACATCTTGACAAAAGCTCCTTCTGAAACATTTAGGCACACATCATGCTTGAATAAAGCCTTTTTAGTAACTCTACTAACTTCAATTGCTTGTACCCACTGACTCCAAAGAGCACCTTTGTTCAATGGGCAATCCTATCTCCTGAAAATAAAATCTATGTACTACTGATTTTTTCCCCAGATTTCTTTCCTTTTCAAGGAAATACCATTTCTACCCAAACTGTGTTCACCAGCAAAATTTTTTCCAGTCAAGGAAGTTACAGTCTTGGTGGTGGTTGGGCAAGCACTTTGACTTTTACACCCGAGACCAGGTTAAACATCATGCTTCCTGTGTGTGGTTATAGGTTTAGGCAACAAAAGCACTTTGGTTAAGTTTAGGGAATGGTTTAGTGATTGATTTGGTGTTTTGGTTAAATACTGAAGAAGTAAACATGTTCTTTCTCATGATCCAAGTCAGAGCTGATCATGCTTTAGTTGCTACAAGCAGATATTGTAGGTAACACAAACAAAATGTGTATTTTGCAGTGACATTTTGCAACTTTACAAATACTTCAATTAAAAATGTTTCCTTCTACACAGTGGAACATTTGACAGCATAACTGCATTTTCTACAAAGATGGACTCCAGTGACATTGTACCTGAGGCTATAAATGTTTGAATAAATGGATACGGACTGTGTTTTGAATTTTGTTTGCAAATGATTAACTCTGTGCCCATTGCCAAGAGTAGTTGAACAGGTGTATCTTGACTTTGAAAAGAAATTAAATGTAAAAATCCTTATTGTATTGATAAATAAGATGAGCAGATTTACAATCATTTCAAAACATATTTTCTGTCGCACATTAGTAGTATATAAAGGTCATTTGAAATAGGGTTGCATTGAGTATTTTGAAATTGTTTTATGACGCAGACTCACTCTTGTTCTTCTTTTTGTATTTCTTTTATCTTTTTTTACTGACCCAGTTTCTCTCCTGTTTAATTACTCAGTGGCATTCAGAAATGTAAGTTGCTGAGGTTCGTCCTTATCGTATCATGTTCTAAATTGTTGGTGGGACTCACTCTGGCTTCAAGCTAACTAATGGATATAGTCATTTACAGGATTAATGAAGGAACATAAATCTGGTGGCAGGGTAAGCTTCGAGACTGGTTGGTTACAATCTGACTCAGAATATCAATTTTATGCATTAAAAAGCTCATTAACATTTTAGTTTCATTACATTTTTTTTTCAAAAGCAAATCAGCATCAAACTAATATGTTTTCCTCATACTGACATTTGTTTCCCACTGCTCATTTGAATTTAGATGTGAAATACTGTGATAACAGCACAGGGAGTTAGTAAAAGTTTTTACCACTGCAGGTGTTTTAAATTTTCATTATTTCATTCTTCTCATTTGGCTTTGTAATTATGTTACTTTGAAGCAATATTAGCTTCACTTTATAATGGCGTGACCTTGAAAAATGTAGCACTTCCAAAACAACATCACTGAACATAACCAAGCAGGACTTAGGTTTTCCTTGAAACCTTATTGTAGTAGAATATACACATAATTTCTCTCAGAAAGGGTTGAACCGACTTGTTATGAACTGTTACATTCACATTATCAGCTGAGACTGATTTTCACTGATCATTGCTCACGGATAGTGATACATCATCTGCATCATCATACCTCATCAGCATTTTCTGCCTATAGCAAATTTCCTACCAATGAGGGAGCAAGTAAATTATTGCAATCCAGTTTGCACCTTGACATTTAGTGAGAAAATGCCCTTCTCCTTCTTGCCCTCCTTTTCCATGTTGTAGAATTGACATGAAATAGCATTTAGATTACACAGACATGTTTCTACGGGGCAGTTTGGTTTAGATTGACCATCTGTATTTAAGAGGTGGGACAAACACTTGAGATCCCACTCTCAGCCCTGATGAAAGGACTTAGTAACTGCGGGGCTCAGCCAATTGCTTCCAATAGTCTCTTCTGGTAGAGGAATATTTGCTTGTATCTTCTAACAAGAAAGGAAAACCTGTGAATGTTTGCCATGTCCAATAATAAGACATAGATGCAATTATTCAATAATTTTTCAGAGAGATATTCTACCCTAGCCAGCACCTTGCCTGCTGCCCTCTTGTTTCATTATGAGAAAACTGACAAGTTCATAAAAGTCATCTTGTTAAAAATGATGGAACTGGAGAGTAATTCACTCAGACTCTCACACACTTACTCATTCACATTTAGCATTCTACAGATTCACTGCAAGGAGCAGCTGTTAGCTGTGGAGAAGCTCTTCTTTGCATTTATCATTAGTGTGGAGTTTGCTGTGAACCACTAGCATGAATGCAAATGTTTCACTGCAAGGGCAAAAAATAAAACACTTTGATTACAATAGGAAAGTGTGTGCTACTTCCTTAATACATAAACAGACCAGCTAACTGCTCCAGGTCACGTAGCATTAAAGCTGCCAAGGAGCCTTATCTGCTTTGGCGATGAAGTGAGTTAGATTGGGAAAAAAGAAATCAGAGATTGAAGTTTAAATATCAATGTAGTGTTTTAAATGTGCAATCTATTGTTTGGAAATAGTCTAAAGTGACTGAACAAGCTTCGTTGTGAACCATCTGAATAAGAAATGTGTTTTAAGGAAGAATGTATAATCACGCTGTTATGTCATTTTAACATAACCCTGTTTGGATGATTACTATAGATAAGCATACTTGAACTAGCAGCACAGATGTTAGATTTATGCTTCATTGTTTGTATTTCCAAAAAATGTCACTTTAAGAAGAGAAAAGACTTTGAGGATGAGGACTGACTGCTGAGTTTGGAAAACATGGTGCCATGAAAGCTAATTTAGCTGTGGTTGCTGGAGTGTAAACTTCCACAAATCCAATAGAGAGCAGGACAGAGCCTCTAACATCATCCTAAACTCTGATAATGGATCTACTAGTGCTGAATGGAGCTTGTGCTATAACATTACCCATAACCTCACTAAATGATCCCTAGCCTTGGGTGCAATGTAAGGTTACTACTGTTTAGGCACTAAGTTAGCCGGGCATGCAAATGTTTCCAGCTTACGATAGAGAAGGTAGACACACTGTTTAATCCAGTCTTACAATTTTGCTCCTGTGTTTTTGGTTTTGGAAAAGCTAAACATGTCTTCAACATGTGAAGAAATCCAAAGCTTCAGAGATCTTCCGTGACAGTGAAAGATCATTGTTTTGTTTAAATGTTAATAAACCCAAATCCTAACCCTTCAAGTCACTTTTATCGGTATTAAACCAAGACCACAATCTTTCCCTAACCTTAACCAAGGGCTGCTTTGCCTGAAGATAAATATAAAAGTTTAATGATGCTGTAGTTTCTACTAGCGGATATTGTACTGCAATATCGGATATTTTGGGCAGAAAAAAAAGCAAAATTGTCTCTGAATGTTTCAGTCATACATTCAGTATCAACATTTTTGCTACTTGCCAAATACATAAATTAACAAAATTTTTCATTATGTTGAAAAAAAAAACATAATTCAGCCAGCATTACGTTTCTGGCAAAACATATTTGCTGTTGTAATTTAGTAGTATATGAATTTAATTTCTAGGAGACAGGGTTGTGACAAGTTAACTGCATATAGCATGACTTTTTTTATTATTTCTCTCCAGAATTGACTACATATTACTGTTCCTATATGGGATCATCTGCCATTATGAGAACACCAGTCTCCACATACCTCAGAATAAACATCAGAAAAGTATTCATGGTTCTTTGACGTCCTGTTACAGTCTGTATCTCAGCACAATAGCACCAGTAATCCTGCTTTACAGAACGCTCGGGCACGGTACTGCTATTACCAATATTATTCTTATTATCTGACCTTTTTTCTCTTTGTGCATTTTTGTCCCGCTGGTCTTTGTAGTTTAGCAAACATGAAATATCAAAGTGGCAAAAAGAGATAAGACATGCTCTCTTTGAGGTCTGCTGTACTGTATGCAAATGTCCTATACTTGTTCTTCACTCCTCTCTTTTTCTATCTGCTCTGTCTGAGTGCATTTGTGTTGGATTTTCATATTCAACCTAAACAGGACCACCATCAGAGACTTTATATGTGTGGTTATATCTTTTAAATGAAAATTTTAAATGAACGCTTGCAGATGTTTGCAATGTTTGCAGAATTTCCGACGGACAAACTGTACCACATTCTAACAGAAAAATCAAAAGTCTTGTATCTTGCAGTTGTCAACTTTGCAATCAATGCAATTCTGTCCTCCAGCAGCCTAGAACGTGACCTCAGCCCTGAGAAAAAAATATTTTGTAACATTACAGTAACCTTAAAACCTAGCAGTGTGCTATAATGAAATGAAAACCTCTAAGAGGTCTTTTTCTTTTGCTCACAGTTGCATTACTTTTTCACAGGCAGACCATTGATGCATGTTGTAGATACGTGATGTGCAATCCTATGGTTCCCTCAATAGTAGGACCTTTCTTCTCTCCCTTGACCTCTAGAGAACAACATCCCCATCAGGAACATAAACACTTTCAAACGTAGAGGGAATTATTTACCTTCTCGGGCTTCAATTTTGATCACAGCACAAAACAGACTAGCCACTCTGTTAAAGCATAGGTAGAAATATTAAAAGACTGCCAAGTGAAATGTTTAAAAAAAAAGATAATTTACATACTTTTTAATGATAGCTGTACTGATGTGTCATAATGTTACAGAAGTAATTTACTGTCTTCCTTAAAGACCCCAACTACGTCTTTTGAGTATAAAACGGTGTGCTCCTCTAGGCTTGAAAGGTGGTTATAAAAGTGGCTTGATTCTCTAAACAGAGGCTGTAGTCATTTTAAATTAATGTATGCTTAAATTGATCTTAGAAATGGATACCAATAATGACAAGTTTTCACAACAATATAAAGTCTTAAAAACTTGTTAAAAGCTCCTGTAATAAAAATCTGTTTCTCCACTTTCCATCTATATGCTCAGTATGATCTTAACAGCCATATTTTCACACTGCTCATGCATTAACAAGGATTCAGACAGAAAACAGCACTGCGTTTTCACACAATTTGTTGTACTGAATGAATTTTCTCCAAGAAATACTCAGATTTGCTTCCGCTCTTTTTACTAAACTAGTCTCCTTGACCTCACAGTGAATTTTATTGGTACAAGACACACTGAGGCAGTTCACTGTGTAAGAACATAGTGCATAAAGAACAAGACCAGAGTACAGAGTACAAAAAGAAAAATTCCACCAAGGACGAAACAACAAAACAGCTCCGTGATGGAAGAAGAAATGAAGGAAATCAGGAAATCCTTGAGCTTTGTGTCGGAGAAGATAAGTAAAGTCACCAAATAACAAACCAAACTTATGGAACCAATGGATGCGATGCAACACCTTAAATGTTTATCAAGGAAAAGGAAAAGAAGATTGAAGACTTGCAGAAAAGAATCAATGATATAGAACAATACACATGAATGGAAAACTTGATTTTAACCAGACTGGAGACTAAGCACCAAACATATGCCAGGGCAGTGTCAGTCACAGACAAAGGTGAGGATGCCCCCACAAATGAGTTACAAACACTGGAACATTTCCCCAAAAGGACAGCAGAGTAAAACCAGCTATTATAGTTCATTTTGTAATTCGAAAGAGCAAGCCATTAAGACAGGCTAGGAAGCTGACGGGGACAGGAGTGTATCTGAATGAACACCTCACCAAAAAGAGTGCTGACGTTGCCAGGCAGGCAGGCACATATTCTGCAGAAGCAAAGCAAAATACAAGCCACTTGGACAAGAAATTTCAAAGTGATGATTCAGCTGAATGGATCTCCTGACACCGCAAAAGAGGTTTTGGTAAGAGAACTAAAAGACCTAGATCCGTACAGATGATGACATACAATTTGTTCTCTCTCGTGGAACAGGAGTCATCAATAGACAGTGATGCTGATGTACATATACAGCAGACACTGAACATGAACTGTGTGTGGAATAATTTAAATGGCCAAGACAAGAGTATGTGTGTGTGGAAATACTTGAATAGACTATGACTGCCACAATAAGACAAGACAAGGATTATTCCTTTTCCATTCAAAGACATGGATGATGATGAGTTTGAAGAAATGGGATCATCAGACAGTGTAGGTAACAATTTACCTGGACATGAGAACTACGAAAAGCTGCACTTGAAAAATTTGACTTTAGAGAACACAAAGTGTATGAAATTGAGAATGACATTGATCCTGAGAATCACTTCCACAATAATGTCAACTGCAACTGTGAGTATTATACTGATGAACAATTCAAAAGCAATGTAATTATGGACAGTACCTTATCAATAATACACTTCAACAGTATAAGTCTTTATAGCTATTTTCTAAAAAAAATTAAGAACTATTTGAGACAATTCACCATGTTTAATGTAATTGCTGTATCAGAGACTTGGCTCAGTAAAGAGAAAGAAGCTGATGTTGAACGTGAGGGCTACAAGGTATTTACTATCAATAGAAAGAACAAAAAGGGAGGAGGAGTTGCCCTGTTTGTGAACAATGACTTCAAATGAAAAATAGTATAAAGAATGTCAACAACAATAGAAGATATCATGGAACATATTACTGTAGAAATAAATGTGGAGAAATCTAAGAATATAATTATAAGCTGTGTATGTAGAACACCAGGATCCTGTCTTGACACATTCAATGATAAGATGGTTGATATGTATGATGAGATGAATGACAAAAAGACGGTCTCATATGGGGGCATTTTAACGTAGATTTGTTGAACCCAAATGAACACAAAAAGAGAGCCTTTATTGATACAATGTGCAGTATAAGTCTTTTTCCTACTATCTTAAAACCAACTAGAATAATAAGTGACAGTGCAACATTAATAGATAACATTTTTATCAATGAAACTGGGAGTAGAGTAGTGGACTGCTTCTTAATGACATAAGTGACGACCTTCCAGTTTTTGCAACCTTACAGAACTTTTTTTGAGATTAAAACTCATAGAAATTCCTATACTTCTAAATTGATTTGACACAGAACACCAGAAGCTATAGGGGCTCTTAAGGAGGACTTAGGGAAGCAAAGCTGGAATGAGGTTTATTCAAATAATGATCCAAACAAAGCTTATGATGAATTTCTGTCTACTTTTACCACCTTATATGACAATTACAAACACAAAGGAATGGTTTGATATTAACAAGTTGTCATTAAATTTAAATAAAACTAAATTTGGATATTGAAACATATAAATCATGTCAAGACAAAAATGTCGAAGGCCATTGCAAAATTGCAGAAATAAAAGACATTCTCAATCTAAATTCATTAAATATATTGTACATTTCTTTTATATTTCCATACATTACCTACTTAGTGGAGGTTTGGGGAAACACATACAATACATATACAATAAATACAATAATCCAATTCTTATGCTATAGAAGAGAGCTATAAGAATTGTAAACAGAGCTGATTATCATGAACTAACCAACATGTTATTTATAAATACTACATTTGTGTGCACTGGTCAGGTTTTCTACAATTCTCATACTTAAACAGTTTAACCAGACAACAGCTGACATTTTAAATAGCAAACTGAAGAAGTCTGTAGACTAACTCATGTTCAAACAAATGCTTGCTTGTATTTTTTTACAGAAAGAAATGTACCAATAATGGTTTCTAAATCTCCACACATGCTCAGTTCAGTTCAAAACAGTTCAACATACCATCAACAATATTACTTAATCTAAGAAAGAGACATGCTTAAAATATGCGCTTTGACATTCTTGCTATCCCCGATGATGAATAACTGGGGGCAGAACTTCTCTACATCTCAGCGTTTTCTTGGATGTGTTCAAAGCCCTGAAGAGCGTCTAGTAATGTTTATATTAACCACCACCTAAGCTCGCCTAAACCCCCAGTACCTCACAGGATATACTCTCAATATTATTTATGGCACTAAACAGACTGTCTTTATCACACACAAACTCTTGGCCCCCACTGACTGGATTTTGAAGAAACTATAGGGAATGATGCATGTATTAGTTATGCTTTTGGCATTTTCAAAAATACTCTAATACTCTAGTTGCCTCATGCACAATGTCTTCATTACCACTGAATGTTTCTTGAAGAAAAGGTACTTGTTACATTTTAGACTTTTTAAAATGTCAGTGATTGGCTGATAGAGCAGGCATAACATTTGTTGTTTCTGATTGTCCTCTTATTGATCAAGACACCAACGTCTGGAGTGTGGAATGACATGTTCATGTTCATGTGTTCTTTTTTTCACAGCTGTTTGCCTGTAATTTCACATCTTCTTGTACAGTATGTATAGCTCCAAATCTACAAGCCACAACAATGTGTTGCCAGAAGAGGCTGTGTTAAAGCAGGCACATACTTCAAATGTTTCAGAGGCCAGTCTCATATAAAATATCCAGTATGTATACATATGGTAAGTTATATGAATTGCGTTGAGTTCTCTGGCGGTCCATATATGGACCATTTAAACAAGACTGAGGAGCACTGAGCAAGTTTGTTTTTCCTCCTCGAGTTTATTTGATATATGTGTTTAGCTGACATTATTAAGAAACTAGATCTGTTTCATAATGATGGGATAGTTTAGCCATTAAAAAAGAGCAATAAAACACATTTTACAAGACTTCCAACACTGAGTTTTGTTTGTTGCACATACAGCAGATTATCACCAGTAATTCTTAGATAACACGTATGTTAGGATAAGTTTGGCAATACTCTGGACTAAAATGCTATATTCTCTTATTGTGAACAAAGCCTAACTTCTTACTTTGTGCTATTGACCTTCATTGTTGCCATAAAATGCTTTAAAACACATCAGTGAGCCACACCATGATGGGTGACATGCTCCATAATCATAAACATGTGCATTATAGTTTACTGTTTTATTAAATTACTTAGCCTTTTTATTTAAGTTTTTAAAGACTTGTGTGTTAAGTCAGGGTAGGGAAGTCAGATAGTAGAATACCACATTGTTATTTTGTTCTTTTTATGGGGATATATTTTACTATAAGAAGCATATGTTATGTGCAATGAATCCACAACCATTTCCAATTGTATTTGCGCTTTTAAAGTTGAGTTAAGTTGAAAACTTTATGACCAAGCTGGTTATTGCTAAATTAAAATTACATGAATTACAGGATGTGTCCTAAATATTATGCACTTTAGCAAGTCTTCTGCAATTAGTTGTGGGGAAGATTTCCCCTCGTAATACCTGAGCTATGCACATGAAATTTTCATTTCAGTCTTTCATTTAGTCTGCTCACATTATTTTCAAGGCCGATCCATGTCTTCTTTAGAGAATCAGAGCCTTCATTTTTCATTTAACGTCCACATTGTCATCAAACAAAAATACTGACTGACTTCGTCTGCCCTCTTTAGCAGCCGTTTAGTCAGTTTACATGGTGTGTTTTATGCCATAAACGTCTTTGAAACATTCACTCAGAAAAGGGGTGCCAGGATTTCTGTTTAGATTTCAGGAGGGACTCAATGATGTCTGTTTTGTCTCTGGGAGCATGCCTCTCCAGCCTACCTCTGAAGAGCCACACAGTAGTGTGTTTCCAGTTACCACCCAGAGACAGTCCACAGCACCTCATTCAGTTGAAAGAGAAAAAGCAAGAAAGCAAGAAAGAAAGTAGATAAAAAAAATAGATAAAAAAAATAGATAGATAGATAGATAGATAGATAGATAGATAGATAGATAGATAGATAGATAGATAGATAGATAGATAGATAGATAGATAGATCTTTTCTGTGAGCCCTGTTCTTTGGTCAGAAAATCCAGGTTTTCCCTGAATTTTACCTAAACAGATACAGTTAACTAGATCATCCCTCTTTATTTCTCCTCGGTGGTATGATACTTGAATGTTTCCTGGCAGATGTGTCCAGGGTCATGACTGGGAACAAAATTTGGCCCTGGCAGTTTTCGTCTGGACTGGCTCCATTTTTCCCCAACATATGCACTTATGAGTTGCGTAAAGCAGTATCAGGCTATTTATAACATATAGGCCAAGCAATTGGTCAATCAAGTTGACACCCTAACAACAGGTGTACTTACAGGGTTTCATAAAATAATGTAATAAATATATAAATAGCCAAGAAATAGCCTACAGGAAAAGTCAGCACCCCAAGAGGCACATTTAAGATTTTTTTCATTTTACTCAGCTCTCAAAGCACTTATGGTACAATCCATAACTTCACAAATAAAACAAAAATGACATAATCAAATGTCATGAATGTAGTCTATGACAAAATGCAAAGCTGTCATCATGAAACAAAATAGCCAAAACTTCTCCATGATGTGAAACCTATGATGATTTGGATATGTGAGAGCTAGTTATAGTCAATCATCCAACATTGTTTTCAATTTTTTTGTCATGGCTGCATCCTATTGGAACGGACCTAGAGTGACTAATCAGCTGACATCATTTAAAAAAACAGCATAGCACAGCAGCCTTAAGCAACAAATAGAATAGCATGTCCTTCTATAGGTGGTGAGAAGACATCTCATCAGTGCGCTGTTCTCTGCCATCTTATCGATTATTCCATCAGTGTCCAAAGCCAAAAGTATGTCTTTTTCTGTAGCCATAAGCATGAATGCTTCAAGATGTAGTGCTCTATAATCTATTCTTGATGAATTTTAAAATTGAAAAACTGTGCTCGCATGTCATGTGTGTAAAGGAGAGGGTCAGGTTCGGAGCTCCGCTGTTAACACTGTCACTACATGAGCTTACGTTAGCAGTAACACCTGTTGGAGGTTGTCATGCACCTTTCACTCTTCCTTTGCAGCGGCCTCCTCTTCTTGCAGCAGTGGACTCTCAATGTTATCACTGCAGCTCGGCATTGCTAACGTTAACAGGATTTTGCATGGCAGTGGCATCGATATTTTCTGTCAACTTAAAACATTTTGCAGCATCAGCCACAAGATTTTTTTTTCTTTTCTCTTACCTTTTCCGATCCACCTTTTCACTTTTTGGGACCTTTATCCATTTGTACAGGCCAGCATTGTTTTCAATTCAAACTCCACTCTTTCTGTCTTGATTTGATTATTTCCCTCTTGACCTCCATTGACACATCCACTTGAATGGGTGGGGGGAGGACAACGGTAGCATTTCCTGTACCTGCCTTACAGCATAAGTAGCCTATTGACAATTAGGACCTTGTTACCCCCAAAAAGATGGATGTTCCAACATGAAGTGGGCCTCTGCCTGCAGGTTGAATTTTTTTTCCCACAATTTTTTTCTTCACATTGCTGGTGGGCTGGCCCATCTGGAATTTTCTAGAATTGCCAGATTGCCAGTCCAAGTCTGGACGTGTCCATGTGAAAAAGTTTTCCAATGCATTTAGACCAGATGTGGACTAAGATCAGATCAGCGAAACTGGAACATACTGTCCTGCTTGCAGTCTTACAGCAATATATCCATCTGTCGTCTGCAGTGTCAGGTGCTACCAAAATGCTGTAATTCAGAAATGGACTGAAATTAGATGTACCACATTTCCCTATCAAATATTAATCAGAGAGACTGAAAGTGGGTTTTTCTTGCCTATATAATTTCCTCTGGCTTACACAATCCTACAGTGACAGCCTGTGAATGTTTTCCATCACTCACTCTGTCTCTTGCAGGTTGTGAAGATGATGATCATCGTAGTGGTGACCTTTGCCCTCTGCTGGCTGCCCTATCACATCTACTTCATTGTGACGGGCCTCAACAAGCATCTGAACAAGTGGAAATACATCCAGCAGGTTTACCTGTCAGTGCTGTGGCTGGCCATGAGCTCCACCATGTACAACCCCATCATCTACTGCTGTCTCAACAGCAGGTGGGTAAAAGATGTGGTTGATAATCTAAGTAAAATTAAACGTCACAACTGAAAGTTGCTCCTTTAACATTATTACTAAATGAGACGAAAAAATGTCGGAAGTGTACTTGATCTTACTGTTATCGTGCATCAGTGAATGAAATTATATACCATTACATTGTTTTATTGTTTTGATAGAGGATGAACATTAGGCATGGCTTCATTAATTACGGACTCTGGAAGAATAAATGTAGCTTACATCATTATATCCTAATGGTAGAGAAAAAAAAATCACTTATCATATCTAGCCATCAGTTTATCAGGATGTGTTGCATGTTTTGTCACATTCTTGTGTTTAATTCACTCCAAGTTTCCCTCTAATTTCTTATAGTAAATTAATACTTTATATGTGTAGTTCAGGGTGTTTTGGTCTAATAAAAATGTAGTCTCTCAAATGATGAGATGCTTATCTTCACAACTTGTAGATATGACAGTTAATGGGTTTTTTTTAATCAATTCATTGAGAAAGCGGACATCCTTAGTAGTGAATCTTTGACATCACCCAGTCCACTCAGATAAATGGATTTCATTCTCAAAAACGATAACGCCTCTCTCAAGTACCTTAAGCTGTTTGATGTACCAATGAATATGATCTCTATCCATTCAGAAAATGATCCACAGGCAGTATGACAAGTGCTGTCTGTTTACTGTTGAGTACTCTCACTGTAAATACTGCACTTCCACACCAGTTGACCTCTTTTTCATCACTGCACAAACATTTAGACATTCATCACTTGCTGCCTTTTTAAAAGCTTCAGGGATACCTGAATACGACCTCTGCCAGTAGCTGAAGAACCAACCATTGGTACAACACTGTACACAATATGTGCTGCTTCTTGGAAACAAGCAGGAATCACTCAGTAATCATTTATCACAACATACATAATTATTTAAAGGGGCCATTTTATGCTTTTTGTGATTTTCTGCTATTTTTATACTGTTATAATGTTAGATGTCAATGTTAAACATGTTCAGCAGTCTGAAACTTGAGGTGTACATATGTATAAATGCTCCCTGAAAGTCAAAAGCAAGGGCTTCAGCCTGCTCAAATAAAGCACTATTTGCAGTGGTACCTCTAGTTTCTCCTCGTGATGATGACAGATTGTTCATGTGCACACCCACAAACGGTTGCTTAGGTTGTTCCATGGGCTGTTTGCATTGTCCACTCACATATTTTGGATCAGATTCAAGCTCGAACATTTACAGATGTATTTAAGAAGTTTCCATTTTGAGTAAAGAACGTGAAAAAGAAGTGAAATCCTACGTTTGTTTACGTAGCCACCAGAAGTCGGCCAAGGGGAAGCTTCTGGGAACTAACCAATAAGAACAGAGTGTCCCCTTAAAGGGACACTAGCTAAAACAGCCTGTTTCAGTGGGGCTACATAAAGGGCCAGTATAAGATAAAAAAAGGAGTTTTTTGAACTGTGAATCATGCAAAGATATTCCAGTAGAACCCCAGAATATAGACCTGGAAATGTCCATGATACATCACATTTAAGGACTACTAATAAAATACCCACAGATGTACTTATATTTATCTTGCACATTTTATTCTCTATTCACTTCCCAAACAACCACCTACCCTGTGTTTACCATCTCTTCTCTTCTCTCCCTTGTGATGTGGCATCAGGTTCCGGGCTGGCTTCAAGCGTGCATTTCGTTGGTGCCCATTTATCAAGGTGTCCAGCTATGATGAGTTGGAACTCCGCTCCACGCGGCTGCACCCAACACGCCAGAGCAGTATGTACACACTGTCACGAATGGATACCACCATGGTTGTGGTTTACGACCCAGCCGAGGGCGATGGGAGTGCCAGCAGTGGCTCTGGAAGTAAGCCCTCCCTGTCTGCCAGACAGAAAAGCTATGTCACGTCTCGCCACACAGAGATCACTGGATGCAACGGTGGCAGTCTGAAAATGCAAAATGGAGGCAGCCCAAATGCTCAACCTGAGGAGTTCTCTTGAAGGGCTTTTTCACAGACGTGCATACAGAAGAACACAAACATACATATGCATGTAAGGAATTTTAAACACATGCATAATACACTGTACATACAAACAGTGCATGGGTGTTTGCTAAATTTAAACATAGAAGCATTGTATCAAGGCTGAACATGCAGAAAATGACTGCACGAATATGGAGATTATTCTATATATCACCTTAGTGGGTAATACTGATTATATAAAATATTCGGGAGCAGCCTTAACCACATATGAGGTGAACAACGCTCATCATGTATTATAGGTCTATATTCCAGGCACTCTCCCTCGGACCGATACAGTCAAGTTTTCCCCTAATCCAATCAAGGTTCCTCTGCATTAGTAAATGAAGTAACTGTTCTTTCCTCTTCAGCCAAACATTCAGCTCTGATTGAGATTAGCATTTAAACACAATCAGTGCACTGCTGTTTTGGTAAGGTCTCGCTCCCACAGTTCAAATGATTGATAATGAAATTAATCAGTTCTGCTTGGAGATACTCTATTAGAATATATTCTAAAAAGGTATTACCGTCTCACAATAGAGATATTCTGAAAATATGTCATGGTGATTGTAAGTATGTAAGTATGTCATAGTTTTCATTTCAATCTATAACTGTGAACTTTATGTAGTACAGAGGACTCTGCTGTCTGTTTCCCCCTGCAGCCATGAGTGAGCAGCTGTAGAGTGTCGCTTAGAGTTTTCCAATGGAATAGCTGTTGATTGAACTCTGTTTGTCTCTACATAAAGCTCCAAGTTTGTTACTAAAAAGTATTGAATTTGAGCTTGGCTTTCAGTTATGTAACTGTTGCCAGGAACATGTGTTCTGGTAAATGGTAATGAGCTATTGGCTAAATGAGTATACATATGTAGCAGGTCAAACAGGCTGCTGGAGAATCGTCAAATTCAATGTGAACTAACCAACTAGAGGCTAGTGAGTCAATGTCTTTCATTTTCACACCTTTCACGAATCTAGAGAAAAAATTAAGGACTCAGCAAACTGAAGTACAGACAATCCTTGTTGTACTGTTCTTTATGTTATATGAAATGCCTTTGTAAGCTGTATAATCAGAAGGCAGAACTGATTGGGCCCATTGCCACTGTTGGTGTCTCCATTTCTTCCAGCATGCTGTTATTGTGTGTTGCAACCTAATTTAACGCTCTGCTAGTGTGCACAATAAGTGTTGAGACCACATCAAGCAACTCTAGCCTCTAGCCATGTTAAGTTTACAATATGATAAGTGGAACCATACTGTGTCAGGTGCGCTTATATAAACCATATAAGAACAGTGCGTCCCCTGTGACTCAGGAAACACACTAAGACCACTAATGAGGGCGAGGAAAACCTTTACCATGAGTGTTATTATGTCTCACTGCTGGGAATTAAGTGTAACTATAGTTATGTTAATATTTAAGTGGGGTGGGGGGGTCACCAAACAGACCTTTTAAGATACTACAAAATATCTTTTAAAATAATGTATTGAGTGTCTTGTTAGATGCAGTGAAAGCTCAATGGGTTCCACAGCATTATTACTTGTTTATGAACAAATGTCAAATGGTTCAAAAGCAAAATGAAAGCTTAAATCTTCTATATTGATTAGAAATTACAATCATTCAAACGCATTGTGGTAGTGCTTAATTATCTTTTACCAACAGTTCTGAATGTTAGAAGACTTCATGAAAGTATTTACTCAAGAATGTGAAGAAAAACATGTTGTGTTTAATGTACTGTATTTTTAAGATGTTGTCAAATCATTTTATCGCCACATGTAGTTTGTTTAATATCTGTACACGGTAATTAAGCTATTTTTCGTGCTCTCTGTATTAATGTACATGTTTTGTATGAATGTACAGTACAATGTGTGCCTCTCTCTGTCAAGTGGTGACTATATTCTTTGTTGTATTTGTAAAGGAGTTAATTTCAACCTGAGCCTCATTTCTTTGTTCTTACCATCTTGCAGAATCGATTCTGACATTTTCATTACTTCACTTCATATTTTTGTCCCTTTTACTACTGCTCTTATTTAAAAAGCAGGAATCAGGTTGAAAATAACCGGTTTTATCTTTTAAACAAATGATTATGAAATGATTACTGCTGGTAATAACAATTATTTGGGGAGATAAGGAATTGTAGAAACTCTTTGTTAAAGTAGATATTAAGTGATTTTACAATTATATATCATATTTCTTACAGTAAGACCTCCAAAATGTTTTAATTGCTCTGCATTGGTTAGTTCTGATGTATTTGCTTAATGTAGCCTCATTGCAAGGGTCTTCTTTACATTCTTAAGAGTGTTTACAAATGACATGATATGCTTCTGATGAAATGTATCTGTGACTTGTTGCAAATGCAGTCAAATTTTCTTGAGGAAAAAAAAAAAACCTACAGCCGCAACTGAGCAATAGTGTTTCATTTCGTGTTAGTTGTCAGAAACAATGCAGGCTTTTGTAATAATCCGCAACTTTTCTACCTAAAGAAGCATTGCATTCAAATGTGTAATTATGACTTCCACATATCATTATTACATCTAAGCATTTTAATTTTATAACTATGGGATTGTTTCCTTATAATTACAAATGTTATTGTGAGGTTGTAAGGATCTCTTACATTATACATTTGCTGTCATAATCAGAGAGCTATACAGGTGGATATCCTACAGTACTGGCTGGAATAAATAAAAGAAGCACTGAGTGACTGGTATGAGCAGTTAGAGCCCACACTGTTGTACAGACAAAGAAAATTTAAGGAAAATATTACTTTATGGATTACAAATACAAATGAATTACGAATGACTCAAAACTAGAATTTAAATCTGCTACTGCCTTTCAGAGATTAAAAACAGACCAAAACATGTATGAAATGTATAATCTTTATACACTGTTAAAAAATCGATCATTCTCTTGTTTTAAGTCAAAAAAGCCCATGCTTATTTGCTTTGTGGTTTGGGAGCTGCTGTCAGACCAGTAATTGCTGGAAAAATGCAGTGCAATGACCTCTTGCCACCAAAGAATCACCACAATTGAGATCAACACAAATGTTGCGGATTATAACATTAAGTTGACCTTTTCAAAGTGTCAATGTGTGTTGTTGTCTTTGTCTTGTTATACAATGTTGGTTAATAAACCATTGATACTGTAACAGTGAGTGTGAACAGATGCCAGATGCTTAAGTGTTGTTGCCTGTGATATCAAAGTGAGTCATTTATATTATTAGGATGTCAGGGGAGCCATATTATGAAGTTTTGCAGGTACACTAAACAAACTTTCTTCTCCTCCCTAGCCTATAAATTTATAGCAGCAGAGGCGCAAGATGAACAGGCCTGTTAGAAGTCATCTTTCAAAAATGTGTCAAGACTATAGATAGAATTTCAACACATCGTTATTGCACAATCACACAAGGGAGTACATTTGATTAAATCGGTGGACGGCGGGCTAAAGGCCATGTGAGCATGACCAAAGGGAAAAAAATTGTAAATAACAGGAAGCAGCTTCACCTTACTTACAAAACAAAAAATCAAGTTTATATTGAGTGAGGATATCAAATTTAACAGTGAGGCACAGGATTGCAGCCAGGATTTTAGTCTTTAGTCTTTTGTCTAATCTATACATTTTAATGCATTTTGAGAGCAACAATAATCACTTAGAAAATAATGTCAGTGCTAGCACATGGAAATTGGACTAGAATCCAACACAAGATAAGTCACAAATACAGCCAATTTTGAAATTGCTCTCTTTCAGTTCAGTTTCTTATTGCATTGAAACCACTTTCACTGTTCAACAAATTGAGGAGAGAAGCACAACTGCTGTATCTTTCAGGATATGACCTAAATTACCTGGCAAGTGTTCTAACACTCATTACCCAAGTTCATCCAAACAATAATCCGTAATCTAAAAGTTACACATGGCATGACAGTGGAAAATTAGGTATAAAATGTAGTACAACAAAGAGAAGCGTTAGCTTACTGTAATAAAGGTATGTGACTGTTACAGCCAGGACCCTTGAACCCAACCACAACATAAAAATGCAAGATAAAAAAGTTACATTTAATTTAAAAAATGAATTTATTTAAATAATATAATGAGTGTAAGTGCAGTGTATGTGTGCGTGTGTGTGTGTGTGTGTGTGTGTGTGTGTGTGTGTGCGCACGCGTGTGTGTGTGTGTGTGGTCAAGTTTGAGGCTGAGAGAGAAATAAATAAAAGCTGCAATGGCACTTTTAGTGTCCAACCAAAACTACAGCTACAAATCTTCAAATATTTGAAACTGTCTTTTACTCCAACCGCAAAAATATCGGTCAACTCACACAAACACACTGATTTACAAACAGTGTGTTTAGAAAAGGTTAGAAAGAAAAGTATAATGCCAACAGCAGAAGCTTTGTGTGTTTAGCAACAGGTGTTAAGATGCTCCTTTTCGTCACAGCTATTAATGAATGCTTCAGCTGAAAGATGTGAATATAAACAGGCAGCAATCATCAAACCACAACCTTTGAGATTACCTTACTTTACTTTACTTACTTCTTTATTTTTACTTACCTATGAGTATTTTTGTTAGGCAGCAAACTGTTGCAATGGTCTCACACTCATCAATCAAGCTTGTTTCCAGAAAATGCTCACCTACAGTACCTTAAATTGAGTTAATGATGAAAAACACAGCTGGCAGCCAATGAGATGTTGTTTCTATGAGCAAATCTGTTATGCATGACATTACCCCTGTTTGGTGGCTCATGTTTTTCTTCACTCTTGTTAATTACAGGAGATTGTTTATAGGCATCCTGGGAAATGTAGGGATCTGCTGGTTGAATTTGAAATGAGATTAGGAAGGCAAAGAAACAGAGTGGATACAACAAAAGATCAAAAAATAAATTAGAACACTTCACACACCGGAATGCATTTAATATCAATGACTGATTGTGATATAACACATAAGTATCTGATGGTGTATTTTTACTTGTTGAGGATACAGTAACTTGACATGGAAGGCCAGCAGGAAGATATCCTGGAAATGTCGCTGGTTTGACCATCTTTTAGTGTTGTGAAACATAAAACTGATCTTCCTTATAAATATATTTAGTTATAACATTAAATCTCTTTTGTAAAGTCTTATAAAAAAGAGTGGATGTCCAGACCTCACGTCTTCAACTTCTACCTGTTAAACTAATAGCAGACTTCAGGATATAGAGCCAGAGTATTAATTTCACAGGCACATATAACCAAATGTTGTTCAATTATTCATTATCGATGTATTAAAGAATGGCCTTACTCTACAGTGAGCTCCTCTTAATCAGGCAGTAGGTATGCAGCAGCTTGTCTCAGCTACACATGGCTTTAGAGTGCAGTGTGCTGGTCTGTGACGCTGCATTCGTCAGGCATGTTATTTGTATATTACATGTTCTGAAATACTATATATCTGTGTGTAAAGAATACAAATTACATAAACATTAATACTATATTCAAATATAATATATCAACAGTATAAAGTTGAGTCATTTATAATTACATATATCATTTAATTGTTGCCAGTGAAGGAATATGTAGTTTTTTTAATGGTTGAATCAGTGTGTTGAAGCTTGGTAAATCCACACACCATGTCCTGCGAAATAGCCACGGTTATAAAGAAGAAGGAGTACTCTCCAACCAAGCATGGATCTACACCACTAAATAAGGCAATTGTTACACAGCTGGTCTGTGTCAGACCACTTGGCAGGTCAGTCATTTTTAGAACAGCCTCTTACCCACCACAGCGGCAGAGAAAGAAAATAGCATGAAGCTGTCAATTTCCTTTAGCATTGTTGATACCAAAATGCACACTTTATGTCTGGTGGTTCAAATCATTTACTGTTTCAACCCTTCTCAGATTGACCCTTACATGCTCAGGTCTTTAGAGATCCGAGACCTTATTAAATGCCATCTAATTCAGTCATTATATACAGTTAGGTCTTCAGCTCCCCGCTATTTCTCAAACTATTTGTTTTTAAAAATGTTCTAGTTTCAAAAGGTCAAAATTTTAAAAGATTTCTAGGTTTATAGGGTACGATGTATTAGTGTCACATTTTTTATTAATGGCTAGAAGGTTGCTATTTACAATATATATGTGTGTTTTCCTGTTGACTTAATGGTGGCACTGTTGTTACTATGAATAAATTCAGGAACAAGGACATAGAAGTTTGTTTACTATTTGCTTACTGTGACATTAACATGATGGCAAAGCATCAAGGTGTCAGGTACACTGCAGAGAAAGGTGTTGATGACAGTAACTCTGTAAAACTGAAGGAACTGATGATGAGGATTATGTTTTGTGCAAAGTATGAAACAAGTAATTCAGAAGCAGAACTAGAGCAGGAGAGCGACAATGCTATCTCAGATGACATTAGCTCATAACGAGGGCCAAGATGCTATTCTAGTAACTGCCAAGAGAAGCAGCCTGAGCTGCGACAGACATACTAGCAAAAGTTGACTTATGTGGGTGTCAGCCCGACCTCCTCCAAGTAGAACCAGAGCTTTTAATGTATGTTACAACAGAAAAGGCTAGGATGAAAAATATTAAATTAAAATATTAAAATCTTTATTTTGTCATCTTTAAAGACTGACAAAATAAATAAATGGTAAAAAATGTGTTTATTATTTCCAGTTATATATGCTCTGAAAAGTTAACAATCAATATTATTTTAATATGTATCACAATCCGCATTATATATGTATACAGGCCACTAACGACCTGAGGTAAGTAGGAATATTTGAAAAAACACCCATGCATTTAAGCATTAAACCACTTTTATACTGAATGGATTTGTGTCAGTGACTGCAAGAAAAAAAATGTATATGTCACACATTCGCTAACAGTGGATGCTGCAGTCCTATTTCTTCAATTCTCCTCATAGCCATTTGTAACAATTTACATGGTGCATAAATCTTGTTATCTGCCACTGCTGAAAGAACATTATGATTTTTTTCCACACTCTTCCCCCATATCTTCACATAGCTGTCCTATAATACAAAACATTTTCCACTTTGAGAGGGATTCATCACCATTATGTGCCCTCTTCAAGTCTCTGAATCTGAGGAGGCAAAATGTGCTGAGACATCTTTGATATCATCAATTTTGGTTCTGTCTGAAAACTTCTGTGGACTACTTTTCTACTAGAATGAGAAAGATCTGTCAAGATCTGCTCTTGGTATATCTTCCACATACTGAATATACATCATAGACCAAAGTAATTCAGTGTGATAGCCATATTTTTTATTAAATCCTGCAATCTTCTCAATTTGCATATCATGTAAAATACATGTTCAATAAGGTAGACTTTGTAGTTCTCCTGTACATTAGATGTGTTAAAGGCTGACATCTTGTCACTTAGCTTCACCTAAAATTACTTCTTGTCACTGAAGAAAAGTGAGAAGTTAATTGAATGCCTGTATGAGCGAGCGCTGGTGTATCAAGGTAAATATTTGATAATTGAACTGAATCTGACATTGTCCCTTCTGATTTATATTAATAATGTATGTAGGCTGACATATGACATACAGTATATCATGTGACTTTTGCCACTGACAGAGGTGGTTATGTCATTGTGAATTCTGTTTCTGTGAATCCACATAACAGTCCCGCCACTCCTGGCTCTCTGCTTACCTCTAAGTACCAATCTGCTCAGAAATAACCACCATAAAATGTCTCTTTCTTTTCTTCAACCTTATTATCATGTTTAAGAATTTATGGCCAGGATCTTCTGCACATCAACATAGAGTAAAATGATATCATACATAATGGCATAATTCAAAGTAGCCTCCAGTTCATTAAATTGAGTATATATACCAACCCTGTCCCCTAGAAACAATTTAGTTGTATATAAACATCATTTCTAGGAGACGCCGATGCATATACATATCACCCCCACACTAAAATCTGATTTTAAGGTGCTTCTTATTGTTTTCAAATCACTTCACGACCTCGCTCCGGACTACATCAGTGACCTCCTCACGGTTTATGTTCCTGACAGATAACTGTTCCTCTGTCCAGGACTGTAAAACCTACAGTGATGCTGCATTCAGTTCATACTCCAACAAACTGTGTGCACCTCGCATGCCCTAATTTTGTCAAGTGATTGTTGTCCTGAGACCAACATTTTGTATGAAAGCCCTGGGACGACAACTGCCTCAGTCAATCAACGTTTGTAATGTCATCACAGAGAGCTCTTCTAAAACAAAAAAAACAAAAGAAAGGTAAATCTTAGCTAGCTTGCAAACATGAGCAAGCTAGCAAGCCACAAAGCCAATACTAACCAAACTTTTAATGTGTACTGTAAATATGAATAATATTTGACTCAAAAAGACATTTGATTTATTTTTATATTTAAAGGGCAAAAGCAAAATATCTAGTTTTAGCTAGCAAAGCATAAACTTCCCTCTGTTATTGTTGGTTGATTTTAGGGCAGTGATACAAACGTGTCTGTCTCATAATTGAGACTATGAAGTGATAAAAAGAAGTAATACCTGAATATTAATCTACAAAAAAATGTTTATCTCATATTCTTGATTCATCTAGAATACAAAGGAGCCATCATTAGCATTATTATCAACACCTGTGCTTTTCCTACTATGACAATTCAAAATGTCCACTGTGAAAAATGTCTATTGAGCTTTTGAGACTTTAAGGACCTACCCACAAAGACCAAGCTAGTCAAGTGAAGCTTACAGCGCTGCACCGAGGTGATGCAGAGCAGCATCGCAAACCAAGTAAGTAGGTCATAAGTAACATGTCAGTGAGTCAACATAACCCCCAAACTCATCCTTATGGATAAATTACAAAACACAGAGATAGATAGGCTCTGAGTTGCAGATTAGAAAGCCTGAGGTTGTAATGAGCGATGGTATGAGCAGGTAGGTCTTGCATTGTCATGTAACTCTGGCCATTAACTTGATAAATCTGTGTGACTTGAGATGTTTACAATGTTGGGACTTTCCGAGTAAAACCAAACTGAGCGGATGAGCCAATTTAAGGAGTGTGTGTTGTATGAGTGTCTGGACACAATAGAGCTCTCTGGCAGCAGACATTTTGACTTGTCAAACACACGTGTAATTTATAACATAATCCGTTCCATTTTGGTCTTCCAGTTGCAGAGGCAAAGTAATGTGGCTTACTGGCGCAACTAAACTGAAAGGACTCATCATTAACATTATTAGTGGTATGACAATATTAAAATGATTGCAGTTTAAAGGGTCTATTAATAGGGAGTTTTAAGTGTGTATACATGCATGTGTCTGTGCCAGTGTGACAAAAAGTGTGAGTGATGAAAAGCTGGTGTTAAACTGGTGCCCGTTTGCAAAACGTTGTTTGTAAAAAAAAAAAAAAGTACTTGAGGATCTGTTGGTGAGATATAGCCCTAAAAAGAACCTCAACTGCATCCTCTTGAGGAGCTCAGTGAGCACTTGATATGAGTGTAGGAGCATAAAAAATGAATTTAGTCTGGTTTAAGTGTTATATGAAGTACAAGGAGTGGTAAAAGTTTGAGTCTGTTACAGAGCTACAATAAGTACACAAGCCAAAAAATGTATCACATATATGGTGATTTTTTGCATATTTCCTGATCAAAAACACGACTATTTAGTCGTAACAACTAGACTGAATAGATGTTGTATATTGTACATTGTTGAATCTATTTACAGCATAGTCACACTCCCTAGATTTTACTCTTCAAAACAAGCTCCCTCTTTTAATTAGATACATTTGGTATATTTTTGTGTATTGAAATTGTTGAATAACAGGTCATATTCCAATTGTTAGCACTGATATCATCAACCAACAAATATAACTCTGAAAATAACAGACTCAGAGAGGATTTGTGGTTATCTTGTTTAAACACTTTTAATCCTCTGCCTAATACTCCGGGGACTTTCCACCATCTCTGCCAGTGCAGGATGAGCTACAGTATTCATCATCCATTGGCCAATGTTAATTATCTGTCTTTACAGGAATGGCTGGTTAAAACATATACAGACCTGTATATTCTTGAACAACATTCAGTGTATAATCTAATCTCTCTCTTTATCCTGTATATGTGTGAGCATGGGGTTGACAAAAACATGTCTAATCAAAATTTATCAAAATAAATTCATGAATAATGAGAGAAATGCATCACACAAGAGTCACCTAATGCTTTAAAATAGAGTTCTTACACTAGAAATGTAACCAGTCTACTGCAGGGCTAAACAGACAGACTGAATTCAAATTTCCACAGTGAGTGCCAAGGATTCTGCACAAAGATTACTGATACCACTTAGCAAAATGGATGTATGGAATGGATGGATAGCATTGTGATGTGAAAAGAGCTAAAATACATATAGTGGTGCTTGAAAGTTTGTGAACTCTTTAGAATTTTTTCTATTGCTGCATAAATATGACCTAAAACATGATCAGATTTTCACACAAGTCCTAAATCTTGATCCAGTCAAAAATGTGTTTTGCTTCTCATCTCATTCCTTCAGTTGGATGTTTGAGCTTCACTATGCAGAATGACGTATGTGCAGCGTTTGACACAAGAATTCTATTTTGACATTCATCTGATGATGGAGGAAAGTTTCTCCATGCTCACCTTAAATCTGAGTTAACAGCATGTATTTATGAGCAGGATTTGTGACATCACATCTGATTTGGAGCCAATTGTGGTCCCGTATTCGACTTACACAAGTGTGTACAAACACTAAGAAAGGACTTTACAGTGAAGTAGGAGACATCTTGTACTCAGCAGTTAAGCTTTTGAAATGAAGAATATTTTCATTCTGGATTTTTCAATGAGGAAGAAGGAGAAGATGTAATTTTTAGTTTACTTTTGTGGAAAAACCACAGACATAATTCATTATTCCCAGCATAAGATTTTTATCTGCTCTTAAAACATGACTGGAGGAAATCTTTAAGAACGTTTTGGAAAAATACATTAAGATAGGTTATAGGCTCAGGAACTTGAATTTATATTCACGGAAAATCTGTTTTAAATCCCACCTCAGTGTATTTGATCCCTTCACAGCCCAGCCCTCTCAGACTGGATGTGACAGTGAAAACACAATGGTATGCATAACCGTGAGAGCAGACAGGTGGATTCTGCCAATTTCTGACATTCATACTGATTTTGAGTGTCTAGTGAACCTGACCTGAATAATTGGACTACGCAAAGAAAACATATATGTATGAAAGAAATCCACACGGACGGTTGAACACGCCATCTCTTCCTTTAACGATCCATACCCCCAAGACACCATACGTCAAAGGTTTCAGTTGTATATTCTGACATGCATTGGCATATTTTTACATCAGTGTTCTTTTTGAAAACGACTACAAAGCCCAAAAGGAAATTCATATTCATGTAGCTTTATATGTCAGCAGTCCATGAAAGCTGCACACACTGCTAGCATCCATCAGCAGTACAGTACAGCAGGTGGTAAATATTTCTCAGAAAATGTTAATCTTAATTTCAAAGCAATCAACCACTATAACATGAAATTTGTGTCCATTAAACGCTCAGTGCACCTGTTTGGGAAAACTGGTTAATTTTTGTTTCAGTTTCAGTGATTAGATTTGTGACAGCTACACAAAACCACTACTCTGCTTCTCACTGTATTTTCACATTTAGATGAATTTTAATGTTGTCTGTCTTCCAAGTGTGATGCTCACTTGTCACACACTGAAAATATTGATTTTTAAAAGATCAAATCTCAGTAGCAAATATACTCTTGAGGGTCTGTTTATCCATTTTACAAACACTCTGTTTCATTTTCTCATTCTTTTAGCTCTGGATTAGCCTCCACCTAATGAGAAAATAATTTATTAGGGTCTTGTTAGTAAAGCTTGCAGAAAAGGGGTTGAGAGCAATGACTTAACATGGTTAAAAAAAAAACAATAATATAAAAGGAACTAATATTTGTATAGCTGCAGAGTTGTGTGTGTGTGGGGGGGGGGGGGGGGGGGGGGGGGGGGGGGCTTTTCACTATTTGCTAAGGCTGAACAATTTTAGGAAAATATCTAATTGTGACTTTCTGACCAATATTGCAATAACAATTAAATTACTTTAAATTATATTTAATTTAAATTTATTTTTTGTTTTTTATGAATTTGAATAAAGGTTTGTATTTATGCTCTACACATTAAAGAAGACTGATTAATTACGCAAATAGAGACAATTATCATTGTTTCTACAAGGGAAGTTAAATTCTACATAAACTTACCTGATTTTCCATAGTAATATTGATCATTTAGCCCAAACTTACAGTATTAGTTCATGACAGTGGTGGTATATGAGACATCAACCAATAATTGAATATAATCATGATATTCAAGTGACGTTATATTTATTAATAAGCTTGGCCCATCATAGATGCTATTTGGTCGTGAGACACACCATTGAAAATCATCTTGCCAGTGTAAGTAAAAGTGGGCATGTACCTGAACACAAACACAAAATATCTAAAATGGTGTCAATTTCAATCAATTATTTAGAAATAATTCAACCAGTCAACTCACAGAATCCATCATTACACTTGCATAAATTTGCCACCAATACATTTCATTTTAGCTCACAAAATCAACAGTGGCTGGATTAAACTTACAATTGCAACTTGATAAGATGTTGTTAATTATAAAATGTGCAATTAAAATCACAGCTCTTGCGTTTTGAAAATTGCACTCGTTCAAATTTAAATTTTGACAACAAACAATTCTTCATACAGCCCTACTAATTATAACTATAATTAACATGAAACATTGCTCCTTTATACTTCATAGTCATCACAGACAGATTGCTGATGATATCCATTATATTCTTCCCTTGCTGAAAAGTGACAATGATGAGAAAGCTTTTTTTAAACATGTGTAACTAGGTAGAACCAGCTCAGAGAAAATATGACACGTAGAGCAGTTGAGTGCTATTTCTCCAGCTCACCTCGCAGCCACATCACTGTTTTAAATTAGTTTTAAAGTGCAAGTTCTCACTGACTCATCCACAGCATAGCTTGTCTGTGCCAGATGTGATATTTTGCATTTGCATCTACAATTTATCCATTTTTATGCCTGATTATGTACTATTATTAAACTACATGAACACAGTGTTGGGTGTTTGGGAGACTGAGAGAGATCTTCATGTAAAGGTTAATAAATGTACGTAAACAAGGCAGTGAAAACTTTATTAACTTTATCATACATGGCATTCAGACTTACATATTAATGTATAAAATCTCCTGGTGCAAATTAATCAAGTTGGAGCAAGTTTAATTAAATGACATTTACAATCTAAACAAGGAGTTCACCCATAAATGCTGCAGTGCAGACATTGTATAGCAACCGCTCTGCATGGTGTACATATGATGATTTGGCAAAGTTGAAAATGCAACACATAACACCTGGACCTGATCCATCTGAATACATGATCCCTGCATTAAAATCAATCCATTTCAAACATTCAAATACTAGATCCACCAGTGTAGAAAGAGAGGATTCAAAATAGAAGCAGAGGTGAGTGTCCCTTGCTAATTGATAAGGGTTCAAAGGCAAAAAAAAAAAAGTTTTAAAATTCAACACAACCTTCTTCTTTCACATCATTAAACTTTTTATCTCACCACTGTTTTCCTCGCGCTCACCAGGTGCCAACATCACGCAGCAGGAGGCCTTTTCCATAAATGCCACATCTGAATATATAATAAGGAACATTTACATAAAAGTCGCCCATTATCTGAATAGCAGAAACACATTACTTTAACAGCCCGATGACAGTTTTTTAGTTAATGAACCAGAAAACCAATCAACTTCCATGCATCACTATGCAACACAAGCAAAAATAAAATATTATGCAGTTATATATATATTTACATTTTTACTATTAAAAAAAATTCATCAATCAAATTTGGCTGTAAACTCAAAGTATTTATATAATAGTATGTCATCGATTACTTCAAGCCTCAGGGCTGCCAGTTTAAATTGCTCCTGTCGAGATCCCACAGTGTTAATTCATAAGAAACCCCAGTGGGGAAGTGCTTATCTAACACAGCACACGCCACTGAGATATAACTGTACACAAGTGCAACTGAAGGACATCTCCTCTAGGACACTGTTGGTCCCTTGAAAAGTGCGTATGTATGTGCGTCTGTATGTGTGTATGTGTGTGTGTGTGTGTGTGTGTGTGTGTGTGTGTCTAAGGAGGACACTGGCTCCAAGAACTGACATTACAGATTATTGCAGGGTAGCAGCAGTCTCGTACACAAAATGGGAGGGCGCCGAGTTTATTTTGGAGAAATTGGCCGATAGAGTTGCAAAATGTTTTTGCACATTTAGAATTCTCATATCAAATTTTTTTTTAAATCTTTGCTAAACTGGAGGAAATTGTGCTGCAGTCAGTCTGTGATTGTTGAATTGATTGATGGTTTAGAGGGGAAAACACAGTGGACTTTTTGAAGTTGAGAAGTTGTTGGGCTGTTTTTAAAAAGCTTTTTCAGTGATTTTACTGGGAACTTGTTGATTTGAAATGAGGCTGTCATTGCTAAGCTTCTAAATTGCTGTTTGAAGATGTTTAATAACAGGGGGTTTCAAGGCCTTTTTGGGAAACAAGCTATTAACTACATGCAGTATAGCTGATGCCATGGAATTAAAAACATGGAGCAGGTAGAGGATTTTAGATGCAGCTGAAGATTAATGGTTAATGGGATCCTGCATGTTGTGTTAAGTGTAGTTTTATGGGGAGGTGTGAGCGACGCAGCTTTTTACTGATATGGAGCTGATTGCTTGACTAATCTCCTGAATTTTGTCAGGAAAGAAACAGCTACAGTCATTACATGCCTCATTGGAAAGGAGTTCAAGGGCTGCTGACACAGGAGGGTTTATCACTCTATCAACTTTGGTGTATTATCCATAATTGTGTGACACCTCCCATTTTCAAATTGTAGATGTTGTCTTGTAAATGTGATATTGGACCTGTAGTTGTGTGCTTTGCTTCCTTTGGGAAATTTTTCCAACATAAAATTAAAAAAAAAAAAAAGCCTGAATATATACTTGATGTCCTCTGTGTTTTGTGATTATAGTCATCTCAAAGAAAATGCAGGAATGATATGCAGTATGAATGATATGATAGCCATCACCTCAATCATAGAGATATTAAGATCTTTGATAATATTTAATGCCATAGTGGGTCAGTGAGTTATTCAGTTATCCAGAATGACTGACAGTTTATACTGTCCTTGCGGTTATCAATATGAGAATTTAAGAGAGTAAAAATCAATCCAAATGATCAAAGTTCTGCAAAGTCATCAAAAAAAAAAAAAACAGCACAATATTTTGATGGTCTGTAGACAGATGAGGTGCAGTGTGATTTAAATAAAAGAACAAGAGCAGCTTCTCCACCTGTTCTTCTCATTTACTCTAAACTCGTTCATAAATTTCAACTTAGGGGAAGGAGGATGGAGCTTACTCAGTTTTTTTGCTCTAGCCATGTCAGCTTGTGTCTGCGTTGTTGCCAGGCAAAGAGGAACTTTGGGTGACCTTGCTGACCTTATCAGTCTCGCCTGCCCGGGCAAAAGAGAGCTGTTTTCTCTCTCTCTCTCTGCCATCTTCATTATTAGCAGGGCTGGTGGTGCAGATTGTGCTTGGCATAGCCAGTGAAGGTCAGGAAGGAAGGAGGTTGATGACACGGCAGGCCCCATGGGTAAGCCAGGGGAAGACAAGCAGGCCAGAATGGATGGTGAGTTGTCGGACGAGGTGGTGAGCTGTGTGAGGCACAAGAAGTGTTTAAAAAGAATTGAAGAAGAAACTAGGTTGGTGGTTAATTTAAGGCTAACTCTTCCATCTTGTCTGTGAATCCCAAAAGGGTTTTGAAAGGGGAAGAGTAAGAAGACTGATCCACAAGCTGCGTATCAATGAGCTGAGGCTGTGGTCTTTTGTCTTAATGCTGCACAGATTGTGTGTATGAGAATGTGAGAGTGTTGTCAACCTTGTCTCCTAAAAGTTATTATATTATACACTACGAATGGTTTTGACTATTAAGCTCTGAATGAAACATATTGCTGCAGTGATTATGTTTAATGGCAATGTTTTTTCCAGTCCACAAAGTGTTATATTCTTGTGCTGCATAGAAATCATAGGGAGGTGGTCGAAGTCAATACTGAGAATACCAAGTGCAGGATGTTGATACAGAGAAATGTCGGTTTGCATGATGTGTGTGTGTTTTAGGCAACCAAAGTACTTGTGAAAAGATTGTGGTTTTGGTTAAAAATTGAAAAATTTAACACATGTTGTCCCGTTTTATAGCATGACTTTTTCAATACTTAACCACAACCATGATCTTTCACTAACCTTAACCAAATGCCTTGAGTTGCCATAACGATGTTTATCATTCAGTGAACATTTTGCATTTATAAAAAAAAAAAAAAAAAAACATTCCCTCATTATGTTCATATAATCAACATAATCCAGTTAAGTCTTTAAAAATGTATTTGCTGTTGCAAATCAGTTTTATAAACAAGCATTAAGAGATGGTGTAGTGGACATTTGAGGGCTGAAAATTGAATTTCAGTTTGACTGCAGTTCTATTTTAGTGGAGGGTTGAACAGACAAATTAATTTCATCCTTTTAAAGTCCATCATAAAACTGTATTCACAAGCCATATGTACTGAAAAGAGTTACTGGTGGTTGTAACCATTCCTCTTCCATAATACTGTCTATGAATACATAAATAATATACAGATGGACATCTTGAGATTGGAATATTAACAGCAGATGAATCAGTAATATGACATGTGGTGAATAAATGTGTACGTGAGTAGTCTGTCCGTAATAGGAAGTGAGAGGTGTGCAGTGTCCCAACACAGAAAAGATAAATGAGGGGATGGAAGCTGGCATAAATGACTTCCTGTAGCATTTTTGTCACAGTGTAGCTGAATGACTCCTTTACTGAAGGTGCTCTGCTGTTTGATCAGCAGTTTGTGAAAGAGAGCCGGCCTTTCTGATCAGTGTTTTTGTGTCTGCTTCCCCAGCAGCCTGCAGCAAAGAATGTTGGGCTTGCCACAACACACTGGTAAAATATTTCCAACATCTTGCTGCATACATTAAAGCTTCCTCAAGAAACTGTGTGCTTTGTCCCTTGCTGTAGACAGCTTTGATGCACTTTCAGTCCAGTCTGTTGTTGAGGTGGACTCAAAGGTATTTATATCCCTCTTCAAGCTGCAATCCACCACCATCTCCTTGGTCTTGGTTATATTCAGGAGCAGGTGGTTCCTCTCACACCACTCTACAAATTAGTCTACAAGGTGTCTGTATTCTCCCTTCTATCCACTGTTGATACACCCCACAACTCCAGAGTCATATGATCATTTTTGCAGATGCAAGGACTCAGAGTTGTTCTGAAAGTTAGATGTGAACAGGGTAAAGAGGAGAGGTCAGAGGATGGTCCCTCGCGGTGCTCCTGTGCTACTCACCACCTGTTCAGACAAACAGCCCTGCAACTACACAAACGTGGATCTGTCTGTTTGGTAGTTAAAGGATGTGGAGGCACCAACCTACATCCTCTGGAGCTTCTCTCTCAGCAGCAGGGGCTTGATTGTGTTAAAGCCGCTGGGGAAATCAAAGAACATGATCCTTACAGTGCTGTCTGCTTTGAGAGTACATTTGTTGTAGCAGGTAGATAATGGCTTTGGGAAAGATAGGTGAATTGCAGAGGGTGCAGAAATGTGCTCATTTGAGGTGTGAGACGGTCAAAGACTAACCTCTCCAGGTCGTCAAAATGTGCAATGACAGGACAAAATTCATTGAAGATGGAGACACTTTCTTTGGCACTCAAACAAGGGACTCAAACAGGGGTCTGACAAAGTATTGGAAGGTTCCAGGCACCAAAGTATGACTGGAGAGGCTTCTGTTTTGTTTGCAGTGTTGGAAAAAAGGAAGGGGGGAGGATGTTAGTGAGGCTATGATGTAGTCCAGGATGATGGTAGGGGCGAGGGGGGAGGGACAAACTGAGTCGCTCATAATCACTGGGGGGCGCACGAGGAGGCCAGCTGAGGAACCCATGGAGGACCTGTTGAAGAGCATGTTAATCTCTTTAAGATTCAGATAACTTTGTTGTCCATTAAATTTACATAAAATGGAAATTAATCTTTGGCACTGGCATATGAGACAACACACACCATACACAACAATACACAATAATTGTACATTACGGTAAGATTGGATCTTAAATTCTTCATGTCATTCTGCTGGAGCATCCTTTCTCTCCGTCAGCCTCACTCACAGTTCCCTTTGCACAATCTTGAGTTGGTCCCTGAAGGCTCCCTTCTTCTTATTTGGCAAAGTCTCACTATAGGGGGAGGACACCTCACTACCAATATGCACAGGTGGAATTACTATTGGAATTATTAATTATTTAGGGGACATATTCATTAGGACACTTTTACCTCAAAGCCTTTTGTGAATAACACTGACCTAGTTATGTTGTGAAAGACATCAAGTCCATAAACCTTACAGTGGACTCCGATTGTCTCTTTCATACATACTGCATAAATACTGTATGTACTGGGGTTGTAGGCATGTGAAGCTCTTTTGGGATAGGATGCACTCTACATTAACAGATGTTATTTGGTGTTCTTGTGCTTTGTCCCTCGTAGTATTATTTTAAAATGATTCATCATCTCTTGAATTATCATCCTTGAAAAAGTGTATCTTGTTCTCAGGCCTCACTGCAGCCACAAAAATCAAATCTTCCTTTAAAATGGAAACCATCACATGATTTGTGAAGCACAGTAAATCCATACTTACAGTGCTATTACCATACTATAAATATTTAATCACAAGGTCAACAGCGCTTCCCACAAATGTGTGACTTGCAATGTGTGATTGACAGAGCACTGTGGAGGGAAGATTGGTGATAATGAATGTAAACATGTTGGTAATGACAAAAATGGTAGCAGGTTATGTTTTACTGATGGAAAAATATGTGCATGACCCTAAAATGGCTTGTGAACCACAAAAACATCATTTTTTCAAAACGTCTGCCATAATTGAATTTTAGCATATTTCTGACAAGTCAGCACTGATATGGTGGTAGGAGAAAATAATGACTCTGTACACTGTAATTTTTTTTTTTGAATTCAGACAACTTGTACTTCATACCACAAAAAGAAAGAAATTGGAAAATCTCATTGAGTTGCCAGTGCACGTTATAAGATATGAGCTTTCTATCAGTCTCCCTCTACATTATTTGATAGAGGGATGAAATACACTGTCTTCCAGCATACTCATCATTATTTTAGGCCCTCACCACTCATTCTGTTTAACTTACTTCTGTGTAGTTGTATTCTGCACAAAAAATAGGATCACAACAGCACTGCAGTGGAATCACCCTGTTTGAAGGCTGCAGTTGTCAAAATTCTGCACTATGTAGCTTAATTACAAATTAATAATTTTCAAACTGTTTGTTTTGAAAAAGGAAGCTGTAGCTGCCAAAATGATAATAAAACAGACATCTCACTGTGACACCAAGTAAATTACAAATAATAAGCATCTGCAATACTTTCAGTGTAATAATCTCTTCAAGGATTTTGAAAAACTCTCTTGAGTTATTGTTTTTGCTTTACTGCTTGCTCTACAAAATCACAATCACTGAATCACGTGATGAAATTGCAAAAACCTAGAGGAAAGAAATGTGTGCCGAGTAAAATAAGAGAAAATTCACTCTTTGCTGTCCAATCATCATCATCACTTAACCTAGGTGTCTCTCTACAGGAGGTCTGACTGCAAGCAGTTCTTCTCCTGCGACATCTTTTGCACGTTTCAGGCTCTCTTTGCTGTGGTTTGAAGAATCAGTTGACAGACTAACCAGCCAGTCCTGATTTTCTGTTGTACTGTGCTCCTGTCCTGTTTGGTAGCCGCGGATGTGTGGATGAGGCCAGTGACTGGTGTGTCTTCTTTAAACTTCAGGAGCTTAACAGATGGATCCCCTGAGGTGCAGTCATTGGTGTAAATGGAGAAAAGTAGCAAGTAGAGCCTACATCCCTGGGAGGCACCAGTGCTGATTGTCTGGGCGCTGAATGTGATTTTCCCACAGCTTCATCTGCTGCTTTCCTGTGACAGCTGGTTGCAGGCAAAGTGAGCTGGATAAGTTTAGGATTTCTAGTATGATGATATTGAACTCTGCGCTGAGGTCCACAAACAGGATCCTTGCATATGACCCTTGGGAGTTGAGGGGTTAAGGGGGTTACAGTCAATTGTTAACTGCATCATCTGCTGAGGAAATGAGGAAAAAGGAAATGCTATAGTGTGATAATTGGCTTGATGTAATTCACAAGTTGCTAAGATGTTGCTGGCATGGCTTGTTTGAAGTATTCAGCCACTTCAGTGTTCAACCACCACAGCTGCAGTTCAGAGGTTGTGCAGGAATAATTGTCATTACTGACGTGGAAACAGAAGCCACATCTATATTTATCACTGAACTACCAGGTAAGCTGGATGAGTGACTCATTACAGCATGCACTCTAGTTACAAATTGATCTCATCTATCCATTTTCTTCCACTGTTTTATGTTCATCCACAAATGCATTTAAAAGGAGGGTTTTGACTTTGTATACATACTGTATGTTTGCAGTTCTTCAGGGTTTTGTTCTATTGCCAATCACCAAGCACTGGTCCATATCAGTGCAAAGCTCCATCGAGATTTAAAACCTCTCCTAATTTAGTCAATATTTGACAATCCAAAGTGATAGTAACACAGAAATTTCTTGCTCCTTACGTATTACACCCCTTTCAATTTTTATTCATTTATTTGCATCCCTATTCTTCCTGTGGTCCACACATAAAAACACAACACTAACACACTACATACATGAAACAGTCAACAACACAACTGTCATACATCTCAACCTCAAAAGAAAATCACAACAACAATAATAATACTAACAATAAAAAATAAACCCATAATGATGTTTGTTTGTGTTTTTTGTCTTGAATTAATCAGAAACAGTCTCCAAATGAATGCTAACCTTGTGCAGTGTCTGCTGGATGTATTAATAGATAACTGTTTGTTAACACATTGGATATTACATAATAGGCTGGTGCTGTGAATGTGCATCTATCAACTTGTTTTAATGTTTTCCGCCCTCTAGTGGCCAATAAATCAATGACTGCAGCTATAAGTACTACAAATATTACGGATGTGTATCGCTCCCACTTTGACGATTTGATATGTATCTAGATACACAGCCTACAGTCCTACAAAAACAATATATTTGTATAATGATATGATATATCATATGATTTGATTCAAAATAAATCAATCATTAACTTTTATTTTAATAAAAGATGGAAAATTATGTCTTCTTCCACACAAACAGTCGTAAACATGAGCAGTGGTACATTGGATAACATTGGCCAGTCCCCAAGGAGGATGAATTTTTCAGTAAAATGCTCCTGACTCTATGTTGTTTACCTCAGTTCCTGAGTCAATATCATCCTTATGAATATGGTATTTTCAGTAACTCTGAAAGGGGAAGATAAATAAAACAGCAGATGCTTTCAGGAACTGTGAGGAGTTGAGGGCTAGTTAGAGGCATTGGCTGTTAATGCTTGTTTCTCTTGCACTGTGTTGACAGCTCCTCTCTGTACAGTAACTTCACTGTCAGGACACATTTTCTTGAATGAACAGCGAGATTTAAGGTTCCCGCAGCCGGTATATCTTAAGACACAATTGCACATTTGAACACTGCTTTGATTTCAGGCAGCAATTTAAACATTGTAGTGGTTCAACACTTCTTTTAGTGTGGGACAGGTATGAGCTAGCAGGAGAGGGGTGGGCCACAAACACTAACATACACTGAGCGACAGGACTACGCAGATAGACAGAGAGAGAAAAGAACTTAGATAACTTAACTTACTTAAAAAGATCATTCATCAGAAAGTTTTTTGACAGCCATACTGGGTTTTTTTCTGAATTTGAGGCGTTTCTGTGGTTGGTTTCATATCAATATAGCTGAATCTCTGAATCTGTGCTCTGTTATGAATCAGTTTGGTCCTAATTTATTCCCATTGCAGAGTGGGGGTTACCTGCCTTTCCCAATTTCAAAAGGTTTTCTGAGTAGAACGGAAAACTGCTTTGAATAGAGCCTTCCTGCCAAGGTGAACTGTTTTTGGCATAATAATCTATGGCAAAAATGTTCCATGAATAGCAATATGAAAATGTTGTTGAATAGTATGTCATGTATTTTTCATGAAACTGGTGCTAGCTGTGTTGGTGTCAACTCTCTGGCATGCCATTCAGTCTCAGTTTTTCATCTTATGTTCCTCGAACCGAAGGGAATGGGCAGCCTGTCAGCTGTGCATCACTATGCAGGAAGGTTTCCAAATATGGACTACTGCTCATCCCTGGATGCTGCATTTAAAGTGTTATTGTCAAGTTAATTCATTAGTTAGACTTGAAGCAATGCAGACTTGCTTACAGCCTCAGTAATACAAGTGTTGGCAGTAGAAGAAATTTTGTTCCACTGAGGAGAGGCAGGACTGGAATATTTAATAAAGAAATTGCAATTCTTTTATAACATCAAAGAAGGATATTCAGAAGCAGTGCACATTTCAGCAAGGACTCAATACAAAACCTCAATGCTAGATGATGAATAACATCATTTATTGCAGGATGCGGTTTCATTTTTGGAGTTTAGTGGAAATTAATCAAATGTGAGTTGAGTAATATTTTTGCTGTTGAAGTAAAAGACAGCTACAAATATTTGAAGGATTGTAGCTATAGTTTTGATTGGATGCTAAAAATCCTGTTGCCACTGCAGCTTTAATTCTCTCTCAGCTTCAAACACACACACACACACACACACACACACACACACACACACCATAAAATACAGATGTAGATATGCCATTCATTGAGTTCACACTACATAGAGCTGGTGGCTCTTTCTAACATGCATTAATGTTGCATTCAGTTATATATTAAGCTAAATGATACATCTATTCAGATTGGGGCCTGTATCATAAAGCCAGTTCAAGTTTGTGTCATCTGACTTCTTTAAACCCAGTGTGGTAAATCTGGATAATTTGTGAATGTAGTTAGCAGTTTAGTTTTGAATACAGACCCTTGCTGTGAATAATTGTATGGCTCCTCTTTACAATGTTGAGGTGTTAAGCTCCTCTGGTGAAAACACGTACGTTGTGAAATTGTGTAACCTGCAAGCAGCATAATGCAGCATGGTAGTAACCACAGCCATATGCACCGGCAGACTCGGCAACTAATCTAGCTTCTCACTTCCCTGAAACGACTGCTCAAAACAGCTTATTCTCAAAATGTTAATAGTTCTATGCTTTTACTGCAGATGTGATGGGAAAAAAAAACATTTAAAACCCACTCCCTGTATTTTATTACAGAGATGTTCTCAAAATAAGTGTTTAAAAAGTAGCCTAAATCCTTTTTAATACAGAGGTAATGTTTCCTTATATTCAGAATCACTCTATAAAATGTAAATCTTAATTGAGGATGTGGCCTTTACACCAAACATTCATCGTTGTTCTCTGCTTTATTTTTTCGCCCCTGCCCCTCAGACAGCATGAGTCCGCCACCATGATGTCAACAGCATTTACTGTATATGGTCAGCCTGATTTATTTTGCAGATAGAATCAATGCTAAAATATGTTCCTTTTTGTTGCTGTTATTGTTTTATAAGTCCATTTCTTTGCCTGATTTTACATAAGGTTTCCTGTAGCTTTAGAGACATCCACAATGGATCTGTTTTTTGGATAACAATCATATTCACTTACAGAGAATTTTCAGTGTATTAAGCAGCCTGTCTTCCTCCATCAGATACAGAAAGATCAAAGGACTCTCAGGGTTTTCACCCTGTCAGTCATTTGTCCCTCAGCTTAATAGAAAAGAGATAACGACGCAAGTCAATTGAATGACAATAAGCAACATGAAATAAAACCCTTACCTCAAGGTGCCGTGACACTGACCTCATGTCAAACTGAGACATAAGCGGTTTTGAAATGTCATATCAAAACCGATTTTCTTTGTTCTAAAATGTGTATAAGAGCCCTGATGGTAAGTTGTTTCACAGAAAATCATTGGTGTATATAAGCAGCTATGCTCAAGACTTCAAACCACAAAGACATTCAGTTCAGGTGTTGCATGGGGTGAACTGGTGAAGGGGGGTTGTACCAAATAAATAAATACATGGAGGATAAATCATTTACCTCACCTGTGAATGTCCAACAATGTTGTTTTTTTCATTTTCTTTTAGTTTCTTTGTCCACTCTCCACCTGAAAAAACTAAACTTTACTGTTATTTTTCAGTGAAACTAGCTTAGTGCTCACCCCTTAACAAAATGACAAATGACAAAAATAGCCCTGAACCACAAATTGAGCACAATCCACCAATGCTCTCTTCTAATGTTATTTTTCCAACTGTTTAGCTGTAACCCCCCGCTGTCTAAAAATGTCTACCTTCGATCCTCTCTGTCCTGCTGTTGTTAAAGCATGTCTGAACTCACCATGGCAACTCAGCTTGCCCATGGTCTCACCTTTACTGCTGAGCTGGTGACATTTAACCTGCGATCGGCTTAAAACAGAAATATTTAACAAACTATGATATTAGAAGAAATACTGTTGAGTAAGGTTATGTTGCAATGCTGGATTTTTTACCATTTGCATTATTACAAATGTCAGTGTGATTTTGAATGCTGTTCTCTTAACTGTTCTTCTGGATCAGAACCTAAAAGTTTCAGTTTCACTTTGGCTTTCTATACATAATCTATCCATAGACCTTTAAATTGGATAAGGTCAAAAAAAGGGACAAAAAAGACGCCATTGATTCTGATTGTCTGCAAGGTATGAATTGTTTCCAGATAACGCTGCTGTGATATAACAGCCTCATCCCTTTTTGCTCAAGTAATACAGCTTCCAGCAAAGTGTCTCATTACATGAAGATGCTGAGGTGCTAAACTTGACCTGTTGAGAGTCCTGCTACAAAGAGTCACTCTTCTGGTTTCTTCTGGTCCAAAATAATACACAAGAGTGTCGTTGAAAAATGCAAAAATGTGGCTCTTACAGTCTCATAGACGTATCTGCATGGAATTTTAATTTTCTCTTCATCACTCACATTCCCTCAACATCCATTTTAAAGAGCCTGAAAAATATTCCAAGGCCATAATTTGGAAGGCACTCAGAGCATTATAAGCTGCACATTTGTTTTCTGGAATATGTCTTTATATATTCTCTCCCTTTTGGAAAAATGTGTCATGGTCCAGCTGCGCCTCTCCCTCATTCCTAGTGTTTCTGCTGTTTACCCTTCCCCTGTGTTTCTTGTTGGTTTCCTGTTTGTTCTCTCTCTCTCTCTCTGGGTGTGGTGCTCTGTTTCCCCCCTGCTGCCAATCAACCGGCACACCTGCGACCTTTCTACTCATTAAGCTCCTGCAGCATATGTACCTCAGTTCTACACTCTAGTCTTCCCCAGATTGTTCAGTTCACCAGCGTACTACTAATGTTGCGGACAAGTTTAAGTTCTTAGTCAGTATATCTCTCATGTTCACCTGAACTTTGCTTGACTATGTGTTTTCATGTGCCTCAGGTTCATTACCCATCTGAGGTCTTTGTCTGCGTTTCTCACCCAGAGTCTAGCCAGCCTGCCCTCCAGCTGCCTTCCAGCCACCAGCTCAGCTCTCTCTGCCTGACCTGCTCCACAGTTGTTCTCGCTCAGCTCTCAAAACCCCCATCTCTACAACTTCCCAATATAACTGCATTTGAACTGTTGCAAGCTGTGTGTCTGAGTCCTGATTTTGGGTCCAAACTCAGCTTAACCTCACACTATGTTTACGATGCCATTAGTTGTTGTTCTGGTGTCATGGTGAAATATGTGCCACAAATCAAGTAACTTTAAAGCTTGTTAGTTTATCATTATAAGTGTATCACTCTTTATCTTAGTTTACATGGTTCTGAAACATAAAGATCCACATAAAAACTTCATATGGTGAAGATTCTTTTTTTGGATACATTTCCTGAAAAAATGTGACAAATAACAAACAGGATCCTTTTCTGCCTGAAGAATAGATGTCTGAATAGAGTACATTGATTTTTGAATACTGAGGTCCTCACAGAGAAGTAATGTGAATGTTGGTTTTCCAGCTCTGTGTGGAGGATAAACTGAGGGGGAAAAGATACCTGCTGTTTTGGAAGTTTTCTATTTCTTGTATTTTTGTGAAGGTGCAAACATCCTTCAAGAATGGGGCAAAACTGCTTTTTGCTTTAACCTCTGATCTAAATTTGTCAAGCTTGAGTGATTCAAACACAAATATTATTGTTAACGGACACAAAACTTAGCAAGTGTCAAACCTTATCCCTGCCATGGCCATCTGGAGCTGCCTCAACTATTTTGGCCTCTTCCCCAAAGCCCTCCAGGAAATGTTATGGATAGAGATCAAGACCAGACAACCAGGCCAGCTCACAGAGGAAGTGCAACTATAACTTACAGCTTAAAAAGAACAATATTGTAAGGTAGTAACTGTATATCAGTGTTGTTTATCAAACACTATATTGTCATTAATGTGTATTAAACTTGTTGCTTTCACTGAAGCTAAGCAGTGTCCTGTTCAGTGTTCAAAGTAAATGAGGTGGTGTCAATTCATGAAAAGGAATGGCTTGGCTGTTGTTTGTGAAAAAATATTAAACTCTTTGTAAAACCACAAATGATTGTTTTTGCATTTTTATTGTTATACAGAATGAACAAGCAATTTATAATGTGTTAATAAGTGAGCTTTAGAGGTAGTGGTAGGCTGATTTTTTACCTTTGGACAAAGGCATACTTCCTTTTTCCCCATCTCTAGTCTTTATGCTAAGCTACATTAATCGTGTGCCAGTTCTGGCTCGATATTTAACACCCTAACATAAGAGTGATGTGGATCTTCTCATCTAACTCTCTATAAGAAACCGAAAAAGCAGATTTCCCAAAATGTCAAACTGTTCCTTTGAGTTCCTTTCTCAAAAGCATTGTAGTTGGATTGTAAAAAAAGTGTCATTCATTTATTTTTCCCAACTATCCCATCATGAGATTCATTTGTGCTCAGTAACAGGCCTGCTTCACTAACCTCTGGCCTCCTGCTATATCATAATCCACCCCTCTTTGTTTTCACTGTTCTGCAGGAGATATGAGTATTGGTTTGAAGATAGCTTGTCAGATGGCATTGTGATGAAAATATCAAAGAAATTAAGGCCTAAGTACAACAGAAGGGATTACTTATCAAAGCTGGTGATATATTTCTGTTTTGGGCCACAATATCTTCGAAGCTCGAATTGAAATCATGATTCTCACGTTCCGAATGGCCAGACACTGCTCGAAATAAGCCTAGTGTAAACAGTAGCTATGTGACATTTTGTTGGCAATTTTACTGTGAGAGGAAGAATGCAAACAATCAGTCTTTACTCAGTGTTGTCATATTCCTGCACTGATAGAATCCAACTCTGGCAGATTGGAAACTCTTGATGGGATTTTCCGGCGAATCTATGGCAATCAACATCAGTTCTCTGTCCACGGCTGCTGCTGGGTACTCTGAGTCCCTCGACAAGACACTGAGCCATCCACCATGTTGCCTCTTACATAACCTGTTCTCTCTAAAAAAAACCTTTTAACAGTTAAGGTCATCTGAAACGGAATGGCTCATGTCTGTATAAGTGAAACAGACTCAAATAAAAATAAGAAAAGCTCAAAATTATAATTTGAATACACATAATATAATTTATAGTTAAAATGCTAATAATTGCATGTATTAAACAAGAAACAGCATCTTTATTAGTAATGGTCTCTGCAAACAGAAATGTATTAAAACCAAAATATTGCCCACCTTTTAACACAGTATGTATATTTTTGGCATTAAGTTATCTTTAAAAAAGTGACCTAAAACTCAAGTGCCATGATACTCAAGGGTCAACATTGTGCTGGTATTAGCCTTAAAGCTGCTCTAATCAATATTTTTTTGATTAACAATGGGTCAGGTGAGTATGTGTAATGTGAGATGGGTTACTCATACTGACAAACCCACAGAGAATTATCATCCAACACTGTATTTCCCCCTCAGGTTTGCAAAGCTTTAAAGCACCTTTCATCATCTTTCATCATGACAATGTTAGTGTTTTGTTTTGTTCTCTCTCTGCTCTCATTAGCATTGTTTTAAGCTGCAGCTAGCAGGAGGAATTCTGAGGAATTGGTGGAGCCCAGAAGAGAGAAAATAATCAGATGACCAGAAACATGATTTAAAATGAATGCTAATGTCTGCTGGATGCAACTGTTTGCTAACATGTTCACCATGTAAATTTAATATGGTATACTATGTCAGAAGTTGTTTCTAGATTGTTGTGCTGCCGCCAAGTGGCCAAAACCTTCAATTAATGCAGGTTCAAGCTAATTACTACACATCCAGACTTGTGTAACTGGCCAATCTGTTGATGTTATTGAAAATCCTACAGGAGCAGTCAATGATCCTAAATTATGAATGTGCATATATGTGTGAAATAACTGAGAGACTCAATTTCAGGAGCTCCAGTGACTTTTTATATCAGATAAAAGAAGCCATTCTACAAGTGTGGTTAAAGTCAATACAAATGCAACAAATTTAACCAAACATCACACATCCTCATCTGGCTTTGAGCCCAGACCTCAGTCCTGTCTATGAAAGTCGTTTCTGTTCATTTCATACAGTATTCCTCTGACAAATAAAAATGTGCAGTAATCTAAAATAATGTTATTTCTGGAATACTTAATTTGTCTTTGTTTTCCCATTGGAATTATTTATGCCGTTTAAATTGGCAATTCTTTTTCAAGAAGAGAAAAATGCTTTCAAATTCTCTCAAACATCCAAAACCTAATTGTTTAAAGGAAGAAGCCAAGTTATCCTCAGGGGAACTTTGTAATTACTATGTCTCTTCAAATTGTAATTGTAAATGCATTTCATTGCAAGAAAATTGTCAGTGTATCATATAAAAACCCCAAATTATGCTGGAAGCTATTAAAGTACTTTACGTCAGTACCAGAGATCCTCAAAGGGGCTTGACTTGAGCTGGTCAAAATACTGTGGTTCTCTGAACCAAGGATGAAACAGCTGAAAGAAGATCAAATCTAACGTAATGCACTGCATGTTCAAGCAGTATATATCCTGTCCAGGAATGTACAAAAAAATGATAAGTGATTGCTCTGAATTGCTCTTCCTATTATAATTCTCTAGGACAAATCGATTGGGAGCATTCAAAAACAACAACCGCTTACTGTCAGAAGTCATAGAAAAGACCTGTTTCCTGATTTGTAACAACAGGGAGGTATACAGCCCAAGGCTATTTTTAATTCATTCATTTTCCATCTCCTTTTGTTTATATAAAAGATGGAAAGCCCTGGACAGGCTGTCTCAAGAGTACTGAGATTTGTAATTAGTGGTATCGTCTTTTAGTCTTAATAAGTTTTTCTTTCAGGAATTTCAGTCCTCACAGACAATGAGGGAGTTGATCCGATCGAGATGTGTGAACAGCCTCTCGGAGGAAAATTAATTACAAGAACGTTTCACAGCATGACAGAGCGAGAGGGAGGGTAAGAGATAAGTGAAGTACCGTTTTTTACGTGGAGTGTATTTTGCAACGTAATACACATTAATGACTGAAATAGTCTTTTCTCCACAAATATTTCCTATAACAAATGAATCACTGGAGGTTTGCTTATAAAATCAGTTTTGTCCCAGTTTATTCATGTAGACTTAATTTGCTTGTAGACAATATGTCTCAAATATTGACAGACATATTCTATAAAGGTTTTATATGTATTATATCCCTGCTAATTAAATATCCATTTTTCCTCTATGTTGTGACAGAAAACTGGGCAGTATGTGCTCTGTCATGCACTGTGCTTGGTAACTGAAACCATTTACAGACAACAATAAAATAATGTGAAACACACTAACAACATTTTTACACACTACAACAATGGTAACTCCATGTGCTTTTATTCTTATATTTAGTCTTCCAATATAATACAGCTTCGGTGTCTCCAAAAACATGGCTTAAATTTAGAAAAGGGGGGTAATTTGCCTCTGAGCATATTTACAATGGTATATTTTGTATAATATATTCACCTCTAGTGTGTCTGCACCTTTTAGACCCTGTGGCATCAGTTTATACGTGGTAGAAGCCAGTCTGGACTCCTCCATTTGTAAACTGTCACTAATGACATAGTGGGGATTGGCCATTTTGAATGGTTTGATACTAGCACCATGACCAGTATGTATTCTTCCTATTCCACCCAACTGAGTCATAGTTGTGTTTCTGTTGCCAAACCCCTTTTCACAAAAAAAATCAATGTGATGAAAATGTGTAAATCTACATCTTTCCCTTGTCAGCTTTGGGTTCTAGATGTATTGCGGTAATTCTAAGCAGTCCATGCAACCACAGTCTAAGGTAAGTTTCTTCAGGATACATATTATATTAATTAATAGTTGAACATTTACATTTGTATTTATTTATATACTTGAGAACTAGTGTAAGAGGCATTAAGTATGAAGCACCTCATGAAACTGTTAAAATTCCCCACAAGGGGGAAGTGTTTGGTCTTTGACATGGCAACCAAAGGAAAAGAAAGGAAAATAACAACAGCAGTATGGACCTTGTAGACACGCTAAATAGCCTACAGCTAAAGAAAGTAATAGTAGCTGTAACTGGTGTTCATGCAGATGCCTTAAATACATTTCAGGTACCATGTTTAAAAATACGTAAACATACTGTAAAAAATCTTATGTATGTCATTTTCCCTTGTGAATTCACATCACACCAAATTAACTTTGATCCATTGTCCAATTGCATAAACTCAAGATCCTTCCTGAGATAGTTTAAACACTGTTTATGTCCTGTAATGGCTTTACATGTATTGGCTCATTTGGTTTTAAACAAAGAGTAAATCTTGTACAAGGTCTTGAAACATTGTTTTGAATTAGTCTTGACAAATTATTTTGGAATAAATGGATATGTGGCCTTAAGGAGAAAAGCGCTTTCATTTTTCCCCCCTTTCCAATGCAATCAATAAGCCATTAAAGGTTTGCTACAAGTCACTTCTAATGGAGATTCTGTACTAATGCATGGATTTCTGAAGAGCAACTGCAGAGATTTAGATTTGCACTTCCATAAGAGACGGAAAAATGAAAATCAATGCAACAGTGGCCGAGATATCCTGACTTTTAGTCCCTATTATGGGTCAAGTTTCCAAAAACTAGATCTTACATTTCCCATAATGCAACCAATAGCATCTTTTCATCAGACCCTCCCAGTCTGGTAAATGTAAATGTGTTTCAAACTCCATGCCCCCAGTTTGTAATACAGGCTTTATGTTATAAATCAGTAGTTTTCATTTTATAACCGGCATTGTAAGGCAGCAGAGGAAGTGTCAAATAACTATGGCATCTGTATTTTGAGGTCAGTCAGTATAATATGTTTTGAAGAAATGCAGGAGATTTTTCAACAGACCTTGGAGACCTTGTTACATTGCTCCAGCAGAGAGCTGAGCTTTGGACTCCAAAAGATGTGCATCTGCTTGGTGTGATGGAAAATAAAAAGGATCATGCAAATAATTTGAATAGAGAACTGGAGGCTGTCCCACCTTGAGGCTAACGAAAAGAACTGAAGGAAGGAACTGAGGAAAAATAAGACACAATTTCTCTATGTAAAAATGTGGTTTTATTTATTTGTTGAAACTATTTTAAATTCATTTGAACAAATGTATAGAGACATATTTTCTACAGAGCAAGCGTTGTACTTGCTTTTTATCTCCTGATGCCCTGTTTCTTCAGCACCTTGTTTACTGCTGTTTGCGTGCAGAATTTTGAGTCTATACTGAGCAGAAAATCATACATCCATTATAAAGACAAAATACTCAGATCAAATACATGAAGGTGTTTTATGTAAACAGGTTTTAGGTCCCACAGTTTGGGGTAAAAAGTACTCAACAAGCGACCTGCAGACAACCATAATTAGCCCAGCACTTTTACTCCATCTTTGCATGTTATTGTCCACTGATTGAAGTGTATCCCTCAGGTGTGCAACAGACTGGCTCCCAGTCCACTTATCTGTGATAATGATAGTGTCCTCACTCCCCCTTGGTCTCATTTAAAGAACAGCTGGTGGGCTGGTCAAGCCTGTGGCAAATGGAAAATGGTTCATATGTATTTTATCATCCGACAGGACTATGCAGTCACAATAGTGTTCAGTGTTTGACAGGTATATGTCAAAGTATCCGCATTTCTTCCCATTGCAGTCATGGTCTGGATGTATAAATGCCCACATTAATTTCCAATACACCTGTACAGTTAAGTGATTTTATTTATGTAATGAATGATTTTCATTGCATATAAGATATTGTTTAGTCCTAATTTGATTATTTGAAATTGTATTTTATGTGGAAAATGTGCATGACTACTCAGGGTCACAATAATAATGAATATTGAAAATATATAGCATATATTTGATTTATATTTGCACCTTAACCTGAATGCATTTTCACAAGTTGTGACTTACCAGTATACCAAGAAATTAAATACACTCTGTAATGATTGTTTCTACGTTAGAGCTAAAATAATCTTATATTGTTTATCATTGAAACTCAACAGTAAACACTATCAATGTAATGGATCGGCTAATAATGACAGTATAGTATCTTTAAAATTGAAAATGATCATGAAGGACAGAATTAGAGAATAATTGGCACTGAGGTTTAAAATGGAAGCAGACACATCAAATCACCAAAAGCAATGAAAATTTGATATATTTAATATTGCTTATACAGACAATGAAAATTAGAAAAATGCATATTCAACCATCATGCTACTGACTAACAGTTTTAATGGAAATCAAACTGATTTCAATGTATGTGTGCAACAGTGGTTTATACAATTACGTCCTATTTTGGTTTAAACTGTGTACTGCACTTGTGAAATACCTCAACATACCAAGGCCAAAGTGCATTCATATGCATATGGTCTTGGTGTTCATTGCATACATTGGACAGTGGGCTAAAGGAAAGTTTACTTGTTTAATGTGCACTGGAGTTTCCTTTTTTCTTACAGTTGGTTGATGTGTGTTTAACTTCACTTGCATGAAAAAGTTGATCTTTTCAAATGACAAATGCAGGATAATGTGACACATCAGCCATTACCCTTGCTGATAGTAAGTAAGAAATTGGCCCCATGCAGAACTTTGTGCAGATCTCAAAGGTCAATTTCAATTGTCTCTCCAAAGATGGTGGATTTTATTATCAAGACAGTTCACACCTACCAAGAGTGAAAAGCCTGAAATCACCTGTCATGTTTTTAACTTATTATTTAATAGCTGTTTCAATTTTTTTGAAAGCCAGACAATGCATATGGCTATTGCATATTATTTATAACTTTATAACTATTTATTCATAACTGATATTCACTGCAATAGTGTCCATATGCACACATTAAACAGCTCTAAAAGGAGTACTTAAAAGTAAGTAGCTACAATGCTTATACAAGGTTAATTAAATATACCTTATCTTGCAGAAAAAAGACATAAAAACAGTCAGTAGAAGTGTAAACTCACTTGCTATCTGCTCCACTTTCTTAAATCCATAGACTGTAAAATAAAAAAATGGAGTTGCCGTACGTAGCTGTCAAAGTTTACGTGCATGCGCGGTGTAGATCGAGCCGTGATACGCATACGTGATGCAAATCGGGCAGCGACAACGCCTAGAGTGTAGCGATTTGACCATCGCCATCTTGGATTTGGCCGTCGCCATGTTTGACTTTTGGAGCCAGAAGTTACCATATTTGGACGAGAGGATGGAGCCGACCCATGAGCTGACCGTAGGGCTAGCTGCTAGCTTGGTTAACACGGTGCATTTACAATCTATGATTAACAGTGATAATGCTAATGCTAATGCTATTTTTCGCTAGCGAAAAACAGGCCTAAAACCGTTAAAACAAAATGTACTCACCAGAAAAACTGACCATCCGACTCATTGGTGGGTGTTTTATTACAATTAAATGCTGAACAAGACTGTTTTTAGGCGACCACAATGTTACAATTAACTTTAGTGAACTGAGAACACACTGTGAAATTGCAGCAGCTACGCCTATACGCAATGGTTACATTACGTAACCAACGTTGTCACCATGGTAGCGACTAGTCAGTCATGTCGTAGCCACGCTCTAGAGCATACCGATGGCCAAAGCGCAAAACCTCCTATCTGCAGAATTTTCTGATTGGCGGATTTCACTTTGGATGATGAGAACAAGAAAGGCTACTCATATTCAGTCTGTCTGCAAGATAATCCCGCCCTTCGTTGTGACAGAAAAGTCACACAACAAAACAAAAACACGAATGCAGAGTCCCTGGGTGTGTAGAGAGGCTACAGCACGAGTGGGTTACACAATCACTGAATATTCATTTCCAGTGGACAAGGAAGCAAATAAACTGAATTTAAGGAATTCTGACCCTAGTATACTACAACGTAGTAACTATTACATTTACTACATCTTTTTTTATCTGAAAACAAACTTAATTTTATTTTTAATTTAATTTTAATTATTAACTTAATTTAGAGCATCGTTTTGTAGAACCTCTTCCAACTTGCACCAAGTGCAAAAGCTCCTATCTGCACTTTGCGAGGCATTACTATCTAGTCGGTATTGTTGACACATAATATAGTAATATAGTCCAAAAACAGTGTATATGAATTGGGTATCCTTAACAAATAGCATTCTGCAAGAAAAGTTTTTTTTAGTTTTCTCAAAAAAGTGCACTTTTCAGATAGGAGGTTTTTCTCTTTGGCCATCGCTGCTTTGTAGTCTATTTTACTAACTATTTTAAATGAGGCCATAACTTACAAAATGAACATCATGCTGTATTGACAAAGATTTGAAACTAGCGATTGAGACCAAAAACTCATTAGGAAACTGTTTTCTGAGGTAATAAATCAAGTGAGAAGTTGGGTTATTTTCTCATAGACTTCGTTACAATCGGACTTATTTTTGCGGCCAGTGGAGTCGCCTCCTGATGGCCATTAGATAGAATGCAGGGTTTTGGCACTTACGCATTGGCTTCATTTTTGAGCCCCGGAGGTTGCCGCTTCGCCTACATCATAGACTGTATAAAAATGGCCTACATGGCAGTATAAAGAGAAGCTTGCTTAAAGCAAGATCCTGAACAAACCTCTGTTGCGGACATTTCCTGTTCGGCAACCAATAGCAGTGATGAGCAGAGGGTCACGTGACGGACTCCTCTGAGCTTCGTCTTTCACTGTGTCGGACCCATAGGTCGGAACAGAATAGAGGGTGAGTGTCCAAAAGTTGTTCTCCAAAGCTGGTACTTCACTTTCCTGCGTATGAATAGCATTTTTGAAATTTCCCTGTGAAAACCGTTACAGGTTGTTTTCAATGAAGAAAGCAACCTGCCTTTTCACGTGCTATAGTAACCATAGACTGTACAAAAACAGTAGTACCATGGAAACACGTGAACTTTTTATTGCGTAACGATCAAAATCAAAGAAATTGGCTCAAAAGTATGCTAATCGATAGAAGTATCATCAGAATAGTTAGGATATGCACGGACTTGTTCAGTAGCAGATGTATGTGCTGAAGAAATAGTCCCATTTCTTTTGACAAAGTGCAACTGTAAAGGAGAGCTGTCATTCGTATCTGCACCATTAAAGCCTTGGTCCTGACTGAAAGCTTGACTCATCATACAGATACTACACTAAGTGGCATGCATCTCTAGTATGAGGCATTATTTGGCTTAATGCATATGCACATATGTGTATTAATTGGCTCACACATGATTTAAAAGTTTAAGTGCTTTGACACACCGAACCAACCACAACAACCTAACCATAACATAGAAAAACACTTATGTTGCCTCACATCTCCTGTTAGGCTAATTGATCACTTGAGCACATTGTAAACTGTATTGTCAGTGACCAGCCGACCTCCAACATATGCATGTGTCTGCACCTGCATGAGAGGCGATAATGAGTAAAATGTAGTCTATATTTGTACCCCAAAGAGCAACACAGAGAGACATATGTATGTGAGATTTAAGTATTTCCATGGTTGAAATACAAAATACAGAATATGTCTAATTAGAAAAATAATAAAATTTGAATGGCATTTGTAGGTCTGTGACTGTGACTTACTCTTAATCTTGTGCTTGTTGAAGGAGAAAATTAAAAGCGGGGGGATAATTGCACTAAATGGGTGAAATTACTGACTTGGTTAAATAGCCACTTGTTTCTCACTAACTTCCTGCAATGCTGATTCAACCTACTGAAACAGCAGCTGATGAGGGCTGACTAGAGCCATCTGAGCCAGACACAAAGATGAAACTGCTGCAATGGTCTGCAACACAAGAGCCCAATGGCACCCTACGGTCAGCTGCTGGCTTGGTGTCTCAAACTTAAATGAAAATGAAATTGCTGTGGTGATTTTATTTTAAAATATGGTTGAAATATTGTGCCTATGCAGTAGATTTTCCTAGGCTGCGGACATTAAAAAAACTGCATTTTGGGTTTGCCTGCGATGGTAATAGAGATATATGGTCATAAAGGAAATTAAGTTTCAAACAGTAATTTCCAACTACCCTTTCCGGACTAGAATAAGAGTGCACTCCATTTCAAGAGAGGATGGTCGCAGGTCTTTGCTGTGAAATTTTTCGAATTTTATCCTCGAAGGTTTATTAACATTGTTGAATATTAAAGAATATTTGCATATTACAGTGATAAACATGACCTTGAAGATAAAAGAAAACATATTTAGTCTGCATGTCATTATGAGTGATATTGTGATTAAAAAATTACTTTGTGACTTTAAACTGTTATGGACAGTTGCCTAATGAATTCAGATTGATAAGATCTGATATTACACCGCGTAATCTGTGTTGAAGGTTTCGCTTCTGATTTTTCTTTGAAGCTGTGAGACATCAAATACAATTCCCCACTGTAGAACCATATTGCAAATTTTGAGGCATCTCTGCTGAAAGATTAGTGTTGAGAAATAGCCTGTCAATCATTACCTCATGGCTGAACAGAGCATTCACAATTGGGCTACGCAACAAAAGATTAACTTAAAGCAGCTAATTTTTTAAGAGCTTTGTCTTATGGTTATATTGCGCTGCACGTCTCAGATATTACTTAGCAATCTCTTTCTGTTGGTAAAGTTTGAGTGTGTATGTGCTGTTTCTTTGTATCTTCAGCCATGGTGGCTTTGGCTGCCCATACACATACAGTGTAATACATCTGTGAAACTGTGTTCCTCTAGTTTCTCCAAACAACTGTTATTACCACTGGAAGTGTAAACTCCATCACTTCCTGTGTGTCAAATGAAGATAATGTTAAGTGTACTGGGAAATCTTCCATTAACTGGATATATGGTTTACCACTGATATCCTGTTTTCCAATAGACATTACAACAGCAAATGGGATGAAATTTCCTGTATTTGAATCAATAAATGGAAACATTTATCATTAACTGCAGACTTGCATCCAAAATAATCCTTCGTAAACACATTTGTGTATCTAATGAAAACTCAGCAGGACATGTTTATTCTTAAGAAAAAGAGCCTTCATCATGAAAATTAATCTGTGATTGTTTCAAACTCTGTTTTCATCTGTGTATTTTTTTTTTTTTCTCAGCAGCTGCAGTTAACGGTGCACCATGGGCCGCCTGGATGGGAAAGTGATCGTGTTGTCAGCTGCCGCACAGGGGATTGGACGTGCTGCTGCAATAGTAATGAGCTTTATTAAGAACTTTTCACTGATGTATTTTATACCAAATCATGGAGGGAAATTGCTTATTTAATAGCTTATCGTATGCATATGTATATTTTGAGTCTCCTTACATATTTCAACCAGTTTCTGTGTATGCAAGCAGCAGATTTTAATGATGCTGAACTGCAACAGTAATGGTGATCCAAAATCCAAATTACAGTGCACATTTGTTGCCAGCAGAAGTCCTAGTTTTACCAAGCTGTCATGATGAAAATATGATCAATACACTGTTTTATAATGACACTGCTTTCTATCTTGCATGGAGATTATAGACTTTATGTTGTGTATGTACTGTAAATACATCAGGTCTTGTGATTCTTGAGAAGATGTAACCACAGCTTCAAGAGGTGCGCAGTCCTCTGGTAATATTCTTGCCAAAGAGATAGGAAAACACTAGAAAATCTCACACATATCTGTGTCAAGATTGGGTCATTGTCAGTTCCATTTCTTTCAAGTGATGTCCTTAAGTGGGTGAAATGGTGTGTTGTATTACAGGGATTTGTGTTTTTCTGTAGTGTGGAGGAATTCAAATACAGACGGATCCATTTACGCCATCTCAGACCATTCAGTTCTAATCACATAGTATTAAGGTTGCATAATAGAGTGCAAGGTCTATTGAACATTTTCCATTTAGGCTTTAAAAGGTGGTTGTGTTACATGATCTCCTCTGTGGTTAATGATGCAACTTCTCCATCAGCAATCGCCTGACTGGAGGTAGAATGGATTTAAATTGATGGTTTTGAGGGATTAAGGTTAGAAATTGACATTCTGTGTGTATAGATACTTGGTAATGAGATCTTGATGTTAGCACTGTGACCTGAATTATTGCCTGAAGTCAGAGGAATTGAGCATTTTTCATTCAAACAGCGGTTCAGACTCTCTCTTTTTTCTTTGCGTATTTAAACAAAACAGCCTAATGTTTTGTAGAATTTAAAATGATTTGATTGAATCACAGTATCATAACCATATTTCCCTGGACTTTTAAAGCATTATGTGCAGGCATTGGGGAACCACTTGGAACTGACTCAAGTATTTGAACTGTAGGCATTTGCAAAGGAGGGAGCTCAAGTCACCGCAACAGACATCAATGGAGAGAAGCTGAAGGAGCTGGACGGCATTCAAGGTAGATACCATCTCTGGAGGTCTGAGTCTGACATCTGCTGGTTAACCAGTGTGATGCAGTCGGGATCCCTGTTAGAGATTTTCCCCCTTCACTCAAATTCCTGCACAACTTTATCATCACGAGCTGACCTCTGTAATTTGGCTGCAAGATAGATTTGATACATCTCTGTAGTTTATCTTAACACTGTACTTGTCTGTTTTTTCAACAAATCTTTTATTCAAGTTTATTTTTGCAAGTTTCAGTTTAGCAGATTGCCTACAAGTGTTCAGCCTCATCATATCTTAAGCTAAATATCATATAACGTTAAAACATACTATATGCTACAACATTCTCTACTTTTCTTTGTTGCTCATTTTTTACAGTATCTTCAATGTATGTCCCTTTTTTTTAATAATCTTTTAAGCTGATTTTATGGCTTTGTAGGAGACCTTTCATCATGAACGCTTTAAAATATCTACAGGATAACTGATTTTGTAGATGAACATGGACTTACATACACCTAACCAGGCAGCTATATATTTAAGTAGCACACATATTGCAGAAAATAGCCTTTTTCAGTCTCTTGAACTCTTTCAGCACTCTCAACACCTCAGGTAGCGCACAAGCAAAGCACTTCACCTCTAATTGCCTTCCTATAATAGACGTTGTTCTGGGTAGCTGCCTGGAGTGAATATGTGTGTAATTTTGTGAATGTGAAGCAGTGAGTATGATTTTGTGACTGCTACATCTTAAACTAATACTTCCTGCATTTAACTGCTAAATAATCAAGATAATGTGTTTTTTTAAAATTATTTTAAAAACAGTGCAACTGACATCAAAATAATCGGGACTTTTTCTTTTTTGCTTCATCAACAGGTATCAAGACTAAGGTGGTGGATGTGACTAAGAAGGACCAAGTGGAATCTCTGGCAAAGGAACATGACCATGTAGATGTGCTGTTCAATGTTGCAGGGTACTTTCACCTTTTCCTATTATGTTAATGTTGTCCTGGATTTCCACAAGGAGTAATACTCATCCGCTCTGCTTAAATGATAATTAGGATATTCAATCTTAGCATTAAAAAACCTATGAAAAGAACAAAACCAACCATGAACAGATCCTGTTAACAAGTCTTGTCTGTGAATCCAAAGCTGGATATATCCCTGTGTGACTCACAGACCTCCATTGTTGTCAATCAATAAGACCCACTATTGCACCGCATGTTCCTGCATTACCATTAAACTAGATTTCAACAAATGCACTATTTACCCCTGTTTGAGTGACATTTGCTAGAAACTACAGTAGCCAGCTGTTTAAGAAAATTACGTATCCATATTTAAGAATGAAATTTCATACTTGGTATCAGTTTTTAAAGATTTACAGTAGGAACTAATGAGCTTGCCGCAGACAGGCAGGAGAAGTCTGACAACATATCGTTGGTTCTGGTCTTTTCATGGGATTTATTGACAAAAACAAAAATATAGAATATCACCAGCCTTATCTTTGAATGTAAAATCAATGCATAGCAAAAAAATTGCAGTTCTATTTGTGCCGCCAACATGCGGTCTCCACATTAAGCTTGTTTATCCATCTCATGCTTAACTTCATTTCCAAAATCCCTATATGTTAAGGTTTAACCTCTACTTGACCTTTTGTCAATCTCCTTAAGAAAGGTCTCTAAATTGTCACCTTTGAGGCTCAGTAAAATGTTGAAGGGGGCGAACGAAGCATTTCGACCAGCATTTATTTTTAGCTCAATAATTTATAACTTGTCTCTTAAGCTCCTCTATGTTTTCATTCTTTTTGACAGATGAGTTATATGACATTTTTAGTTATAGCCACGTGTTCAGATGATTCTGTGTTATAATTTCATATGTAACGGTGTGACACTACTGCTCCAGTCAATGTGTCATGTACTGTATACAGGTTTGTGCACCATGGCTCCATCTTGGACTGTGAAGAGGCTGACTGGGACTTCACAATGAATGTGAATGTGCGAAGCATGTACCTCATGTGCAAAGCTTTCCTGCCTAAGGTGACCTTTGCCCACTTTGCCAAATGCTCAACATACTTTATCCTGTTACTAAGAGAACAAAATAGGTGCCGTTGTAAATCGAGTGACATATGCTTTTATTTCGTTCTCATCCTTTGTCCTCTGGGATTAGCAGTATTACTCTGAGCCTGTGACATGATGGGCGGCGACTGCCCAATCACTAATCCAGCTTTAGCTGCAAACTAACCAAACTGTCTCAAAGGGGAATTTTAACTTGGATCATAGCACATTTGTCAGTTCTTTGTTACATAAAAATTAAGATTGTTACATAATTTTAATCTTCATTATACCAATTTCAATCAATTTAGACGCCACATTCCTAATTGATTTTGTCATTCTAGATGTTGGCGAAAAAGTCAGGAAACATCATAAACATGGCATCTGTTGCATCAAGCATAAAAGGTAAAAAAGATCTTTCACATATCTCACTGGACATGTTTCTATAGCAAATCTTCTGCTCAATTAAAGGGACATTAAGTCGCTGAAGTATGACCATGTTCATTGTAATCCTCTTATCTCAGATAATTGCTTTGCCTGTGCCTGTGTGTGAGTGACATATGTGTTTCCTTGCCACAGGTGTTGTGAACCGGTGTGTCTATAGTACCTCCAAGGCTGCGGTGATTGGGCTCACCAAATCTATAGCTGCTGATTTCATTGAGCAAGGCATTCGCTGTAATTGTGTTTGTCCCGGTGAGTCACGAACACCCAGCAAAATAAACCATGTCGCTGTGTCCTTTTTAATCTTCCTTAACTGTTGCTCAAGTTTACTACCACTTAGATAATGAGACAAAATAAAAGTGATGTTTTTGGAAAAATTGAAGGGCTTTTTGTATTTGTTGACATTATGTATTCCAAAGATATACAGCACAAGCCCTAAGGTTGTGCCTCCACAACCTGTCTAAATAACTGCTGCACAAATTAGTGATTTAGGCTGAAAACTCCAACAGGGAGGATTTTTATTATAAATGAAAAATCATCAAATCAGTCACAGCCTATCTGCATTTCTGTCTTCAGTATGGTGTTATATTGAGACTGTGAGGTGAAAGCCAGGCTTGTTCTCTTATATTTCCTCAGGGACTGTTGATACTCCATCACTGAGGGGTAGGATCCAGGCCCAACCTGACCCAGAACAGGTACTGTAGGCTCTGATTTACTCTATAATTTACTTATTCATTTGACAGTAATCCCTGCCTGAGTCATGTAACAGTCACATTTATCTTGATTTCAGCCAGAGGAAATCCTGATAGTTGGTTGTTGAAGATAAGGAATGCTGCATGTGTAACTCCTCTTTCTCTGTGACTCCTCAGGCTTATAAGGATTTCATGGCGAGACAGAAAACTGGCAGAATGTGCACAGCTGAAGAGGTGGCATACCTGTGTGTGTACCTGGCCTCAGATGAGGTGAGTGATTAGAGATAAAAGAACAATATTTTGTACGTATATGATATATTCACAGCAGAGCTGGGCGTGCCATTGTCTCTGTACTTGCTCTGGAAATTTAGATTCTTTAGTTAAAAACTAACACATAGTGGATATTTGTAGGATACTCATAGGATTTCATTGAATTAACAACCTTTAAGTCAACAAAAAATAAATAAAGGATTCAGCATTTACTCACCAGAACTGTGTTCTTGGTAGTGTGGCGAAGGCTTTGAAACTAAATCTAAATCATGGTGGGATATAAAATATACAGACAGTATATTTTACCAAGTAATGATAAAATAGTACGATTTTGAAAAATAAAATAAATTAACATGTTTTTCAGTGTCTGGTTAAAAATGAATTATTACAAACATATAAATACAAAGTTGCTGTTAATTTGTCATCGGTGAAAACATTTCCCAGTTGTCTGACATGCGTCTTGGCTCCTCTACAGTCAGCGTATGTAACTGGGACTGAGCAAATCATCGATGGAGGCTGGAGACTCTGAGGAATATGTGGCAAACTCATCATCTCAGTTGTGCAGTTGCATCCTCTTTTTTTTTTTTTTTGGATGCAAGTGCCTAAATCAAAGAAAAGTGTGCACAATTTGCTGGCATGCTAACTTTTTTGATTTTGCATATTATTTTCAAAGATTTTGTGAGATTTTCCAACTTAAATCTATGCTGCTAATGTGTCTATGTAGTGCCAAAACACTGACAAATAAATTGAATGTCACAGCTATATTGATGTTGCTACCTTTTTAATAAACATATTCCTTGTTAAATACCAAACAGAGCAATTGTGTTAATTTCAGTATGATTAATAATGAAATATGTTAATGTCTTCACTGTTTTGACTGTATATAAATACAGTCAATGGTCTTTACCAATACTCCTGGGTGACTTCTTCATTCAGCCTGTCCCCCCTCCCAACCAAACACTCATGCTGCTCTGTATATACACCTGCTTGTCCATCACTAATCCGCCTCATTCCCATTTCCCAGCTGCTCTATCTCCCTCAGGATTGCCTGAAACGCTGCCACTGACAGTTCACAAGCTTTTGACAATGTTTACGATATGAGGTGAGCGTTTTTTTTCTTTCTTTAATAACGTTATGTACTTGAGGAATCCCGCCAGGAAAGGCTTGTCTCTGTAGCTAACTGCTACGCTTTAGAAGTGGGAGTTACTTAACGTTAGAGTTCACTGACAGCTGTTGGTAGGAAGTAAAGTTACACGGGAACCACCAGCTACTGGGGAGACGAGGAATCCGATATCGGACAAGATTCTCGAAATTATACCTAATTGTGTCATAGTAAAGAGTCGAACTGAGCGTTGCTGTTTTTTCAGACGTTGTCGGTCACCGGGTCAATTTGACGGTCGCGGTGAACGTCGACGTTTAACGTTAGCCACTGGTGTAACGCTAATACGTTTACGTTACAGTGACTTCATCAGCGGCAGTTCAACTTGAAGGCACAAGACCCTCGCCGGATATCCGGACGTTGTCTCTCGCTAATTTAGCCACTAGTTTACATGACAACGCTAATAAAATGTAAAGGGCAGGCTGTTTTTAAAGTAGTATGATGGAGTACGTCGTTACAAGCGTCAGTGAGCTAGTTGCCAGTGAGGTGGCATGTTCTTGTCCGATAATGGATCCAGCGAAACGCTGTATCACGAGGCGTGGATTTGCCTCTTTAACTATGGTTTGAGAGGTCTGTGCCGCTCCACGTGTGTATCGACCCATTCAAATGCAAATACTATCCAACCTCAAACATTTACTAACTGGACGTACAGTGGAACATGTTCGTTGTTTGCAATGGCGGGATGCCCAGTTGCTATAGCATCTAGTTACGTTAACCTACTTCAGCTAACTTAACGCTAGCTTGATGCGCCATATGGTCGAGCTGTAAGCATTGATTAGTGTGGTCTGTTCACAATTGGATTAACCAACGTCTGTCACCATGAACTACTGTCAAAACATTGTAGTAACGGTGGCAAGTTTAGCTTAAATGACATGCCAACGTTATAACGAAGCTTTAGCAACGTTAACTGTGTTAATTAAAGCAAATTAGAGTCTTACTCAATTATAACTGTTACATTTGATTGGGTTGAAGTTGACATGTAATGTCCATGTACCACTGGGTACATAGGAGCCACACAGACCCTCACTTAGACAGACCAGCATTTGTGAAGCTGAAACCCCTCCCTTTTGGGTACCGTAAAACACTGTATGTTACGCCTGTGTGAGAGATTAAACTTATTTCATGCCATGTCATTTCCACAACTGTGCCAATACTAGTGTTCTCTATGATTAAGTAAACAATAATTTTTCTACTGATAAAACAAGTAAATAGGAGCCTGTCATAAGAACCGGACACACAGACGCAGAGTTGAAAGAACTGCCCTTCAATGGCCAACTCCACCCCTTGGCTTGATGTGTTGTGATAGAGAAGTGAGTGGACCAGAACTACTGTAGTCAATTCCCATGGAGGACACCCAGCCCAAACCTGCTACGCCGGAGCCGAGTCCTGCACCCAGCCCAGCACCTAGTCCAGCACCCAGTCCAGCACCCAGCCCGTTGCTGGATAGAATTGCTTTGCCAGCAGCAAATCATGTGGAGGTAAAGTATTTTACTCATAATAATCTCATACACTATTCACTCTGGTGTAACATAGTTTTATTCAGTTTTTATTGCCCTGACTAAACTGAAAAGTTTGTTCATAAGTGTAACTACAAATATTGGTTCTTGTTAGAAAGATGTGCTGTTTTTTTTTTTTTTTTAATATTCACTAGATAAGAACTTTTAAGCTGCATATAAATTATGTGGTTACTGCCATGTTGTGGCTCTATCTCTGTCTTGTATCAATCTACCATGTTCTAATAATTCAGTGTCTTAATTAATTTAAAATTAATTGTTTGCGTGAGATAATTTGTTCCTGTAATTGAAATGTGAAAGTTAATTGAAATGCACCCAGAGGTAAAGCCGGAACGGTGAGTCAGTGCACACAACTGAGCAGTGACAGAGAGAGGTTTCAGGGAACTGTAGTTATCAGTCTCTTGGCAAGTTCCTGCCTTCTGTCCATTATTTGACAAGAAACTATAGCCTGTAATCTGCTGTTGTGACGTACCTCTGTGTCAATACACCGATAGGGCACGCCACTTAAGGGCTTGGCATTTCATACGCTACAGGAACGCCTACTAGTTTTCTAATCTTTTCATAAGCACTTCATTCATATTTGTGTCAGTGTGACATCTTAGATATAGTGTTTTACACAAGATGCCTCCTTTATTTTGACTATCCAGCTACTTCTGCAAGATCCAGATATTTTTTTAACGGGTTCTTTTGCATATCTTCCCCAGCACCTGAATGTGAACCAGATCCAGGTGGTGGTACGGCGCTGCTCCAGTCCAAATGTCACAGAGGAAACCACCTATTTTATTCCACGCAACCCTGTGGTGGATGCCGGCACCAACACAGACCCGCCAGTTGTCTGCTGCCCTTTGCTTCGCAGATTTTGCCCATGTCCTCCAAGAGGCCTTCTGGCCTCTCTTGTTACCAAAGGTAAGCACAGGAGGGGTCTCCTGGTGGCTCAGTGGGTTCCTACCCAGGACATTTGATGGATGTCAACCCATTATTTCTCCTGAAGTTGGTAAAAACCTGCAGTTGACACCAGTTTATTGTATACTTTGAACAATCTGATAAATGCTGCAATTTTGTAAATAATAAATACACACATTAATACTTAATATTTATGTGCACATTAAAAAACACATTCACAGAGATTGTCAGTAAAAAGCACTGTTTTCTCAAATTTCTTTTGAAGAAATGGCAGTTATAACACAACGAAATACTCCATGATTGCATAATTGTTGTCAGTTACATACCATAAATCTAATGTCATTCTCTTGTGTCCTCTCCAGTCCTTTTGGCAGGTGTGCTCTTTGGAGTGGTTTGGTCTATCACAGAGGACGAATGTCTTCCAGGGGGAAACCTGTTTGGCATCACAGTGCTCTTCCTCTGCGCACTCCTCGGTGGCAAATTGGTGGCTCTCATCCGTTTGCCCAAACTTCCACCATTCCCACCCCTCCTTGGTAAGGCTGAGAATTTGTGTGCTCCTTCATTTCATATTTAGTTACACAGATGCTTCCTCCAAGGTAGTATTTAGTAATAAAGATGCTATATCTCAGCGACTAAAGTGTTCTTGCTTGTTTGACAAGGGAAATGTTCCATATTTCTTGTCAGAGCAATTATACAGATTACATAAAGGCTCAACTGTGCAATCATTATTTCCCACTATTGTTCTCACAGTTGTAGTGAGTCAATATCAAGTCAGATATTTCAGCCAGCGTCAGGACGATGTTCAGATGATGTGCCTGCCCAGCAGCTTAGTTTCATAAATATTACACATCTATAAGCAATTAACTTGTTCATTTGGTATCATTTAACAAACTAATCTACTAATTTTCATTCAACCTCAGGGTCAAAAGGGTGTAGTGGCAAATCTTCCTGATTGTCAAATCATGTTAGTCTTTTCTTAGTCAAGTGCACATTCGCTGCTGGTTCACTGACTCAATTTTGTTCTTTTGCATTATGCTTGTATTTGTTGTATGTTAGTCTACATAATTACGGTCCAGTTAGCTTTAAAATGCATTTCAGTGTTCTTGTTAAGTAACCCGTAATGTTGGGGGTAAAGGACTGTTTCATATTAACATTTATCTACATTAAACACACAACATACTAGTCTTTGTCAGGCTCTGGTTCATTAAGCCCCCAGTGATGGAGTGCAATCTAAAGTATCATTTGTATCATAAATTCTGGCTTGGGATAAAGCACCTCATTGATCAGAAGATAGTGTAAAGGTCTTCTTATTTGAGCAACTGAGAATGGTGCAAATTAATTCCAAGTGTTTGAATTTGGAAATCATAATCCTCCGACTGCACCCTGAACAAGATAAAAATCTCAGAATCTGGAGCCACTCCTCATTTGCAGACACCATCAAAAGATGGTTTGAAGTTCAACCTAGATAGATCTTGGAGTTTGTTTCTCTCCAAACTTCATTTTCCTGTGTAGCCTTGTTTACCAGTTCAGTGTCTAGTTCTGTATTTTGACACATCTTTTGGCACCGACTACCAAGAGGATTGCTGTGTTATAAAATTTTGAAGATTGTGGTCAGTCTGAAGGATAATAGTTAAGTCCTCTGTCACCACTCCACAGTTTAAAAAGATTTGCTTATTATCTTTCCCTTGTTATTCTTCACCACTGTTTGACATTTCCTGTACATTCATAAATCTCTTAAATTTTGAATCCTGTCAGTGTTATCAATTATGTGTTATAATGTAATATTCTTAGCCATGTTGCATGCTTTCAACAGAGCAACTGTGAGATGAATGATGAAGTTTTAGAGTAGGTTTGGATATTGTTGATATTTGAATTATTATCATCATAAGACAGTGTTCACAGTCCCACACTGAGCCTCGGTATCTCAGGTGTCCAGTTTAAACAAACTAAGTTCAAAAAGCAACAGATGAACTTTGTTCTTTAGCTGCGTGAGAGTCACACTTAAAGAATAAACAGGATTGAATGGTAAAAAGGATCACCTTTCATCTCTCACACCCTCTGCTCTGTTGCAGGTATGCTTCTGATGGGTTTCCTGCTGAGAAACATCCCAGTTGTAACAGACGGGGTGAAAATCCAAATCAGATGGTCTGCCTCTCTGAGGAACATTGCTTTGGCTGTCATTCTGGCCAGAGCAGGTCTGGGATTGGACCCCTCGGTGTGCCACTTTTTCCATTGTTGAAGTTTAGTGTCTGAGCTCAGAAAGGTTTAGAGAGATATACACTAGCATTAACTCAAATCATCAATTAATCTACAAAATATCCAAAGTAATGACAAGTGCTAATCAGAGCTTACCAAAACACAAAGTAATGTCTTAAAATTCCTTAGCAATGTTATCTTTTTTATGTGAATTTTCCACAGTTTTAATCTATTCATTAAGTTATTTTACTCCTCTACACTTAATATTCTCTGTGTCTGTACTAAAGCCTATTCATAATTGTTAGAAACTCTTGAATGATGTATGTGTCTGTGTCGTCAGGCTCTCAGGAAACTAAAATCCGTGTGTGTCCGTGTGGCAATGGGGCCCTGCATAATAGAGGCCTGCACCACAGCTCTGGTCTCTCACTTCCTCCTGGGCTTGCCCTGGGTGTGGGGCTTCATTCTCGGGTAAATACAACACTTACTCTTCCTCTCTGTCTCTACATTTTCTATTTAACAGCATTGGAAACTACAGAGCCCCTGGAAGTACATTTGCATTCCTTCACAATATGTTGACCGTGACCTTTTGTGGGGTCCGTAGGAAACAAATACTATATATTTACCTTTTCAGTGTCAAATAATGTATTTTTAATTTCCCTTCTCTTGTTTTGTATTTGGTCCATATCTCTGTTATCTGCTGTGGGAGCAGAGTGTTCAGCGCTCTGTCATACAGGAGCGGTTTACTCTTCTGAAGCAGATAGTAGCAGAGTGAGAGTGTCAAGCATTAGAAATGAGACATGCACTTTGATAGCAAGTTTATGTGAAGGCTAATAATGTACAACACACTGCACCTACACAGCAGAGAACAGTAAGCACTCTGCTCCCCAAGCATCACTAGATCACATTACAACTTCTTATCCACTCACCCAAAGTTTATAGATGAGTGAGGATTGAGCGACAGGACAAATGAATCAACTAACTACGATAAGCTAAATGTAAATTCCAAAATAAGTACCTTTTTGTATTTTTGCCTCTTGAGCATTCATGTGCCATCAGCAGTTGCAATGCAACGTGCAATACGGGGCCTTATTCACTGATGGCCTGTTACCCCCTCTGAATACGTTGCTTATCAGTGAAGGGTGGATGGAGGCTTGAACAAATATTTTCCCCCATTGCCCAACTCAAAAGTCAATTTTTATCATAATCCAATACTACAGGAATTTTCTATTCATTCTGTTTTGAGATTCATAGCAGAATTTTAATTGCTGAAAATTTCAGAATTTAAAAATTGACTCAATGACTGCAGTTCAGTAAAGGTCTATAAGCAGCAATGATCAAGCCATTGCTAGAGAATCATAATGTATCAAACTTAAACCCAGTATTTCACCTCAGCTACAGTCTAAAGTATTTGTCATATTGCTGAAATCCCCCCTGTTGTTTATTCAAAGGCTGATGCTTTTCAAAGGCATCTCTTTATTTGTATCTCTCCAGGAGTTAGTAAATCAATAAGCAATCCATCTCCCCCACATTGTAGCTTTGTGCTTGGCGCTGTGTCTCCAGCAGTGGTGGTTCCCTCCATGCTGCTGCTGCAGAAGGACGGTTACGGCCTGGAGCAGGGCATCCCCACCCTGCTGATGGCAGCAGGCAGCTTCGACGACATTCTTGCCATCACTGGGTTCACCACATGCTTGGGCATGGCCTTCGCCACAGGTAACCTGTGGATGTATGTGTTTGTTTGTGTGTGTGTGTGTGTGTGTGTGGAGAGAGGGGAGGGAAAATAACTGCTGAGTGCAGTTTTCTTCTACTGAAACACAACACCAGCTTATCTTCAGGGGAGTGACATCCAGTGCAGGATACTGCAGTGTTGGTCAACACTGAGAAGCACATAGAAAAACTGACTTTCATCTGTAGTTTGTAAGAGCCTCAGCAGAGGGTGTAAGTGTGCTGTGTGCATGTTCGAAACATTTCGTTTTTTTGTGCCAATCTACAGTCCATTTGTGCCACAATGTAAAAGCCTTTATACTGCTGGAGACATTTCTATCATGTCATTGTCATAAGTTATTATTGCCTAGACATCTTTTTCAGTTCCGTTACATTATTTGTATATTTTCTCTGATGATACTTCTAGGTTCCACTTGGTACAACCTCCTGAGAGGTGTGCTGGAGGTGGCCGGTGGTTTGGTTGTTGGGATTCTTCTCGGCTTCCTCATCCAATACTTTCCTAGTGTTGACCAGGTAGGCATGCTCTTGCCGCATTATCACGGTTTCATCATTGCTTATTCATCCTTACACCGCTTGACAGCACAGCTTGTGTATGAAACAACTTGAGAAGAGCCAAGAGAGGTGTCTGAAAAAAGACAGTGAAGTGTTCCACTTCTGACTTAAAGTTCTGAGGACTTTTGAAGAGAGCAATTTGGATTCATCTAAGTGAGAAAATATATACACGTATAATAAAGGAGACATTTTTGTTTTGTTAAGGAATCCTCTGCTATGAATGAAGAGATCAACCATTACTATGTATAAAATGTCATCAAGTACCACATATCTGCTGACACATTGTCACAAGTATATTATTTTATCTTTATTACTATTTTTATCTTTTATTCTTTAATTTTTCCAGTAATAAGCTAATCTAGGAGGGCCTTAAGTGCATTCCACTGTACATTGTAATGTATGCTTTGTGTGCATGAACAATAAAGAACTTTGAACTTTATATTGTAATATTCAGTATTTAATCACTGACTGTCTTTTTCTCTTAGAAACACTTAGTGATGAAGCGATCCTTCTTGGTGCTGGGCCTGTCCGTCTTTGCTGTGTTCGGCAGTGGTGTGGCTGGGTTCCCTGGCTCTGGAGGCCTCTGCACCCTGGTGTTGGCATTCCTGGCTGGGGTCGGTTGGGGTAAAGATAAGGTAATAACATGCATGCAATATCTGTAATACAAACAGTGTATTTTTCAGCTTTCAGTTTGCAGTCATCCATCTTTGAAGCTGACGTTTGACAATGTTAACTGGGCAGAAATGTATATTACATAATGATTTATTAAAGCGTACTATCAAACTACTAGTTTGTACAGTATGTTCTTCCTAAGTACATCGGTGATAATTTGTCGACACTGCTGCAGGTCAAAGACAACCTTACTCAACATTTCTGTGTGTCTTAAGGAACGTGTGGAGGAAGTGGTGGGGTGGGCGTGGGACGTGTTTCAGCCACTACTCTTCGGACTAATTGGAGCAGAGATTTGCGTGTCACAGTTGGAGGGACACACAGTTGGTGAGACCACACACACACACACACACACACACACACAAACACTTCAGAATAACACACAGAGAGATGGCTGTTATCACTGTGAGATTCAAATGTGACTGTGTGGATGTAAATATATTTGCATAGCCAAAAGAGAGGTCCTAGGTGAGTTCTGTCTCTGTCTGAGTCGAGTAAATATTAATATCCAAGTCTGTGTTAGCACTCATATGCTGTACTTGCATAATAGTCTCCATGGTCTCTAAAAGTAGCTGTTAATTGGGGCCTAACACAATTACAGCTACACATCTTTTTCTTGTCGAATAACTTATTAGTAAAATATTGTTATTGACAAAACACACGATGAATTCACTGTGACATGAATTCAGAGCATCATCTTGTCTAGAAAGCAGATCTGGAGTGCTGATAGGTGTATTTTGAATGCTTTATATTTGCGCCTAAGGAGACTCTGCCTTAAGGACACAGAATGAAACAAGAAATCTACCTGAATTCTCCTCCGTACAATTTAAAATGCTGCTAAAAGAGATGAGAGAAGCAGATGTGTTTGGTCATTATTAAAACCTCATTTCACCTAGACTGTGTGCTGTTTCTCCTATTAAAAAAATGACTTAATCTTGCTCCAGTCCTTTTTCAAGGTGGTGCTATGCTGTGCCAGGGATGTACGTGCACTTTTGGTCAAATAAGTTGTAAAAATTACTTAAACACTCCCACGTGTGTTCACGCCATGACCCTGTACTTGAAATCGTGCTTCTGTCCACTTTATGAAAATGGAGCCCCAAGTCTTTGTTGAAAACATGTATTTTATTATGAGGAACCTGTTTTTTCCAACCTTATACCCTATAATAATCTCTATTATTCTTGTCTATGTGTGTCTAGGTCTGGGTATAGCCTCTCTGCTCATTGCCCTGATGGTTCGAATGCTGTTCACCTTTGTTTGTGTGTTGGGTGCTGGCTTTACCATGAAGGAGAAACTATTCATAGCCCTAGCGTGGATGCCCAAAGCCACAGTGCAGGTACAGTATGTCAAAGCTGAAACATTTGTCAGCAGTATACTCCTTTCTCAGGTAGTTTTACTTTGTGCTCAGTTTAGGGTCTGAGTGTTTTCCTTCGAGAACATCTGAATTAAAAATACATGCATTCAGACATTTTCCTCATTTCAAGTGTTGGTAAATTGAAAACAATGAGAAGAACCTGCACTCTGTCTCACTTACTGCTGAAATATTTATTAGATCACAACGTTTCGGTCTATCCGACATGCATCAGGTATATTTTATATATTTTTCACAACAAGTGTTGGTAAATATCATTGTGTGAGCGAGTATAGAGTAAACTGTCCTTTTGCTCATCAGGCAGCTATAGGCTCCACAGCTCTGGACATGGCCAGGACAAAGAAGGACATGCAGCTGCAGAAGTACGGAATGGATGTGCTGACTGTGGCTGTGCTCGCCATCCTTCTCACAGCCCCTGTAGGAGCTCTTATCATAGGGCTCTCTGGACCTCGTCTGCTACAGAAACCGAAGAACTCATCCTGTGGTGAGCGAGTCAAACCCAATTTATCAGCTTTTTTCTTAGGTAGGTAAAGTCCTACATTCAACATTTCAACTCAGCTCAGCACACCTGCAAAGCCTCGCCTCGTAGTTGTGTCGAAGTAGTGAACACGCTCTTCTCTACTCCGCCGCTGTAATAGCTGCTTCCATACACACACACACAAAGATTTGCATAGCTTTAGTTTGGCTGTTTACCCTGTCATCAAAGGCCTTTATGTCTTTAACATCCACACAACAGTGGTATTGTTGTTGCTGTTACAGTGTAAGAACGTTGAATTAACCACCGTACTGAAACTCCTCTTGTTACTTTCTCTCTCATCCCCTCTCTATCTCCCCCTAGGCACTGCAGCAGGAGGCGAAGATGACAATGAGACTCCCGTCACCTATGAAAGTACACTCTGACACCACCTGTCTTTATCCAGCAAGCGAGGACATTTAAAGAGACTTCCCATATGCTTTCATACCTTGGATATTTGAACTTTCCTTCAGCCACTGAGTGGCCCTCTTTGTCTATCTACCGGTCAGCTCCTGCCGTTTGCAATCCTGCAGGAACACATGAATCATTCTATATTTATAGCCTCTGGTGGTTTCCAGGCCTCAGGCTACAAACAAATGACCTACATCTGAGTGTCTGCATCATCCTGCTGTTTGAACAGTGTGTAAGAGTTTTGTTTCTGTTCCCAAATGAAAGTGTGAGGCATAAATATGGTTTACATTTTTCTAAAGGTGGATATTGTTCCTACCGGTCATATTATTTGCCCATTTCTTCTTATGACTACCAATCTGTAAAAATTGACTGTATTTGGACGTGAACAGGTGGTAATACTGTATTTTGTGCTATAAGCAGTTACTTTTGGAGAGTTACAATAATGAATGTACTGACAGTAGTAATGTTTTATCATTTTTAGACTACCCGGTTGACATACGTTTAAGTCTTTAGGCGTTCCACAGTCACTACGATATTTTTACAGCTATGTATTTGTGTATGAGATGTTTTATTAAAATATGTATTAGCAGTGTGTCTTGCTGATGAGAATGGTTGGCGTATACAAAGACTGCGGAGAATAAATAATTCAAAGTACTTTCCATTGGTTTATACTCAAAGCTGCTAAAAATCCTACAAGACATTCACTATTGTCTCAGTTTTCATTGCTCAGCAATGATCATGTCCATATTCAAACATGTACACCCAACCTTTATTAGTTTATGAAAGAGTAAATTTTTCATCATGTTTTTCAATTTTTTTTATTACAGAAGTATGCAGTGTAAAGATGTTACTGATTTGTTTAAATGTATTTAAACTGCCTCATTTAAAAGGTTCTGTGTATGAATAGAAACTATTTATAATAAAAGTTCTTTACATGATAAAATGTACCAAGAATTGTCTCTCTTTTGGTGTAGTTATATGTTAATATTGTTAATATGTAACATATTTTGTTTTGTAATGTCTTTAATTGAAGTCACTATCCCTGAAAGTTTTGGTTTCTAAACAGTTTGATTTTTAGCCACGCTAGTAGTGTGGCTCTAGGGATGGAGATGTCGGTCGGTCCACCACTTTGGTCCAGACTTTAATATCCCAACAACTATTGTGTGGATTGTCATGAAATTCTATACAGATATTCATGGTCCCTAAAGGATGAATCATAGTGACTTTGGTGATTCACTGACTTTCCTTCTAGAGTCACCAGCAGGTCAAAGTTCACTTTTTCTGTCAAATATCTCAACATCTATATGATGAATTGGCACCAAATGAAGTATTGACATCCATGTTTCCCCTCAGGATGAACTATAATAACTTTGGTGCTCCTTTTCCTTTAGCCTCACCATTAGGTCAATTTACTAAATAAAACTGACATTAGTCTCTCCCATGCTAATATTTGGTTATCAAATGTTAGCATATTAACATGCTAGTATTTACCACATAGCGTTGCTGTGCCTTAGAACAGCCTGAGCCATACAGAGCTGCAAGCGTGGCTGTGGGCTCAAAAACTAGAGGGTTTTACTTGGTAAATGAGTAAAACACACATTTGAAAATGATGTGTCATCTCAGTTACCGCTTTAAATATTTCAACTCAAGATAACATGAAGAATTCCCCAGTTGCAATGATGAAAGAAGGGAATGAAGCTTCACATGTTTGCCCAAACTGTCAAGTAAAACATCCTCATTCCTTTTTACATCTAAAAAGCAGCATTAATATATTCAAACCATCATCTTCCAAAAGTTCATAAACACTCAGTCATTCACAGACATGAAAATACAGATCTGACCGCATAAACCATTTATGTATAAAATATTGCTAATGAATTAAGTCAACTATTTACAGCCATTCTGACAACACAGAAGCTAGAAAGTAAAGTACAGAGCAAAAGTTGTACAATGCAGAAGTTACTCTCTGAAGCCTTAATAAGGCAGTGAGGTTATTACTCAACTGTGCAGTGGTTTGAAATGCTTGAGGGCAACGAAGTTTAATACAAAATATTGTAAAACTCAAATTCTATCATTTGAAGGCTGTGAACAAAATACATGTGAAGAATAATAAGTAGCCTCCCATACACACAATAACTTATAAGGAAATATTTCACATCCTGAAAAGTATGTTAACGTTTGGCACACAGAGAAAGGAGAAAGGAGAAATAATACCACAGAGTGAAGGCATACAGTACAAAATGTTTAAACAAACTGCTGATTACATGTTGGACAAGTATTAAGTATTTCATTCAACTACTACTAATAACCTTCAACTATTTAACTGGGGGGAAAAATGCCCCTGATGAGTTTAGATCATTGAAAGCTATTATAAAGTCACTGCAATTATGTTTCAAGTTTTCTCCTCAAAGTGGTCCCAATAATTTGTGAATGTTTCTAAAAAGACTGAGACATGACTAAAATTGTACTTACAGTAATATAAAAGGACTCTTCTGTTAGCCAGTAAACTACTGCAAACAACGACAACTGAACAGTTAACAACGGGCACAACAAAATAAGAAGCAAAACATTCCTCATTGCAAGAACCCTTTTTGCAGAAATTTGTATTTTTACGTGTGTGTCACCAAATTAGGACCACTTCAAATAAAGTCTCCACATTTCTGACCCATATTTCACCAACACTTTAAAAAAAAAAAAAAATAGACAAAATGGTTAAGAAATGAAAACTCAAAAGACTGGGGAGGTGAGAGGAAAACTCCCATCAGTGGTCGATTATAGTATCTTCTTTTTGAGTATGAGCGGTCCCACGTTGTCTCCAGTCAGCTCATTGTGCTTTAAGTGTGACTTGTCACAAACAGGAAACTAAAACAGGAAACAACTTAATATTAGCTGATCAGTAAGATACAGAAACGGTTCCTCTTAGTACAATACATACATGGGAGTTTTAAAATGATCAACTTCAATAATAAAGTATAATTTATCGAATCTAAAAAAAATAGCTCTGCTGGTTAAACTGTCCCAGACCTGGATAATGCATTTCACTCAAACGACTTTAATACAAAGCAATCTACTTACAGTTTTGGAGCGCCAACAGCGACAGTAGCACACGTTTGCACTGTTCAGGTCCTCGATGTCTATCTCATTGACCACTTTGGGGTTCTCTTTCTGGATCTTCAGGTTGATCAGGCTGTCTCTCTGCTTCTTCTTCTTAGGCAGGAATGGGCGAATGGTCAGATAGCCCAGCAAAGCCAAGATACCCAGGAGAGGCAGCAACCGCAGCCACTCGGACACTAGAGACACGTTAAAAACACATCACGCATTATCACAAATAGAAGAATTATAATGAGCACGAGCATACATGGTGCAAAGAGAATGTAAACTCCTGAAACAAGTGTTTTCCATGCATTGGAAAATGCATTTCTGTTGACTGGCCTGCTGCTATACTTCAGTTCACAAGCTTACAAGTATCTGGTCTGCACCACTCTGACAGACTTCAGTCAAGCCACACAACAGCTGGTTCTTTCAGATTTTTAAAAGACAATCAAATAGATACACAAAAATCTATTTGCTCAAGCACACTGTATGTTCTTTTTTAAAGAAGCATCACTTCCAAAACATGCAGTGCATTCATACTTGGTTGCCATCAACTCAGTTTGGCACGACAGAAAATAGCTCCAGGCTGTACTGCGGTTGTATCTGTTTGGCGTAATACATATTTTCTCTTGAAAATATATTCGATGAAGCTATGAAATGTTGAATGTTATTGTATGTGGCCATCATAAAATGATCCACTGGACGCTACTTCACCTCTGACCTGCATTTGTACTCTATTATTATGCTTGATCACTGCTGAGTGTCATCTCACACCAACAGCTACCAGGGGAAATGCCACACCGAGCCCAGAGAAGTGCTTTGGGAATACCCATCCTCAGTCCTCCATACATGGAGAAGAGACAGACAAGAGAGGATTAAGCACAGTTATGTAATTTTACTATGAGTTATACCCCCAGATCCTGGAACTTTTGATGATACTCTTACAGTAATTACAAAGCTTTCAATAAAAGGATTTTGATCCCTAAAGGGACATTACTAATCTTTAATCTCTTAAAGGAATTATACTGAGTTTTAAAAGAGGTGACAAGCCATCACATTTAGACAATAGGAAAACTTAATAAATCTTTCATCTTCTAATCTACACTGGCTGTTTCAATCGCTCACTTATGACAGAAAACAACATCAGAAATAGGTTTTAACTTCAGGCAACATCTGGCAACATCTAACTTACAGTAAAAACCTTAAGAGTCTTTCACAAACCCTAAATCTTGCATGCAATGTGTTTGATCTATGTTTTCTTCTCAGAGAGGCATTAGTCAGCTGAGTCCAGCATATTTTAGCAATGCAGGCCTAGCTCAGCTTTTTGAGTTTTTTTGGGCTATTTTTAGGCTAAATTCGACACCTTCCAAACGTCTGGGCTGGCAAAAAGGTCAAGTTGAAGTGGTTGATCGGTGTCAAGATGGACTTTCACTTCAGTTTTCTGAACGGCTACTGTAACCGTCCTTTACTTACACTGTGCACCTGTACTCAAATAGAAGCTGTGTAAAAACATTTTTGTATGTTTTTTTCAGTGTGCGCTTGACTGTTTGTTTGTTTGAAGACTTGCAAATAAGTTAATTACCCAGCCTCTGTGTTCACAGTTCAACCGAGGCGACAGAGTGTGATAAGACATGAACAGTTCATGGTGTGGTTCAAGTAGATGTTAATCGAAAGTACAGTTCCTCAGCCTTGGGTCTGGATCAAATAACATGCAAACAGAGTTACAGAAGATTTCTGAAACTGATATGAAAGCACCAACTTTTTTTCTCTTGATAGATACAACAATATAGAAGATTATCTGCTAATCCAGTGCCAGTGCTCGATGTTTTTCTGATGCAAATTCTGTGTATCTCCCTGTGTGGAATTATTTTAATGCAGCGTAACATGAGGCCATTGACTTCTGTTGCACTAAAAGCAAAATGGCACATCATGACTGAATGAATGTAAATGACAGCGGAAACACCACATTTTATCACAAGACTGATCGAGACACAGTATGTATGCGATTTTGGTCGTGTTATGGCCAGTTCCCAATCCGCTCAATGCTGAATTAAATGGGCACATCCCCAGCAATTGATGTATTAATATTTGTTTGATGTATTCAAAATAATCTTTGCACCTGAAAACAAATGTCACACTTTGACTGATTTGGGAAATTCTCTAATTTGCTAAGGCGATCATGAGAATATTGGGAAACTAACAAGGTGTCACAGAGCAGAAGAGCCTGAGACACAATGATCTTGAAGCAGTCTGTGAGTTGAGACTGTGTTTACCCTCTAAGTCTACGCCTAAATATCATTTCTGTGCATCATTTACATGAGATGACAGACTGAACTGGTTACATGCTATGCTAGAGGCAAACTGTATCATATTTCAAAATTGTTCTGATTAGCAGGATATTCGTTTACAGAGCAGAGGACAGGCTGTAACTTCTGTAGGCGCACACACTTAATGGTTAAGGTCAAAACTGTGTCAGCATATTTTCTCTCTCTCTCTCTCTTCTCTCTCTCTCTGCGGAGATAATTGCTTTTTAGCATGTAACACCTTAAGGTCATTAATTAGTTGACAGTGCGGCACAAGACTACACAACTAACTAAACGACGACAGAAGAGTTAGTGTGAGCCGAGCAGCACTTGTGGACACAACACAGACACAAACATTCACTGTACACATATGACTGAATTGTCGTTTTTTTGCTAACTGGCGGTAAAGAGCCGTATGCTGGAAAAACTGTCCCCCCGATGAGTTCAAAAAGTCATCTCACAGGACAGTCAGAAGTGCAACACAGCCGCTGTTCCTTTACCTGTTAATCGTGCAAATCCACCAATCGTCTCCGGAAGCGGAAGCCTCTTGAGGTAAGCTGGAAGTTGGACTTTTATTATCTTAGAAATAGTTTCTAAAACCATCTTGAATTAGCTCAAAAGGGCAGGTTTTGTGTTTGACTTGAATAGTTCCTGTGCTTCGTTCATGTCATTGCGCTCATTTCTGAGCGCAGCCTGTCACCGGTACGCCATTTTTTTTTCCTAGGACGGTGAAGTCATAACCCGCCCTACTCTACCTCTGATTGGCTAGTACTTGTTGCTTTCATCGGTTGGATTGGTTAGGTTTACGTATGAGGAATGGTATTGGTTAGAGTTAGGTTCAGAATATCAGGCTAAGCCAATCAGAGGGAGGGTAGGGCGGGTCGTGACTTCGCCATACTAGAAAAAAAACTATGGCCACCGGAATATGAACTCCTGTGAAAGTTTGGAGGGGGGGCGGAATAAACCGCAGCTGTTTTCGTGAATACACGTAACAACTACCTTCTTCTTCTTCTGATGAAATTTGCGATACACTAGACGCAGCAGAGACGTATTTCTGCCCTCCACGGGTCATTCGTAGAACTCTTGAATGACTTTAATCCTTAATTAGAGTCCAGTGCGATGGAGAAAACTAATAACAGCTTTTGTTGTTTCACAATATTGTATTGATTACATCGAATGATCTGTAACTAGAATTTCTAACCGCTCTGCTTGCATGAAGCTTTTCTCTGTGTGATAGTTGGTGCATTACATCAAAACATGATTCACAGTTTCTGACTCTCCACAGATGCATTTTCCATCTGGATGCTTACCAACCAGTGTCGACCATGATTCATCGCACACTGGCCCAGTCTCAGCCTAGTTATTACCACATTGTGCCTCCTGCCCATTCTTGGATTTGATGTGTGTTTCAATGTTGGCTGTACTGAAAAAAAAACCTTATTTCCCTTTTCCCATTCTTTGCTATTCCTTGTTGTATTAAACTCTTACACTCAACCTTCCCACACAGTACTTCCAGATCTACTGTTGACGGCTCTTTTTGTTGTCTTATCAGCCTCTTCATTCCCCTGTACTCCCGTGTGAGCTAGCATCCCAAAAAAAAGTGTTCCCCACCTTAGATACTCGACTTAACAAAGTCAAAATTTCTACTTTTAGATTATTGGCCCCACTTTTCCCACCCTTCAGTGCCATCAGTGCTGCAGTAGAATCCGAGAATATAATTATTTTTCCTTCCTCCACCCACCCAAGTGACCACAAGATTGCCACAAGCTCCGTAGTGAAGACTAACACATGATTTTATATCTGCTTTCCATGATGTCTCTGTAACTGAGGAATGCTCATTCCTATTGCAGCTTTTCCATTGTTCAGATTTTTGGAGACATCAGTGTAAATCTGTATGTAATCTGCCAGTTTTTCTTTAAGATGGTCACCAACTAAAGTCCTGCATCCTTCTTCCTGATTCAGTCTAATATGGAAAAGTCTACATCAGGTTCTGGTAAAGGCCATGGTGGAATATGTGACCAGCACACTGCTGGGCCCATCAACAAATCTCTCACTCCCACATTCCCATACTCTCACCCATGGAATTTACTCGACTCCCCCTCCTTACTTTTCCACCCTTTCCCTGAAGTTCTCAATGCTCCCCCAACAAACACTTAGCAGTTATTAAGAACCTATAGCTCTGTAGCTCAGACCAGTAGTTCAGCTCCTTCTCAGCTCTGATGTGGTTTCCCTCATTTCAATTAAAAGTGCATTTATAGGTGTTGTTCTAAAAGCCCCGCCACATATACTAAGTGCTTTAGCCTTAACCACATACAGCGTCTTTAGAACAGTGCTGCTGTCCCATATGCCATACAACAATAATCAGCTTCAGATCTTATGATTGTCCTGTATATCATCATTAATGTTTCTTTATCCACTCCCCAGTCAGATCCTACCACACATCATATGACATTAATGACTTTCTCACACTTTGTATCTTTCTTCTCTACATGTATCCTCTATGTCATTCACTCCTCAATCCACTCGCCCAGAAATTTGAATGTTTCAACTCTTTCAATGGGAGTTTTATATAGCTTGAAGTCCTGCTGTGATGCTTTGCTTAAAACCAAAGACCACATACTTTGACTTGGCAAATTTTAAAATCTTTTTTTAAAAAAAAATTTTAAAACCCTATTGCTTTGCCCATGTCAATTCTTTATCCAATGCCTGCTGCAGTTGCCTATGAATATGGTCTAAATTTCGACTTCTTTTCCATATGGCGTAACAACAACCTGTGACGGTGGAGAATGTAACCAATCAGTTTTAGAAGACGTGGTGGTTCCTGATTGGACAATTTGAATTCAGCATGAAGGAGGAGGTTTTCCTCGTAAACTTCAGCTTCTGACTTTTGAAATAAGATAATAAACAATTGACAAAATGCTGGATACTGTGACAAAATCAGTTTGTGACATTGTAGTTTAAAAGAAATTAAATATGCACACGTATATTTTATGTCTTAATGGAATTTATGAACAAAATGTAACACAGTCATATTCATATAATAGGATATGCTGTAATCTTTGGTCCTTTTACCACTGATTGTTGACAAAATTTCCAACATTTAAAGTTACTTCTCTAAAATCTCTAAAACATTTTTATTCACATTAAAGTTTTGTTTCACTGGCATTTTCATCTGGTAATGTTCCATAATTTTTGCAATCTTGAGGAGTACCCAAAGACAGCATAATTGTGGAGCATCTTGTTTGGCCTTTTTGACACAATTATCAATTTTTATTGGGGATTTTTTTTAATGGTAAACATTCACAGATCTGCAAATGCAGCAGGCTACATATAGCTGCTTGTATGTGGAAATAAATCATATTTCTCATTCATCTCAGTCATGGCCCTCAGATCACAGTGTGAATTACATATCAATTGGAAGTCCCACGTGTCTCAGTCCCATCAGAGTTGGGCTATATGACAATATATTCATATTATATATATTTGTCAAGCTTCAGAGATTTTGCCATGTCACGTTAGTTTTTACTTTGTCACTTGTGGTTATATGAGGTTATTGTGGGCAATGTTGCAAATCACCAAGTAGATTTTTGCATCAGTGTGATGAAGTACCTTGATTTGTCATATGTCATTTGCTGGAAAAGTCAACAAAAGGCATTCATGTCTGGTTATTTTATCCATAAACACTTTCTCGGTAAACTCTCCAGAAAAGTGTCTCTTGAGTCTTTTATAATCATGCATTTATCTCTATCTATGAGGAATCGGGATTACATTTACTGAAATAATGTGTTTGATGCGCCCTCTAGTGCTGACAAAGGTTTCGCTTGCCTACATTGTGGAGAACTACACTACCCAGAATCCATTGTTAAATGAAGAAGCCTATTTTTGCCTGAAATAAATTTAAAGCCGGTGTATGTCTCATATTCTGCGTTCACAGCTCATAAAAAATCAACAGTAGATAATGAACAATAAATACAGCAATTGTTAGTTTATTGAAAACGAGGATAATGTTTGCAGTCTGATTTAAAGGCGATATTTGTAGCCAGCTAAAAATCCGTGTGCCAGGTCCTCAGCCTCCGGTTGTCATTGGTGAATGACCGAAGATGTCTCACAGCAGGTTGTTTGCCAGGCTGCTTTGTAAGTATTACTAATAAACCTTGGTGCTGATCGGTTAAACTGTTTGATAGTTTACTTTCTGTACAAATAAATATACCCATTAGCTCTGTGCTGTACATTAGCTGAGCTTTGCCGGCAGAGCTCCTCAGGGCTGCTAACTAGCTAGCTTTGTGCTAACGTCCAGCTGCAGTCTGACTTTAACCTCCTGCCAGCTTTTGCACACACGACACCAGAGCAAGTATTTATTTTTGACCTTGCACGACCCCTTGACTTAATGTGTCGTGTCCGTTTACCGTGTTTAACTTATTTTGTGCGAGTTGCTCATCTTTAGTTTCCACCCGGCTGTGATTGAAAGCAGCTAATTCAGCTGTACAGTGACTCTTGTCAGCAGCCTGTCTGCAGAAAAGTCAGCTTCAGATTGTGCTTTGACAAGAGTACAGTTGATGTCAGTTGTTTATATTAAAGGACAAGGTTACTGTATTAATTGTCACTTTGTTAGGACACCGAGTGAACAACTGAACTTTGTACAGTTTCATTGATAAGTTGTGTGACTGAGGCACTGAAGAGGACCAAAGTTCAGTCAACTGAGGACTGACACTCTTGGTTTATGTTAGGCCCTGCTTCTGTCCTGATTGCCTGAATGTAAAAACATATGTTACACTCTCAAATCTTTCAATAAAGTCCTCCTGATAGAAAGTCATTTATCTTCTATACTATACGGAAGAGGTAGTCGTCAAATTGTCTTTCTTCCTGAAATTATATTATCTTTTAATTATCAATTTTCGTCCAGTACTCCCCTTTTTTTAGCCTTTAAAGAGGGAGAGAGTTTGTGAAGACCAGTATACTGAAGAGTGGAAGTCAGTGGGAATGTATTCTGGTTTTGCTCATAGAGGTCAAGGTTTGCTATCATATGTTTTTGAAGGGAAGATGAATGATTAGCCTACTTGTATAGCAACACTGAAGCTGCAGCTTTCAGTAACTTGGTTTATCATTTAGTTTGTAAAACATAAGAAACTGGTGGGAAAAAAGGCCCCCACAAGTTCCTATATGCCAAGATGTCATGGAACCAGCAGATGTTTTGAGTCTTTGCTTTATGAATTACTTAAATAATTGATCAAATTGCCATTTTGATAGTCGATTGATCAATCATCAAGTTTTTTGAGTACAAAATAACAATTTTTCTTTTTATGTTCAAGCCATTCAAAGGGTAGTTACAGCTTTATACGATGAGTTTTACACTATAAATTTAATTCATACTGTCTGCTAGTTTAAATAAAAACTTAGGTGGTAGTTTAAAATTGTGTGGAAAAGTGATGCAAAGAGAAACGTATGACTTAAGACCTGTGAAACAATATTAAAATCTCTTGTTAAACATCTCTCTAACCAGTTACTATCTATAGTTTCTCAGATTGATGTTGTGCATCGTGCAGCATGTTGCTAATGTAGTTAAACCTGTAAAGTCAGGTACGTCACACAACTCCCAGTTGTTGTCTTGCAGGAGATGTAAAACTTGACAAAGACTCCTCAGTTGCTCTTTGACCTGAATGTGTCTTGCCGCTTAATGTGTCTGGGATTTAAAAACAGCTGCTGCAAAAAGATTTGCTGAGAGTTGTGATACTGAACTGAACCATACAGTGAATGTGCTGGCAGGAAAAGCAAAACATTGAGCTAAAAAACAGCAGAGCTTGTGTGATAATTTTCTGAGTTTGTCCCAATGACTGTTTCCGTTCACATTACATGTAATCATTAATGCAACGTCAATGTATAAAAGACAGATTAATGCAGCTCTGAAGAATGTTAAAGTGCAGCATTACATTCTACTGCAGCACTATCCAATTCCAAGATATGGTGTTAAATACCTGCAAGCAGTTTAAGCTTGCAGTTATCTAAATTGATAGCACTGGCATTGTCTGTGGAGATTATAGTACAACACTTCAAAACAGTGTAATTAGACATAATGTATTGTCATGTGTCTTATTTCCCTCTGTAGTTACACCAGAACAGCTCCATAGCATTAAGCAACCATTCCAAATTAAAAATATTCGTAGTAAATCCTAGAAAACTTTGTTTGTGTTCACAGGGACAGTAAAAGTCATCTGCCAAGTCTAAAGAAAGGTGAAAATATAAAACATTGTTGCAGAAGCAAATAGTTTGTTGCCAAAACACTATTGGTTTTAAAATCCAAAGAATAATTTCTTGGAAGAAAGTGAATAGACAGCTGTGATCTTTGTCTTTTACTATGAAATAGAAAACTGAACTTTTCTATTGCTGGAAAAGTTTTAGAGAATCTTTGATTTTGTAGAGATTGCTACACCTCCAAACCATTGCTTTTTGTTGTACTGAATGTGTTTTTGTATCAGTTGTGCAGACACTTATTGTCCTCCTTTTCAAAGAACAAGTGGCTAGAAAGATTTCATATTTGTATGGTTTCCATGGTGAATATTGTCTTTTTATATGTGAAGAAATGTCACCTAAAGTCTCCCTGTGTTGCCTGCTTTCTCTTTTCTCGCTTCAGTGCAGCAAAGTGGAGTCAGGCACTGTTATACGGGATCAAGAAAGAACCTCTACATCAACAAGGACACGAAGGTCATCTGCCAAGGTTTTACAGGGAAACAGGTTTGTACTCAAAACTCGTTACCAATTCTTTATAGTATTGCTTCACATAGGATTAAGTTACTGTAATCTTGTTGTGTAATCTCAGTTTTTCCTTTCTATACACACACACACAGTTAATTCCTCATTTTTGTGTTTCAAAGTGTCTCCCATATTACAAAGCCAAATACAGATGAGACATTATAAAAGTTTACTATTTTCATACATAAGTTTTTACATTAAAGCAGCTAAAATAAATATTTTCCTAACTTAACACATTATTATAATGGTCGCTCATAGTGATGAATCCCAAGAGAATTATCACCCAACTCTGCAGTTCCCTTCAGCTCTACGCAACTTTGTAGCGTCTTACAGCTCATTGTTTTGGTTTTCCAGCCTGCAACTTTAACTTGACCTGCTCTCATATCATTGTTTTTGGCATACTGTGTGCTGCCTGCACAGCACCAAACAGCAGACACACAAAGTTAGCGACTAGCTGGTGAACATATTGCTGCATTTAGCAGCTAAAGAGCCAGATGTTTTTCTCAGGTGTTAATGGAGACCAAAACAAAGCTAAAAGAAGAGTAAAAATTGACTTAAATTCATTGGGTGGATACATACACAAATCCGAATGAATGCATGTTCCTCAATATCATTTGGATGTGTAACGGTTTGCTCATAAGTTCGACATACCGACTTTAAAGGTGATATTTAAAGGTCAGTTTTTTTACTTACAGCTTGTTTTTGCTGCCTCCAAGTGGCCAAAAAAAATAAGTTGTTGCAGGTTTGATTTCATAAACTCAATTCAAGTCAATTTAATCTCATTTATACAGCCTAACATTATAAGTTTGTCTTAGATGACTCAATAATCTATATGACCTACAGCATCCTGTATCCTTAGACACTTAATTCACACATGATTTTTACAGGAGAAAAAAATTATATGAAAGAAATGTCAGGAAGAGCTGTAATTGAGTGATTCCTCTTCCAGGATGGAGCTGTGTGCACAGAGCAGACAAGAAGCAGTAGTACTATATTAACATAACACGATGTATATTTAAATAGCAGTATTACAATATGCAAATACAGAATTACAACATAAAGTATAATACAAGGTAAGTAAATATTAAGTTTAAGTAAATGAATTTCAGGCAAAGTGTAAAAATGTTTTGATTAAAGTCATTTTATGAAGATTTGTAGTATACCAGCAGTATGTGTTACTGTTTTTGTGTAAATGCTGAAACGTGTCCTTGGATCAGTAAATACTGCACTGTTGTATTAGTGTAACTGTTGCTCAAGTTGTTTCTTTCCCTTAAAGACCTGTGAATCAGGGTCGTTCTTTTTTATTATTACAGCCAGCTTCGGAGAAAACAAACTTTCATTTTTACTTTGACTTCAGTTTTTTTGCCCATGTCTGCCCTTAGTCATTGTTTCAGTCAATAATAATAACTTTGTGTGGCAGAGTGTCATTTTTCAAGAGCATGAAAAAGCTCAGGTGATTCACTTTGCACCATGTGCAGTCAAGGGGAATAAAAATCTTGGCAAGTGTGTTCAACAAGCCAGAAAACGTGGACTTTACAGATTTATATCCCCCCTCTGTCCTTGCGCACATTCCATTTTTCATCTCCCATTTTCTCTTCAACATAATAAAAGGTTGTTAAATATAGTTCCAGTGAACACTCCGGGTAATTAGAAAAGGATGAGAAATGAAGCAAGTGCTATTGAGTGCACATTGTCGTGTCTCTTGGCTTGATAAGCAAACCATTTTTCAAATTTATTGTCCCAACATTTGCGATAATAATGACGGGCAAAAACAGCAAAGTTAGCAGGGTGAAAGAGTGTATTACAACAGTGGAAAATGCATAGCTTCTAATTCCTCTTAATAGACTGGGTATAATTTTTACATTAGGTCATTTATTAATGCCTTTAGTTATGACCCTTGGCTACTTTATCTACATTGTTTCAGCATCTTCAGTAATAATTAACACACTACTGACTGATAGGATTTGTTCTTATGAAATCAATATAGACCGCATTGATGCGTTAATTTGCTCTGGGAAAGTACAATGAGATTCATTCAAATTATTTTACCTCCCAAAACATATCCTAATCCCTTTAGTGGTACTGATGCATTATATTGTTTATTTTCATTTTAAACTGAGCCTGATAGAGATGTGTGTAACAAATTTAGAGCGCTATGAAACAAAAGTACTAACAGCTGGTTTAGTATACCTACACCAGTATCTTATGGTTAGATATTAACCTTTTAACGTCCAGTTTTCCAGTTCTTCCTGTTAAGTTGGGGAAAAAAATCATCTTATTCTAGTTTTACAGTATATTTTCTGGTAGTTTAACATATACGATCTGTATCAGCTCGTTCCAAATCTTCATTAAAGCTTCATGAAGTTTAAACTGAGTGAACTATTTAAACCCAAGACTGTTTCATCAGTTTGAGATGTTCAGTATGTTTTGTGCATGATTTTATCGACGTTTCCTCAAATGCAGCCTGACATATCTGGTTTCTTTAGAAAAGTTGGGATCTCCACTGAATTTAAATTATGTATGTTTGAACAAAGTTAATCGTTTTTTAGTCAAGTCAATTTATATACCCCAATATCACAATCACAGATTTGCCTCAGGGGGTTTTACAGTATGTACAGCATCCCCCCCAAAAAACCCTTTTTTATGGGGGAAAAAATAGTTGCACGCACCACCGGTGGAGTGGTGAGGTTTAGGAGGTTTGAAGTACAAACCGCAATGTAGTGTAATATAACAGAGTGAAACAGTACCACATTTTATCTGCAACTTTACACAAGCATGCAAGACCGGAGATCCGGAGGTGCCGCGAAGGCCCAAAGTTGTCTGTATCAAAATTACTTTGTCATAATTTGGGCTTAATTATCACAGAATAAATGAATTATATATACATATATATATATATATATATATATATATATATATATATATTTTTTTTTTTTTTTTGGCCTGGTGGGGGTTCTCGTTGTGTCATTATGGAGAAACACAGATTCAGTAAACGTTCAGCACGTTCAATAAACGTTGAGTACAGTTAGACCCAGCGGTCTCCATTAGGTTGGGCGAGATTATTCGACCAATGAGAATTTAGTCGGAAGAGAGCATATCAACCAACTAATCAACCAGTCGACCAGCAGACTACAGCCCTACAAAACTCGTTTCTGTCCAGGTCCTTCTAACGGGTTAATCCAGCCCTGCGAGCACAGACAGAGGAGTGAGTACCTTTAGCCTACATGAGAGTGACAGCATTTGAAAGATTTCTCTGTCTCGGGAGATATTTTACAGTCTGGAGAATATCCAAAGCCTCTTTTTGATTTGTTTTTCAACTGTTCTGTGAGGAGATTAAACTAAGCTTACATCATTATTTATCTGTCAAGAACATTTCGATTCCTTCTCATTGAATATATTTACCAGTACCTACAGTACATCCCCAGAAAAGCTCAGCCTCACTTTCTGTATCCATCCCTTTACTCAGCACAGGTGATTAATCCTGGATGGCAGCATATTTCCTCCTTCCTCTCTGTCTGGAATGATATCTCAAGGTTGACGCCACAGAAGTGGCTGTACCCCACTTCATTACACACTCACACACACACACACGCTGACTCCTCTCTCTCTCCATCTAGGGAACGTTTCACAGTCAGCAGGCTCTCGACTATGGCTCCCAGTTAGTCGGAGGTGTTTCCCCCGGCAAGGGTGGTAAGACTCACCTCGGCCTACCTGTCTTCAATTCAGTGAAGGAGGTAGGTGTGACTCCTTATAACATCTGTTGACATTTGAAGCTGCTCGTGTGAAACTTGAAATCACAAGTAAAATATATCAAAAGCTGAAATGTGTTTCATGGATCTGACAGATTTGCTGGCAACATCCTGTGAAAGACTGACACTTGAAAAAAAAAATGTTTTTTTTTTTTTTTAAATAAACATTAGGTGGCACTATTTCATAACTTTTAGACTTTCCATTTTTGATATCACCACCAATGCCTTTTTTCCCCCTCACCTCAGGCAAGGCAGGGCACAGGAGCAGATGCCACTGTGATTTATGTGCCCCCTCCATTTGCGGCGGCAGCTATCATCGAGGCCATTGACGCCGAGATGCCCCTGGTGGTCTGCATCACTGAGGGTATCCCCCAGCAGGACATGGTGAAAGTTAAACATAAGCTCCTGCGCCAGGGCACCACCCGCCTCATAGGCCCCAACTGCCCAGGAGTCATCAATGTAAGTACACACACACACACACACACACACACACACACTGACACACATACTGTACGTTTTAGTTTATTCGGTTGTGGCTGAAAGCACAAACTCCCTCTCAAGGGAGCAGGTGTAATTCAGATTTAATACATTCATTTTCTGTTGCTTTTTAAACTTAAATTTATTAAATGCTGCGCAGTCATACTCAAGTTTTAAAGCAGCTTGATTTATTTATACTGTTATACTGATTGTTTGTGTTTTTTGACAATAAATAATAGTTTTGGTTATTTTGCTCGAACAAATCATCTTTTTTGGATTTTAATATATAATGGATTTAGAATTCTGACAAAGAAAACAATAAGAAAAACTCCCACACTCTGTCTCCCTTACTGCTGGAATATTTATTAGTTTCAGTCTGTACGACCTTCATCAGGACACCTGAATGAGTTTTTCTCATTGTTTTCAAGGTATTTTCCTCCGACGCAACTGTTGCATAATCAGGTGTGCAGAGACTTTACTTTTTTTTAATGAATTCTGACAAAGAAAACTTTTTTGTTCTCATGAGAATTCGTGCGGCGCATACTCAATGATTCTTTTGTGGTTTATTTACAATGAGCTCATAGCATAGAAACAAGTAAGATATTACGTAAACCTTGTGTAGTTTTTCTTAAACTAAACTTGATCGGACGCTGAGTTTAAAGTTATGAAGCGAGTGTCAAGAACATTTCCAGTGATATATCAAGCAGGAGTATGTATGCATGTATCTTATGATGAATGTTTGTCATTGAAAACTTTTAAAACTTTTATATGCAGCCTGGCGAGTGCAAGATTGGGATCATGCCAGGCCACATTCACAAGAAAGGAAGGATTGGTAAGATTTTCCTTATTGTTTTTAGAATTAATTACAATTTATAATACAGACTTAAAACTTGAATGGAAACACTTTTTCCGGATTTGTTCAAAGTTAAATGTTCTCCTGAAATGAAATCCAAACCTTTATCTTTATCTTTAAATTATATGGGCTATTTTTTTTTAATGAGAGAATACATTAAATGTGTCCATAAACAGAAATTCACCTGCTGACTCAAGGTTCTCCAACAACTCTTCCTGCCTCTCAATGACTGAAGAACGAAGTAGAACAGAAGAAGATGTATTCATACTAATGCCTTTCATCCCAAATTAAACTTTTTTTACAGCACTGTACTTAAATCTTAGATGAAGCTTCTGCTGTTGACAGCTTGATAAGCTGCGTGTGCTGCTGCTGGCCAGTGAGCCTTTACAGGAAGACTGTTTTATACTAAATCGACTGCCATCACTCCCAGAGCATAGAAAGAACAGCTGTTACAGAGTTGTGTTGTGTTAGTGATCTCTTTTGTTGCTGTCATGTTGAAATGATTGAGTTATAGTGGGACAGAAAAGGACGGCCGCATTTTATATTTTACAACCCTTGATTGAGGCAGCGTTTTAGTTGTGTTTTGACAATAGAGAGTAAAACACACTGCTTACTCAGAGTCTGCTGAGGTGCTGGAGTTAAAAAAAAAAAAAAAAAAAAAAATCAAACTGAATAAAAAAACGCATCATACACTCAAATCTGTGCAAGAATCTTTTTAATCAGCAAGGTTTTGGTCAGAGACCTTGAAGAAGATCTCTGATGAAAAGCTAATTAAAAAGAGTGTGCGTATAATTTTTTTTTTTTTTAATTCAGTTGTGTTTTGACAAAAATAACAAAGTGTTTTCTGAATTTCTCTTTCAGGCATTGTGTCTAGATCCGGTACCTTGACATATGAAGCTGTGCACCAAACTACACAAGTCGGCCTGGGCCAGTCACTCTGCATTGGTAAGCTACCAGTGACCTGTGGCATATTGAATTTAAATTTAGCACGCAGTGTCACAGCTCTCAGAAAAGGCTGCTGTTTATTCTACACTGAGACACTAGATATAAAACCCTGCATGAACATCTTACCTGACTCCCTCTTAAATCTGAGGCTCAGATGCAAGTAGAATCTTTAAAAGCCTATTTCGAATTTCTTTGTCCTGCAAATCGTGAGCAAAATGGGTTTCATCTCCGATCCACTACCAGGCGATATTTATTTTTTTTTACCCGCACAAACCTCAGGAGTAAAACCTGTGATTTTTTTTTTTTTTATATCACATAATTGAAACGGAGGGAATGAAAACCGAATGACCACATTAGAGTTAAAATATTCTGTGAATCCAAGCAGCCCTTCTTCAGTTCTCTTTAAGAAGACAAACCATTCATGGAGCACTCTTTCTATAAATGCCTTTTTGCTTCCTCTTCTTTTTCAGTCCATGCTCCTCTTGATGAGATCGAACTTGAGTCTCTTGTCGTCGTCGTCAGTGTCGCTGCAGTCAAGGCCATAATGTTAACACGAACTGAGGCATAGAGCTTATGTTTTAAAACGTCTGAACTCATCAGTACCTGCTTGTCCTACTATTACCCCACATTTTTCCACATGATTCCTCACAGCCTTTTTTCCAGTAGTTTACTGATTTCTTCGAAACTGAACTCCACATAATATGGAACAATGTTTTTTCTGTGTTCAGAAATTAATTTCACTAACTAACTTCTTCATTCATTGATCTGGTTTAGTTCTTATTGTCATTCTAAGTGAAATAATCAGTCGACCACTCTGTTCTCTGGATGCAGCTATATATAGTTTTAATGTCATCTGAAGATCAAGACACACTGTGATGATACTAACATGTTCGGCTCTATTACCTCTTGGCAACACTACAGGTATAAGATCAACTGTTTTATATAAACAAATCTTTTTGGCCAACTTATCTGCCGCCGGAAAATCTATACTAGAGAGCCGGTTGGACACCCGAATTAACTGAAAAACAACTTGGCTTCATTATTATTTAGACATTTTAATTATGGAGTGTCCTCCAGCCAGACTTCATAAAACCAGTGCCGCAATAATATTAAATATTGTAAAGTTCATTAAGGGGGTTTATTGGTAGTTCTGCTAGCGACTTCTTAAGTCTCAGCATGACCTAAGGGCTACAGCAAATTATAGTTAATACAATATTTAATATCACTGTCATCTGTGTTGCTGGTAATGTGGTTCTCTTTGATTATTATTCATGTAATTTTTCTTCTTGGTGTTGCCAGGTTTTTTAATGGTATGAATATAAATTTAGGTGACGTTTTGTCTGTGAAGATTTGTCTTGTGGACGTTTGCTCATGCTTTTATAGAGCATGTAGTAATTTTCGGTGGAAATAAATTTAGGAAATTATTATTGGACTCTAGTAATTTGGATGAGCTTCTTAAGTCATGTCCAATGGCGTCTCTTTGATATGAAAGGAAACCTTAAACTGCCATGCAGAGGTAAACATGATTTGGAACAATTATACCATCAAGCAAAGTGATATTAACTTAAACATTATCTCTCACAAAATGTTGAGAATATACAGTGACTTTGTAAAGCTTCACCTGGCGGACATCAACACGTTTCCAAATGCTAATGCTGTTCTGTATCTGCAGGACGCCGTTTCAGCTTCAAAGGTGATCATGTCAGTGTTGTGTTTTCAGCTTTTTTTTTTTCACTGCCCCAAATGGTTAAAGTCATTCATCACTGGTTTTTGGCAATTAATTGTACACTCAATAACCCCTAATCTCAAAAGCAAAAAAGAAATTTTCAGAATTTTAAAAAGTGTATTAAAAAATAAGAAAAATACATCTCTCAGTAGCAAAGTGTGCAAAAAGTGAAGAAGTCTGAATATTTGTGAAGCCACTGTAAGTATGTTGTTAATAAAATGGTTGTCTGGATGCTGTTCAATGAAAGAGAAGCTTGAATTCTTCAGTAAAAGGGAATAAAAGTTGAAATATGGAATACACACGTTATGCTGAAAGTAAATCCATCTAGAAATATCAGGCAAACCTAATGACCAACTGTGAAGAGTCTCAGTGCTGTTAGGATGATCATATCAGGCATAAAGTCTCTCTCAGTCTGAACAGCTGTGTGATCCTCTTAATATTCACTGGAATTATCCTGTGAGGGTCTTGAGTATATAACGAGTGTCTGCTTTGTCTCCTGCAAGGTATTGGTGGGGATCCATTCAACGGTACAAACTTCATAGACTGTCTGGAGGTGTTCCTGCACGATCCTAAGACGGAGGGCATCATCCTTATCGGAGAGATCGGAGGCAATGCTGAGGAGAACGCGGCGGAGTACCTGAAACAGCACAACTCTGTAAGGAAATAACACACTGGACACCCATTATTTACTTCACTGTCCTTGTAATATCATATTCTACAGTGCTTCAACCTCTGCAGATATGTGTACATATAAAAAATTTATCCGTCTCTGAATTAGCTCTTAGTCATACCCTTTCAAATCTATCAGCAATGGTGAACATTGGGAACCATCATGCATCAAGAACAAGGTGGAACTATGGAAGTGTGTTTTCTTTTCTGATGACAGCCTTGAGCTTTCTCTTTTAGTTTTCAATGTCCGTGTGATTTGCATGAGAAAGAGAGACAGATGGGTCGAAGGTATGATTCACAGGGCGTGTTCTACAAATCCGCATTGTTGACGAGCCTTTTGTGATGCTCACATGTGATAAAGAGCAGTAAGGCGACGATGGGCTCATTCAGCCAAGTGCCTGAGGAACTCGTAATTGACATTTTGAACTTCGGCAGCCCTGTACTTGGCATTTTGCTCCTTGTGGATGACTCCTATTCTGTTAATTTTTCAGCGTGTATGTGTTTGTTTCTGTGTGTGTTATGTGTGTGTGCGCGCGCGCCTACGTTGCTCTCGAGCTGAGAAATGGATTTGATTTGCCCTCGGCTGCTCTAATGCATGCAAATCTCCCGCTGGCGTCTCAGGAGAATAACTTCTCTCACCCAACAAATAAAGTACAAACACCTCCCCCACCCACCCAATCACCCAAAGTGTTGACAGCGTGGGGACAGTTCAAATGAAACACACGCATGGAAAAAGCCCAGCAGAGCAGATCTTCCGTTGAAAGTCAATTGTGTAGAACATGACATACATGAAATGGTGTACTCAGACCTCGTTTTTTAATCGTTAAGAGTAGCAGAAAGCTCAAACGGAAGCCTGCAGACATTGTTTTTACTTTCAAACTTAACTTTTCTTGATTTGAATACATTTGAATTCAAGTCACCAATACACTAACCTAGGGCAGCTACCATCTGTGAATTTTGTATTAATGTGAAACACAGTGTTGCTGGAAAGGAGCGCTAGGTGAGCTCAGTAAAGTCTGTCAAAATAAATAAATATTACAAAATACTGAATATCTAATCTTGATTATAGATTATTTCTGCTCTCTGACGATCAAGAAGATTAACCAGTTTGCACATTGATGTATTGTAAGGAGAAACCTTTGAATATGTGACCTGTGAAATTAATTTTTAGCTTTTAGTTGGCAAGATAAATCAGTCAACATGTTGCGTACTCATGCGTGATCAAAATCTGCATTTAGAGAATGAATGAGGGTTCTGGGCTGTTATGATTACAAATTGAAGTCATTTTCGTGGTCAGTATTATTACCATGCTTTATGTGACTGGGTCTTTGAAGCCACTGAAAACTTGATTTCATTTCAAGTTTTTTCTTTAACCTTAAATATTTATGACTAAATATGCAGCAGTCATTGTTACTTTCTTTTTTTTGGTGGGGGGGGGGGGTTTATTACTGATTAAAAGTTTCACACTCAAAACTCAGATGGTGTGCTTCATCTGGAGTGTGTGTGTGGGTGTGATTTGAAAATATTTTATTGACAGTGGTCTGGGAACATAAGCAAACAACCCAACAACTGTCATCTCATTTTGATTCAAAATGCTGCTAAATCTGGATCTTGGTGCTCAGAAAGTACACGACAGCCTGGTTCCAGACTGAATCACTGCCTACATCTCCAGTTTGTTCCACAAATAAGTCTGGTGTCGTGCTCATTGATGGTTATTTCCACTTGTCAGAGAAACAGTTGACCGTTCAGACCTTAGTAGGTGTGATTAAGAATGGCGACATCATCTTCCTACATAGCTATTTAGCTTCTTAATTACATTCATGAAGCATAACAACAGAAAAAGGACAAAAGGTGTGGATGAGATTGACACAGCTGGAAAAGTCATGTTGACACATACAGAAATAACTCTTAAATTGACATGTTATTTTGATCAACGTGAAAGACGTTACATTAATCGCTCTTAGCAACCACTACCGCATCTTCCGTGTTAACTGACAATGACAGATATGTCACTTGCTACTGAATGCCCAGGCCAAAAAAAAAAAACCTGCTTACATGAACATAATGTTCATGGCTGACTGAACGAAGTGAGACAAAATGGCAATTCAGTCCAGTTATCACTGAGTACTGACCACTTCAAAGCAGTGAGACGAGCTCCGACAAAACAGCAAAGACAGAAATCTCTCAAATGAAACAACCAAAACTACTCTAACTTTGGCAGAAAACTGAACTCAATGTTGGACCACATCTGTTTATACTTGATCTGTGACTTTGACTGAGATAATATGTTTTCAGGGCCTTTTTAAGACATTGCATTTCACATTAGCTTGACAGACCCTGCCACATGGGAACACATTACGTATCAAATGCTCAGTAAAATTAAGTCCAGAGTCGTGATTGATTTGTGTCATGCAACATTAAATATATTGAACTCCTATTTGAGAAGGACACATTTTAGCAAAAAGAGGAAGAAGTATTGATTCAAGCATCCATCAATGTTCCAGTTGAGTTACTGCAGACTGTTTATCTACCGACGCCTTAATTCAGTAAAATTCAAGAAAACAACCTCATACATCCCACTAGGTTCTGCTGTCAGACTTTATGATGCAGGACATATTTCAAAGTTCAGTCTTCATCAGTGTTTGCGATGCTTGCAGACATTATATGATCTTAAAAGTCACCTGAATCAAAGGTCTGTCTATCATTGCTGCAGTTTCACAGGATTTCTGAAGTCATAAATAAGTTTTACACAGAATAAGCATATTACAATTTGCTTCATGCATATCAAGTAGGTCAGAGAAATTGGCACCTAAGCTACCGTGGAGGTTTTTTTTTTTTTTTTTGAGCCTCTTGACTTTTCACCCAGCCGCCCGTCTCTATTGAGCTTAGCTAAACCTCCTGTAATTCTGTGGAAACAACACTGCAAACCCACGTAGGCTGTAGTCTGAAGGAGGACTGAGGTTTGAATAGTGATGGTGGGCTCCACGTGTACGCACACATGCCAGTTTTATTCATACCTACCTGTCATGTTTATTGTCTTGGTTTGGCTTTTTAAGCTTGTGAATACAATTCCTCACCTCGGAGCAAGCTGTTCTGTGTTTATAGAACAAAGCCCTCCTCCAGTCATGTTGACACACTGAGGTGGGGGAAACACCCTATCGGTCTCATAATTAAGGTAATATATCTGAACCGCTAACAGTGGAAGACAAAAGACGGGTAAAGGGAACGGTCGCACGACTCCCCTTCTTGTATGCATTGTTAGCACTTAGTATCCAGGGAGGCAGGGATTAATAGAGTAATTAAACCCCTTTCGTTTGAGGTAGATTTAAGACTTGATTCACACGAGGGCGGTTTGTTTATTCATAACGTGATTTGACTTCAGAACACTAAGTGGCGTTTGGTGCTAATTTGTTTCAGACTCGCATTTTTCAGCGCATAGAACAGATGCTAGTAACATTTAGAGGACTTTAAAGTGATATTTCCTCTCTCTTCCTTTCCCTGTTATCCATGCAAGTGTTAATGTCTAATTAGCGGTGCATCTCTAGCCAAGGTCTTCAACATCTCTCTGGCGGATATACGTCTTGCTAGTCTTAATTACCTAAAGTCATTTGCAGTTTATATTAGCTGCTATCATCTTGCTCCTGCCTGTGTCAGGTTTGAATTTGGAGCTGAAACGGCAGCAGAAGTGGGCGTCTTCGAAGGACCTTGACTGTATCGCTTTGGCTGTTGAACATGCCACATTCACTCTACGAAAGCAGTCTGCCAGATCAACCACAGCTGCTGTTGAAAGCTCAGGACTGTGTGTGTGTGTGGGGGGGGGGGGTCTGACTTAGCCTACTTTCAGGGACACATTTCAAACAAAAGACCAGTTAACTGGGGATGGCTTGTCCAATTTGGGACAAAAGCCATGTCCCCATTTGGGAAAAAGCTGATGTTAGGGTAAGGGTTAGGGTAAGTCCAGGAAATGAATGGAAGTCTATGTAATGTCCCCCAAAAGTGACCTAAGTAAACGTGCGTGCGTGCAGAAGGCCGTCCTCTACAATTATGTTGTTATTCTTAAGTATGAAATATTAGCCGCTGTACGTGCACACACACACACTCAGTCCCTCTTGCTGGTTATGATGTTATTGCTGAAGATGAAATATTAGCTCTCTTCACCTTGGAAATGATCTTAACTGTTGAACGTAACATCCATCAATGAGCAAGCAGCATAGACAGGCGCTGAGCTAATCAGTGCCTGCATGACTAATTACCATCTCAGAAATGAGATGATATGAAATGGCAGGAGCCTGAGCCCCCTATCTGGTCATACACCAACCCATGCAATTAAATGGCTTGATTGACCCTTTGTTTTAATAATGCAGGCTGAGACAGAGATGGCTGGTTAGACAAGCCTGTTATCATGGGTGCTCTGTAATGGGAGGACATGGGGTGTTTGATTTCTAATGAATGAATAAAATGCAGGTGCAGAAAACTAATTCTCGCTATTTTCGTACACCCCCCCCTTCCCCTCCCCTCTCCCTTGTTTTGCTTCCTTCCTCCGTGCTTCTTATCCTCACACTTTCCCCTGGAGCTTATTCTTCTTCTGTGTATCTTTTCACCTCCTTTTATGCTCACATTTTTCCTTTCTCTTTCTCTTTCCTCCTCACTGTTGCGTCCAGGGTGCTAATTCAAAGCCCGTGGTGTCCTTCATCGCTGGGCTGACTGCTCCTCCCGGCCGTAGGATGGGCCACGCCGGCGCCATCATTGCTGGTGGAAAAGGAGGAGCCAAAGAGAAGATTGCAGCCCTGCAATCTGCTGGAGTTGTAGTCAGCATGTCCCCTGCCCAGCTGGGCAGCACTATATTCAAGGTGAGTCCTTTCTCCCGAGCAGATATCATCATGTTCAAAGGCGAAAAGAAAGTAATTATGACATTGTGATAATTGTACCGTTTCATTGGAGCGTGCAAGAGGACAGGACCATGTATTCTAGATTACAGATCTTTCTGAGGTTTCCCTAGAAATGAGTTATCATTAAAAAGCGTTATCAAATGAGCTGAACGTCTCTATAATCCCTTTCAAACATGCACCGTGTTATGTAAATGTGATGGTAGTTCAACATGTCGGTCTCATGTCTGAATAAGCCATGACAGCAATCCTAAGAGGTTGGACCCAGTAACATGTACATAACACTTCCTCTTTATTTAACTGTTCTGTCATATCTGAATAAAACTGTAATGAACATTTATGTACCAAACGCCTGCGTGTGAGGTAAAAAGCCATTACATGAACAAATGCATGAAGCCAGCAATGGCATGTATAAAATGTCTGAAAAAGGCTTTTATCAGTCAGTCAGGCACAAAGTAACATTTTCTAAAAAACACTTCCCTTTCTGTAAAACATAATCCAAAATATATTAGATTCAGATATTCCCCTTGTTGTTTTTTTCACCTTTCACTGCTTTATGTCTTCTGTCTGCATCTCTTTTCCTGACCTTGTCCTCTCTCAGTAATCTCAGGTTTTTGCCTGGAAAGTTGCTGCCAAATTCAAATATAACACAAAATATTTCCATATTAAATCAGAAATAGAAAAATCGAAAAGACTTTGAGCCATATTTTTAATTTTAGCTGTTGATTATTGACAAAAAAAGGTAGAAAATTAGTTTACTTTTATATTTTGAAATACTAAACAAATAAACTTAACAAAAATTAAGATTGCATTTTCATTATATAGATGAATAAACAAGCTAATTAGAACTGGCACCCAGCATAGCTAATGAAGAGGTGCTATAATCAAGTGTAGCACTACAAGAACACCTTTCTGGCTTCTGAACAAAAAGTCTTGTGATGCTGGTCACTTGTCGCACCATCTTTCATCATCGAGCAGTTACAAATATGAGAAGGTTTACTTGGAACCGGATTTTTTTTTTTTTTTTTTTTTTTTCCCTAGGAGTAGCTGTTGGCACCACTGCCTCTTTATTTCAATTTATCTGTAGGGAAGCACTGTTAACAAGATGTATATAAAGTGAAAGCATGTATTACACCCATTCATCATCTTATACTTTCATTACCACTGCTGGCACTACTGCACACCAATATAGATTTACACGCATTTTTTTTCCCCCCCAAAGTTTAATTCATAATCATTGTGTGTAATGATGAAAAACGCACGATGTGGCTGCTCATTTTGCTGCACGTTGTGTTCATACATCTCTGTTAATCTCATTGACCGCCGTAATCGAAGTAATAACACGTAAGAGAAGCGAGTAGACATGATGCTTCGGGTGTGGGCAGACGACCGCAGTCTCTGATGTTCAGGTGGTGCGCTCTGCCGCTGACCTGAACGAGACTCCACACGAGTGGTGAAAACATGCATCTGATTAAATATGTTGACACATGTATCCACTTTTGCAGGGATTAATGAATTATGCATACAGCCACAGTGGATCTGGGTTTTTGTGTTAGTTCATTCATCATCAACAAGATTTATGTAGAATTTTGAGGGATTATCAATAAAATTAAATGTCTGATGGCGGGCAGTAATAATGCTCTTACTTCTAAGTTGTATATCACCAAATTGTACAAAAGTTGAAAATCGCTTTTGTCCGCAAAGTCATAAAATCACATCCTCACATTCTTCATCATCATGATAATTACAGATACACACTGCGAAAGAGTGAAGCTTGCTAGAAATGCTGCAACTGTCCCTGTTAATCATAACATCTTCATGTCTAGAAATTTGAGAATTTGGTGAAAGTGAAATATGGCAGGCCAAATAATATTTTCAGATCTTGGAAGTTAAATTGGTGATTTGCTTTTTCTTTGCCCATCATGCAAAAGAAATAGTTGAATTCCCACAAACTGTTAACAATGAGCTTATTAGAAATGCAACGTACAACAAGATCATGGACCTTGGGCAACAGGCAAAATATGTCATTTTTATCAACAAGAGAAGTTCAAATAGGAGAAATTTAGGAAGAAGATTGGACAAAAAAACAAGTGCACATCTCATACTATCTAATCTGGAAATATCTTCACAACTGTAAGAGGTTTAAAAGTGCAGTGTGTAAAATTTAGTGGCATCTAGTAGAGCGGACTTGGCAGAAATGGAATATAATATTTATAAGTATGTTTTAATTAGTGTATAATCACCTGAAAATAAGAATTGTTGTGTTTTCGCTTTATATCTACATAGAGAGTGGCTCCTCTTCTATGTTGTACCGCCATGTTTCTACAGTAGCCCCAAACACTGGCTCTAGAGAGGGCTTTTTGCATTGTTCATGAGTTTTGCAGCCCCCGTAGGTTCTCCTACATGCTTGGGGAGGGTGAGGGATATTCAGTTTGTTGTAACTTGCAACCTCACTGCTTGATGCCACTAAATCCTATCGACTGATCCTTTAAGGTTATTTCCATTTTATTCCCATTTTTTTATTTGTATTCTATGGATCTTGAAATATATTGTTTGTCCCATTTAAACAATGTTTTTTTTTTTAATCAATTACTAATGATATAGATGTCTCAAGTGTTTGTGATTTGGCTTCCTTTTTGATTGGTTGTTGCAGCCTGTGGCTCTAAAAAAAAAAAAAAAGGGTGTTTTGTTTTTTGTTTTGTTTTTTTATACCTGATGAAGATCCATGACCGAAACTGTGCATTTCTAAGAAACTCTGACAGTGTAGGAATTAAACATTTCTTTTACTCCTTTTTGCCCACTTATAGTTTCTATTTTAGCTTTACTAAATATCATCATTTATTCTTTTTCACATTTATATCTTACAGTTAGCAATTCAAAATGGCATACAGTACGTTGAAACAAAATTAAATATGCAGTGCTTGCTGTGATATCTGATGGAATTTTCAGGGCGTCTGGTGCATGGACAAGATATCAGAGAACCTATGTTTATCTGAGAAGGACTTAATTTATATGCACGGTAGAATAATTATGACCTTTAACTTGTTTACAAAATATCTGGAACTCATAATCACATCAGATAGTACCATCCTGCCCCGCTCATTCAGTATTCACAGTGAAGCTTGCATGCATGTGTATACAGATGTGTGCAGGCAGACTCATTTACTCTCAAGTTTGGTGGGGGGTTTTTTTTTTTTTTGGTTTTTTATAAACTCAAAACTCTAGAAGTCGAGGGTGTTGCATATGCCGTATATTCGAAACCTGCACTCCTCATACATCTGGCCCTAGGTGTGTCAAAGCCGTCGTCATTTCTAGCTTGTAAATGTCTTGCTTTTCTTTTACGTCATGTTTTCCTTCCACTCTCCTCCGTTCAATCCAGATGTATTTTCTCTCATCCTTTTTGAGTGACAACCTTCACTTTCCTCATTTTACTCCCCCAGTCTTCCTCTTGACTCGCCCTGTCAGTCATCTGACTCTCTCACACAAAAAGTCTTGTTTTTTTTCCCCCCTCTGTCACAAACAACTCTGCTCTTACCTCGCTGCTATCATTCATGTCTTGTGCCCTTGAGTTACTGTCTGCTTCCGTCTGCAGCCAACCACCTCCTCCTGTTCTCTTGTCACTATTTTCATCCCATTACTCTTCTCTTTTTGTCCTGTTATGCCTTTTAAAGCTAATCACTAGACCCCACTGAATCCTACTCCACCTCATCTCTAAAGCAAAAATTATGTTAAAAGAGCTGTTAATAATCAGCCACAACTCCCCAATCTACCCACCCACCCAAATGTGTCCTCATTCCCTTCGTCCTTCCCAAAAAAAGTCGAGTTTAGTGAGGCGGAGGTTGCCTCCCAAGCATTTGAGATTGCATAAACATGATCCTATTTCCTCCTCAAGGTGGCAGTAGACCTTCAGGTATCTGCAAGCCTCAGTGGACTGGGCCAACATGTGCATGAGTACTTGTGTGTTCTGTAGACCTGATAAATGACATTTGCATTAAGTTACTTTCCCCCCTGTGAAATGGGAAATTCTCAGGGAACGACATATTCTATCATCCTTCGGTTTGTGTGATATTTTCCAAATTGAATATGTAAATAGCTACATCCTTTTTAATGGCTAACATAATGCTTTCTCATTTATAGTCTCATGGTTGGACTCTGCTGATAAACACAGCAACTATAACCTCACATAAATCAGATTTTTGCAGCTGTGTCGTCGCTATCCATCACAGAAAGTGAGCTGTTTTAATGTTGACGACTGGAACTCACTGACACGTACCCGCTACATGATTTGCACTCTCCAGGAAAAACAACAGGCTCTCCAAAGCTCTAGCCGCCTCTGCGCCCCCCCCCCCACAGCAGATCTGATACACAGGATCAAAACAGAGCTGTGTGAATTTTGCATGAATAAATCATTCACTTCTGTCTATCTCTTCATTTCACATTGTTTCTTTTCTTTTTCCTCTCTGATGTCCATCTCTATAGGAGTTTGAGAAGAGGAAGATGTTGTAAATTGTGCGAGAAGGCGCTCAACCTTTTACCCCCCTGCCCTGAAATTGAGATGAACAGCCTGATTCTGGAGGTGGATATGCCCTACAGTATCTGTAAATCCTGATTATTTCAACTAAAATGCGCACATAGTGTTTATATTGTAATTTCTGCCATGAACTTGTACCTTGCACATAAAGACGGAATAAATAATAGTGTCTTAATGGTATCCTAAAGAACTCATTGTACACTATGTAAGAGCTTTATAGATGTGTTTTCTTCCTCCATACGATGTTGACAGCTGAGGGAAGGATGCCATGGTAACCTTGGTGGTTTCATTCTGTTATACTCCTGCTGTAAGACGTATTCCATCACTCATTTCACTGGCTGTCCACCTGAATAAGAAAAATTTCTCATATCATTTTCCTGATGTGTTCCTGTTCCTGTGTGTGTGTCTATACTTTCTCATGGCATGTCTGAGAAAACAGATGTGGTCTGATTATAGAATGAGCTATTTATCCGTCTTCAGGTTTCTACCTTTTTTTTTTTTTTTGAAGCAACATAAGGAGCATAAAATTTCACACATGTAAGAGAAATAGACAGGGAGACAAAAGGTATCACATGTTGAGTGGTCATTAGGTTTACAAGCTATTCATCACCATGTGTGTGTCTATGCACAGTATAGAATCAATATCCAGATAAGGAGATAAGATGAAGATAGCTTTCATTAAGATGACCCACTTCTGAACATTTTCAAACTATTTTCTCAGTTATGTTAATTGACATTATTATAGCATATAGTAAACTCTATAATAGTACAATTATTTATTTAGTTGTGCTAATGTGGCTTATTAGCCTCTGTTGCTCCATCCACTTTGATTTAACCCACCTATTTCAGAGTATAAACTGCTCCAAATTTGCACACAGGTATGATATATATGATCTTTTTCTTTTTTTCCACCTTAATTTAACCAGGTAAAAAGTCTCATTGAGATTAAAATCTTTTTCAAGAGAGACCTGAGCCCTATTCCATTAAGACAGATAAAGGAAAATCCTGGTTTATTTTCACATGTCTCGCTAATTTAAGTGAGTTGGTTCTATTACTGTGGCTTACAGATTTCCCTGCTCAGTAACTAAGGTAACTTATACTGCTGAATTAGCCTGCTCCGTGGCGTATCTGTCAAACTTCATTTAGCTGTGTTTCAAAGAATTTCCAACAGGCTGAAACATAATCCTAAAAGACAGTTCCATAAGGTGTCTTTTCACGCTTGCATCACTTTTGCATCATGTCCATGTTCGGAAACATGAGTTCAGACCTTTTTGTCACAATGTGACCAAGCATGAATTTACATATTTAATTCCAAAGAACATATTAAAAAAATAAACAAGTTAAGAAAATCATGTCTAACCACTTTCACTGTCTTCAAAATCCAATAGGTTGTCATAGGCCTAGACTATATAAGCAGTGCATCTAAAGACCAGTTAACAACCAACTATGGCTCGTCCAATCCACATCAACCCTGTGGATGAAGGCGTTCAGATTCTATACAGAGCTTTTACACCACCAGTCCCAAGGGTCTTCAGAGACAGACGTAATCCACTGGGCTTCCCTGATGAGCATCTCTGGGAGAGGTACAAGTTCAGTAGGCCCAGTGAAGTAACCTATATAATAATAATGAAGATAATAATAATAATAATAATGAATAACTTCATTTGTATAGCACCTTTCATGCAAAAAAATGTAGCTCAAATTGCTTTACAACAAAAGAAATTACATGTACTAATTTCTTTACTTCAGGAAAGACATAAAATTAACATAAAAACGTAAATGTACATAAGAGGGAAAATAAAAACATTTGGATAATGTTAATAAACAAAGTGATACAAATGATACATAGAATGCATACCTCTGTGGTGCTGATTTGAGATTTAAGCAAAAACAAGTATTTTGCAATGTGTATCACAAGATGGAAGATGAAACCCACTGATACATAAAAGAGAATACATAATAATAATAAAGTCTGTTGGAATCAAACATGACAAGGCACACTCACTGTAGCCAAGCCTTGACCACTGTTCAGTCTGTCTGCATAGACCTGCATTTCTTTGCATGTGGGATATTCTTGTACAGTGTTGGTGATGCTGAAGGTCTTGCGAAGGCAACTGTATGACAGGAAACAAGAAGGTTATACCTTGCTGTAAAGCAGTACCTGAATATTTTCATTTCAAAGAATGAAGGAGGCATTTTATTCAGTTGCACGTATGTGACAGTTAAAATAAATGTAAAGTAGCCTACAGGTTTACAAGCCTCTGTATTAACTTAATCCCCTGCTTCAGGCTTCCCCATTTATTATAGGCACAATAGACTGCACCCATGTGTGTATCCAGACCCCATCTGGACATGTGGAGACAGACTATGTCAATCAGAAATCTTTCCATAGCCTAAATGTACATGTATGTCCTGGGAGCAGCTGTCCATACACTGTCAGGCAGAATAATAATAATTGGATTTGGATGAAATGTGCACATCTGTGATAATACATCAAATTAGATTTGCTGTTAACACTTGAAATCTAAATCCTGTTACCCAAGCATTTCACAGAAATGTCCATTACAATGTCATCCTTACACAAAGAAGTAACTGTACTGTACAGAGATAGTGTTTCACTTTACCTCATCAGCACAGATCAATGAATTAAAAAAAACAACAACAGGTATTTCATTTCCTAACCAAATGCAGTATGTCATAGCATTAACATGTAACTGCAGAGGGCCTATGCAAAACCAGATATGAAATCTTACACAATGTCAGAGCCAAAGCTCAAAATATTATTCTGGGATGCGAGACAAATGTTCAGATAATTCTGAACTGGATTTTACATTTTGAAAGACACCACTGCATCAACCCGTCTTAGTCATGCTGAGCAATTTTAAATTAATACTCTGCCAAGCAAAGTGTGCCACATCATTGAAGGTCACCCTCTTTGCTGTCAGATGATCTGCAATGGAAGTTGTCTCATATCCAATATTGAAGCAAAATGGCCTGGCTCTGTGCATGATTCAGGAATTTTTGGAGCATTATCAGTGGGTACGTTCACATGCACACTAATTCCACTATTATTCCAAATATGACAATATTCCGAATTCGATATGGATCATGTAAACAGCACCAAAAACACTCTGCAGTGTGGTAAACATCATGGGACAACCTAGGTACTGTAACTATAAATTTATAATATCAGTCATATCAATATCACTTATAAATATCAGGCAGCAGCTCACTAATGTTTTTCACCTTGCTGGTTTATTTCACTGCCTGCGGAGATGCGTGATTCCTGTTCCCACTGGAGCAGAGGAAAACCCTGAAAACCCTCTGCATGTAAACGGGAATATTAGTGGAATATTCATTTTCATTAGCCATGTAAACAGCTTGGTAGGGATATTGTCTTTTTGGAATAAGGGCAAAAAATGAATTATTTTGTGCATGTAAACGTCGTCACTGTCACAGAGGTTTGCACAAGGCAAAAGAATGTTGTTACTACCCAAGCCTTAGTTAATCCACTTGATCCTTAAGAATCCCATGTATATTTAACCAACACTTATTCTGTAGGGGAGTTTAATGGAGTTCTGCTTGGGGACAGATTCTATCCCTGTATGCCGTACTTGCTGACACCCTGCCCAGGACCAACAACAGAAGCAGAGAGGTCCTTGCCCACACAAAAACCAGAGCACAATATGAGATGGTTTTTGGCCAACTGAAATCTAGGTGTCACTGCCTAAAAAGCCTCAGGGTTACTCCAAACAGGGCCTGTGATATCACCATAGCCTGTGCAGTCTTGCACAACATTGCCACCCTACGCTGTGAGAGACTGCCCAGAATCTTGCTGGAGGAGCAATGGGAAGACAATTACCATGACCATCAGGAACCCATAGATGGATGAACTGTGAGGGACCTTCACAAAAATACTTATTTCAATTAATCTCCATTTCATTCATGGTTAATTTTGTTATGGAGTGAACCCTTATTTAAAAGCTTCGCATTTATAATTTAAGAAAAAAAGTATGCCAAAGTTGTTTGGAAGTTATTTATTCACTCATTTTGTTCAAGCTGTGAAGACAAAAACTAAATAAAGTCCAAATCATGACCTTCTGCTATGTTTAAATTTATACTCACATCCTTCTCTAATTTCTTTATCTCCAACTACAACTTTTTTAACTTTCAGCACTCAATGTCCAGTTTCTGACTTTCAGTGCCAATAAGCAGATGACACTTGTAAAACAAATGGACATCCTGTGAAAGAGAAAATGTGTCAAAGAGTAGGTGATTATATAGTCAGTAAGTAGTTGTTAGAGCAAAAGAAGAAATAATTGCATAAGATGCACAGTATTTTTACAAAATAAGGACTACTCACATATGGGTCAGGAAAGCCTTGGGCATCTTGAGTTGGGTAATCTAGCAGGCATATAGTGTCTCCACACACTGAAAGATATGGGCCTACCGAGACTGACACCTGTGGGAAACATAGTAGACAATACCTTCTACATATTGCTCCCGAACACCTTGGGGAATGATGTTTGATGACCCCCCCCTCTATTCTCTCTATTAGTGGGCGCCCCCAGTTGTAACTCAATGCTAGCTGCTCTGCGGGTGTGAGGTCCTGAGGTTTGAGGTCCCCCACCAGTAGCAGTGGCATCTGTCCTTTTTTTTGTGGTGGCTAAAATGGTACATATACAGATCGACTACCACTCTGGAAAATGTTTTTACACTTAATTTTCACTTGTCACCACATTCTTTTTTGGCTATTGAGATGGCCCCTGTTGAGATGTAACGAAGAATGAATATAGGCAAAGGGTTACCAGGACAGAAAAGGCTTCAAACACAAACACCTACACCATAACTTTAAACATACATCTTATATTATCTAGCCTGATCTGAATGTTCATTCAGAACATTCACCTATAAAACAATAGGTAGGCTAGTATAACTTCCTCCCTCACCTTGTTAATTACAGTAGTATTGCCCTTTTTGCTGATGACTCCTTTATATTTTTCATAGAGTTCCATCAGCGGGTTTGTTCCACTGCTGAGAAAAACACTGCTCTAGTTATCACTTCTTTTTGCAACATAGTATCTACTTTTCAACAATCGCCTGTTCTGGGCTGCTTATGTACTCCGCACACAGTGCAAGATTGTTCAAACCTGGTTTGAGTTGATGTGGACAAGACACGGCTAAATTGTGTTAATGGAACGGCTTGAGCCCTAAGTGAAAGTCAACGTTAATTCAGGCTTTTTCAATTAAGTGCAGATTTCGTTAGTGGCGTTGATGGAGTACCCCACTGGCCAAGAGAGCAGCATAAACATACAGTAGTTACAACAATAAATACAAACAGATGAATACCCTCTGTCACACACTACAAACAAGTGAACACAATTTAATATGCAATACAAGATTATGGACAAAATCCAGTTAAGATGCATAAACCGGTACAATTTTCGAAAACTCTCCGCAAAAAATTTAGAATTTAATCCTTTAGAATTGACTTAAACTCTCTAGTAGTAATCAGCTCTGACAATATCAGGTCCTTCTGTATGTTGTTCCAGGAGGGAGAGGCAGCGTACAGACTTATGGTTATTTTGCTACCATTTTACAAGCTTGCTATCTCTGAGAGGTTTTATTCCCCTTCAATAACATGTAATTTAAAATCCCAAGAACAAAATGGCAGGGCCCAGAGAGATGCCAGAAGAGCTATGGTGACTAACTAGTGCTAGCATGTTTCCAGCTTGCTAGAGTTATGTTAACGGTTAGCTTGCAAGCTACATTAGTCAACCAACTAGCCCCGCAAGTAGTCAGAACATCATTGACTAACTTCTAGAAGAATATGTTTCACAATATTTCACATGAGTGAATTTGGCTCTGCCACTTCGTTGATGTGACTTGGTCAATTTTCAAACAAAAATGCTCAACTTCACTAATTCGAGCTTCTCAAATGCGAAGATTTACTACTTTTTATTGGCTTCTGTAATTGGACACTGTTTATTTTTTTATTACTGAAGTTCATTTAGTGCACTTTATCAAGCCTCACTGTTATATGTGTTACACCTGTCCGGTATACAGTACTGTTCTTAACCCTCTTTAAGTGTCACATTTTTTGAGAAAAACAAAGTCAGTATTGGAAACTAAAATGGAAAATTACAACAGGCATCTCGCGCTGTAAACATGCAGCACAGTTTCAACTCAGCCTCTAATTAAGACAAATCTACCAAGCCCAATGAAAAAGCTATAGGTTAAATTAACACCTCATTACTGTACACAAATGAAATTAGAGCTACTGGGGGGAAATGAAAGGGGAAGATAAGGTTACGGTTGGTTTTGCTCCCACAGAATTTTTTTAAATTAACGCACTAGGAACAAAAGTGTGTAATGAAGCATATAATGCCCTACACTGGACATCTCTACAGCCTGTTCTTATCTGCTCCACAGCAGTCAGCCAAGGCAGATTATTCTGGGTACACATTGTTAACAATTACTTTTTAATCTGCATTAGCGAATTAACATAATGACTGACAGTGGAACAGAAAGCTTATTTGTTTAGAGGCTCAGAAGTTCTTCTCCTACTGAAGTTGCCAAGCTGTATTCTGCTTTGATTGGACTTGTACACAAGATGTAAAGGAGGCCAACGTTTGCCTTCTGGTGGTGTTTAGCTGCTTTTTTTTAGCATTATGCAACTTCAGAGCAATTAATTGCAGGTTCAAAATGAAACTTACTTATAGTGTCACCAAACTTGTGCTGAACATCCCAAATGACTCCAAAAAGAAGTTTTTCATTGGTTTGGGTGATTCGCAAATATGTGGAACTGAGGCAGATTAAGACAGCAACATAAAACCAACCATAAACAAATAAGTGTTTTCTTCTAACTCTGGGACAGAATACCAGGTGTTTTGTGGTTATCTTTAGAGAAATTGTGAATTATTAGATACATATTTATCACATGGGTTTTCAAATCAGTGTTGACCATTCCCACAGCAGGTGGTACTCTCTGGTAAATCAATAATCAATGACAACATTTATTATTATTATCAAAATATTTAAAAAATGCACTTATATGTTTACAAATTTGAAAACATCCATTGTGTTGGATGAACAGTACTATGTTCTAATTCTAACCTTGATATGAAATGTAGTGTGTTCGCATTGGAATATTAACAGAATGAAGTCAGTGTGCATACTAAATCCACCTGATAGACATTGGAGTTTGTTGTTTATGCAGACTGTTGTCTCAGTTGTCTCACAATGCAATACACAGAGGAAATCGAGAGGGTACTCACAGCTGCAAAACATAAAAACAAATTGCAGATCATGGCGGAACAGCTCCAGGAACATAAACATATTCATAAACATATTTCTTTGTCTTTATGATGTTAAATGGACAGTGGCATTCAAAGGCCACAGGTTTACTCCGTTTGCATCATCATAAATCTCTTACTGTAAGTTCAAAATGGAAAAATACATTGAGTTCATTTATAATAACTGCAAAAACAGTATATTATGAAAATTGGTATTTAATATATTGTATATTGTATTAGCATTAGTACATATGATGAAATTGGGACATATGCCGCTTTCACATCATATGTGATGGATGGTGGAGACAGCAAAGATTCCCATGTTTTCATCATGCTAGTGTTCAAGTCATCGGATAACTTGAGATGGTTGTATGATTGCAAAGTTGGTCTTGTGACTATTGAAAACATCATGAATTGCCAGTAGACTGTACTGAAGCACTATTTTTAATATTAAATATAGGTTCAATTACCTTGAACAACGGACTGTATTGAAGTATCCATATTTGTTTGCCTTTTGAAACACTATATTATTGACTAGAAAAATGAATTTCCCAGTTGTAATTAGGACTTGTTGATGTTGATGAATGTTATTTACAAGTCAGAAACAGGTATTAAAATATTTCTGATATGGCATGAAAACAGCAACAGGGTCAATAGGATTATTCAACTATTTGTTTGTTATATACAAGCGTATGTAAGGCCCTAGTGAAAACAGTCTGACAACAAATAGACTACTGCATACATGTATGGCAGAAAATAGAAAAAAGAATGTTTTATTTTTCCATCACATGCATGACAAAAGGAAATATGATCAAGCCCACTGCTTTAAAAAGATGTCATTTAGTGAGGACGTACTGTACCTCCGAGTAGTTTAGTGTCTGCCTTAAAATGGAGATGTGTGTGTGTGTGTGTGTGTTTGGTGAAATGCCGATCATTTTAAATTGGCCTGGAGTTGAGTGCACACAGTTCATTTCAGGACTACTTTTAACTTTTTAACATCTTGACAAGTGCACTTTGAATTATCAGTGGAAGTAGCTGTTTGGAACACAGTCCACATTACCACTTTCAACCTTCGATTTTACCAACAAAGCACCACTGAAGACAGGTGTACTCCATTTTGATGTCATCCTTTTGGCCAAACGAGCTGGAGACCTTGAGCTGAAAAGTAATTCTGTCTGACCAAAGAGTTAACTCTATTTATAAATCCATGAATGGTGGACTGAGACCCCCAACCACAGACCTACAGCAAAGGCCTCATTACCAGACTTCAGCCGAGTCAATCGTCTGAGTTGAAGACACAAGAATATTCCTCAGAGCAGACGGCAGTCCTAATGAACTCAACAGGGTACTCTGCAAGTGCCCTTGCACACGCTGCAACACCTTATGACTAATGTATGTAAGGAGAAGTTGAACAGCGCCGAAGTGCCCAGCATGTAAATCAGTCATTCAATTAAACGGTTGCTAATGAAACGGACAAGATAAATCTTGTGTTAAGAGGAAAGAGCTTTTTTTTTCTCCTTAATTTCAACAGTGTTCAGGGATGAGTAGAAGCTAACATGCTGTGTATGGTGCGCCATTAGCAATGCTATTGAAATAGCAACAGTAGCACAGGCTGCCACCTGCCAATTAAGATAATTATGTTTCTGTACCAAAAAGATGTGTGATCTGGAAGCTGCACAGGTGCAGATTAGATTTGTTGCCCTGGTTTGTTGGCAGCAGCCCTCAATGAAGTGCTCATCCATTCAATGTCACATATTGCTCTTTTTTAGCTGGAAAGTGCCGGCAATCATTGTCAGATTGTTTTATTGATACCATTGATCCTACCTGATGCTGCAAAGTCTGGTTGGCACAGTCTCCATTAAAGCGTCGGAGAGCAGCTGTAAGGACAAGAAATAAAACCAAGGGGCTTGACAGTAGCAATTTGCATGAGGCCGTATTGTTTTAATAGAACCACTGACTGGAGATTGCTTTGGGAATTGAGGGCAAGAATGAGGACAGAGGAGGGGATGTGTAGGGATCTTGGAACAGAGCCCCATTCTTTTTTTCCAAGTCAGCTGTGGATTGGTTTCGTCTTCAGACAGAGGAAAGGTTTTATTTGTCTGGCTTATGATGATAGAAAGACACAAGACTATGTTTCATGCCGGAAAGGAGCTGCTGCTTTTACATAATTGATGCTTTGATGAATTTGTTCATATTATTGACATCTATTCAATGACAAGCATGAATAGAGCAGCCTTGTGTTTAGTTTTCAAATAATCTTTTGCTTTGAGTTTTATGTTTTTTTCACCATCACTTTCTGACATAGCACCGATAAAGGAGTACTCCAGCAATTTAGTGTTGCATTTTCATGAAATTGGAAGCCTTGTGAGAGACAGATTTTTAAAAAGCATTATCAAAATTTATGCAGCAGAGGCCGAGGTATCTTTTCTTTTAGTCCCTAAGAGTTCCAAAAACACTGAATCATACAATACCCATTGTGCAATTTAATAACATCTTTCATTAAACCTTCCTTTCTGTTACTTTTCAAACGCTGTGCCTCCAGTTTGTTTATAACACAGGTTTCTGTCAAGTGTCAATTGTTACTCAAGATAACCCTGATGACATCATTAGGGGTTATTTTCTCAGACTTGATAAAGCTCCTTCAGAGCTGCACGAAACATTATACAACAGGCTGAGTAGCTCTCTCTATGACAAATAAACAGACCTCTATGTTTAAAATTGGAATGCACAGTTAATAAAGATTATTAATAAAAATAATAACAAAATGAATGTGTTAATAAATTAGTTAATATGCTTTACAGATCTGTTATAAGCCATAAATAGCCAAAAACTAAGGTTTATCAAAACTTTTTTTGGCTTCATTTTCTTCTGCTGCTCCTGCCATCCGTTCTATCAATTAATGTCACTAATAATCCATCTTTGCACAGGAAAACTACAGCAAACAATAACTTATTAACATTTATAATTGCAGACGACGTCTGCTGTTGGCTTATTAGAAAGTGTGAAATCTGTGACCCTTTATCAATTAGAGACCTTTTGAAGTGAGCTAGGCTACTTCGTCTGGATGTGCGTGGGTGGAAATCTCTTCACACGACAAGGAATCTTAAGCTTATGAACTTTACTTAACTTGGGCAGGTGAGCACAGAACATACAGATGTTTACATCAGTGAAGGCAGTTAAGATGGGTTGTGGACACAGAATAAGCAAGCTAGCACTGTCCATGAGATGAGCTGTGAGCACCGTTCACCCTTAACTAACTCTTGTAGAATCTTGTTATGCTTCCCATCATGTCACGCTCACTGGCCAATCAACATGCTACATTTAGCAACAAGCAACACATTTTGTAAGAGGAGGGAGGGGGGACAAACTTATCTATAGTGAATTGTCAGTATTTTTTTAACAACCCAACAGTTATTCCATTTCAGTTTCATCAGCTTATTTTTAGGTTTAATTTTACTCCTTATATGGTTGTCTTATAAATGGCATATAAATTATCTACAGTATTAGTTAATGAGTTAAGCTTTTATAGTTATAGCTTATAAAGCCTTTACAAAGCATGTTTTACCAGAAAGTGACATTGTATTTTTCCTCTCAGCAGAGAAAAGGTGTGTATTTGAGGAAAAGAAAGAATGAGTTTACATGTGTCTCCATTGGTGGTCATATAATGACTGCAATGGTGAGCACACATGCTGGGTTATCATGTCCCACCAGTTGGTGCTGTGACTCCTCATCAGGATTCCCCCTGTGGGAATGACAGCAGTGTGGCCTAATCCCGATGAGAGATAGGTTTTGATGTGCTGGGGTATATTTTGTGATATGAACACAGGCTCCCTTTAGTTCAGTTGTCAGCCACAAATGGTGTTATAGGAACAAAAATAGGAACAGGACTGACAAGAATATGAAATCTAAAAAGCAGAATTAGACTTTGACAGGACTATTACAATTCCTATCGCGTGTGCCTCGGTATCATTTCATGAACAATCTGCCCCCAACATTACCCTGTCCCATCATCTTTATTAATGCCAACATTTATTCCTTTTTCTTCCAGTTAGCCAAAAACACAAAACCATGAGCATGCTTTCATAGAACTACTCATTCCTGTTGTGCATTTCACTGAAGCTGAAATGTGCTGCAGAGGGATGCATAATGAATATAAGTTCATTTGATCCTTTAATGTTTATCTAAATTTCAGTTTACAGGTTTGTTTCTCATCAGCCAAGAGGATGGATGTATCTCTTTACGTGTCATGATTAGCAGCTCCAGGCGTTGCCTGAGGACAAGAGATGCTGTAGAACATGAGGCACATTGTAAAGTGCATTAATCCTTCAACTTTAAAGAGATAAACGAAATAGCTCGGCCCTCAAAAGGACCTGTGGAACTTGTGTAGAAAAGCTTTTCATGGCTTTATTGATCGACTTCTTGTTGCTGTTTGGTGGACATTTAAAGCTGAGGCCGACCCTTTCACCCGCTCTCCAAGCCCCCGTGGGCTGACTTAAACACTGTCTGCACTGATGATAAAGATATTGTAACTTCTATTTCACCAAAAGGATGGCAGGGATGAAGAGGATCATTACTGGTAAGAGCCACCTCGAGTTGGCAACAGCTCCTGATTGATATATTGATCGCAGCCATGGAGTTCTTCGTAGCACAGAGGTAGGTTTGTGCTTTTGATAAGAGGAAGATTGAAGAACGTCGCATTTTGCCGCATAATGGCTTCCTAACAGCCTAGTGTCTCATCAGGTGGCAGTGATCTCCTCCCGCAGCACATTCAGTCCTTTATAGCAGACTGCTGTGGAGAACCTCCTCACTGCTGCATATCCATCATACCCCAAGTGAACACAACAGATCTAGTAATGTTAGACTTAACACAATTTAGGCTTTTCTCTGTGTTGTGCCTTTATCAAATTTAGAGTCAGTATAGGTTCAGTAGGGAGTCTCTATGGGCAAGTTGATAGGTAGACAAAAATCCAAAGAGGAAACAGCTCCTGTATAACAACACTTTGGAAAAAGGCTGAGAGAAAATCTCCTGTGATTTAAAGGTCACTGGTTTGATGCCTGCAAAAGGAAGAGAATGGGAGCACTTTCATTGGCCTTAAACCCTAAAGGGAGTCTTATAACACCTCCTGGTAAAATATAAGTGAGCAGTAACTGACACAGCAGTTTGGACTCTGGTAGAATTCAGTTTGCTTGTGAGTGTTGTGTATGTCTCAGGATAGCATGGAGGAAAAATTAAGTATGGCAGGTGGTGGCTCCAAAAATAAAAATGATTAAAACATTCCAGTCTCTCACTGTATGTTTTCCCTACATATAGCTATCCAAGCTATACCTGGATCACCTACAAAGTGAACAACTGGCATGATCTTTAGACCCTCAAAAGCCCCAGGCTCATTGTGTGGTAATATGATTTGGGGTAATTTGATTTATTCTAACTGTGTTTGGGATGATATGGTCTACTAAAGCATATTATCAACTGACATGATAAGGGGTTTGAGGTGGGTCCTGCCTTATCACCTGGTCTTTAACATTTAATGCTTTCTTTACATGAGAAGATCAATACCAATCTCATGTCTGTGCGTCATGTACAGAGATTGGCAATTAGCCTAGTTTAGCATAAAGATTGGAAGTAGAGAGCACAAACAACAATGTGAAAATGACTATTAGTGGTATTAGGGGGAGTTAAATGCAGTAACTATGATATCAATTCACATCTACTACAGAACTCTATTAGCTACTGGAAATTAAGACACCTGTGATTTTATTTTTGTAAAGTTGAACAAAAATGAATTTGTCAGCACACAAAACCAACAGTTCCCATGAAAAATTACCAGTGCAATGCTATGTCTTTTGGTTTCTTGCATATTCATGACCACCAACACTCTTCTAATGTCATTTTTTCAACTTTTTCGATGTATTACTGCAGCCACTCACCAATGAACTGACCTCTTCTGTTACACTAGTGACATTTAACTGGTAAAGGTCTAGGGCTTATTGGAAATGGTGTTCCTTAAAGAAGCTAAAATGACTGAATGAATATATAAAATGAATATTTTTCATAATAGCAATGTATCAAAAGACAATGTGTAATGTGAGAGGTGTCACTCGTAGTAATGAGCCTACAGAGAATTACCATACGACTCTGCAGCTCCTCTTGATTTTATGGAAATTTATAGAGTTTTGGTTCATTATTTAGCTGCCTGACCCCAACTGTTCTCTGTTTTTGTTACTCTCACTCTCAAGTAATGTTGTAACACGTTACTTTTGCTGCTAAGTAATGAGTAAAAAAGCAATGTAATTACTTTTACACTGAGTAATGTGTAATCAGTAATTAATTCGAATTTTCAAGTAACTTGACTAACACCGGTGACGAGTAGTGTAAGGGATTACAATTTGAAATTTACTAATTATATTACAGTTAATACAGTTAGTCCCAGTAACACTCATTTACTTTTACACTTGGGGGTCGGTGTGCTCGCTGTCTTACTGGAATTAATGGAAGGTTGATATCAGTGTGGTCTCTGTGTTCAGATGACAGACTGCTCCGGACAAGGAGATCTGTGACTCGCGGTAAATCCAAAGTTGTCTTGTTCACATGTTGTGTAGGAAAGCCTGAGCTGCAGCCACCCTTAATTGGTAATTAAGTCAGAGCCAACCAGTGACTGATACACACAGTGGTCAGATGCTTAAGCTTATTCCTGCTGTCCTGCCTCATTGTGTGCATAAATGACACAACTGTAAGTACTCATTAACCTTTATACCTACTACCATATTTCAATTAAAAGCCGGGTCTCCGATAATGGCCGTGGGCGACACAAACAAATAAAGGCCAGCCCCAAAATCAGGCTGGAGAAAAAACAAGGGAGGGTAAACTCCTGGTGCCTGTTATATAATGTGAATGCTAGTTAAGCATAAATAGCAGTTATCTGGATGTAACTTCAGCTCTATGAGTACATGCATAGCCCTCTAGCCAGCTGTCACAGATAGGTGAGGAGGAGGAGCCATAATATCCTTTAAATACAGAGATAAAGGCGCATATTTTAATAATAATAACGATAGTGACACTACATGAGCATAGGTAACCAGGGTAACTTGGATAAGCCACTGAGCATACATCCATGAGCGTGCTACCCACATGCTACAGCTAAGTGGTGCACTGCCAAAACATTCCAGGTGGAACTCAAGCACTAGAATTATTGTTCCACACGTTGGAGTAAGTGGATTACCAGTAATGCAGTAACAAACATTTAACAGAGCAAACGGAAGCAGATCAGAAATCAAGGAGGCTTCATACTAAAATATGAGCAAATATACTTATCAAACAGAGGGAATTAGAAATAAAGGCCTCTCTCTAATATAAGTCTGCTGCCAATAAAGGTCTGATACCCTCTTCAGTTGAGGTAAATAAAGGCTGCGGTCACTATTAGAGGACATACAGTATTTGAAGAATTCACTTAATTGCCATATTTTGTCATGAATAAAATCCTTTCCCTGACTCTTTGACTAGAGTCATTCCATAGTATTGCCAACCAAGATAAGCGTTTCCTGAGGTCTCCCTCCTCAACATGTGTGTTCTTTGCTGGCTTGCTAACGTTAGCCACGGGTAGCCGACTCCTACATTCAGGAGTCATCTGACATGTGTAATGTGTTATCAGTAATTGATTATGATTTTCAAGTAACTTGCCCAACACTGTTCATTAGTGAGCTTTAGTTGTGAGTTGTGAGTAGTGAGTTGTTGGTAGGCATATTTTTCAATTTTAGAGAGAGCCCAGCTAGCTGTTTTGCTCTGTTCCCTGTCTTTATGCTAAGCTGGGCCAGTCGCCACTTTGCTCTAGCTCTGTAACACACAAAACCGAGGTCGGTGTCGATTTTCTCATCTTACTCTGAAACTAAGTGAATATTTCCCAAACATTTCCAAAATGCTGAACTATTCTTTTAAGTCCTGTTTCAGCTCATATTGTGCTTACATGGTAAATATTCCTAAATTAATTTGTGTTCAGTCAAATTACAACACAGCAAACCTCGAACACACCTGTTAATGTGACACCCGATTCTTGCTGTATAAATCTACTTGCTGCAGCCATAGACAAGTAAAGTGATTTTTATTTGAAGCATACACACCACCTAAACCCCTTTGAATTCCTTTATGTCAGACACTTCTCTACATTATAAGGCCAGCATCTAAGCCTCTACACTGGAATCAAACACCAGACAAAGGTGATGTTGCTTTTTCTTTGCATGGATATAATTTCAGAACAGCTTTAGTCGAGATAGTCTGATTTCACTTTTGTCTTTATCTCACATAAGTCAGCTTTGCTGCTATATTCTAACTGGTTTTATAAAGCCCAACTTTGACTCACAGCTGCTGAAAATGACATACCTTTAGAATATACAGCTTTGGATTTTTTTTTCTTTTCACTCTTATTTATCTTGGGAAAGTCGGCTGAGCGTGCTTGCTCTTTTCCAGCTATGCCCTGCTTAACATTCATGGTACAGTTGCACACATTCACGCCTGGGAGCAGCTCAGTACAGCCACAGTCTTCAACTGTTGACCAGTGAGCGGCTCCAGTTGAGCAGCCGAGGTTAAGTGTCTTACTCAAGGGCACCTGGACGAAAATAGTGACAAGCCCTCTAAGGCCTGTCATGACCCTCGCCTGTTTACTTTTCTTTCATGTAGCATCTTGTAAAATAAATACACATGAATACTTGAGGGAAGGACAGTGAACATTCTCCAACCCCCCAAAAATTAATATTAATATAATTTTAAGTTCTTGCAGAGGGTAGACTATCTGCTTGATGTTTGCGACCCTAGAAAACCTCCATATTATTCTCTCTCAAGCACATCTGTTTATTTATCTTTTTCCCCCATTGCTCTGCATATCTGCCATGCTGGTACTCTCCCTGAGGTTTTGAGCCAAATTTCTCACAACAGCAACTGCAATAATCATCTCTATGGTAACTCATTGAAAATGCTTTGCTGCCTTCGAAGCAGAGAGGACAACAAGCGAGCGCAGGAGGGGGGGAGCGAGACAGGCTCAGAGCTTTTCATTTCATTTTCAGCTGTTTTCCAGCCATCAGTTATTCATCCATTTTTAAGTCCATCACTCACACTCACTTAAGAATCCCCAGATCACATCAAAAACGGAATTGGGTGAATGTTATTTTCCTGCCAATCCTTCTCTATAAATAAAAAAAGGGAGGCAAAAAATCCAGTTGTGCTGTCAAAAATAATTCATTCCAATAACATGTCGCGACTTCTTCATGTCTGAAAGGAGAGGTAGTGCTGCTTTTGCCTTCCAAGCCAGCCTGTGTTTATCAATAGCAGTTAGAGAGAAAATATACGTTCTGCTGGTTTAAAGTAGATGTGCTGTCATGTTTTAGGACGGTGCATTTGCCTCGTAAATATCTCACGCTCACCATCAATCAGCTGGCTAGTTCTAGTCAGTTTTACATTCTGGTCTGTTGTTGAGATATAGGGCTGTAAGTGGTTGTGCTGGGGTCACAGATGAATAATCTATGTGTCCACTAAATTCTGCTTTTATCCAGCTGGGAAATGAATACCAAACCAGCAGTGCTCAGTGAGGTGTGGGACTCAAATCCCTGGCTCTTTACTTTTATCTTTTGGTGCAAATATTTGTCTCATGAATTTCTCTGCCAACTGTTCCAAGAGATATTATATCCCAAGATAGAGCATAGGTTCTACTCGACATTTATTTAAATCTTTATTATCAGTTCAACCTCTCCCTAAAGCTCTTAGCTCAGGGAGTATTGGATTCATATGTTTGCTGTTGGAATGTGTACAGAAGGCTTCAGTGCTTTCTCCTGGTGTGAAATGTATTCGTCTGCAAGGAGTCTAACGAGGGGGCTGCCTATGCTACGTGTTGGTTCAATCTCTGAATGTATCACTCTGCTAAGATTAATTAGTGCTGCAGGTCTGACTTAAAGGTCGCAGCCTGGGGATCAGTCAATAGGGCCATAGCTGCCTTGGGACATCTCTGGACAAATTAAATGAAAATGTAAGGATTGAACAGAATAGTGGGAAGCATCCGGGTGCTTGCGGGTTAGATAAAGGATGTCTGGACAGTTGAATCTTTCCACTTTTGTGTTATTATTTTTAATGTATGGAAGTCCATTTGTGTCACAAAAAGAAAAAAGACAGACGAATCGTTATGCATAATTAAAATAAATATGCTCATGGTATATCAAAATTATGAGATATCATAATTTTAACTTGGTAAGTGATAATTGACCATTTGCTAAACCCCTCCATTGAACAGCGATTGTCCAGTTACTGTAACCAGCACAGTGTGCACAGGGCCACAGTAAGAGCTATACCTAAAGAGCTTGGAGGGTGGTGTCTTTTTTATCATCTTCTCAAAACCAAAAACACAATAGTAAAAATGTAAGGAATATATTAAAGAGTGTTTAGAATGTTAGCACACCTGAATAACTAGCTTATCACCAAATATGGTTGTGTTTCCAAGGCCAAGGAGTACATCATTAGCTAAACATTACAATATTTTGGGGGGGTTATAGGTTATGTTAGAAAAAGCCCCATTCAGTGGATCAGCACATAGGAACCAGTCCTGGATGATACTATTACAGTGTCTATAACGTTAACAACTCTGGCCTGCTGTTTATTTGATTTGGGAAGTGTACACTCCATCAACTCCAGCTAAACTTGCTGAGATAGGGTTAACTTCATTGTCGCTCATAGTCCTCATCCTCAAAGCCTTTTCTCTTGTAAAAGTGAAAATAAAAAAGTATCTAACCTGGTTGCTTGTCCATGTTTGTCCATATTTTTCTACAATAAACTCAACATCCAAACAGGGATTAAGTAAGAATGAAACAGTCTAAACTTACCATTTTCCTTATTGCATTATAATACTAGTGTTAATTAAGAACAATGCTGCTGCTTTATTTCCATGTTATCATCAACAGAAGGCTGACAGGCATAGCAACACCACAATTTTTACTATCTCATAATTTTGACTTATGTCAATTTAAAATGCCCAACTTTTCATGTTTTTTTTTTCTTTTCTTGGCAGAAATTGGCTCCTATAAATTACTATTGTGACTGTCTTTTTTGTATAATGATGCAAAAGTAACATTCTTTCAGCTTCTGCTCTGCCCATCACCTGGCATTATAATATCATAATGATGCAGGAGAAAATGTTTAGCTCCCAAGTCCCTATCTGTGCACCTCTTCCGTAACACTGAAATCAAAAGACAACTCCTATTCTTCGAGGTACATCTCTTGGTCTTCGAACCCTCTTTACTGTGTGTTTTCTCATCATTTCCTAGGAGACAACAAACTTTTCCCCTGTGTAACAAACAGTTTTGACCCAGTGTGTCTCGCCGGGTGCTGAAATTTTCTGGATATTCCCCCTCCTGAAATGTTACATCTACACCACAAACGGAAAATGCGAGCATCGTTTTCAGGCGTGTTAAACAAAACAGGCTAATTAGGATGGCTGGCTACCTCTCACACTGCGTTTTAATTTGCTTCTCACAGTGCAGAGATTCTGTTCCACTTTACAGTTTGTTGACTGCCAATATGTGGGAACAGACTAAAATGCTGACATCGGAGAGGGACATTAATAAGGATATCACTTCTGCTACCCTGGGCGCCCACATCTAAATAATGGCATTCAAATTGTACATACTGTGATCTGCACAACACTCTGTTGCAGACCCAAGCAATTTGAAGGCAATCAGACAGTGACTAGAGAGCAGTACTCTGATTAGATAACTATTACCATGATACACGATTGGTTGTGCAACACTGGACTCTATCTTATGCATTTGTCCCAATCAACCTACAATAATGTGTTGACATGCATTAGAACAGCTGGCGGCATTACTGGATTCCTCATACTCCCACAGAGGAGCGGATAACAAGACCAGAAGAAGAATGCTGCAAAGAGCATACAAAATGTCTTCTGCTGAATAAATGACAGCCTGCCCTGGAAGTGACATGAAGCTTCACACATACCAGGAGGCACAAACCGTTAGCAGAGTGCGAAATGGAATGATGAAGACATATTTTGTGTTGTGGGACTCAAAATTACAGTTTGGGGGAGCAGGGGAAGAAAAAATGGGAGGTAGTGGGGAGGCTTTGGTGTGTGGGTATACAAGCAATGAGCATGAATTGTGAATGAGCAAGTGTCTGAGCTGAACACTTGCATAACAACTTAGCTGAGAGAGATATCCGGCTCACTGAAACTGAAAGGGATGCGCTCAGTGTTTCTGAAGACATCTTGTCGTAGTTCGAATTAAAGGATGAGAACTTGGCATGATTACGATTTACCCATTAAGGTTATTCATAAATTATTGAATGTTGTCATGAATACCATCCTCTAAAAATACTAGGACCTCTGGTATATTAATTTTTTAGTTTTACAGATGCAGATTACCTGTTCTAAACAGGGAAATGAGAGGTGATGTAGGAGAACTGCTGAGTGATGTACTGAAGTGTCTCTTCATAACGACTTTATCACCCTGCTAATTAACCATTAAAAGGGAACTATTGTTACTGTTTCCATTAGCGCACTGTTATGTTTGGTTCTAAGAGGAAACTTAAAGCAGAGCTGAGGACAGAAATGCAATGTGATCTTGTCCTTTTCATTTCTGGCACAATAAGACTATTCTTACACGTACAACTGCAGAAACTGTGGCATTATGAAGTCATGTCAGTGAAAGGTACAATACACTGGAATATACAGTATTATCAGTGTTGTAGTACAGAATGGCTCTGATTATCTCTCTGAGTTCGGTAGACTTTTTGAAGAGGAGACAGCAGGAACCTTCAGGGGCATTAAATGCAGTAGAGATTAACCAGTGTCTTTTACAGTTGTTACAGTCGTTGCTAATGTGATTTTTAACAGTATACAAAATACTCCATACGTTAGAGAAAAATATGAGAAGCTGACATCCATGGTATCATAAATTTTGAATCATGGAGACCTTTTCTTGAGTTATTATACAAGTACTATTGATTTGACTCAATGTTGTTCTTGCTGAGCAAACTTCATCAATTGATGAAGCTCATTTGATATGATTGCAAGCTCCAGAAAAGCAACAGTACTGAATGGACCTTGTGGTGAGGCTGTTTTCTCATGGTCTGCACTTCAACCACTACGCTAACTATTAGAAACTACTATTGCTTCCAAGCTCAAAATAAAATTGAACCTCAGCTTTTAAACCAACATGAATGAGAAAAGTTAAAAGTGCTTCAAAAAACATAAATTTAGACATCTACAATTCTGTGACATTTGACACAAGTTATCATAGAGTTGCCCATCTGCAGATGAAGTTCAGGTGATATGATTGAAATCTCCAAAACAGCTTCTAGATGGACCTTGTGGTGAGATTGTTTTCTTGACTTGTTTTTCTTCATTGTGAGCAAAAGCAAACTACCCTACAGGTATACCTGAGTGTATAGATACACCAACAAAACTGTCATATCACTTCTCCCCTTACTTTCAGCTTAGTGTCGTCTGACTAAGCTGTACTGTTTAGGTGTTTTTTTCTTAAAGGTTCTGTGAATTTGGCATTTAGCATTGATGAGTGGTGATGGTTGGACACAGAAAGTGTGTTTTGATATGATGACAGTTTTCCATTTAAAATGAGCAGTGTGGTATCGGCTGTGGGGGGCAGCAGCATTCCTTACAGCAACAATCAGAACTCTGCAGAAAACTGGATGATCACGCATAATGTTTTCTTTGGTACATCACCCAGGTAGATCATCAAATACAAGATCAATCAATAAAAAGCGGTGCATTATATTTTGTTTAGAAAGTAATCAACATAATCAAAATCTATCACAAGCAGTATTGCATTAATATTATTGACTCTGCACTTATTAGAGCACCTTAACAAATGCTCTCTTCACACAAATACTTTAATCTTACAGAATAATGTTTTTGTAAATGTATACTTACAGCACAATATGAAAAATGTCCAACAATGAGTGTTCTAGTAAGTCAGGCAGCACAGAAAGCACATGTTTCCCGCTGGCACAATTTCAATCACTCAGACACAGAATACCTGCCACCATAACTGCTGGAAACAGCAGCCTCTACATCCCCCTTCTTCTGACAGCAACATTTCATGGGAATATATTTATGCTAATAATACAGATTTTGACTTGAGGTCACTCTAGATTATCTCATGCAACTACTTAAAGTAGAAAAACATTGCACATTATTCATGTGTGATCATATGACTTCAGGAGGGTTATTTAAGGACATTATAGATTTTTTCATAGAATTCCCTTTCTGTTTTGAAGCTTTTAGAGTGTGTCCTCTTTTTTTCAAGTGTACATAAACTTAGTTTCTTCTTCTTTACAAGGTTTGCCCTTTGGTGGGTACATAAGTGATGCTGGAGAAATGCTTACTCCTGAATCATTTAGCACGTTTTGTGGATCAATGATCCCCCGACTTAGGAGATGCCTATTGGATTGATGTTTCCCTGAGCAACACTCTGAGTAAATATATCTGCATTCATTGAGCTGCCCTGCTCAATCACACTACTTTGGCTGCAGCACTACAAGATAGCTTGCACCCAGAGGGAGATACTGGCAGACTTTGTGAGGCGTCTTGCTGACTGCTCAAGTGCCTTTATCTGTGCATTTCCTAATGGCATAGTGCTTGCACAGACTTTTATGTTAAAAAAGAGATAATGTTCAAAGTTGTTTTTTTTTTCCCTCATGACTTAATTAGTGATAATTACGCCAAAGAAGTGAATGTTTTCAAACTTGTCCTGACTCTTCAGTTATTCTTTTAGGTTTGTTGTGACTGAAAACTTCATGAAATTGATCCCAGTTCTGTGAAAGTGCTTTTGTATTTGAATCTTTTAGCTCTGTCATTTGTAGCTAGTCTATCATTCATGTACTGGAGTTCACGTATGACTTTGATACACCTGGCAATTAGTCCAAAACTGAAGATGATGTAATCACTTTTTACAATTTCGTCTGATGCCATTTGAAAGAATAAATACAAGTGTAGCCGTATTTTGCGGTAAGTTTCCAGGAAAGATCAGTGCTTCACCTGATAAGACCTCTTAGATAAAATGACCTCTAGACATCTACTGTATATCCTCTGCTGTCATTTGACAAGTTATCAATGGGTCCTTGTGAGGAGAAAAAACAAGTAGACCATTATAATGCATACATACTTTCACTTGTTTAATGGCTCCTCTTGTTCCAAGGTCTCTGCCAAAAAAGGGTGATGCCATCTGTTTTAAATTAGCACTGGCCAGGAAGGAAGCTTTTGACAGTGTTGTTTAAATCAATCAGATGGGAGATGGAAGGGATCTCATTATGGTTGTGCTGGTCCTAGGAATCAATCATGACCCAGCAGATGTTTCCAAAAAAATTTTTAGTCTTCATTTTGGCCCTGACATCATTATCATCCATCAGCTCTCAAGTATCAGCTAAAAAGGTAAAAACAGTACTGAACACTTTAGTATTGCATGTGTTGTTTGTTTATTTTCAATTCTGCCTGATCTCTGAATTTGCACTAGCTTTTCTCAACAGTACATTACCTGCTCATTTTTCAATAAATGGCATATCACTTTTTTTCCCTTGTAAATCATAAGATAAATATGAAAACATATTCTCAATGAGATGGTTGCCTGTGAACCTCACACTTCAGTTTACCTGCTTTACATACACAGCTTCTACTGTTTACAAGTGAAGCTGTCAAAACATTTAAATTAGTTGTATTGTGATATGAGAAAGTTTAGTGTAGGTGTTGCTGTTTACAGTATATAGCCGTGTGTGTATGTGTGTGTGTGTGTGTGTGTGTGTGTGTGTGTGAGTGTGTGTGTGTGCGTGTGCGTGTGTGTGTGTGTACTACGTATTACTCAGGTTATAGGGACATAAACCTGTGTACACTGTCACATAAATCGTTACATTTCAGTGTGAATAATTGGTTTAAGGTTAGGCAAGTAGTGGTTAGGATTAGGGTAAGCCTCCAGGAAGTGAATGTAAGTCAATGTAATGTCCTCTGAAGTGATGGAAACACAACTGTGTGTGTGTGTGTGTGTGTGTGTGTGTGTGTGTGTGTGTGTGTGTGTGTGTGTGTGTGTGTTTGTGTGTGTGTGTGTTTGTGTGTGTGTGTGCATGAGTGTGTCTGTGAGGTGCATTAGTGTGTGCTGACAAGGACAAAGCCCCAGTGGCTGACTGTGTTTCCAAAAGTAGAGAATAACAGCTTTATAATTCCTGTGTAGTTTGAAACCTGCGGCACAGTCTGTCCCCATACTGGGATGGACAAAATAAAAGGAACACCTCATTATATAATGCAATCCAAGGCAACAGCACTGAAAATAATGACCTAAAAATAGAGGCAATAGAGTTGAATCAACACTGTGTCAACAAAAACAACGACAAAATAAGGGCGTGCTTCAAACAAACAAGACTTTCAGAAATCGACAAGCATGCTCACTTCGTGCAGGGGCCGTCCAAGTGTGCGAGGGTGAGAAAGTATGTTGCATTTTAACTTTAACTCTCAAGCTGTTTATTCTTCACACAACTACTTCTCTCACTTTTCGTGTGCACAAACGAGTGCAACACAACAAACGCCCTTGAGGTGAAACTGTGTGCCATTATCTCCATTTGTATGATTCATCACTCCCTCTCAATAACAGCAGGCTTTTTGTCCCATCTTTGAGTGCAGCCATTCCAAGCATTTAAAAACACTTTAGCATTTAGACGCGGTGATTACATGTTCGGATTGAGCTGTCACTTTTTCAAACTAATTCTACACATAAGAGGCTGCAGCCATGCTAGCTGCTCTGTGAGGTTGTACTTAAATGCAGTGGTACTTTGAGCTTAATGTTAACATCAGCACTTAAACATGCTTACAACAACAATGCTACCATGTTGAAGTTTAGCAGGTATAATGTGTTCCGTCTTAGTTTAACTGTTACCATGCTAACATTTGCTAATTACCTCTAAACAGTGCAGCTGGGGCTGGTAGGAATGTTATTAGTTTTGCAGGTATCTGGTCATATTATTAAATATACAGACATTTTGGTCTGATAATGACAAGGGACCACTAAAATCATTAAAATATGTGTACAAAATGTGAACAAAATTTCATCCAGTAGTTCTTGAGATATTTCAGCCTGGACCAAGGAGGTGGTAGACTAACTGACAGACAGTCAGATTTAGCATGGCGTGGCTAGAAAGGCAGCAAACAACCTTTAACCAAGATCATTCTGTCTGTGGTGTCAATTTCAACTTTCTTCTACACATTAGTTCTCAGATTGATTGGTGTCATGATAACCCATTCACTACGGCTCACTAGTTTTCTCCATGTTGTGTTAATGGAAAGAACAACCATATAAAGGACATGCAGTCCCTGAGTGCAAGGCACGACCTGAAGTGCTTGAATAAAGATTCCCAGAAGCCATCGATAGCACAGAGGTAGTAGTAGTGTAGTTTTCCACTCGGTAGCGTATGCTTACACCTTGGTGAAACTAACGTTGGGACTGAAAGATTCACCACCATGGAAGAAATCCAGAAAAGCAGGAGGTTCTGGACACGGTGACAAAAGATGACTACAGGAAATGTTTCCAGGAATGGGAGAAGCACTGGGACAAGTGTATCGCATCTCAAGGAGTGTACTTTGAAAGGTATTACTGCAAGATTTATAATGACAGTTTTTACAGTTCCGGGAATTTTTGGGTCCCTCCTCGTTCATTGAGGATTGAATTCAAAAAGATCACTGCAAAAATTGAATCTTTAATTTTTTCCTACAGTTGAACAGCAGTTTGAATTTGTGACATCCCTACTGGACAACAGAGTTTGTTTCAAGCACACCAAACCCTTGAGATTCACAAATGTAGCATCCATTACATGGCTACTGTATTTTTATTTGATTCGGATTCTGTTGTCAGGTGTTCCTGTTATTTTGTCCACCCTCTGTGCATTCATAGAAAGGCAGATTCAGCATGCTTCACATGAAAAACAACACAGCCAATGTAACATACTGAGACCAAAATGCATGACACAAGATTAAACCACCCCCCTCCATCCAACCCAAACACACACACACACACACACACACACACACACACACACACACACACACAGGGCCTTGGATAAAAACTAATAAAAAGCCTGGCAGAAGAGTAATGTTTTGAGCCCACTCTTTAAAGTGATAAAATTAGGGGCACACCTCAGGTCATCTGGCAGGCTGTTCCACGGTTTCGGGGCAAAGTGACTAAAAGCAGCTTCACCAGATTTTGATTCTATTCTTGGATCAACGAAAATTCCACTACCAGATGATCAGAGAGGTCTGCGGCTGATAAACAGTGAGCAAGTGAGAAATGTATTGTGGAGCCAGGTCATTCAGTGGTTTATAAACCAGAAGTACAATCTCAAAGGCTTAAAAGGAGCCCATGTAAAGGTCTAAGCACAGAAATGATGTGCTCAGCGCTTTGTGCCGTAGGTTCTGCTACAACACCACAGTCTTCTCAGGGACACTAGAGAGAATGGCTTTTAAATAATGTAACATGCTGGACACCAGTGCATGTGCAAAATAAAAAATAAAATGAAACATTGAGTTATAGGAAGTTTTTGGACTTCCCATATTTAATGCCATCAGTCAGCGTTCTCACCGCACTTACATTATTGTTCTGACATTATACACCAGGGGGGCTTTCATATTCAGTGCCTGCAACTATTCCTCGGGATATGACTGGAGGATGTCATCTTGCGATACACTAACTGCATCAGACTGTGGCATCCTCAGGGGAAAGGTAAACTTCACTGGCTAGAATATGTGATCTACATGCCTGATGATTCACCATGACAGGTGTTCTGTGGTCAATCCTGTGCTGCTATACTCTGAGAAAAACACTTCAAAAGTTCTTCTCGCGCTCCATTGGCTCAACATCCTTTGATTGAAGTTGAAGGGTGAAAGACCACTCCTCTGTTTCAGGGCCTTAAGGTATTCTTCAGCTTTGAGAGAGAGATGGAGAACTGAAGAAGACTGATTTATAGGGTACTGCAGCTATAATTAAGTAATAGCCGAAGGAAACAGTATGTTTGGAAGATGTGCTTGTAGTCTTGTCAGTTATACAAGATCTTTGTAGCTTTCTACCTTTAAACTGAAGAACAGTATTCCTCTCAATTCATGGTCTGCATGAACATGACATTTTTCATTATTTTTCATTGTTTTGGTTACAAATCATGGACAAAGTGTTGTTTTTTTTACCCTGTCTGCTTTCTGAAAAGATTGGATCGATTGTTTGTTTATATGATTCAGTTTTCTCATTCTTTAGTTCTTGTTTTCTAATATATCTTAATGTCACACATTGAATGCCTGTCTCAGATTTGATAAAGGTTGGTGGACTGTGTAAACACCTGGGACAACAATGGAAATAAGTCCAGGACTTTATTGTTCTTGTCAACGTTGTTGTTGTGGGGATGTGCAGCCAACAATGAGTGGACCGCTGATAACTGAAGTTAAGTCATTTTGATGTAGCAAATCTTGAAATTCTACAGCAAAACAAAAAATAGTGACATAGATTTGATATTTCAACCAGGAGTGCTGACATAATCCTATAAAAACCACCTAAATTAAATGTACTGTGTGCCTGTTTGTGCTTTTTTGCTTATTACTGAAATGAACTAAATGTCAGTGTTCACTGCATAAACTTCCAAAGTGACAATGTGAGTGTTACGATGACTTTAATGATGAAAATGACATTTGTGAGTTGACACTGATGCCCCAACACTACAGAAAATAAATGGAAAACATTTACTCCAGTGTTCCTCCATTTACATTTTGTGTGTTTAATATATTCCAAATTTTTATCAGCATTTAATCTAATTTACCCCCTCTCAGCTTCCACTCCACGCCTGACTGTCCTGGAAGATGGTTCCCTCTTTGTCAGACTCTGTCTGCAGTTGTTTCCATGTTTGTTTCCTAATGAGTTTGGGGTTTTTTTTGTTTTGTTGTTGTTGTTTTTTGCTTTTTATAATGATCTTCCGTTGGTGGTTCGTTGTCCTGTATTAATTCAACATATTGACATTATGAGGACCATTGAGGATGTGATTAAGGGCTATACTCATTTAATTTGACTTGCTGCAAACTAAACTGGTGATTTATTTATGATTTGGATAAGATTCAACCTTGGTGACTTTAATGTTGGTTACTTGGTCCTTGTCCATCCTCTCTTCCATTTTGCCATTTTATTTGGCCCATCAGGTGACATCATCAGGGGACACAGGTCTGAAGTTGAACGTGGTCAAAAACAGGTAAATATTTTGAAACAAAAAAAACTATCTGTTGTGTGTACTCGCCAAGGTTTCCAACTTTCCACTCTTCAAAATTGTACTTGAATACACCTGTAATTTAGATGGTCAAAATTGTTTTTATCTGTTACTATTGTAGCTTTCTATTCTCCTCACCTAAATCAATCTAACATTTTACTGGGGTACTATTTTGCTGGTTTTAATCTATATTTTAATTATTGTCAACAAATCCTATGAAAAGACAAAGATAACAATGCATCAATCAATCTCTCAGTATCTTCTGACTTCCCTACCCTGTCTGTCCTGTCCCTGCCTGGCAGCCTATTAGTTCCTACTGTAGACATAAATCTTTAAAAAGGGTACATGTCATGCATATTTCCAGGTCTATATTTAAAGCCTATTCTGGGGCTCTACGAGCCTGTCCTCCCAAGAAAAACAACACAATATGTCGTGATGTCAGTCACCCAAAAATAACCTATAGTTACGTTTGAGTGACAGATGCCATCTAACGGCCGTAGTAATTATGGCCTGGAGAAGTGGCGCAGGTCAGATGACGTCTATATAAGTTGACACATTTCCTACTTCGGAGGTGATGGGTGGGGTAGATGGCTTAACCTAATCTTGCAGAAAGTGGACTTTGCAACAGGAGACCACTGTTCATTGCCCGTTTCCAAGCGTGTCACATTTCCAGCCACGAGTCAGGACACAAAAACTGTAATGATCGTCCCCTAACCTTAACTCCATGGTGTTTATTGTTGCCATTATGAAGGTCGCCTAACTTTAAGGAAGTAGTAACTTTAACCCACACCATGTTTCTCAAACCTTAACAAAGTGATCATTTGAACCCAAACCATGATCTTTCCCTAAACCTAACCAAGTGTTTTTTATGCCTAAACATAACCAGACCTTAACCATAGTATTGTCACATCATAAAACAGCATTATTTTTTAACGGTGATTTGTAACAGTTTTGAAAGGCACAGACAAATGTCCTGCCAATTGCTGCCTTAGAGGCACCATATTAGAAAAAAGCTCCTATGTGTCCTTCTGGAGGGCACATGGTCAAACGATTTATTTGGTCATTTAATTTTGAGGACTTGTTGGGCTTTACTGGAATATCTTTGCATAGTTTACAGTTCAAAAAACTCCTTACTTATCTTACACTGGCCCTCTATGCAGCTCCTCACTTCAGCCTCTGTCTCAAACAGGCCATTTTAGCTCCTGTTGAGCCCTCTCTGTTCTGACTGGTTAACTTCTGGAAGCTGCACCTGGGCAGACTTCCAGCTAGAGAAGCTAAATAGACAAACAGTAGTAGTAGGATTTCACTTCTTTTTCTCATTCTTTACTCAAAATGGAAACTTCTCAAATACATCCATATATGTTTGAACCTGAATCCAATCAGAAATATGTGAGTGGACAACTTGAACAACCAGTGGAACAACCTCATGGAAAAAGGCTACAGAACGGATGGCAGTTTGTAGGCATATGTGAACAATCTGATGTCATCACGAGGAGGAAGTAGAGATAACTTTGCAAACAAAGCTATCAGAGCAGGTTGAAGCCCTGGCTTTTGACTTGCAGGGAGCATTTTTATATACATTCACCTTAAGTTTTGGAACTTTGACCATGGTTAGACATAGATTTCTGACATCATAACTGTATAAAATAATAGAAAATCACAAAAAAGCATGTTAGGTCCCCTTTAAAGAACACAAACAGAAGGGATAATTCACTGCTGCCTTCTTACCCGGTGCCCAAGAAAGCAGCAGTAAATTGTCGGAATGACTATGACCCAGTTGCTCTAACCCCCATCATCACCAAGTGTTTCAAGAAACTGATGCTCTCCCACATCAAGGCTGCCATCCCTGCTGATCTTGATCAACATCAGTTTGCATATCGGACCAATAGATCAATAGACGATACAGTCATTAGAGCTCTTCATACAGCCCTTACACATCTAGTACAGTGGAACACATATGTAAGGATGCTGTTTGTTGATTTTAGTTCAGCATTTAATACAATAATCCCCCACAAATTGGTCCAAAATGAGAGTGACCTGGGCTTTAGACTGTGCTCATGGATACTGGACTTTCTAAGCAACAGACCCCAAAATGTCAAGATCGGAGGTCATACCTCCTCAACTCTGATCCTGAACACAGGAGTGCTGCAGGGGTGTGTCCTCAGCCCCCTCCTCTACTCCCTCTTTACACAGGACTGTTCCCCCATTCACCTCACCCCTCCAACACCATCGTCAAATTTGCAGACGACACCACCACAGTAGGACTGATACCAAGCAGCAATATAACAGCCTACAGGGAGGATGTTCACTTGGCTGAGTGGTGTTCCCATAGCAACCTGGACCTCAACACCACAAAAACTAAGGAGATAATGACAGACTTTAGAAGATCAAAGTGAATTGAGAACTCTATCCTCTGTATAGGAGGGGAGAAGGTAGAGAGGGTGGAGAACTTCAAATTCCAGGGTGTTTATATCACAGCAGACCTCACATAGTCTGTAAACATCTCTCACCAGGTGACGAACGCCCAGCAGAGACTATACTTCCTTAGGAAGTTAAAACAGTCCCACCTCCCACAGCAGCTGCTGGCAAATTTTTACCGTGCCACCATCAAGAGTTTCCTGAGCTACTCCTGCACAGTGTGGTACGGCAGCTGTACTGTGGAAGACTGGAGGGATCTGCAACGGGTGGTGAAGGCAGCTCAGCATGTCATTGGGACTATACTACCACTTCTGAAGAACATTTACACTGGTCGACTAAAAAAGAAACCCAGCAGTATACCAAACCCACCCTGGACACTGCCTGTTTGCCCTCCTCCCCTCTGGAAGAAGATACAGGACAATCAAAAGCAGTACAAACAGACTAAAACTTCCTCCTTCCAAGTGCTGTAACTTCTGTTTACCCCCCTACTGCCAAAGACTGAAGAAGACTGAACACTGTGAGCAATAACCGCCCCGACACCACCAACCCCACCGCACACACACACACACACACACACACACACACACACAGTCATTATGCACTACACACTTTACAGACTTACCAAAGACACATATTGCAGTATTGCACATACCACCCTATATGCTGTTCTACTACTGTACTGTCTCATTTTTATCATTTGCTATTGTCTGTATATATTTTGTTTTTATTTGCATTGCCTTTTATTTTTATTTGCTGCTGAATAGCTGATAATCAGATTTTCATTGTCCGAAGAACAATGACAATACAGATCTACTCTAATCTGATGGTGTTTCACTGCAGGGTTTCTCTGACAGCTGTTTCACTATAACAAATAATTAGTGTTGACATACTTAAAAACACTACCACTGACTAATCACATCAAATAAGTTGCTGGGTGTCAGCAAGCCATTTGGCTGTTAGGTTAATTAGACGTTAATTATAAATATTTACTTCTTTTTTTAAAATTCAGGCATATCAGTTATCCATGCTGATGAGCACATCCATCTTAGTTCTTCTCTATTTGCCGTATGACCACAGAATAAGAGATAAACAGCAGTTTTAAAAATGAAAGAAGGGCTTTATCTGTGGCGGTAGTGGGTGGACAGCTGATATAAGGATTATCAGCATGACATGTTGAGACAGAAAATGAGTAAAGAGTGGTGGAAATGTGTTAACAGTTTGTAAAGGGGTAGAAAATAATAATTAATCCCAAATTTATAGCACTACCATGCCAAATACAATAGTGTGATAAACTGAAATGACTATAATGAGGCCAAAATAAGTACAGTTTTAGATAATAAATAATTTGTGGATCTATAGGATTATGAGCATGGCACTTTCACAATAGAAACAGTCAGATTTTGGCATTAAACTGTACCCTTGTCTTTGACTTTGGTCAAATTTAGCCCTGACCTACAGCATGAGTCTTGTTTTTCTGAGCTAAAAAGAGAATGACAGACTCAGAGGTCGGGTAAATACTTGAAATTCCTGTTGTTTTCCATTCAAACACTCTGTGTGATAGGATGTAATGATCAGTTGTTCCCTACACATTATTTAACATTTGTCCAGGCATCACATGATACTGTGCCAAGAAATAGCCTACCTGGCTGTATCACACATACTGCACAGTATATGAAGGTGCACGGCAGGCAATATCTCGCTCTACACTGTAATGTTATTTCTCCGTCTTCTCCAGCAATTTATTTTTATTCTCTCATGCTTGACGATCATTTTGTTGTGGTTGCCAAACAGTGCGGCACTGTGCTCTGTGTGTGAGACTTTCCCCACTCATTAAATTTCTAGACTCCAGGCACATACAGAGAGAGAAGTTCTTTACTGTGAGTGTGTGTGTATGTGTGTATGTCTTAGTGAAAGTATGTGGGCAAGTGCAAACTATGCAGTATAAAGAAAAGGAAATCTGGAGAGTCTGTGTTGATGTACATTAGAAAGATTAAAAATGCTTTCATGTAAATGAGTTTTAAGTAATATGATATTTTATGAAGTAAATAACCCATTTGACAATCTGTGTGCCACTCTTATAAAGTAACCATACACAAAAGATTATTATCATTTAAATGTATTATCTTTCTCAGTTAAAACAAAACAATACTAGTAATTTTGTCAACAGATAAAGGATAGGTTCATAATTTTTCAGGTCAGTTGGAAAACAATAGCCAGCTGCCCAATGAACACTGAACACTGACATATTTTTCTTGCTGTATTCATTCCTCCTTTTCATACTGACCGTTAAGAGATCCCTTCATAATGTACTAACAATGTAAGTGATGGGAGACAAATCCACAGCCTGTGCAAAAATATATTTAATTTTTTTTTCAAGCTAATATGAGGCTTTAGCCATCAAAATTAGTCAAATCAACTCAATATCTTTCAAAGTTACAGTCTTTTTAGTTCCAAATTCCCTCTTTTTGTTACAATCCTTCTACTACAGCTGAACTGGAAAAAACTGTCCAAAGAGACACAAAATTTCAACTAAAAAGACTAACTGTGGGAGATATCTACTTTATTTGACTAATTCAGACTGCCAAAAACCTCATATTATTTTCAGAAAATCTATTAAATAAGTTTTTGCTCAAAACAAGGACTTGGAGTTGAACTTCTAATGGTCATTATGAATAGGAGGAATGATTACAGGAAGAAAAGTGTTCATCTGGGAAACTGATATTGTTTTAAGCTTGAAAAATTGTGAACCTGTCCTTTAAGCATATGTGTATGGAGAAATATTTACTTCAAAATAATGAAAGGCTCAGTGTGCCACCTAATGTCATCAGTGAAAAAAATGATTATATGCTATAGATCGGTGAAGGCATGACCCTTTCTCATTTTCAAATGTGAATTATAGCCTATGTATAATTTTAATAACTGGTGATTTCCATTAGTTATTTATGAGTTTTCAGTGGCTTTTGCACTGGTGCTTTTCCAGATCTACAGCTCTGAACTGTGTTGGGAGTCCTCTATTTCTAAGATAATTTAGCCTGACTCATAGCTGTAATGTACTGGTTGTTAAGCTTCCACTGTCGGACATGACCAAGAGATAACAGTAAACACAGCACATAGGCCTGTGGATAACTGTGCCATATTCAGCTTGACTAGATATTAAGGGCTGATGAACAATTATATTAGCTTCTTTAAACAGCAAGGCTTTGTACTGGCACTCCCCTCCACAAACATCAGGAGCAGAGGTATGGAGAGCCCAACAGTAGCAGCTTACAGATAGTTAATGGAATAACTTTTTATTCAAGCAAGCACAAAATACAAACCAACAGACATTTTTACCATAACAAACAAATCAGAGACATATTGTGTGATTTATGCTGGCCAGGGTAAAGTGTTTGATATAGTTTGTTAAGTATGGATGACTGAATAGTTTTATATTCATGTCCCTCATGTAATTATTCAGACATATTTATCAGCAAAAAAAAAAAAAACCCAAAAACATTACAATATATATCCACCAACATCTACTGTAACAGCACAATAAACCAACCTCATACATAAATATATACACACAACCTCAAGTGTAAACACAATATTCAAATTCAAACACACATAACTCAAAAAAACAAACAAACAAATAACATAAATGTGTCAATTAAAACATTGTATATCAGATTCACTTCATGGATAAATCAAGTCTGTGTTCCATATAAAGAAAAATGTGAGATTTTGATCTATTTTATTCTTCTCCTCTTACTGTAACCTTTATAAATATATTCAGAAAACACAAGCACATTATCAAGAAGGTGTTGAATTAAAGCTCCATCCTCAGTTTCTAATCAAATCTAAATCTGGAGCGTGAACAATGTTTGTCGCAAGTCATGATATAAAGAATACATTTGATTTTGTTTTCCACCTCGTTCAGTTCACAATATTCACAGTAAGATGCTAAGAGCATCCTAAGTCAAATTTTATTTTGCAACATGTATGAAAACAGGCACACCTTTTAAATGAAGTTACATTTTGTTAAAATTACTGTAATCAACATTTTATATGAATAATGGATGCTCCTCAAATACTACTTGTTTGTGAAAGGGGTTGCTCATAATGATGAACCCGCAGGTAATTATCACCAGTTCTTTATAACGTCCTTCAACTCATTGTTTCTGTTTTACAGCCCACAACTTTACTATTTTGGTTTGCTCTCACCTCTGGTTTCCATAGAAGCTTGTGTTTTTAACGAAAAAGTTTTAAAAAGATGTCTGTACATGACCTGCTTAGCACCCACAAACAGGTGGACACAGTTAGCAACTAGCTGGTGAAGACAGTGTAGCATTTAGCAGCTAAACAGCCAGGTATGTCCCCCAGGAGTTGGTGGAGACCAAAAACAGAGCTAAAAGGAATGTTGTTTTGTGTCTGCTGGATGTGTAAACAGGCAACAGCGAACAAGTAACATACAGTATGTCAGTGTTGTGTTTATAGCTTGTTTTGACTGCAGCAAGTGGCCCGAAAAATCAGTTACAGCTGGTTTAATGAGATGTCCATGCATTATCATGATATTATCAGCTCAATATTATCTCAGACCTTTCTGTATTTGCATCACAAACATACAAGTCACGTGGAAACAGAGATATTGGCTTGAACCCGACACTTCTCATGAGCAAATTAACAGAAGTGTGAAGAAGAGTGGGGACACGTACAATTAAAGCTAACTGATTTGAACTAGGTGACAAGTGACAGAAAAGCAGCAGCTGGTGAGGCACTCATAAATGCATTTTAATCATGAGAGACATCATTGAAAGAGAGGCATAAAGAGTTATAAAATTAATTTATTTGACATATTGTGTACAACAGGAAAGGTTGAAGAGATATGTGAGAACTCTTTGGCGATTATAGACCCCATTTTATGATGGTCATCATACCATGAGCCATACAGAAATATCGCCCCCAATGGAGTCTAGACGCTGGTGGAGGAGTTAAGAGCTATTGATGAAGATCTGGATGGATGGGTGCTTCAACTGATGAGCTCAGCTGAAGCACCCATGGACAGCTGGTTCTGATGAAACTGGAGGGGAACGGAGTGGAGGAGGGTCACATCAATCTGACACTGAGATGACAACTGACAGCAGCAGAGAAAAGAACAGTTTTAAAGTTAAATGAGATGATTTGTTAACAGACGTCGTGGCAGAATCTGAATCCTCAGACATCTGATGAGTTGAAAGAGGGAAGGAGAAAGAAAATGTAAATTAAACAGAGAATGAACACAGTCTTCCTGATTGAACTTTCACTAAGCTTCATACAAATATGTGTATATACAAGTAAATTCTACAGCTACTGAGTTACCTTATAACTTCTCTCCATGCTGGTAAATCCTCTGGTGTAAATGATCTGTTCCATATTAATGTGAGCTGTTTCTTGCCTGAGCCACTTCCTGCCAGCTGCCAGTCTCCTTAGCAATTAATTTGATTCCATTTGTGTTGAAGAAGTGTTTGGGCAGGAGACTGGAGACACAACAGTAGGGAAAGGCAACGGCTTCCGACAACAGGGCCTTTGAAGTTGTCGGTGCCCTTTAAAATAATTATGAAAAGAGAGGAATGAAAACACGAGGCACATGCTGCTACACCTCAAAGACAATCTGCGGTGAACCTGATACACACATTTACTTGGGGGTGATCTTTCTCCCTTTAATAATTTTTAATGATGTTTCAATCAAACAAAATCTCGGTTGCACTAGAATCTTATATATAATATACCATATATCTCAAAGCTTTTTGCGCCCTTTGAGACATTATGACAGTTCTTTCTTTATGGCTCAGTACACTGCTTTAAAAGACTAGTATCACCATGTCTTTAAAATTCCCACAGTCATTTTTCAAGGAAAACAAAAGTAAGATCAATGAAAAGCACCTGCTGTGATGACAACGCTAGCAGTGAAAGTAGAACATTTGTAGTTATTAATATAGAAGACAGTGGGTGTATACAGTATCTAAATATGTATCTAGTCAGTGATCACTTCATTAGCTGACACACTCTGGAGTCCTCTTTTACATCATTACAGCAAGGAATTAAACCACTAGCGGTCAGCAAAAACAAGATTTCAACAATCAGGGGGTGTTAAAGGTCCTCTGTGGAGCTTTAGACCACAACTAGCGCTATGGAAGAATTTTTTCACAAGTGGTTTATTTCACATCACCCATGTGCATGAGGACGCACATGTGCTGGCAACCCGGTGACACAATACACAGTCCTACCAATGGTTTCACACCATTTCACTGATCTACAGTTGGTGGCAGTAACCCTGTTAAAAGTGCTTGTCAGATAGTGTAATAGCTTTGGAAACCCCCTCTTCCCCACACCTTTCAGATGTCACTTTTTTTTGTGTGTGTGTGTGGGGGGGGGGGGTGATAGGCCAGCTGTGTGGTGGTGAGAAATGACAAATGAGTGCAACACTAGTGTGGTTGTTTGGAACAACTACAAACACTTTTGACTTAAATTTTTTTTTTTTTTATTCTTTGCAAATATGTTTTGAGGAAGGATGTATTCAACACATTCATATATTTTTGTGAGAAACAGTGAATGTAAACATGTTTGTTTGTTTAAAACTCCCCAGGATATCTTTAAGTAACTAAGATTCTAATGATCTGATCCTTTCAAAATTAGTCAGCAACTTATCAGTATCATACATCATCACATTTTTTTTGTTTGTTTTTTGTCCAAGTATCACTGTGCAGGATATAAACAAACACAAGAGAAAACATAAGACAAAGCGGTTTTATCCCCCAATAATTTGTTGCACAAAGAACATCTGCACCTAGTAAATCAGAAAGAAATGTGGCTAATCCACTTACAAGTTGCACAGTTATTTACAATTGGAGTAATCAGTGTATTGCCCCACATTAATGTGAAACTGCACACATATAATTAATTAAAACTTAAAATATGTCTGTTAGAGTAGATAAATAACAATAATGATTGACTGATTGCTCTCTTAAATTCAAACATTACAGATAAATTTATAAAAAATGATTGTCACTGAAGCTTAATCACAACTTTTCCAATGCTGTTTACATCTGAAATATTCATCTGCAGCTACTGTAGCTGGTCTAACCTTCTTTTCTTGTTCAAATGTTTGTCTGTTTCTGATTATTATAATTACTACATGTGTAAGCTCATCACGTAAATGTTGTCTATGTAGATTAAGCATAATAACACACAAGTGTGAGCATGAATTAAAAAGCCATTACATACTCTTACATTTGAGCTAGTTTATTTTTTAAATATATTCACTTATTAGAGAAGGGTAATCATTTCTTACCAAAAAAAAAAAAAAGAATCAATGGCTTGAGAAAACAGTTTGTAAAAGTGGCCTTAAACATCCTGTTTTGCAATATTAAGGTAAAGCAAACAAATAATAAAATCCTGAAAGCTGCTCTAAGAAGGAATCAAGGGAAGCTAATTGAGAAAAGCAATTTATTTAGCTGATTTAAAGTTTCATAGTGAATTTAATTACCACTCAGTGAATAATTTTCTCAAGTTTTCCTCATTTCACACAACCAGGGCCATAATTCTCAAAGTTAAACACTGAGTCAATTTTTTCTCTCTCTCTCCCTAACAAAGCTAATTATCCACCACGTTCTCCTCCTCCCTCTGTTCTCCTCCATCCTCTGGCTTACTTTTCTTCTCTGCTCCATGGCTCATCTTGTTCACTGCAGCCAATTTAAAAGCAGCTTAATCCTGGAGAGAATACTGTTGCTGCTTCCAGTTGCAATCCTGTGATTGATGTCTGGCAAGATCAAATCTAATGCCGGATGTTTGTGTGATTGACACTACACAGGTGTGCGCCTACAAATGCTAGTGGATGCAAAAAGCACAAAAGGGGGCTTACATTGTGCCCGCTGCCTTCTCAGAGATTAGAACCACACGTCAAGGCTGCAAAACTAGCAAGTGCTTCCTGATTGCTCTTGAAAATCAGCTTGCAAATCAGGGGTTCTTTTGTTTTCCTTTTTTTTTTTTTTTGCTGTCTTTTTTAATCACAATATTTGCAACAGCCTTGATTGGCTAAAGGGGTGGAACTGTGACATGGTGAAGAAAAAAACTACGAGCAAGTCAAATCCAAGACTGCTCCTCTAAAGAATAAAAAATAATAAAATAAGGCATTAAGTGGGACATGTAGTCTGAGGGTATCATTTCATAAACAAAGTTAACCTACAGGGATTTGAAACACAGACACCAAACCACATAACATTCACTCATAAAGATGCAGGTTTCTGAAGATTTCGGGAGTGGTGGCCTCAAGGTTAGAGACGCAAGCTTGTGTTCGGAAGGTCGTCAGTTCAATCCCCAGACCAGCAGGATAAATCTGGGTGAAGTGAAAAAGCAGCACTTGCCTCTCCCTCATTACCAGCACTGAGGTGCCCTTGAGCAAGACCCTTAACCCCAACTGCTCCAGTGAAGCTGCTCAGTGGTAGACAGATCAGAATGTGGTTGTACTGTATGGCTGTGAATGCAATCAGGGTGTTTGTGCATAAGAGAGGCTTACGCTCAGCGAAATTGCCCTGAATAAATAAAGGTTAAAAAAAAAGAAATAACACACATTTGAGCATAGAAAGGAGTAGAAATGCTTGAAATGTGAAAAAAAATGTTGACATATTACAAAAATGTTTTTGCACTTAGTGTGGGTGGAAAAGTCTGTGTATGAATAAAAACAAAATGCGTCAAATTACAATGGAAATTGACTTAACAAATGTGATTTTCATTTGTGTGACAAATCCTGCTTTAAAATCTCTGGCATAAGCATTCAGGTTTTGTTTAGTGTAATGTCAAGCTGCATATATACAGTATATGCATCATTAAATTCATTCAACATACACTGTCCACACCGTCTTTCAGGTACATCATAAAGACACCTGTTGAATCTGGTGGCCATTAGTTTTTCCAAGATATTTATGTATTCCTCCCAGTATTGCAGCTTTCCACATCCACGCCCCTGTGGTGTATCATGAAAAGCCTTTTGTCCCACCAGCCCACTGGTTTGATTGGCCTGTGGGCATGTACTCCAGCAAATCCCACTATCCCATGTCTTCACGTGTTCTTGCATTAGTTATTACACTGCAAAATAATGAGATCATGAATTCATTTCACTATTCTCTGTTCATTTAACTATTCTGAAGCCTATTAATTTTGTCATGTGGATTTTTTTTGCTTTGTCACATCTGGTGATGTAGTCTGTACACAAATAAGGACTGTGGAAAACTCTGATTATCCAATATACTCACAGCATGCATGGTGCTTAACAAGTTACTGGTTGTTTGTTGTGTGTAACTGCTATGGCAGAGAAAATGTACCTCCAACCTGCCTGAATGAAAACACAACACAGAAAGACTGCGGTGAAGACACTGATAAAAGCCTAAAGGTGCTGGTAGGGTTCACAGGAAAATTCACAAAAGCAGCCTTGTGGGGATTTTTTGGGACTATCTGCACACAGAAGTTAGAACTTACTTTTCTGAGACTGTTTTTCCTGTCTATATTGGCTCCATTCTGATGATTTCTTCTCTTTTTTTTCTACTTTAAACATCCTTTTCTTGTTTGCCTCTTGAAATTGCTTTTATAACTTGAAAAATAAAATCTAAAATATATAATCTAAAGTTTGACTTTTGGAAGTTCTGAACAGCTCAGTGCCTTCTTTAACAATAAAGATCAAACATTTATCGCTACAATGTGCATTTTTTTTTATCGTAAGATACTAGTCTTTCCCTGCTATCCCCTAAAATGGTGTGACATCCCCAAACATTGTCACTCATCTTGATGAGTTACCTCAAAACAGTGTCTTGCCTGAGGCTGAGGTAACTAGTATCCGTAAAAAAACAAACAAACAAAAAACAACAACAACAAAAACAAAAACACAAGTAATCCATTTTTAAAGAATCCCTGCATTTTCTCCTGTTATTGTTGGCATTTTTCTGCGCATCTCTCAGCCTATCTGATACATTTCTTGCCATTTAATGTCAAAAGCATGTGCACTGTAGCTTTAAAATGGCATTCCAGTGCAATCAGAGCTTTCTGTAAATAAAAACAAGGATGTGAATAAAGTAAAGTTGCTGTAGTTCATACAGTAAAAACTCAGGTCTTCACATTTAATTAACTCAAGCAGCTTTCAGACTAATTCGGTGTTTCACAATAACAATACAGTACATCTTGTATTATGCAACAAAATGTGTTTGGTGGGTCAAAACTGTAGGCACATTTTTTTAGCTAGGAGGTATATGTGAATTAACCCGACATAATGGGAACTCTCAGGGCAAAGTTTATAATCTTGGGCCACGTTTACTTAAGGCTGGCTTGAGTTGGACAGAAACATATTTTGTCATCTATGGTCTCTGCCAGTGTATTATCAATGTAAATCCTGTTAAGTGAATGTGCATACAGAGCCCCGAATGATGATTTAATCCTACAGTAAGTGTTCCTGGATGATGCTGTGAGTCCCAGTGTGAATGTTAAATTAAGTCTCAATGCTATCTTAAATTAGGCTCCATGCCAAGCATCTAGTGGCCAGACAGTTTTTCCACACTCTCACCAGAAAATGTGGATTTGGGCAGATGCCGCATGTGTGTGCATGAATAATACAGAGCATTTCTAATGACTCCTGTGCTCTTGGCTGGAGTGCTGTTTGTGCTGCAGTGGGAGGTTTTGTGTCAACCAGTCTGACATAAGAATCATACTGAACTGCAATCTACTCCATAAAAGCTTTGCAATATTGTCTGACTGCTACAACAAAAAATCAGAGCCTGCAGGACTGAAGCACTTGTACACACTTGTAAAAGAAGTGCGACATCTGTGAAGTTTCAAACAATACGGCAAAGCAAATAAAACTTTTCTTTTAATAATCTGCCATCCATGAATATAATCAACTCCCACAGCTTGTTAAAAGCCTGCAAACATTTATATCATAAACATGAGCCCACAGCAGCTTTACAGTGTGTGAAAAATGACATCTCAATTATTCCTAATACAAGTACAGTAGATTCAAACTTGCTTCAAGTATGAAGCACTTTGTTGTTTTGTTCAGCGTGTTTTACTTTGGACCCAAAAACCCCATCAAAAACAGAAACATCAGATAAGACCCAGTGTCAGTGTTCTAATGACATTTTGAAGATGACATTTGGAGCCGAGAATATTAACATCAATGAGAGCAGTGGGGAATGCTGCAACATTAACATTCATATTTTTCAATATCTGGCTTCTGACATTGATGAGCTTTCACAAAAAGAACAACAAAAAAAAAAGCATCATATTGTAGCGGTTTGTGTTTCATTTCCTTATTATGCAGTTTTTTATTGCTTGTCTCAAAACAACTATGCCTGTGCCTTGCTGCTTTGAGACAAGCAAATCCCATCAGGGATGAGAGATGACTGATGGGAAAATCCTGCTTTTTATGCTTTTACCGGATACAACTGCTGTCCAACTACTTCTACAGTATCAAAAATATAATACCTATAGGAGCAGAGGGAAATATGGCACTTGTATATTGGTGAGATAGAGCAGCATATTATTCACGTGCTTTGTTTTTAAATGGAATGTTTTTGCATGTTTTAGCAGATTTAATTGCATCAGCATACTCCCAATGATTGCAGTTTTTTTATGATTGAATGCCAAGAGGGCTAATGTCTCTTACTGATTTACTCCATAGCATTAAAATGAAGCTGTGCGGAAGACTCAGTTGTTCTTGATTAATGTTATAGTGAGAGAAGCAGCATTTGCCCATTTTCCTCAGCTCTCTTTCTGTAAATGAGTATTGCGTGACTGTAGTATAATTTAGTATAATTTCTTTATTTTCATTTTTATTATTATTTATTTCTGGAGGTGGATTGTCAATTACTTTTCCTACAGCTTTTTTTTTTTTTTTTTTTTTTTTTTTTTGCATTCCCGTAGAGAAATAAGTGTTTTCTTATATGCCTAGAGATCTCCATGAAGAGTATTTAATGGTTGTGGTCCATCATAGACACTATGTGCTTCATGCCAGTGGGAAATTAAGCTACTTTGCCATGTCGAGTTAAGTCAAATCTATTTATTTATGGAGTACATTTGAAGACAATAAGTGTTGACCACAGTGCTTTGGAGAGAAATGTAGAATACAATTACATAATTAAAACAAAAATAATAAATAATGTATTTTGTTGGAAGAAACTGGAGCACTTGAAGAACACTCAGGCAGACATTGAGAACATTCAAACTGAATACAGAAAGGCTCCAGTGAGCTGACCACAGAGCCAACGTGTCTCCCATGTTTAAACATATATAAACAATTATTTCCCAAATTTGATTGGTAATGGAGACTTGACACTAAGCTTGGTCTGTGTAATGATGTGTGAAAATACAGTATGTGTGTCTTGGCAAATTTAATATTTTGAGGTTAATTACCTTTGAGATCTTTGACATTTTCATGTTGTTACAGTGAAAAAACTCCAATCAAGTGCAACCAAAATGTTGACAAAGATTTTATAAATAATAACCTCATTATTTCATTAACATAAATTATGCAGAGTTGAGAAACTGGACTGAATTAAACTCATGAACGAATGAATATATGTATCATCTTCACTTGACAGCCCTTCTGAAGGTGGTGAGGTCCTCCAAACAGTAGCTGTTAAAAGCATTTCACTGCTGCAGTGGATAAGGAGGCTAGCAACAGAAACATTAGTCTTCATGATGGACGAACATAGACAGTTGCATTATTTTTGTAAGAAACATTAGGCCGGATACAGCTGGTTAACTGCTTCCCAACTGATTAGAGCAAGAACCAACAATAACGTACTGTATGCCCAGATAGCTTTTCTTTATCTTGCTATAGTGTTGTTATCAATTCAATCATAGACTCAATCCTCAATCACAAAGGTAACAAAATAACAAAGTTTTTTTTTCTTTTATGGACTGTGCTGCTGCTACAACGGAGGGTTCACTGTAGAAATGTACAGTGGAGTTTACCTGCTTTTGTTATGATGATACGCAGTATTTAAGTAAAACTGAGTTTTACGTTTTAAAAAATAAATGGATGTTTTACCAATGTGACAAAAGTCAATAATAGCTATGCATACTTGGCATTAACTAAATATCAATTATTATCGATCATTTGAAAAATGCCACACCACATACTGGCACCATCCAACGCATCTACAAAAATATGTCTAACCACTGAGCACTTTATTAGGGACACCTGTGCAATCCAGTGCAATCCAATACAACAGCTCTGCCATAAATAATAAAATAAAATAAATAAATATGCCTACTATACATTGAACTAGGAACACTGGGTTAAAGCTGTGTCGTTTCCATGTATATCACCTAGTTGCCATCAGACATCGACATGGCCAGTATTTTTAGATTTTTTTTTTGATGGGATGAGATAAGATTTAGGCTATTCTGTATATGTTTAATATGTTACATTTGACTTAGCCACAACCTGAAAATAGTTTTAATGCATGTATAAAAATAATGGACATAGCCTCTGTGACGTCACTCATTGGTTTGTGGACTTCTATTTTGAAGCCTCCTGTTTTATTTTGACTGTTGCCGCCTTGGTTTTTTGGAGCCAGAAGTGATGAGAAGTGATCATATTTGGATGAGAGCATGGAGCTGGGGAGGAGCTGCCTAGAGTCCAACTGCAGCACCTCACTCACCGCTGTGGTAGCAATTTGTGAATCACAAGGTAGCCACGCCCTAAAGCATACCCTACTTTATCATCTATTTTACTCTAAATGAGGCCATACTTTACAAAATGAACATCATGTTTTATTGAAGACTTTAAACTAGCAATTGAGACCATAAACTCATGAGGAAAGTGTTTACTGAGGTAATAAAGCAAGTGAGAATTATGGTCATTTGCCCATAGATTTCTATACAAACAAACTTCTTTTTGGAGCCAGTGGAGTCGCCCCCCACTTCCATGCAATGAGAATGCAAGTTAAAGGCACTTCTGCATTGGCTGCACTTTTCAGACCTGGAACTACCCACCTATTTTAATGCAGTAACTATCAAGTTAATTGTTAACACTAAGTGACTCCAATACAGTGTGTTTCATGTGTGTAAACTTTGGATACGTACATATATTTGTTATATCACTTTTATGTTGTTATTTCACGCCCTCTAGAGGCATGTAACGTGCAAAATGACAGGAAGTTACACTGGCGAGGCACACATCAGTCTCGGCAGGTAATCTTGGCACTATCCACTCCCCATACAACTGTAACTAACCGTTAACGCTCGCACAACCAAGTCGACCGGGCCGGTAGCTGTTGACAATGCCCAGCCAGCTCTTTCAGATAATTAAATCGAAAAACCACCAGTCAAAGGCCAAGCCAAGCTAGCCCGCCATGCCCAAGCCGTCGCTAATGACACCTTGATGGTTTCAGCTGGAGCCCAACGACACAACAACAGCGACTCCCGCTCAGACCTAGTAACGAGGAGCTAACGCTAACGCTAACGCTAAAGGTAGCAGGAGTTAAAATTTAACATCAGAATTTATTAAACGAACTACAAGCAACCTGATAACATGAACTCATAAAACAAAAACATGTCAGTCAGCGTTTCCAAATGTCAAAACGAAGGATTAAAACACTTTTATCAACTGTCCCTGAAGTGCACTGAAAGAGACTACGCAAAATGGAGTTCACCTATGAAGGACTTCTGGTACAGAAGAAACAAATTCTTCAGAAGGTAAGAACGTGTTTTGACATTTTGCACTGATATTGTCTTTGTTGTATTTTATGGAGATAAGTGCTCGATTTGAGACTGGCTGCGCTGGATTTGCAGGCATTGGGAATATCCCTTGATGTTGTGGTTAATAGGGATTGCCCTTGGTGGGACAATTTTGTTGTTTATCACCTACTGCTGTTAATTAGCTGTTAGCTGGTTTGAGAGCAAGTGTGCACCCGATTTCTGTTGTTAGCCAGCAGAATAACTGTGAATCCAATTACTGTTGCATAGCTGTGTTTATGTGTTTATATATAATGTGTCTGTGGAGATGTGGACATGTGTGTCCAAATGTGTTCGTGCTGCATCAAATGCATTGCTTGATACACGGTATGAATGGCCTCATAGTGCTTGATCATAAAGCCTCTTGCCATTTGCCATCCTGGTAAAAGTGAGAGCAGTATTCAACTATTGCTGTTGCTTTACAGTTAGTCCAGTTCCCTGTAATTGTAATTTTCTTGTGATTATTTAAAGAAACAGAACTACATATCCATTCTTGCACGATTATTTGTCATTTATCCTTAAAAGCTTGCAGCAGCTGAGTGGTGAGATTTAACACCAAAATATTGAGATTAAGGCTTATTTATTGTTTTGGTAAAAAAAAAAAAAAAGTTAGTGACTTAATACACTTATACAATTCAATTAGCATACAATAAAGTAAGACATAATTTATTAAATTGCTTTTTAATATCATAACTTAATATAAGTGATATGATGAAAAGCAGATTTTCTCTGAAAGCATAGTCCTTATCATGTGACATCCTCACCCTTACAAGTATGTTTTCTGGCTCAAATCCAATTATATGCTACTTGTTCCAAATAACCACAGGCTTTGTTCATCACATGCTGAGATGTCTTAGTGTCTAATAAGTTGGTGGTAACCTTCTTTTAATTGGCTGCTACTGCAAAATAAAAGCTTACATTCTTTCCCAAAGGATATTTGTTTACTTGAGATGGCTCATTTTTGTGCTACTAGATGAGCCTAAATGTAACTTCCCAGTAGTGAGTTTCTGTTGTTCAGAAATCAGGGGTATTTTTATTTAACATGAACTCACTACAGCAGTCAACACAATATAATGCAACTCTACAGTCAGTGAGTATTGAGTGACCAGATAGTGCTTTCTTTAGTGCAGTGTATAAACAACAACTTTAGATTTTAAATCGAATCATCAGGCAGCCAGTGTTAATAATGTGGCTACAAACATATCTACTGTAATGTAAGCATCACTAATACCTCAGGAAAACATACACTTTACTGTGATTGTCTCACAAAACGTTTGGTGGTGCCTTCAGTGGAGCAGATGCTTTCATGTTCAATGAGATCCGGCCATGCACAAGATTTTGTTGTGCAAGATCTCATTGAACATGGTGGGAGCTGCTCCACTGAAGGCACCGCCAAGCCTAAAGGCAGACGATCTTGGATTTTATGATATTGGATATCATAAGATTTAAATAAAGATAGTTTTGCATTGGAAAATTGATTTTTTTTTAAAGGACCAGTGTATAGGATTTGGTGGCGTCTAGCGGTGCGGTTACATATTGCAACCAAATTAATACCCCCCCCCTCCCTCTCCGATTCCAAGCCTATAGAAGAACCTACAGTGAAAAACACGAAAGGCCAGTGTTTTGTTATTCCATTCTGGGATACTGTACAAACATGACGGTGCAACATGGCGGCCTCTGTGGATTGGAATATAAATATAAAGGGCCCATTCTAAGGTAAGACAAACACAATGATTCTTATTTTCATAGGATTATACACTAATTAAAACATGCTTATGAATATTATATTCCATTTCCATTTCCATTTCATCTCCGTTCCACTAGATGCCACTAAATTCTACACACTGAACCTTTAAACCCAGCCCTAGTGAGTGACATCACCAAACAGTTTATTTGTACTCAGCGTTTTGTGTGGGTGGAAGAAAACAATTCTTGTTTGGCAAAATGTTAAAACCTGCTATTAAGATTTCTCTTCTATTAGATTTCTATTTCTCTTCCAGTTTTTAGACATTATCAGTTTGAATACACTTCTTTTTATTACCGCTGTATAACCCTAACCTCCTTGACCTTGAGAACATGTGAGATCATTCCTATTCATGAGTGTGTACAATGCTATCGCTTTTTCCAAAAAAACAAGTTCGAATGAATTTGAAATGACACACAATTCGTTTGAATGAATTCGAATGCGCAACACCCCTTATCCCCCCATTCAGTACCATGTAATGTGTGATGCATGGTGTTTAACTTAAACAGTGAATGATGACAATTACATCTCCGTTATTTATTTAACTTTATATTACAAAATCCTAACATCACATTCTTACAGCAATCAAATGTTAACTTTTTTCAACAGCTGTATTAACACATCACGTCAAATCACAGACAACAGGAGAGAATTCCAACAGCTTTGAACTAAAAATGTAGCAAACAAGGTAAAACAGAACCGACAGGCAAGCCGAACGGCCCGACTTAATTGCTTTTGCATTTTATTAGCCAGAAACACAAGTCTATCAACTTGATCGGGATTAAGTGGGGCTCTCTTTTTATTTACAATATTACCTGCTGACGAGAACACCAGTTCAGAGTGTACAGGTTCCTGGTACACACAGGTATTTATGAGCCAGCTTTGAGAGTTGTGGGTATCTATTGCACTCTGTATCTCTCCACTAAAGCAGTGGATTACTGTCTGCAGAAAGATGAGTCTCCTTCATGTAAGCTTGCATTTTTTGAATGGCATCCTTGTTGCATTTGCATTTTCAAATGTTCCATCATCCTGCTTGTGAAAATAATAAGATGAATTTAGCCCTATGTCACACTATGCTATTTGGCTTTTTAAAAATTGCTAACACAATCTTGTTAATGTGAAATATCAGTATTTTAGTTGTCTTCCAATAGGCTTGGACTTAATATTTAATAAAAAAGAAAAGTGAAATACCTTTCACTCCTTTGATGGCTGATTTATGCGATACATCAGGAGTGCTCAGCTAAGATATCATGACATGCTGCAGAGGTAGGACAGCCGATGCTGTGGGGTAGTCAAAAAGGCGTCTTCTTTCCAAAAATGACAGCTGCCACTGCTGCTTGTTGCTCAGATGCATGACATATCATGTCATAGATGGTATTCCATCTGGTGATGCAGTCATTTATTAGTATTTCTTTTTTTTTTTTTAATCCAGTGAGCTCCTGCTTTTATTCCAGCAGGCAGCTGTCTGATGGGGACCTTCCAAAATGAGCAGCAGTTTGCTTTTTAATGTTGAAAGGACCGTATCAACGGCTTTCACCTCAAGCCCCTTTTTGCACTGCCAGGTTTAGTGTGTGGGCCAAACAGGGTACATTAATAAGCCCTAAACTGCCTATGTGTCAACAGCTACAACCGCTTCACAGGAGATGTCAAATTCATCCAGCGTGCTGCCAATGCTTTCTGCAATACGGACAGCTGTGTGGCTTCCTCTCAGCTCCTTAGTACACAGAACATAATTGTCAAGTTCCCAAGAGTCTGAAATTCAGTGAGCTGTGAACTGTCACATAAGCATGTGTGGCCAGCGATGTCCATCTGTCTGTAGACTAGTGTCTTATTCTCAAGTACGGTCTTTGTTTTCTTGTGTGGTGTCATAGAGTTGTTAGGGCTGTCATTTTTTCAAAAAGTCAAGTTCGAACGAATTCAAACAAGTAAACCCATATACCGTAATGTGTCAGAGATACAATTTCCTGTGACTGTCATATGACCAGCAATGACCATCCGTCAGTGGTCAGACAGGCCATCTTACCGTTCAGTGAAGTCTTTATATATTATACGTACACACACTGCTTTTGCATGATTGTCTGTTCCGGACGGCTTTGTTCGCTAGTGTCCTCCATTTTACCTTGTCAACATAGTAAACAACATAACATTACTAGCTTACTTTACTGATAGGTCAAAAGGTCAAGCTGACAGTGAATTTTTTAGAGTTTCCTCTGCTGGATCACAAGGCAAACTACATCAAACAGTCTGTTGCGCTTATAGACTGTATATTTTGAATTCAAACAAGTCATTACAGTTTGAATACTACGTTTTTCCCATGCTCAAACAAATATTCGAATTTCAAATAAAAAGTGACAGCCCTACTATAAACGGACATTGAAAACTTGCTAGCCTAGCAACATAAAGGCCTCAACCTATAATGCAACACTCTCCTTGGGTGCCCGTGTTATACTGGTACAGTGTCATTCAAAAAGTTTCTCTGATCTTGTGAACACGTAATTGTCCTCAAATGTAAGATGACCCCCACTTTTCAATATTCTTTTACTTTTCAGAATAAAACTTATATTTGGAGGCGATCGTCTGGTGGAGATGGAGGTCTTACATTTGGGCCAATATGGTACTCTTTGAATTATCTCAGTTTGGATCATTAGGTTCAATATGATCTTTAAAAGTAACAGGAGCTATAAGAGATAGATGAAAAGGACAAGTTTTCTATGTAAGAAACTGATAATAAAATTGTATTTTGACATATTTTTCTGCACTAATAACATACAGCAATACTGTTTTGTGCATCAACCAGGAGTTTCAATCAAATGCCCATACTGACAATTTGTATCAGTGAGCGATGCAAGCAGAGTGACTCTGGGTTGAAAATATGTTTGTTTTTCTGTCTATTTTAGCGACATGCTTTGTGTGCATTATAATTATAACTCTATGTAAATGTTCACAGTTTGTTCATATTGGGGATGCAGAAAAGATCGTGTCCAAAGTGTGTGTGTGTGTGTATATGTATGTATGTATGTGTATATATATATATATATATATATATATATATATATATATATATATATATATATAATATCCATTATACTGTACATGATACAGATATAGAGACAGTTTTAGACACTCCTTTAAATTGCATGGCCTTCATCCGTCAGACTCGATTCTAAAATATCAAGAAATAACCATAATGTCTGAAAATGCATGTGCTGTGTGCTGAAAGTGAGAGAAAAAATCATTGAATGGAAATGGTTTTGTTTGACCTTGAAATACATCACAGCTCTGAATCAAAAGTTGGTGAGGTGAGGGCAGTGGATGGGCATAAACACAACCTTCAAAGCAAAGATTACTTTGACTCATATAACCTGAATTTCAGAGCCTGTACTTATTTTACAAAGTTTTACGCATGGTTCTCATTTTCAAACCAGTCAGCTAGAGACATTCAGGCAAGCCATAGAGAGCCAGATATTTATCTCAGGAGTTGGCAGGCCAAACTAGAGCTAAAAAACAAACAAAAAAAAAAACAACCAGTGAAAAGTGACAATGAAGAGGATGCCCATGTTACCCTTTGTCTGCTGGATGTGTTTAAAGAGACACAGGTTGCCAACAACAACTTGATGAGCTAAATACTTGTTGCTGTGAGTTATTTGTCCTCTTTTTGTTTTGTTAGTGGTGGAAAAAAATATTAAATACAGCTTTAATTTTCTTGCTTGTATCAAACATGTTTTAAGTGATTGTACGATAGACAATGCAGTGTTTCCCCTATAACAGTACAAGCCTGGCGGGCTGCCAGGCCAACATGAACCCCCACCAGGCCAAAAAATATTTTTTAAATGCCCAAAATGACGCCAAATATCCATTTATTCGGAAATCAATAGCGTTTGGGAGCCTCTGAGCAGCACTGTTTCGAAACGTGAGACAACGTCTGTCTCGTTGCCTGGGAAACTCCAGGTAGTGTAAGGAATAGGGCAAAGCGTAAGCGAGTGTGAGTGGTTACATGAGAGAGCGAGTGTCAGAAAAATGGCGGTGAATGCGAGCGGAGCAGAAGAAAAGGTTAGCAGTAAGGCCGTATTCAGACAAAATCAGGCGGTGCGGCGTTCAGCTGCAGGGTCGAGAAGAGGTGTGTGGGGGTGTGGGCGTGTTTATTTGTCCTCGGTAACGTAACTGCTGTGAAATAAACAGAAAATAATGTTTTATTGATCTGATTCACCAGCTTTCCCGCTACCCGCGCTCCCTCTCTTCATTCACACTCTAGCTTGCTCGACCACTGCTGCTCTCTCTCTCTCACTCTCTCTCGCTGGTGCTCTCTCTCTCTCTTTCGCTCGTCTTTTTGAAAATGAGCCGAGAAGCAGACATCAAAGCCTATCTTTACTTTTAACATTGTTGTTAGTTAGTTTTCAGTCTGACAGTAAATGTACAGTACAGACTACAGTGTGTCAGTTAATAAATGCTGCAGCTTGTCAAGACAAAGAAAAGTCAGGTCTGTTTCCCCAACTGCTGTAAAAAGTGAAGGGGGTTAGCTTTGAAGTTAGCAACCATGGGTTGCTAACTCACCCCCGCCAAGCCAAACCAACAAGAACATTTTTTGAATGTACGTATGTCTTACCTCTGAAATTATTACTGTATGCGAAAATATTGCAAAGCATAATGTCACTATGTAGTGTTGCCACTGGCTTACTTAATATTAATTTAGTTCTTATTTATCTTGCATTTTACTCTATATATCTGATTTGCATGCAAGCAGTAGAGCAAACAAAACAAAAAGTGGAGAAAAAACAAAAGAAAGGAGGAGTTCTCACCTGCAATGTGCACTGTTTTATTTATGAAGGCTCTGCCAGGCACAATGGAGACAAATTACCTTTTGACAATGTGAAATAGAATTTTGTTTACAAGGCTACGCTTCCCCTTGCTTTTTCAAATGAGATTTTTCACAGTCTCCTCATTTGTATCTCACAGCATTATCGTCTCAATCTTTCAAAACCAATCAGTCTCAAGAAAAGAACAGAAAAAAGAAGAATGAATCACTGCTGTTCATAAAACAAGCCATTAGGTGTATTTATGAATGCACACCACATCAACCACCAGCCTCAGACACCCCCCTCCCACACCTCCTGCCCAGTCTTCCTCCAAACCACCCATCAGTTCAATCATTTTAGTGACATACCCTCCACATTTTTATTTAAAGACCAATACAGTCTGCAGCACGGTACACTGCCTTCTGAAAAAAGCTGCACTTGGTGAGATTTGGGAAATGTTTACACAATCTGAGCAGAGACAGGAGGCAATAAGAGAACAGAGGGGAAACACACTCAACTAAAACACAACCGTATCACTGTATCACAGAGCTGCTGTGAACAACCATTTCTAAGCCTGGATCCATTTCATCGATTATCAACATTTGATACTAAGGTTAACCAAGCAAAGCATATAGTCTTTGTTTGCAAAATATGGTGAGGGATTTTGGAAGGCAAAATCAACATCTGTTAAATCCTCTTTTAGCTCACTTTGTGTACTGCTGATTTTTTTTTTTTTCATTTTTTTATTTTGATGCTTGGTTTAGTTTCATGTACCTGTGATTTTCAGCAGATTTTTCTTTTCCTTTTGCTTTTGTTTAATTGATTTATTTTTTTCCAAGTACAGAAGTAAAGAATATAGTTACAGAAAAAAGTGAAAGCAAATAACATTATTACATTATGTATTACACAGTATGTTATAACATTAATTGGACTGTGAAATGTAAATATACATGACAGTTTAATGTTATACATGGCAAATGTTAGTAATACATGTAAGTTACATTGAGGGTGTTGGTAACAAACTCAGACGTACCCTCAACCTGTCAGCTGCTGTACCTCTGTTGTTTTAAACATAATGGAAGTTCATTTGTTTGAATTTTTCTTCATGAAGGGCATCAATAAGTTATTCTGTAATCAAACTGTAGCACCTTGAATTGAAATTAAAACGCCTGGTATTTAGAATTTCCAAGCCCTTAATGACATATGAACATATAGTACATTAACAAGAAATCATTATTTTTTTTATAACAATATAATTTTGTATTTCAATATAACAAGAACCTTAAATATCACATTACGATGAGGAGTCAAAGAGAGGACATTATAGCCTATATTGTAGAAATTGACAGTGACGAATTGATTCAAAATTAAAAATGACAAATTGATTTGTCATTGTCAATTTATGTAAATCAGTTTACACAAATTGATTCAAATTTTATTTCATGCTTGGATCAGACACTGTGAAATTCTGCTGTTATTGAGTATGATATTAAATATGTGTATACTGGGAAGAATGTGAAAGTTGGGAGAATCAGTTTGATCTTTTTAAGGTGGGGTCACTTATTGATCAGCTGGAGGCACATGTAAGTCATGTAAGAACCTGTACACGATGAAAACAAGTGCAATGGCATTCTACATTATATGGATTGTATTTAGTCCTGGACTATCTGTGACACTGTTCACCTCCAAAATGTATACTGAGAAATGAAAGTTTGATGATGAATTGTACTGTGTCGCTGTTCAGGCGGCTGTGGCTGAGGAGGTAGAGCGGGTCGTCCACTAATCGGAAGATCGGCGGTTCAATTCCCGGCTCCTCCAGTCCACATGCCGATGTGTTCTTGGGCAAGACACTTAACCCCAAATTGCTCCTGATGGCTGTGCCTTCAGTGTATGAATGTGTGTGAATGGTTAGTTTCCTCTGATGGGCAGGTTGGGACCTTGCATGGTAGCCCCCGTACCCATTCATCATATGAATGTGTATGAATGGGTGAATGATTCGTAGTATAAAAAGCGCTTTGAGCGGTCGGAAGACTAGAAAGGCGCTATACAAGTACAGTCCATTTATCATTCAGCAGACTGTGACCGTCACATAGCTGAGACATGTCCGTCACAAATATTCTACTAGTAAATTCTAGTTACAGTAGGAAAAATAAATTTACAGGCTTTGTATTTTGACTCCGACGTTTTACCAATGTTACATTAATCAGCACTGGTGTTGACAAAGTTCAAAGGTCTACTGAAACTATGCTGTCGAGGGCGGCAGATCCCATGGATTCCATCCGTTCAGGAAAAAACAATTGGGAGGAGTATTAGAGGACACAAGTCAAAATCAAGCCTTGCAAATTCTCTTAAAAACTCCTAAACTCCTCTCAAGGGCCAGAGAGGGCCTGCTAGGAGACCCTGGAGAAAAACATCTAACGAGAACGAACAGTATGTGCTGTTAATGTGTTTGCATAATATCTGGGATGATGCTCTTTGGGCATATCCCCAACTGGAAAGATACCACATACCAACGGATGAAGGGTGTTCAGGGATCCCAACAGTCAGGTGCCCCCCGACTGTTGCACTGTCTGATAACTAATGTTAATGACGACTGCAGTGGTTTTCAATTATGTTTTATTAAGTGAGCCTTGTCTTTTTTAATCTGAATTATTCAATGTCCTGTCTGCTAATACAGAGGCTCATAATGCTTATTATCTGAGTATGAATGACTAGAATGTGTAATGCAGTTATACAAAATGTTACAAATCTTGCATTGCATTTGGCTCTTGTACTATCTGTCTCTTACTAAAAGTGAAGAAAACTCAACATTGCTGTAAAAAAAAAAATTGAAGAAATTGAAGAAATTTGATATTTGCTGCTGCACATCAGCCTTGTCAAAAGGGCAAGTATAACTACAGCATAGCTATTTCCAGACCAGCCTCTCTCATTGCAGTGGTCTTTGTAGGAGGGATGAGTGCTGTTAAAATTTTACAACCCGGAGATGGTGCAATGTATTGTACATTTTTTATAATCTAACAAAAAGCTTCTTGATGATAGGTGTCCAGTAAAAATGGGCCAACACGTATTCCACTTCTCTCTCTGTGTCTGTCAGCAAAGAGGAGATAACGTGGTTTCTTCACAGCCATGTGCTAATGTGCTCACTGAAGTGCTGCCAAACCTGCTGTGCTGGATAGAACATCAAGATGGAAGAGGTAGCCGTAAACGGGACCCCACTCCCCTTCCCCCCTGAGCAATAGAATAGTGCTGATGGACAAAATGAAAACCTGAAAACATGGCTTTCTTTTTAGCCTTGTTTGAGTCAGCAGGGACAAGAGGTGACAGAGGTAAATTGGGGTCATCAAACAAAAGAGAGAATATAGCACTTTGCTATGTTACCCAAGGCTGAGTGATTGATATGTTGTTGACCAAGTGATCTCTCATAAATTCTCCTTCACTCTTTCACCATCCTGATTGAATTGATATGAGATAAAGAATGTAGGATTTGTGGCAATTATTCATTACTAAATGCTGAGACACCCTACAATATTAATGAAATTTGGCTGCAATGTAGCAACTGATATTTGTAGGCACCATCTGGACCGGGGACATTAAACCATTTGTTTATATTAAACAGTGCCAGCAGAGATTGTTCATTAAGCTAATAGAGTATAACATTTTAAAGTTTTGTTGTTTTGTGGCATGGCTGCCTTTTTTTAAGCATTAAATAGAGAGGGACTCAAGACTGCAGAGAGAATGGAAAGAGTCACTGCTGTGCAAGCTGTCAGTGATGACATTTACATGCACAAAATATTCTGTTTTTTGCCCTTATTTTGAAAAACACAATATTCCTACTACGCTGTTTACATGGCTAATGAAAATGAATATTCCTATTTACACGCAGAGGGTTTTCAGGGTGTCCCCCTTGTCCGAATCACAAGGTCTCTGCAGGCAGTGAAGTAAACCAGCAAAGAGAAAAACATTAGTGCACTGCTGCCTGATATTTATAAGTGATATTGATATGACTGATATAAATTTATAGTTACAGTACCTAGGTTGTCCCATGATGTTCAAAACACTGCTGAGTGTTTTTGGTGTATCACACCGAGTTGTAACCGTCAGTTTATGGCTGCATGTCGGGATAATCACCAATCCCCTCCGTCCCCGTCGTGGAGAAGAAGCGCTCTGTTTTTCCAGCCCGCCCTGAACAGCTCTCTACTCTCCTCTCGTTCCTCTCCTCTGTCTGCCTTCCAGCATGTCATTTTGCCTGTGCAGGTGTAAACAGGCAAGAGGCCATGTGTTGGAAACTGCGGTAAAAACGCCAATTGAGACACATATTCTGAATGCACTTTATACATGTCCAAAGAATGCTCCTAAAACCAGAATAATATCGGCACATCCCACATCTGCTACTTTCGGAATAAGGCCTAATTCAGAATATCCAAACAGAATATGCTGTTTACATGACCTGTAACAAATTTGGAATATATGTGCTGAGGTGAAATTAGGATCTCCAACAACACGCCTTGATGCTACCTGCAGTAGGGCTGGATATCAAATCTGAATACTTTTTTTTGGTACCAACTGAAATGTGTCCATAGCATCAAGTATCAAAAACTGTCAAGTACTGTACCATAAGTTGACATCTCATGTCTGGTCAGATTCTTAATGTTTGTTTTAATTATTCTTTGGTCAGATCTTTACTAATCTAATTAATAATTTAGCCAATTTTAAACTGTGCTTGTTCAGGCAATGTTCTTGAATACCAGCTTGTGTTTAGACAACATTTAAGTTCCTGTACACCCATGGTAAACCTACACAGGTGATTTTAATTATTTTGGCTGATTAGACCTGTCTTCAGGACTGTGTGGGCGCTGCTTAACTGACATCTCCTTGACTCGTCTGTTAGTTAGGTGGATAATTACACCTTTTTCATTCTTGTTTGTACTCCTTGCACTAGTAACGTAATTTATCAGCATACCTTCACCAGTCTTTAAAGGATAAGGCTGGCAGGTTTCTTTTATTTTTGATATTGTCAACAAATCTCATGTGCAGAGCCAAACCAACAATAAACTCATCCTGCTTACAGGTATTGTGTGTATATCAAAGTCAGTTATATCGTATTACTCTGTGCTGTAGAGCTCCATTGTTGTCTAAAAACTATTAAAAACACATCAATGAGTCACACCACTGCACTGGGTGACATATTCCTACGCCTCCAAAGAGTGTTATTACTTTAGCTTGTTTAGAAACGGCTCCAATGAGTAATAATAGCGACAAGACTGTAACTCTCAGGAGGGTAGTTCCTCATTGCTGCGCATTCGCAGTGGTGTCTGCCGTACAAGGAACTTCTCTTCTGAGAGTTACAGTCTTATTGCTGTTATTGCTCTTTGGAGGTCTGATCAGCCTGAATAACCGAAAACACTTGTGAAGAAGTGTGAAGGGCCTTTTAAAGTCTGTCTTAAAACAGTACTCAGTGCTCATATGAACACTGAAACAGGTTTTTCTTGCTGTAATAATTCCCCTTGTTCATATTGACCGTTGCAAGATCCCTTTAATAATGCACTTTCAATATAAGTGATGGTAGACAAAAAACAGTTTTGTGCAAAAATGTATTCAAAAGTTTATCTGAAGCTGATATTATACCTCAGTAGTCCAAATTAGTCAAATCAAGCAGATATCTTGCAAAGTTACCATCTTTTTAGTACAAAATTCCCTCTGTTCTCCCAGACAGTTTTTCCCTGTTGAGCTGGAGTGGGAGGATAGTAACATAAAGAGGCGAATTTGTACTAAAAAGGCTGTAACTTTGGAAGATATCCACTTGATTTGACTGATTTGAACAGCTGAAGCCTCACATTAGATTAAGATAAACTTACATTTTTGCACAAAATGAGGACTGTGGGTTTTGTACCTCATCACTTACATTAAAAGCGCACTAGAAAGGGATCTTTTAACTGCCAGTATGAATAGGAGAAATTATTACAGCAAGTAAAAACAGTTTTAATGCTTATATGGACACCTGACTATTGTTTTATGACAGACATGCTTTGTCAGATATGGTTTTGCGACCCTGCTCCTGACCATGGTTAAATATGGGTTTAAATACTGGTTATTGCTGGACTTTGGTGAACATGCATTTCTATTAGGGATGGAAATTTTATTTAACCTACAAAACTATTATAATCTGAAACAGAAACTTTACCTATTTATTTCAAAAATGTAATTCTGTCATTCACTGTAATTCTCTGGTTTAGCGGTGCCTTTCACGGAACTACAGATGCAGACTTGAGTCTGTGAATGTTGACAACCAGGGATTATGAACGGGTTCAACTCTGTTTGAATACGTGTTCAGCAGAGCATGTTATACATGGGTTTCCTGTATGAAAGGAGACTAAGAAAAGCCTTAAATACTTTAATAATCTTTTGACAGCCCAGAGATTTTGCTGTGCTGTGGCTGGCTTTTGCCACAGTTGCTATGGAAATGCTTGGTCTATTTTGCTTTTTAAACTGACAGACATTGTCATAGTTAAATTTCTCACTGCAGTTGTCATAATCCCCCTTCAAGGAGAGGGCACACGTAAAATAAATGACTGCCTCTTGTCATGAAATGTCATGCTCCTGAAGGACTTTATAGGATAGATGACATGAAAGGAAGTAAAGCTCTTAAACATTTATAGGTACATCTGGCAGGCAGGGGTTAATGTCGGTTGCCATCTTTCACTTTTGCAATGTCCACTATATATATATATATATATATATGAACATCATCTGCAGTACCTCTGACTACATTGTTGGCCAGGAATGTATTAGTCATAAATGACAAAAGCGTATTTTTTACTGTCTCATAAGCACACACACACACACACACACACACACACACACACACACACAAACACACACACACACACACACACAGATGTATACACAGGTGATGTTTTGCTCAAATATTTCTGTCTGCGCTCCTCCTCAGCCTCACAGTACTTCTTTGCCTCTGCTTTGTGCTGCAGTGTAGTTGCTCACTGAATGGGAATGGAAATAAGACACACCTCCCTCCTTCACTACCACCAGAGAGCGCAGTGTTTTTAGTAAGTCGTGGCTCAAACCTAAAAGTTAAAATATATCTCATGTTTCCCTCACAAACCACAGAAGCAGATTAATAGCAGTATAAGACATAAATTCAGGAAAAAAAATATTCAAAATGCCCATGGGGTGTTCAAACAAATCTTTATATTTTTACAAAATTGAAGTTTTCTGTCAGTGGAAATTCAGGACGTGCATGCACACTCTTCAGGGATTTTACACTACCTGAGTCACACACTAAGCCAATCTATTGAAGAATATTAAAAAAAATCTGGAAAAACATTTTACCTTGGCTATCAGAGGTGACTGTGTTAATGTAGGTTGTTATGAGGCACGCTCCTCTCCTTTCTGTTTAAACAGAAGTCCATTATTTTTTATCATATCAGACCGTTCTTTTGCCAGAGAGCAGCTTGTAAAACTGGAGTGCATGTTGTTTTCTTTTCTATTTGGTAGCTGCCAAAAAATATCAAAGTTAAGTCACAATCAATAGGTAGAAAAAGTTGAATCTGCACAACTTTGTGTACAGTCTTTTCTCCATTGTTTGGATGCATTGTTGTGTTATTGCTGTTGATAAAAACACTGAAAGTGTTCCAGCTTGCACTACAGCAAATAAATGCTCAGAATGGCGCTGTGTTATCAGCAAAATTACATAATGCTGTCTAAACAGAAAATAATGTAACAAAAAACTCACACCTGCAGCTCATATGTTAACATTTATTTATATCAGGCCCTATATTTTCATCCACATCGACTGTAACATTCTCCCTGGCCAGACACTATGAATTTAAAAAATGCTGAGTTTGACAAATCCAACCTTGGCATGACTGCGTCTATGACACCAGTGAGTGTGACCGAGACATGACATTCGTGTCTGTAAAGACCATTAAGACTATTCATATTCCTTGATAGGATTAGAGCCCTTACTGAACTGCTGCATTACTGAAGAGTATGATGGAACCTGAATTGACACTAAGTTGGACAACTGCTGCCTATCCATTTATTTTCCACCTTTCCACCTTGCACACTCTTTCTCTTATCTCATACAAAGGCTGACCAACCTTGTCTGTCCTTTTACACACTTTATACGGATAATGGAAGGTTTTGTACCTCTTCATATTTTCACGTAGCAACACAACAGAAACAGATTTCTCTTTCTTTTGTGATAAAAATGATTTCTTCTGAGTGCAGAAGAATTAGCACTCTTTGTACTCTGTTAAATATTTGACAATTCATGCTTTCAGCATGTTAGCTGGTGCTCTGTTTGTGTGTGTGTGTAATGGGAACAGTGTGAAGAGAAACAAAGTACTAAAAGTTAAGTGAATGTGTTTGAAGTAGTGATCACTGCACAACTGCATTTGCAATGTTAGACCACAGTTGGCAGCAATACAGTGAAGAAAAACTGTATGTGAATTGATATTTATTTGACAACAACAAATTGAAACATAGTATTATCACTATTGGGCTTTGTGTTGTGGTTTTAATGTTTTTAAAAGTATGTCCTATGAGCAGTAATTCATTACACCACTTTACATCACTCGCCATGTAAATTACACCTTTCAAAACTGCCAATTGCTTCGTCACTTACCTACAAGAATCAAGATTTCTCACCTGTCTTGGTGGCTTTACCACCAAACATCTGCGTTTCCGTTGATGTGGCCGTTTCAATCCCCCCTAGCAGTTGCCTTGTGTGCTACTGGAGGGAATGGTCAGAGTAATCAAATATCACTGATGTTGAACGTTCTTGTCATCCCCTTCACTTGTCAAAATTAAAGCACTGGGAACACAGCCAGGAAAAGAGAATGCCTAAACCTCTGTGCCATTTCATATTTAAGCCATTCCAGTAAATTACATTCAGCTTTCTGATTCAGTTATTTAGAGTTGTTTAGAGGTAGTGATAACAGCAGTAAATAGTAGACATAATATAAGTAATGGGTTTAAAAATGTTTCCTGGCACATTTACAGAAAAGCTGAACTTTATAGTTAAGTATTCTTATTATGATCTAAATCTGATGAATATATACAAAGTAGTTTTGAATTAATGCATTCTGAAACCAAGAGGGAATAATTCTCAGAATGCTAAATAATATGTATGTATAAAATTATACTTTATGTAACAAACAACCTTTTCTCCTTTCCTCCCACGAGATGCTTTGAACTTCAAAATTTCAGTTTTCTTACTGCTTCAACACAGCAATTAGGCCTTTCACCATCTCTCATAGTTCATTGTAGCTGATACGTGACCTAACATCACTTGATCAAAGTCCAATCATTCCTTTAATTATCCCCACAGGTGCAAACTGGAGGCAGATTTATTTAAAACACTACTTGGTCTTGCACACACTCACATGACTGTCATGTTTCTGCCTGTTTTGGAAATTATAGCTCTCATTGAATTCCTTTTCTGCAGAGCTGGTTAACGATTGCAGTCATGCTGCATTACCGTGAGGTCAATATGACACTGAATGTGCCTTTCCCGTATCTTCCACTAGCTGATGGTGCTGTATTGATGTAACTGATTTTGTTGTGGGTCACATGCTTGCTTATATCGATCTATGAAAATTGTGCTGGGTTAGAGTTTGATGTTTAAATTTGTCATGAAATCAAAGGAATATAACCTTTTATAAGATGAATGATTTGGTGACCTTGTCCTTATTTGTCTTTGTTTTCTACATAGACAAATAAGAAGGACTCTTCTCTTCAATGTTACAGGCTTCTGGCCTTCTTACTTAGAACTGAGAAAAGAGTTATGGCCTTGATAGAGACCGTGGACACATAATGAGGATGAGGAAGGCATGTCAAATCATTCTTTTGTACCATTTTTACAATTATAAAATTGCTATTTCATTTTGACATCATTTTCATGCTATAACATGCCTTGTTTGATCATGTAAGCTGATTTCTGATTGGGCGGAGAGGCTGTTTTGTCCTAACCAATCAGTGGCGACCGACGTATCTGTCCAATCAACGTTATTTGAAGCACATAAGCCCAGTTGCAAGGAGTAGTTGAGTTTTGTCATGTTGACTAAAGAAATATACTGTTTTTAGAGTTGTTATTTCTGTTCTGACGACAAGAACCTGTGTAGCATCCACAGTCAAGCTGTTAATGTGGGATATTTACCAGCCATTTTTCTGGCTCTGGTACAGGATGATGGTGTTCTCAGTCTGAATCCTGCCTACAAAGCTCTGATTGGCTTGATTGATTCTACAAACAGAAAAACGGCCGTTACTTAGCACAATGTCAGATTTATTTCAATGACTGGAAATGTGAGCGATTCAGTACTGGAACAAGGCTAGTTGTGCTTTTTAAGCATATGAAAACAGGTGGCATGAGATAGTCTGAAGCCTACATAAAGTCATCTATTTGTACCTTTCATTATAACCTTTCAAATTACAAGAAAATATATATTCTGAGAAAGAGGCCCATTTTGATACTTAACTTCTTGAACATTAGTAACAATTGGCCCAGTGTTTCATATCCTGTTGTTGTATTGCAGACCGTATGCATTGACGTCATCGCATACACTCTTAGGACCTCTTGAGTGACCAAACAAACCATTAGGTGGCAGCTATGAATGAGGAGAGCTGTGACACAGTGAGGGGAAACAAAGGCATACAGTATCCTGAAATGTAAAGGCCACCTGACTTGACATTGATCTGTATGACGCTGCTGGACATCAGAGAAGTAACATCATACCAGACAAAGCCTGATCCTATTTTAAAGCAGGATCAGGCTTATAATATCATTTGTTTATAACATAGAAACAACTCACCTGCAGCACTCCACCGCAGCTCTCCACAGACATCACATGGGTATATGTTCAGTTTATAGGCTTTGCAATCCAGCAGAGTCCTGCAGTTTGGTGGAAGCAAAATGCCTCGGGGCCCTTAGACATTCCCAACCCACCCTCGTTGAGATACAGATAATTAAAAAACAGCTTTGAAGAATTCTCAAAACATCCTGTACAAACTTGTTGAGTCAAGTCATTGGAAAATATGAAAGGAATGAACTGTATTTCATCACTGATTGCCACAACAAGTGATACCTCAGGTTCTGTTCCAACTAGGCTAAAAAACATTTTTGCAGTCGTGTCTCGAATAAGATTTACCTTTGTTCACTCAGTCTGAAGATCTGGTTCCTCACAGCTGATTTTAAGGCTTTCTGCTCATTTTCAGGCACATGTGAGAAAAGTTCCATTTTTAATTAGAATTAATTACATTCCAGCTGTAGTTAAATACAATTTGTTGGCAAGGACATTTTATCAACACGTTCTCATATACATCAGCGTTTAATCACGCTACCTCGCCTTGAGCAATGAACCTAAGTGTTGTCAGAAGCTATTATGAGAAGGGTCAACTCTCCAGAGTATGCAAAGTTAAACAAACTTCCCAGCTGTATGCAACTGTTTTTCCTTGGATGAATGTAAAAGTGTTGTACACCTGCTAAGAACAAAAAAGAAAGAGGGATTAGCTCTGGGACACGTAGCTATTTAAATTTCATCAGAGACCAGGGGACCTCTACTGATTTCAATGTGCAATTCATGCTGTAACTATGCATATTGCCTCAGGAATAATGTTCTTACTACAATAAACAATCAAGCACTTATTTTCCTATGAGGCTGATTACACACAGACAAACGTGCCAAACAACAAGGATATCCTTAATCATAAATCAGTATCTTTAGCACCACCGTGTCCTTCTGTCCCTGCTGTTGCTGGCTTGTTTAAAATCCAAAGTTTTTTTCATTCACTGATTTCCAATGTCATCTTAGAGCCATTCCTTTAAACCTCTTGTATCTCTGTTTTTTTTATATTCTAGTATGTGACTACTATGCTGTATGTCACTGTGGTTTATCACAATTACAGTACATTCAGTTTCATCTCAAACCTGATGCTTCTGGCTGTTATCTCTTCCAGACGAAGAGTGTGTCTATACTTTGCCTCAGGGACTTGTCACTAGATGGAGACATTAATCTAAAAGACACACGTATCTAGACATGAAGCTTACAGTATGTGCTATGTATGAATTGTGTATGTCCGGCGTTATCTCATTTAAAATCACAAGCACCATCAGTACAGCTCAAATCACAAGCTCTGATTTTTGTCTATTGCAACGTCAGACATTTGAAGTTGAATCTTTTGTATCCTCATTAACTGCTTGGCTGTGTATTCCTTGGCAGGGTAGTTAGGCTGTGCCTGTTGCTTAGCAACAGAGGAAAATGCCCCCCTTCTGCAGTGCTTGGTAATGTTAAGGTAGTCCAAAGAGGAGCAAAACGTTAAACAATTAAGTTAACTTTTGAAGGCTAACACAGATCAAAGAGGAGAGGATGTTAGACCCAGAATGAATATTGAACTTAGTGGGTTTGTGCACATGTGTGTACATATGCTTGCATGAATATGTATTTGTGTTTGCACAGGGTAGCACTCACTTTTAGTTTTCATACACTGTCTGATAGCTTAGATAGAGAGCATCTCACCATCTTTCAAGTAATCATAAAATCAATGTCTCTTGACATAAGGATCTCAGGTCTACTTAATTGCTTTTCCTTCCCCTTAATCATTATAGAGTGTCTAACTAAGAAGAGGAGCAATATTCCAATGTAGAGTTGACTTATTAAAATGTAATATGTATTAATTATAGTGTATATACTTATACGCACAGACACAATATTACAGGCTTGTTGTTGACCACCAAAAAGAGGGAGAGAGAAAAGCGAGTATTCTATTTTCCAGTCCTTTTGACTATCTATCTGTCTGACTGTCTGCTCTCTCTCTCCATCTCTCTCTCTCTCTCTATCTATGAATCTATCCTGCTCTCTCCTTCTCTGCCAGAGCTGACACCTGCTGGCTGAGTACCAGTGATACTGACTAATAAATCCTGACAGGTTCTCGCCGGAGCCAATATTAATGCCCGGCTACCTGGCAGGCCAACCTGTGAGAGTGTTTCAATAAAGCAGTCTACCCAGGGCTTCTTATTTACCGACCACAGACAAGCAGATTAAAGCCTGGCAGGATTTTTGTCCTCTTTTCGCCGCAGCTTTGAGGTTAATTACCAGCCCGAGCCTCAGACACTCCTGCTTTGCCCGCAACCAAAATGACTTTGCCTACCTCAGTTATTGTGTTAGATGGCTGGCTGTTAGACTTGGAGCAATGTTAAAATTTTCATTTGTCTCATCTGTTTTGTGGCTTTTGTCAACAGAGGTTAAGAGGAGGTTATAAACCAGCCCTGATGAAACATGCGAACCCCCCCCCCCCCCCCTTTTCCCTGGACCTAAACTCCCCCACCCCTTCCTTCAAGCTTGTGTTTGCTTTTGATAAAATCTCATCGAGGTAGCTCTTCATCTCATTTTACATGCCTGTCACTGTGTGCTGCTGCAGGCCTCCTGGGTTTGCTGTTCCTCTGAGACTCTGCCAGGGTCCGACATTAACACCCGCCAAATGTGGGTAGATTTTCCGTTTGGCGAGTAAATCTCAGAAGGCTATCTGCCACACTGGCGGGTAAATGTTTGTACCAAAATAGTCATGTAATAAAATGTCTGGCACGATGGCTCGGAGGAATTTACTCCTGTTTGTCCCTATACAGTGTAGACATGCGCACCATAGGCCTTAGATGTTTTTTACATGTATCTAAACAGTGAAATTGTAGGAGTGCTCGAGACGGTTTGAGGCAAAGGAGCGCTAGCCGCTGACCATCTCGGGTACCACTAGTTTCGCGGCAGTGTTTACTGTGCAGGACATCAGCTACTTGACATCGCAGCTTTCTGCTAAACTGTCACTTGCCACCGGTCTGCTGCTGTTATTTAAATAGATATTAATACCTTATCCCAATGAATTATACTGAAATGAATGCGTATGTAACACAAAAAAGCAATTTGTTATTTTGGCTGGTAAAAAATATGCTTGGCTGGTGGATTTTTTTTCATCTACCAGTCCTCTTGGCAGGTGAGTCAAAAAGTTAATTTTGGACACTGATCTCTGTATTCACAGGCAGCTCTTGAATCACTCTGCTGCAGAAAGCTGTGCAGCCTCAATTCCTTTCATTTAATTCACCTTCTCTCCACCCATCTCCTTGATTTCTTTTTTCCCCCCTTCATAGTGATGGGAATTGAGTTTCAGAAGTTGACTGGTGAGCAGGAAAAGGTGCGTGAATTATTTAGAGCCGGAGTTGGTGCGAGTTATCATAATGCATGTTATGTTAGTCACCCCTGCTGTAGTCTGATTTCTTCCCCACTTGTTTTGTTCCACAGACACATGCTCTGCTTTTAGAAAACCCCTCTGACATCATGCCTCGTATTTCTCCTTAATGGTAAAATGAGCTACATGAACTGGCACTTATTGTCTTGATTAATCAGTTGTTTCATCGATAAAATGTCTGTGAAAAATGGCCATCACGATTTTCCAGAGCAGGAGGTGACATTTAAATTGCTTGTTTTGTTTGAGCAACAGTCCAAAACCCAAAGATACTCAGTCTACTTTTATATAAAACAAATCTAATTATCATATTTGAAGTTGAAAAATTACTGAAAAGTAGTTAATCTATAATGTTTACAGTCAGTGTTTTTCACCAAAAAGCATTGTGTCTGTTGCTGAGGGCTAACAAACATCTCATCCTCATAACACATGAGCAAAGAGTTTTTGAATTTTTGAAAATTTCATTCACATTCATGTTTGCTAGCTAGTAGTCTTCTTCTTCACCGCCTTTGTTGGCACATTGCTACATTTCTTGGTGGTTTACCACTACCAACTGACAATCAGTGGACTAGCGGTAAATGATTGGCAGGAGTGTATATCACGTCGCTCACGTGTGCACACATCTGTGTGCACGAGATACAAAGAAAGTGGGACTTGCTCATAAAAACACTGCTCCATATCGCTGGAAATAGTCTAGAACTGCAACAATTAGTTGATTGACAAATATTAAGTGGCAACTATTTTGGTAAACAAATAATTGTTTCTATAATAATCAGCTTCTCAGATGTCAGATATCAAAAATAGCTTTTAATTTATTTTCTGTCAATTGACTAATTAATCAACTAATCGTTTCAGCTCCAGATCACTTTGAGGAACGTTTTAAGAAAGTGTTTCTTTGTTGTACTTGTGATATTCCCAATGAGCCATCTAGCCTGGCTGCTGACCTGCAGCTGATGCTCTGCTGACCTCTTTTAAATGAGCATGTACTAATGCACTTTGTGTGCCGCTGCATCAGTCAGTTTTCTTCCTTTGCCTCTCATCACTGTGTGCCATTTATAATTGTCATTCAAGAATGGTGTTCATCCCTTTAGAAGAGTTCAGAGACTTGTAGAATCAATGCAAAGGCTGAGGAACACCATTCTTCCAAAAGATATTCCCTCATTTGGTGTTTTGATGATGGTGGTGGAGAGCGCTGTCTAACATGTCGGTCCAAAATCTCCCATAGGTGTTCAATTGGGTTGAGACCTGGTGACTGTGAAGGCCATAGCATATGATTCACATCATTTTCATACTCATCAAACCATTCAGTGACCCCTCGTGCCCTATGGAAGGGGGCATTGTCATCCTAGAAGAGACCACTCCCATCAGGATAGAGACATTTCATCATAGGATAAAGGCGATCACTCAGAGCAACTTTATATTGATTTGCAGTGACCCTTCCCTTTAAGGGGACAAGTGGACCCAAGCCATGCCAGCAAAATGCCCCCTAAAGCATAACAGAGCCACCAGATACCCTCACTGTAAGAGTCAAGTATTCAGGCCTGTACAAGTTTTTCCTTTAATTTGTCATCTGTCTGTATCTATATAAAAATATATAAAAGGCATTTCAGTCACATTATACACCATATAAATAAAGCAAGGTATAATCATATAAATTTACACTCTTTATCACAGTTCCAAGTGTTATAATGAATCCAGAAAATGGAAGGGAGGCCTTATGTGATTCACCCAGGAACTGCAAGGAAACTGAACTGCTCAACAAGTCAAAAGAATGGGGCCCACATCTTATTGACTTTATCCGGCGACCCCCTGACCGTATATCTTATCTTCTCAAGTTTGATAAAGTTAAAAACTTGAACAATCTAAAGGTTGTGAGAATGGGGTAAAGGGGATTTCCATTTCAGCAGGATTAAGTGTCTGGCCAGCAAGGTGGCAAATGCAATCAAATCTGCTTCTAAAGGCCGAAATGCACCGAAAGCATCTGATGCGCATGTTTTGAAGTACACCTGTTGTTTTAAACGGCCAAACACGCATCAAAAGCATTATGAGGTGCGTCAAACTGCCTTGACAACCCTACTCTGACCTTGTTTCGATTTTGGAGCATCAAATAAGTTTTTTTCTGTGGCCGAAAAAGAGAGAGAGGGCAAGCGAGCCAAGCACCAGCCAGCGAGAGACAGCGCGGCAGTGGTCGAGCAAGGAGAGCGAGCGGTACAACAAGGCCAGTGAATGAGAGAAACAAAACATTATATTCTGATTATTTCATGGCGGTTACGTTCTGCAGCACAAATAAATAACCATCAGACACTCGACAGATTTACTGTGGAAACGCTTTTAGTTTCATTTTCCTCCTCTGCATTTCTCCTTTTCATTCATTCATTACATCCAACTAATGCAGTAGTTAATACAGAGAACAACAGGACAAATCTGTGTTGTTCTGTTGAGTTGGCATTTCAAATCTGATGCCTGCAGTGCGCCATCGGAGCATTAACTGATATGTTTCAAATGAGGCGTGTCAATTATCGTTTTCAGTGCGTTTGGGCCTTAAGGCAGAGTGTGATAATAGGGGTGGGGCAACCCTAAACAGTGCAATCATAGCATGTGGTTTGATCAGCTTTCCAACTGTTCCTGACACTGTCTCAAAAAGGCCAGACCAGAAAGTTTGTAGAGATGGACAGGACTAAGGATGCACCGATCTGATACTGATATCAGATATTGGGTCAGATATTGACTCAAATAGCTGGATTGGGTATCGGTGACAATGGGGCCAATCTCGGTCAATCTATTATTTAAAAAGGTAGACACACCGACGAGGCATTGGATGCTTTTCTCCCACCAGAGCCAGATTGCTGCTGTTATTTCAGGATTGTGAAGCACAAGGCTTAATAGACAGTACAAAGTGTATGATAACTTAAAACGCTATGTGAAATTGTTTTGGACGCTATCTTTAGTAAATAGCAGCTGTCCTGAGGAGCCTGTGTAGCCTCAATGAGACTGGTTATTGTAGCCAGTCTTGGTAAGAGAAAACCAGTTTTGTGTGGCCTAAATGTAATGGCAAAACACCTCTACTAATTAAATCCAATGCAACACAGAACTTATTAGCTTTGCTCCTTAGGTTCACTTTGGGTGCTTGCCCCTCCGGGATTACTTTCCTGTCTTGGTTGCGTCCCCATCACTCCAGCACCTCTGAACCCTCCAGTAAAAAATATAAGGTGTCGGCGATACTGTCAGTTGCCTTAGAAAATTGGATTTGTTCAGGTCTCTGGGTTTCTGACGGAGAACCTGCTGCGGTCTGTGAACACCACCTCTTGGTAGGTTCACTTGACTCAATCCAGAAAATCTCATATTTTTTATATTTATTGTTTATTTTAAACAACACTTACACACACACACACACACACACACACTCTGTTCAGTGAGTGTAGCCTTATAGCTGTCCTCTTTTCAAAACAGTAACATTATGTGTGTGCGTGTGCACTGTGCATATAATATCAATCTAGATAATGTCATATATCTGGATTCCAGTCCAAGACCAATGTTGTTGAATCATTGAAGCTAAATTTTAGCAACCCAAATCAGCTGTGTATTTGCTGTCTTGAACACACTCCATTCCTCCTGCAAACGAATGACTTAAATCACTCAGTCTTGAATTCATGATTATATTATATAATTTTAAACAAATAAACATACCTATTTGTTAGCCTACATTTTATTTTACAAAGTTAGGAAAGCAATGTTAGGAAAGCAATGTCAAGTCTGATTGTTAAAAAGAATGATCCCAGTCTCTTCCACACAGTGAGGCATACAGATTATTAATGAAACACTGGTATCAGATCAGTTCTCAGTATCAGCTGATACCCATAGTCGAGGTACTAGTATCAGTATCAGGACTGAAAAAGTCGGATGGGTGGATCCCTAGACAGGACCAAAACATATGTGCATGTGTAGCTGGAGCTAGATGACATCTGTCACAGATTGGGTCTACATCTCTGTAAATTTTAGAAAGTCGGACCTTTGTAAAATGAGAGCAATGAATATTTTTGCATTGTATAAGCCCATGTTTGGCACAGATAGAAGATGTATGCACTCTGTTAAGAGCTTTTTTGCAGAGCTCTTCCCAAGATCAGTCTTACATAGGGTTTTTACAGAGTCTAGGTGTAGTCTCGGGCTGGTAAGGGAACTGAGAGGACTTATTAGCGATAAAACTGCAAACTTGTAGATATCTAAAGAAGTGATGTTTGGGGAGACTATACTTCTCTGATAACTGCTGGAAGAAGGCAAAGGTATTATCAAGGAAGAGGTCCTGGAATGTTTGGATACCAAGAATGAACCATATTCTAAATGCACCATCGGTCAAGGACAGAGGAAAGGCATGGTTTGTTGTTAATGGAGCAGAGGATGAAAATGTTTGAAAGCCAAAACAGTTTCTGAATTGGTTCCAGATTTTCAAAGAGGTTTAACTATTATATTTTTAGTATATAGAGAGGAAGGGTGTGAAATAGGGGAATTGGCCAGAAGAAAGAAAAGTCTGAGGGAGAAAAATGGGGAGGCACTGAAACAAGTACAGGAAATTCTGGAAGAGTGATAATCTTCACTGAATTAATTAGCCAAAGATAGATTTAAGAGTGACCCCTAGATAAATTAGCAAGAATTAACTTTATACAAATCTTTGAATTTACCTATTAAATTATATTCCTTAAATAAATGAAACTACGTTCAGATATGTTGAATGGTAAATTGCATTTTGCATAGTTGCATGTTGCCTTATTTATGGGGAATAGTTCACTCTTATCCAAATTCAGCTCATAGCCAGAAATATGACCAAAAGACTCCAGGGTTGTAAGGATGAGAGTAGTGGATGCTGGAAAATTGGAGACATACAGCAGAAGATCATCCACAAATAAGGACACCCTCTGCTCTACATCATTCCTGGTAATACAGCAGAAGGTCGTCCCTGAGGCAAAGTAAAGGTTGACCCCCACTCCACACAATCCAAGGCCTTCTCTGCATCTACAGTGTGCAACCTAACATTTTTTTCCCCACTGGCCCACTTGGCCAGTAGATCAGAGTTTTACATTGTATATTTTCACTGGCCTGGCAGCCAAAAACTGAAAATAATTCCTTTTCAATAATTGCATTATAATTTTGTTTATTTATTCATTGTATACATAATACATACAACAGTGAGGTTCCCTTTAGATTTGGTTGTTTGTCTTTAGTTATGGATATGTAATGTTGATATATTACACAAATATGCAAAATATAAAATTAGGTACGTATTGGATCAGTAAAAGAATGGTGTATAAATGTAGGTTTCTCCATATTTTGTGTAAAGCCAGAGATTATGAAATAGATAGAGAGAAGAGAAGAGAATTTATGATAACAGTATGGATGACCTTGATAATAAACTCTTGTGTTAAGAACTGAGACAATGCAGAGAGATCTGCAGAAATGTACTTGTTAAGATAGAACAGTGAGAGAAAGTACCTAATGGCATTTGTTTGTATGCACGTGTTCACTCCATGCTCCTTCTGTCTCCTTACTTGAGCCACCTATCCACTACAGACATGGAATTGAATTGTAATGAATGACAGAAAAGGAGAAATATGGAGCAGGAAAATGAAACGGAAACTAAGAATGTCTGTCTCCACAGTAAGTCATCTGTTGAGTGTTTGGTTACTTATTTGTGCTTTGGAACGTAACCGCTGTGAAACAATCAGAAAATAATGATGATTGTTTATTTATTTAATGATTTATTTTTCTCATTCACGGTTTTGTTGTCTCTATCGCCGCTCCCTCTCCTCGCTTGAACACCGCTGCTCTCTCTCTTTCTTTCTCTTGTCTTTTTTAAAATGTCGGGACGTGGACAACAAAGCCTAACTTTACTTTTAATGTTATCAAACGAAGAGAAATGCCCTCCATGTCCACGAGTGACTGGCCAATCAACTTGCCCTGCATAAACTTTTACTGGACCCGGGCCATCGGGCCATTGGTTATGTCGGACCCTGATCTAGGGAAATGAGGGCTTCTGATGTAGTGGGGGAAGGAATGCTATAAATTATATTGAAGAGTTGTCTGAGATTAAAACAGAATGTCTGTTCTTAATGAATACTGTTTGATCAAGAGATATGATTGTTGGCAATACTGCCTCCAACCGTAAGGCAAGCATCTTGGACAGTAGTTTTAAGTCCACATTAAGTAGGCTGATTGGACGAAAAGAAGAACAACTAAGTGGATCTTTATCTTTTTATTAAATCAAAGAAATAAATGACTTAAGCGTTGGAGGTAGACTCAGAGATTCAAATGATTCATTATACATGTCTATTAGAAAAGGGGCCAATTTATGCAAAAATGTTATATAAAACTCTAACGAATAGTCATTAGGACCAGGGCATTTACCACTTTGCATAGACTTAGCATCTGTAGAAAGTTCTGTAATAGTTTTTCCAACCCAGTAGACGAATAGGGAGCTAATCATGGGTATGTCATGGGTATTGAAAAAGTTGTCAAAATCCAAAGAGTCAGCATGATGTTCAGATGCATACAAGGAAGTGTAGAATTTTTTAAACTCACTAGTTCTTTTGGGCTCTGTAGCAATACCAGATAGTGTTCTAATCTGGAGAATTTGACAGGAATTAGGGTTGTGATGATAACCGCATTACCGTAATACCAACACGGTCATGTGATGCATATTGCGGGGAAGAGCTCATTGCTGTCATCACTGCAATTTTTTTTTTTTTAGGGCCCGAGCACCGAGTTGTGTGAAGACTCTATCGTTATGAGGTGCTTGGGCTGCTCAAAAAATTATGAAAGTTGCCACACGTCAGACATGGTGAAAATTTATATCTGCTATGGGCCTTGGGTGTGAGTGTGGCAAGTTTCCAACAATTTCCAAAGTAACAGTTTCCAAAGTCAAAGCCCCCTTTGACTTCAAATTTGACAAAGATGAACGAAATTTGGTAGGCAGATGTATCATGTCAAGTCTTTAAAAAAAGCCTCTTGGAGCCATAATCTAAGCCCAACAGGAAGTCAGCCATTTTGAATTTACTGTGCAATTTTTGCTAAATTTTTTACCATTTGCAGGCATTATACTTTAACAAACTCCTCCTAGAGAATTAACCAAAAAGACCAAAGACCAAAATTGTGACTTTTCATTCAACGCTGTTGCTGTGGTGACGCAGCAAATTTCACTGTTTTGCCATGAGACAGGAAGTTGTTGTAACTTGAATGTACATCGTCCATCCTGCCCCAAATTTCTCATGCTTAATAAGAGTCCCGGCCTGACACATGTCTATACTGAGTCATAGTCATAACGTCACCTACTGGCAACAGGAAGTTACAGTTGCTGTACTTTCATGACCTCTGCCCAGCAGGTTGACCAAATCCACCTCGAATTTGGACAGAAAAGTCTTAAAATCTTGATGCTATATTGTGAAGCTTTTGAGATTTCATTAAATGCTGTTGGTGACATGGAGAATTTGGATGTTTCGACATGAAAAACAAACTTTTGTAACTCGACTCCACATCATCAGATCTTAAGAGTCCAAGTCTGAAGACATGTACAGGTCAACATTAAATCATAATCATATCGCCACCCACTGGCAACAGGAAGTTGTAGGTCTTATACTTTTACAAACTACTCACAGCAGGTTGACCAGATCCACCTAGAATTTGGTCAGCTAAGTTGTAAGACCTTGATGATGCTAAATAGTAGATAAATAATAAAATAGCTTTTGCGTTTTCATCAAATGCTGTTGCCATGGCAATGCATTATTCGCCATGAAACAGGAAGCTGTTTCTGAGGGGCTAGGGATGCTTGAAAACTCAAGAAACTTGGCACACGTGTCAGAAGGGGTGAATTTTGTTGTCTGATATGGGTCTTGGGCTTAGGGTGTGGAAATGGGACTTGATAGCACCCCCTAAAAATTCCAATGGAGGAGCCCTTGAAAAAAGTCCAGGCCTGACGCATCTGAATGTCAATATTGAGTCATAGTCATGGCACCTCCTACTGACAACAGGAAATTAGCCATGATACACATCGACATGACGTATGATTAGTGGGTGTTCTCTAGTGCCACATAGCGGACACAGGAAGTGATATTTAACTCCTCTGTGCAATGTCTGATTAGAGTCCAGGCCTGATGACATCTACATGCCTGAAATAAAAGCCGACTTCGACTGTGATGCACATTGGCGTGCATCACAGTCAAAGTCGTTTTTTTTCTGCTGGTGAAAGTTACAGGAGGCGGTGAGGTCCGTGAACGCACCACCGTTGTGCCTGTGTGATATTCACAGTGGCTGACATTGTGTCTCCGTGTTCGCTCTTACTCACTTCCCGAGTAGAGTTGAACAAGGAAGAATGACACGGAGACACACCCCCCTTCATTATTTGTGTGTGTTTAGCATATTCCTCACCACAGGTGAAGGAATATTGCTAGACACACATCTCTCTGAGGTTTGAACTGTGTGAGCCGGCCCATATGAGGATGGAGGCAGCAAGCACAGTGGGGGTCAGTCACTGTTCTCATAGTTGTTATGCTGGGCGATATGTGCCTTCTCACAGCCTGGCATAGCACCCATGAGTGTGGCGGAAGGCTTCGTCATCCTCACTCTTTTTCCTTTGTGGAGTAAGAGAGGGGAGAGGAGGTACACCCTTCTCTCTCTGGTGTATGTGTGTGTCTAGCATATTCCTCATCACAGAGGAGTGAATTGTGCCAGACACACCTCTCTTCACTGGAGGTTTGAAGTGTGCGAGCCAGCGTCGTATGTAAACGGTGCCGGTGATCACAGTGGGGGTCAGTCATAGTTCTCAATATCGCTATGTTGGGCGAGATGCGTTTCCTTACAGCATTTTGCCAGGCATAGTGCTCATGGGCAGTGTGGATGGGCGCAGCGCTTTGCCTCCAACTGCACCATGGGAGAGACTGCAGGGGCTCCAGCCGTGTGTGTTTGTGTTTTACACAGTCTCCATGACCCGCTGAGTGAATCGAGCTGAGCTGAATTCACTGCTGCAGTTTGGAGGGTCGGGAGGGTGGAGGAGGAGGGAAGGGAAGTCACTCTTATATGGAAAATGTATGGTGTTTTAATCAAAACACATTTTCAACATGAGCAGAAGCAGCAACATTATCACACACAGACATACTAAAAAAAGACTAATATATATATTTTTTTGTTGGGGGGGGGCAAACAGCAGGGATATGTGGCTTTTTCACTGCGGTAAGAAAAAAATCCACACTGTCACAGCTCTAACGGGAAGATGATGTTTGTCTTAGCTGATGTGCCAGGAGCTTACTAGCTTTGTCAACCTGTTCATAATCGGTATGCCTAGATCAGCAGCTTGATAAGTGAGTATATCAAATTCCAATTGTAAAATAAGACATTCCTTGTCTACATCTGAAGAGTGTGAGGTGGCATTAAAGTAATCAAGATGCAAAATCCGTCTAGTTAGTTCGTCTTTATGCTGTCTCCTCTCATGGCCCACATTGGAAATAATTTGTCCTCTAATATAGGCTTTAAGTGTGCAGAGATATCTGGAGTTTGTTTGTGTCGGGAATGAAATCCGTTTGATTATTAAGAAATGTTACAAAATCTCAATTTGATAGCAAGTGGGTGTTCAGATGCCACAAGGGTGTGGGTTATTCAAATCTTTAAAATGAAGTTTCATAATTGGGCCAGAGGGGCCAGATATCAATATTGCATCATATGAGCACGGTCTTACTCGGAGAATTCTGTTTTCAAGAAGAAAATTGTCGATATGTGTAAAAGTGTGGTGAACAGGAGAGAAAAAAGAATATTCCCTGCTGTTAAGATTAAAGCATCACCAGGGGTCAGAGATAGCAAATTCAGACATCAAGTTCTCAACTGTTCTAGCTGATTTCGAAAGTGAGGTGGTCTCCTTAGAGGAATAATTCAATTTGGGGTCAAGCCAACAATTAAAATCTCCTCTTTAAAAAAAAGGAAATTTGAAGACATCAGACAGGTCGACATCAGCAGGAAAAAAGCTGTTTATAGAATCTGTCATTATCCCAATTAGGGGCATAGATGTTTACGAGGAGGACTGGGGTAGGACTGTTAGAACGAATTTCAGGAGTCAAATTTAAAGTAGTAAAAAAGTTAATACTAATCACATGCTGAAATTGCTATTCAAATCTGTATTTTTTTTATTTTTTATAAATGTGTTCGCTAACATTAGTGAATCTTGATCTTCTCACCTTGGCCTACCTGCATGTGAAAACAAAATGCTTTTGTCATGTCTGATTAAGTTTTCTGAGTCTGGCAGAATCACAATGTCACGTTTAATGTGCTAACATTGACTTCTAGTACTAGTAGTAAGTCTCCATTTGAGTTCAGGAAAGGAGCGTAGCTGGTGTTTAACTTGCCTGAATGCCGCTCGCTTCTTGGAAAAATGGAGACATCATATAATCAGGGAAAATGGAGATCCTCTTGCCTTTGTGTGTGAGAGGACCAGCCTCTTTGGCTAGTTGCAGAATCTGGTTTCGGACCTGAAAGTATTGGTTTCGGTTTTGTCCATAAGGAGCAGTGTGCATTATCGAGTATGGGCTTGTCCTCCAGGCTGAAAAGTTATTGTAAAAACTGGGCCATAAAGTCAACGGCACAAGGGCCCTCCGTGCCTTCTGGGATGCCCGTTACGGAGATGTTGTTCCTCCTAGATCTGGCTTCCAGGTCCTTGTCTTGTCATCCAGCCGCTTGAGTTTGGTAGTCAGCGTTGCCGCTGTGGATTCCAGCTTGGTTACATGGGTGCTGTGGTCACTGGATGCCCTTTCCAGCTCTTGTAGAGTTTCCGCCCAGGAGTCAATCTTCTATTGGATTGAGTCAATCAAACTCTTCAGCTCCTCTTTAACAGAAGATATCTTCATGCGTAGTGTGGAGGATGATGAGTTAATCTTCTGAAAAATGTCAAGTTTAAGCGACTCCATCATGAGATGTTATAGTGTAACATCCAAAGCACTGCTGGTGCCCCCATCCTCCTCCTTCGGAGGTGTGGCAGGGTCAGGTTGCGGTGCCTGTTTGCGGTTTGCTCTCCAGGAGTCTGTTTAGTGCATTGATTGCATTTTATCTGTAAAGCCAACAAAAGTATTAATTTACTTCAGTCTAAAAGAGACATGTCCTGCCTCCTCTACATATTGGAAGTCCCCCCAATTTGTTTGAGATATTTTGATGGAAGATTACCATTGATTACAGGAAGCGCCGTTTGAATCGTGAGGAAGAAAAACAGCCTCTCACACCGCTGAATTCACAGCCTGTATTAGTCAGTTCCACTTACATGTGTAGGCAGATCGCACACACAAACACGCACACATACACACAAAACAAGCTCACCACCACCTTTGTCAGCAGTATTGGCTTACTCCCCTCACTGCATCCCCCGCCCTCATGCTGTGTCTGGCTTAAACCACTGCAGCATGCTCCAAAGCTCTTTGGGGTGTTCAAGTAAATTCCTCTGTTGTCAAAGCTTCAGGCCCCATAAAAATGTCCAGTGTAAAACTGTGGATTGTTTATATGGTACTTAAGCATGTGCAGTAGAGACACTCGTGAATATCCAAGAACTGCTGGAACGTTTTGTGTTATTTGTGAAGCATGCATTTTTGTTTTTTGTTTTTTTTTTACCAAGCATGGCCTGCGTACATGTGCATTTAAGCTTCAGTTGAGCACTGTCTGAAATAAAAATGAGCCACAGATGAATACTTCAACATAGCTTTAAAATTGTGAAATATTTCCTTTGTTCCTGATTAAATGCCACATAGTGGGAGTGCTAAATGGTTCAGTTAAAAGGTCATAACGTCATGTTATGCCTTCGTCTTACCTTTTCAAAAGATCTGTCTGCACTTAAACAATAGCTGCCATTAGCTGGGTTTAAAGTCTTATTCCCACAAATACACTTGTTAGTTAAACTCTAAAGTAAAATGAGTCATTGCTTGGTGAACGATTACAATTCAAATAGCTGATGATTGATGTCCACTCGGCTTAGAAGTTTTACATTTGATCAGTAGCAACAACTCACTGCCGGAGTTACCAAATCAATCTTCTTTTTTTCGCTGATTCCAGGTTGTTGACCACATTAAGGATATTTATTTTTCTTTGAGATATTTAGAGCGCTTTTGCTCAAGGGTGGTAAGATAAACCAACTGATGTGTATCCTATATGAATGTATGTCTGTGTTTACAGTGTGTCTTTGATCTGTGTGTGTTTGTGTGTGGGTGGGGTTAATGTTTACACTGTTAGTTAAAGCTGCCAATAGAGCAGAGCAAAAAGCATATCCCATCTCTACTTGCGGCATGTAGACACGGAGATTGAAAATAACAGGCAGGGTACCAACAGTCAGGGTTGCATAAATTTCTACGCAGAGACCTCAAGCCTTTGCTGAGATCTCTGCAGCAATTATAACGGGAGGGAGGGCCCCTGTTTCGTTTTATGTTGCCGCAGCAAGGGCTTGAAGAGCACCCACTGTCTCCTGGCATGCCGCTCCTCATCAGCGCCGCAATAAATCAATTTTCATCCTCACACCAGCCCCACCGACACCCTCCCCACCTCCTGCTCCTTTTCTCTCCACTTCTCTACTCCCACTTGGCTCCTTCTCCTCAGCCCTCCTCTGTATGCCGCGATGTTCTCAGCTCTGAACAGGGGCAGGAGAGGTTGGGGTCATCAAGACTCTCCTCCTCCATTACCACATTCCCCTCTTGACTCAAATGAAGCTGGTGGGTGTTTTTTCAAAAGTCTGAAATGTCATTCAGCTTCACCTGGAGCAAACATTTGTATATACACTGTATTACAGTGAGTCATAAATATGCTGTCTGTACATGTTTCAGTAACTAATCACTCGAGCCGATTAGATGATTAATCTATTTTGATAAACGATTAATCATTTCAGTAATTTTTTAAACAAAAAATGCCAAACCTTCTGTGGTTCCAGCTTCAAATGAAACAATTTGCTGTTTTTCTTTGTCACATATAGCAATACATTGAATATTTTAAGGTTTTGGACTAAATTGGAGATATTACCATGGGCCCTAAGAGATTGTTTTTAACGTTTCTTTGACTAAATGATTAATTGAGAAAAAAATCATCAATTGAATTGATAATAAAAATAATTGTTAGTTACAGCCCCAATACTCTCTCACACCTATAATAAGCAGACAGTGATATCCAAGTCTGTAGAACCCTGTGACAATGTGACACAGAAGCAAAAAAAAATGCAAAGCGCTCCGACGTGAAACAAGGTGAAAGAGAATCTCAGAGTTGTCTGTCAAGTGGAGTTCCTGCACAGCTATGAAAAGAGAGAGGAAACAGCAATCCAGGTCCTTCTTTTTAAATGTCAGTTGAGCTCCAGCCTCGGGACAGGTGCTGAAGGAGGGCCATTCTCTGTGGCCTCCGTATGCGAATGGCTCTCGGTCAGCTTTGATCTCATCTCCATATTAACCTGAGGGCACTTCTTGATATTTGGAGCAGACACACACAAAGACACACACACCTCCTGCAGGTTCATGTTCAAAGAGCTTCTGTTTGTCTCAGGAAACAAGAGTGAGCATTGTTTATGAGATCAGTGGGCATACAAGTTGCTGCAATTTCAGATCAAACATTTAGTCTATACTGTCTGTTGGTCCTTGCCTGAAAAGCTGTCTTATGTTGCCATAGTGATATTAAACACTCTCTTAATTGAATTCATATTTGATGTGACTGTCAAATAGTAACATCCTTGTGTAGGCCAATTTCCTAATGATCCAATTTATTGATCAGTTACATTATGTAAACATAGGGCTGCAATCAATGATTTCAGTATTGATTTATCTTTTGATTGTTATGTTTAAATTGCTAGATTAGTTGTTTGGTGTGAAATGTCAGGAAATGATGACAATGCCCATCATATACTACTTTCGTTTGTGAGAGCTGTTCAGCACTCGGTGGTCAGAGCTAGCTTATCTGCCCTGGTTAGCTTGACTTTTAGCTCATCCTTCTTCACCACAAAGTGTTTTCAATGCGTTTAGTCACAGTAGCTCTTGATGGCATAACATACTCAGGCTTGAGGTACTGAACTAGCTCTTTCAATCCGTTGCGCTCTACCACACTGATTGGCAGCATATTGTACTCGATCATGCGGCACACCAACTGAGTGTTGGCCTAATTACAAAGTAACACTTATGTTGTTATTACAGATAGCCTAGCATGCTAATCCTACAGTCTAACAGTTGGTCAGCTGTCTGACTTTATATCTGCGCTGTGAAGTCTTTCAGAGCATACAAACACCGTAAACACCTGTCACATGCCCAGCAAGGTGTTGTTTAACTGGGAACACCGCAGCTACACCTTGTTTTTATATAGTCCATGGAGATACACACAGCACGGCTATGCTAACGATGCTAGCCATGCTAACTAGCTGCTAGCCACTGTGCAGGTTAGTAAAATGGATCTGTCATGTCTCTTTGTATCTGCGGGTTGATGCTCCTGTCTGTGTCGGAGCCTCCATGTGAGACGCTTTGGTTGGTAAATATGTGTTTTGGGGCTGCACTCACTCTCAATCCCACAAGGTACTGAAATTTGGCACCAACTGATGTAACGTGAATAACATAAAGTTACGAGTTCAGTACCCAACCCTAGTTTGCAAATTAACCTGTAGACCAACATGCTTAACCGGTCAAAAATATTCTCTGTGGTTACCGTTGCTGAGAATTACCATCCCCTTACTAAACTTTTATTACCAACATAATTGTTTCCTAAGGTTTATTCTCTTCTTTGAATTTCAGTAAGTGGAGCTTTTAGGCATCACCAGAACTCCATGTCGACTCCAATGTCCTCCCCTTCCTTATTCCTTTTTCCTAAATGTTTTGGGAAATGGTCCCTGGATTTTAACTTTTATTTATGCTCTTACCTACCCATAAAAAAGGCAAGCTAGCCAAATAAAACACTTGCAAAGTACCTACTTGGTTTTAGTTCCTTCACTATGGCATGACTGACAAAACAATGTCCCACCGGCAAAAGGCACTTTAGCTTTGATATAGAGGCATGCTAACTTTCTCTTCCACCAATCCAGCTAATCTGAAGTGAAATACATCTGTCATATAAATCCTTACACATCCCCATGAATAAGAATTTGGCAGTGTTATCTTCTGGAGCTATTGGCGAGCACCTTTGCTAAACACTTACCAAGGAGTCATCACAAATCTTCTTTAATCGAGGTCCCTGCTAGATTGCTCTCCCACTCTTGCAACTGCCATTCTCACTCCTTTTTATAAACTACATCTTACTGAGTACGGCTACCCTCCTCTCCCTCGCCTTTCTCTGAAATGCCTCGTCTACTTTAACCGCTTACGTACAGGCTTTAAAAGGAAGTAGTTCCACATTTTTGAGACAAATCTTTTTTAATGACACCTGCCAGGAGAAAATCGGGCTCCAAAAACAGGAGCAGAGGTGCAAGCACAAAAATAGTCTAGAGGTACTAAAGCATGGCACATAGTCAAATACATATTACTTTTAACTGAGAGAGTATGGCATGAATCCATCCTGTACTTATACAACGTGCCAAGCAGCTCACCAAGTGAAATATCCCTATGGCCTATTTAGTACCACAAGGGCTATATTGTACACAGTAGGGGTGTAACGGTACACAAAAATCATGGTTTGGTACAGTTTTGGTACAGCAGAAAAAAAAAAAAAGGTAGAAACATTTTGTTTCTTTATTTTGAGAAATGTAAACAATCAACAATGCCTCATTGGTCATAACTATTACTGAAACAGTTTAGTTTTGCTGCAGTGGAAAAGGAAAACAAGCTTTCTGTTTCTTGTCAGTCAGGACACCTGCTGACAGCTGTTTTATGCTGATTTATGGTCTAACTGTATATAAAGTGGTTTAAACTAGCTCCACCTCCAGCAGCTACAACTTTAACATGCTGCTTACACACTGATCCTTCAGTATTAATAATCTAATGATGTCATATATAATAATATTTATAATATGGAAAAAATTTAAGCCATGTTAAAAGTCCATGTAACTGAAAATTGCAACTGCCTTATTTGAGCTGGATTTAGTTTCTTCCTTGTGTGTTTGAAGTTTGTTCCCTATCTGTTGTGTTTTATTTCTACGTGCTGTCTGACCATGTCAGACATCAAATGTGTTTATATTTATTCTGAACAGTTTCACTCAAAGGCGGAGTAAAAAGCTGACCATCACAGAGAGTGGAAGGGGACGGGGAGACAGGGTATCATTTCACTACAGAGATAACGGAGCATATTTTAATAATAGTGTTGCACCTGGTCAGTGTCATGGGTCTCTCGTTTGTCAATCTGACAGCAGCAACACTACAGGGTAACCAAGGTAACCAGGCTACCTTGGCTTAGCTGGCTAGCATACACTCATAAGCACAAGTATATCCAGCTGCAGCCATGCTACAGCTAAGTGGTGCGCTGCCAAAATGTTCCAGGTGGAACTCGCACTCTAGAATTATTGTTCCGCACGTCGGAGTAAGTGGATTATTAAACTATTTTGACAGTGATTGTTTGGGCCACAGAGCGTATTCTTCGTACAACTGCATACACTGAACTGTAATGTCTGTACCGTGATGGTTTTTGTACTGTGAAGACATAACTCAAGGAGTGGGATGCAGCTTTTAGGTCAGGTGACTAACAAGCCTACGTTGAAAGACAGGGGAAACTCGAGAGGCATCAGGGATGCAAAGTGCAAACACAAATAGCACATTGAAGCTTCATTTGACAACAACAACCCCCGCGGCATGTGGAACTGCATCAAGGCACTGACTAACTATAAAATCATCAATCTGCTACTCAGTGATGACGCCAAACTGCCTGATGTCCTGAACCAGTTCTTTGCCTGCTTCAACTCAGAGAAGAGGGTCTGGTCCACTCATCAGCCCACCTGCTAGAGAGTTGACACTGGTTTTACAACACCAAGAGGTGAGGACCACCCTGAAGAAAGTTAATGCAAGCAAGGTGGCAGGCCTAGATGGAGTGCCCGGCCAGGTACTGGAAGCATGTGCCAATCTTTTTACTAAAATATTCAACCTCTCATTACAACAAGCTGCTGTTTCAACATGCCTTAAATCCTCCATCATCATTTCAGTGCCCAAAAATCATCTGTGAAGTGTCTGAATGACTGTCGCCCTATACCCATAGCCGTGAAGTGCTTTGAGAAACTTTTGCTTTCACACATCAGAACCATCATCCCACCTGATCTGGTTTCTGATCAGTTTTCCTACAGGGCAACCACTCCATAGAGGAAACCATCACAACAGCTCTCCACACCACTCTGATACACTTAGATGAACCACACAGTTACATGAGGATGCTATTCATGGACCTTAGCGCCGCATTTATCACTATTATCCCCCACAAACTGGTCAGCAAGCTGGACAACCTCGGTCATGGTTCTATTTATTTATTTATGGTTTATTTGATGGGGACAGATACAGAGCACATAGACAAACTGAGAACAGCTATCCGATGCAAGTATCATAGTGTTTATAGCGGATGGTAATTTGCAACACCTGTCCCTAGAAGGGCTTTTGTGAAAATAAGAGATTAAAACAGTGAGGTAAAAAGAAGGTAAACTGAGTACAGCACAATACAATAAAACAACAACAAACTTCACTGTGCTCATGGGTCAGGAACTTCCTCACAGACCGACCACAGCAAGTCAGAGTTGGTAACCACGCCTCCTTCACCCTCATCCTAAACACCACCCCATTGGACTGTTTGCTGTTGGGTGCACCACAGCATGATGTCGGGTCGCATTTCTCCAAAAGTTGAATTCTGATCAACTTTCTCACCGCAGGCTGCTGGAGTGCCCCTGCAGTCCCCACCCCCACAGCCTAAACACACTACCCCCATTCCAATGAATGTGAAGACTGGCATATTTGCCGCAATGCCTGATTTGGTGTGAATTCAGCCTAACTGTGCCACCGTGTAGTATGCCAGCTGCACAGCCACTGAAAAAAAGGACCTGCATCGTGTGGTGAAGGTGGCCCAGCGCATTGTTGGGATGGAGCTCCCAAACCAGAATACTATCTATGTCAGTCAACTGAGGAAGAAGGAAAGCAGCGTTACCAGGGAAACCACACAAACCGGCCACTCCCTGTTTGAACCGCTGCCATCCAGCAAATGGTTCAGGACAATAAGATCCTGCACCAGCAGACTGAGGAACAGCCAGAGCCAGCCAGCCTCCATCACACCACTCCCTGCCCAACCACGGAACAGATTACAGGAACTGTGAGCGCATGCATGCACACACCCACACACACATCAAGGACTGTGAGACACACACACACACACACACACACACACACACACACACACACACACACACACACACACACACCGACCTCCACCCTCAGAGACTGCTACCAGACACAATTTATAAACACAAAGATTTAACACCTATTAATATTTATAACATTCAACCTCTATAAATTTGTTAATGTGTAAATTTAATTAAACTAGTGCCTTGCTTTTTTTTTTTTTTAAGTTGTACTTGCACAAGCATAACGTTATGCTGCTATGACTGCTGTTTTCTGATACTGCTGTTATTTATTTGTTTTATTTTAATTACATTGAGAGAAGCCATGTGAAATTTCACTGTACCTGGAAAAAAAATGATAAAGATCATTCTGATTCTGATTCATTCTGATTCTGGTGTAGTTGAATTTCCTCCTTTTAATGTACAGGTTGTGAAGGAGGTGATCAAAATTACAGGAACACTTGTATACTACAATGAATTTCAATAAAGAAATGGCTCTGCAGTATACAATACCATTTCAGTGCTTTGGTCCACGTTTTGGTGTTGAATTAACTTTTGGAGAATCTGGAGGTTGTCCTGCAAAATCTTGGATTACATTCAATAATATGATATTTTTTTAGCCATGCTAAAAATTGTATATTGCTAAAAAATTGCATATTGTATGCAGGATCATAAAATATCAGTGTTCTTGTCTGTATTGGCCATGAAATTTGGCAGAGGTATCCATGGTGTCTGATGAATTTGGGGAAAGAAATATCTTAACATCTACTTGATGAATTGGCACAAAATTTTATACAGACATTCATGTTCCTCCTAATAACTTAAATGATCCTTGAACTTTTCCTCTTACATCATTATTTGGTCAAATTTTCAATGGTTCCATTATACCTGCCTTCACACCCTTACTTTCTACCTCCCCACCAAAAGGACAAAATACTTCTTGCCTTAACACTGAACATTTGCATCGAGAGTAAATTGTGTGGAATCTTCAAATATAAATATAATTCCTAGGTATAGGTTTTGTAATTTTAGTCATTTCCGTGTGCCCTAGATTATGGTTATTTGGTTGAGACAATACTGCTACACTGTAAACACAACACAGTAGACACAACACTTTTAGGTGTTCATCATTTATTATAAGATGAATAGCTGCAAAGTGTACTGACAGATTTGATTGCAACTTCATGTTGAGGTATTCTCTAAATTATTATTGTATTGTTCCCATCTTTTCGAGCTGCCAATGTTATAAGTGTTGTTTTGCTACAATTTGAGATATGATATGACAAAAGATAATATGACATGAAAAATTACAAACATATTTTGGCAGATTGAATTTCCATTGTTATTGCTATCTGCCATGTTCCTCACAATAAACCTGGACCAGTGCTATAGTGGAGGCAGGGGTTGGGGACTGTCATAAAAGAGATTAATGTCCTAAGCCCTCCGTTAGACGGTGAGGCCATATCAGACTATAGTTTAACCTGTATGCCTGTGTGACATATCCAGCTTCTATCTCTGTCACAGGAGGCACTAACATTTTGACAGGAGTTGTTTGTCAGTCCCAACCTAATGAGATTGGATCTGTCCACTGGTTCACTTGCCAGGGTAGCACACTGGTAAAGGACTGTAAATGTCTGTCATCTGTTTTAGAGAGTTTGGGAGAGTCATTGTTTACTTTACAGAGAAAAAAACTGAAAAGAATAGTGCTCTGTTTGACAAGCAGGAGAAAAATACCACTGGCTGCCTTTGTACATGACCCCTATATTGTTTCCTTTAGTGTAAAGGATGAACCTATTCAGTTATTCTCAGTCTTGACATGTGAATGCAGTGCAGTTACTGTGTAACATTTACTGTGATTTTGCAGTATTATGTTTATCCATCAATGCAAGAAAAAGATTTCATAATAAATTTAAAGGATTTTATATCTTTCTTCTCTCAACAAATCCCAATGAAAGACCAAAGCCAACATTTGTCCTTATCCTTGTTGTCCAAAAAACTATTAAACAAGAAGAGGCTACAGCCATTCTAGCAGCTCTGTAGCACTGTACTTAGGCACAGCCGTGCTTTGAACTAAATGCTAATGTCGATATGCTAACATGCACACAAGGACAATGCTAACAAGCTAAGTTAAGCAGGTATATATATATATATGTTTATAATGCCCATCAATTTAGTTTAACAAGCAAACATTTACTAATTGGCAAAAAACACCAAGTACAGCTGAGACTGATGGGAATACAATTAATTTAGAAGGTGCTTGGTCATAAACCAGAGAACTGGACAAATTGAAATTTTGACCTGATGCACCAGAGGATAAGTCAAGAGGATCAACAAAGTTGGTAGGATACATTGTCTGGGAACCATAAATGGCTGTACCAAATTTTGTGCCAATCTGTCCTGTAGCTGTTGAGATATTTCACAGGATAAGTAAAATATTTGACCTGCCTAGAGGGAAAGTCAGGAGTTCAACAAAGCCATTGGGATTCATCCTCTGGGGACCTTGAATGTATGTACAGCATTTTATGGCAATTTATGGCCATTCAGTAGTTTTTGTGATATTTCACTATGGACCAGATTGGTGGACCAACTGACCAACCAACTGACCGCCATCCCTAGAGCCATGTCGCTAACCACACCGCTGCACTGGGTAACATATTCCTTCATTACTATTACTACACCGGCTCCATAGACTATTTTGACTGAATCCCTCATACACCATGCTGGTGCTGTAAATACTTACTTTGCACCAAATGTGTATTAATCTGTGGCTGAAATCCCCACAACAAATACACTATTTACTCCCTATTGAGTAAAGTTTGCTTAAAACCACAGTGCCCACCTGTTTCAAGGAATTACTTTGCCTTTTTAAAAACTGAAACTACATATGCTTATCTTTAAAGGTTTACATCTTTAGTAGGAACTAGTGGGTTTGGGGCTGAGTGTCACAGATAAGGTAGCGACGTCACACAGTATTGAGAGATGGACTAATGCATTGTTGGTAGTGTTTTTTTCTTTTTTATTTGTTGACTTTAAGGAAAATATAGAATAAAACCAGCATTGTCCTTCAGCAGCAGCTAACTCACATGTCAGCTTCTATTTTTATTAGATAAAAAGAGATTATTCAGAAATGACAACAGAATATTAGCCACACACTGCCCTTTTAGTGTAGCTTCATAGTAAAATCAGGAGGGAAATTTTGTTTGGACTGTAATTCTTTGCTTAGGCAGCAGAACTCTTGGAAATGCAGATCAACTTGCACTATCCACTGACGAACATCTTGACACAACAGACAGCAAAACAAGCTCACCCCCCATGCTCCTTAACACTGTCAGGAGCCTGCCGGATTTATCAGATATCATGCTGCCTTTTCACCATGTCCCAGTGGCTCATGTGCCAAAATTCCTTTCCGTAACCATTAATCTCATCGTAAAGACGATGAAAATGCTTCACACAAGGGGTGTGCCATATTGCATTGTACATTTTTAACATGATAAAAAAAAACTCATATTGCAGTGTTTCCCCTGTAATTGTACAGGCCTGGCGGGCTGCCAGGTCAATGAGATCCCCCACTTGGCCAAAAAAAATATTTTTTTAATGCCAAAAATAATGCCAAATATCCATTCAATCGGAAATCAGTAGTGTTTGGGAGCCTCTGTGCAGTGCTGTTCCGAAACGTGAGTTACCATGTGTTGTTGCCTGGTGAACTCTTGGTAGCAGCTCCTTTTAAGGAATAGGGCAGTGCATAGTGTGTGCGTGTAGCGACAGTTAATGCAAGCAGAGCAGAGGAAAAGGTTAGCATTAAGTTGTCAATCTGGCAGTAATGTACATTACAGGCTACAGTGTGTCAGTTAATAAGTGCTGCATGTCTGTTGTTTCCCCAACTGCTGGAAAAGTGAAGGGGGTTAGCTCCAAAGTTAGCAACAATGGATTAGCCTAACCTGACGACGCAAAAATGTGGGGCTGCTGAGTCTCTCCTGAGTTTTGCCCCCCCACCCTACCCCAAGGCTGCCGTCGCCGCTGCCGCCATCCCAAAGCAGTAAACCAAGAGGAAACACTGTATTGTGATAATGGTAATATTACAACTTGTTGACGTAATGACGCACAGAAACAACAAGCATGGCTGAAAGCAAAAATGCTACTGGCTCTACGTTGGAGGAGTTAGTTCCAAAAAGGGGAGCGACGTTAGTAGTGTGGAAGTTGTTACAAAAGATCAGATGTACAACAAACCACTGGAAAATGTAAGAAGTGCAAGAAGACTGTAACAACAAACAATACAACAAACTTATTTCACCATGTCAAGCAGAATCACCCGGTTGAGTACGAGGAGAGCCAAAAATCCTGTGAGGAGCATTTTGTCATATCATCAAGAATATCATTATCCCAGAAATACCCTGAAATATTGTGATATTATTTTAGGATCATATCGCCCACCCCTACTTCACACTCTCTCCTCTCTCTCCACTCTGCGTCTGTCCTCCTGTCTCATATATATTCCGCCATGACCAGTCCCCTCCTCCCCTCCTACACTTTACTGTCCCTTACACTGGAGACACTGAAGATAAGGTCTAAATATCTGACGCCATTTTTATTTTTCATCCTCCCCTGAGGGCTCTTTGTCAGCTTTTTATCAGAATGTCAGGCCTCTGCTTGAGTAAGCAAACAAACAAGCAGCAGCAGAAATGATGTATCAGAGAACTGCCACCGGTTGGGGATGAGCTGTCAGTCGCTCTGTTGAGCTAATGATCACTGTTGGGTGCTGTGGGAATTGAAGGTCTCTAATTCAGGCCACATTTTTTCTTCTGTTCGTGTGATGCTCTCACTCATGCATGTGCTGTTGGATTCTCGATGTCTAGACTCTTGATTCTGTGTCTGTTGATTGGTCCAAATCCTGCCGGCTTAGTGGTTTGTGAGGTTGAACCCAAGCTCAGCCGACAGAGTCTGTCAGAGTCTTTGACTGTAAATGAGAGCTGCAACTAATGATTATTTTCATAACTGATTACTGATGTAATTTATCAATATTTTTTTGACTATTCAGTTAATAATTTAGTCACTCAGAAAAGAGTGCTGAGTACCTATCACAAGATGATGCTGTCAAATTGCAACTCTCTCCTTGAAATTGAGAATATATACTACTAATTAGTTGTCAGAATTATGTTGACTGGCACTACTTTTTTTTCAGTCATGAAGTGGTAAGTGCCACATTTTAGTTGCCTAAGGAAAATCATAAAAATGCTTTATTTGTTGAAAGTCCATATTGTATGAAAATAAGTTAAATGTTTGTCAGTATTTTGCAGATACACTAAGTATGAACATTTTTTGGCTTTGCAGGTAATTTCATCAAAAATGTTTATGCTTTATAGTGTTGGATGATGCGGCCAAAAAATAAAATCTCAATTTTTTTAAGTTTCCGATTTTAATAGTTTTTTTCCTGCAAAAAGCAGCAAAACCAAAACCTGATTGAAACATTATATTTTTTTCTTCATGTACACAGCAATTGTGCAAAAATACTAAAAGTTACAAGGATGACATTGTTTTACATTTTCAGAAAATGGTCCCATACATCTATGGACTGTCAGTATCAGATGCTTCAACTATGTCCAAAGCAGAAAAGTATGCACACTAATTTATCTGCTCATGCTGTTTGTGCTTTCTTGACATTAGCCTAATACCTAGATAGCTGCCTAGCAAGTGTTACGTGTCTACGTGACAGGGACAGCGTAGATATCCTCATACTGTTCAGTTGACTCGTGTGGCTTCACTTCTTGTGACTAGAGATAATACCTCATCAACAAACACAGGCCAAGACTGCAGATCAGTGTGTTTTTCAGTCTGTCACTCTCACAGATGCCACCATTATTATCCTGCACACAACAATTTGACCACAGTGTGTGCACCCACTGCAGTTTAAAGGACTGCTGTGAATCTTGACAGCTAATATAACCAGCGATCACCCAGGTTATTTTTTGACTCAAAATAACCTTTTTCTGCAAGTTGTAATAACTTGATTTTCATGATGTAGACATTTTACACATTGTGTAAAAACAAACAAAAAAATGAATGAATCTTTCTTATTGAAAAGCCCTACCTAATTATGTTGATTAAAAAAAAAAAAGAAAAAGCAATTTGGTTGGCATTATGTTTCTCTCAAAACACTGCTGTTACAAATTAGTACTACTACTGTATAAGTGTAACTATTAGGAAACATGGTTGCAAACTGCTTGTTTTGTCTGACCAACAGTTCAACCAAAGATATTCAATTAACAATTTTAAAAAAACAGAGAAAAGCTGCAAATCATCACATTCAAGAAGATGGAACCAACAAATGATTGGAATTTTTGCTTGATAAATTACTCAAATAATAAATCCTTATCAAAAAAGCTGTTGGTCAATTTTCTGTCTATTGACTAATAAATTAACTAACAATTTGTTTCAGCACCATACCTGCAGCCCCTAAAAATGTTAAGTCTGTTGCTTTTTTTGTCTTATGAGTCACTTGTACAGTTGTTCACAGGAGAACAAAAGCATGCTTTTACTTCCTATGTTTAACCAGCAGTGATGTTGATGTTGATTGAATGTAGTGAGTCCCCAGGACCCACAGATGGGCATTTGAGTGGGTCCCAGGCAGAGTTTATGCTAGACTTTTTTTTTGACGGCCATTAATATTCTAGAGTTCCGGCCTTATAGAGCAACTACTGTGTTAATAGTCATATAATAGCCTACATTTAAACAACAATGAAACACAAACGCTATGATCCAGCAAATGTATTTTAGTCAGCAGAACGAACTCTTCACAAACTTTGGTAACTGAGTATATAGGCTACAACAATAAAATAAAACAAATAGCCTTGCTGTTGTTAATTGAATGCGGCCATGCGGGCAGCCTGCAGCTGCAGCACAGCCACCACCTCCAACTGGCACGGTCTCCCCGCGCCCGCCTCTCACCAGGGCTGGGGAAAAGTCAAACCTCCTGCTGATCAATAACAGATGATTTAACCGTGGAGCTCCGGGCTGATTCATTTGTTTCACTGTGTGAGTGAGGGATGTAATGTTACCTGAGAGAAAACGGTAAGACTTTTTGGAGTTGTGTTAATTGCTGTCGAGCCAAAGCACAGGACTGTTGCTGGAGTGTGCAGCTTTTGAATCTCATGTCACGTTTAGTCACATCTGACCAAACACTCAGCAATTGGCATATTTCCCACTCGACATTTTGGCCGTTGATATTTTCATCTGCCGGATAACTACACGTGATACCGGCAAAAAGCCGGTATGTGCTGGCTAACATAAACCCTGGTCCCAGGGCTCTTAAATAACTTTTTTCACCATCCTCCCGGAACCGTCCTGAAACACAATCTAAGCTGTCCCGAAATTATTGTTTGTCCCGACCTGTGTTCAGCATCTCTGTCCACAGAAGCAGCCTTCTGTCAGCGGCAGCTCTTGAGGAGCTGAGACAACAGTGGCCAGACAAACTGCCTCCACCAGGGTGACTGACAGCAGAAATATACTGAACCAAAACAGTTTTCATGTCGTCTCCATGGGAAGAAAGATGATGATGCATATGATGATGCATGATACATGAATCAATATATTGATTAATTGACTTTATTTCCCCACCCACCATAACAAGTGAGCCTACCTGTGAGCCTGCAGTGAAACAGGTGAGCTCACAGACAGACTGGAAGCCTTGATCAATCAAAGTAGATACAGTAAGTAAGTTCAAAACGCTTACAGCGGGATATTCAACACCCCATGTGGGCCTTTGCAATAAACAGCTGTCTGTGCAGATTATGCTTCATGGTTGGTTGGTGCCTTTATTCGCTGTGTGAAAACCCTGAAAAATCAACCCCATTCCGAAAAAAAATTGCGTCGCTTTTTCACTGCGTAATATTTGCATTCTGTGTGAACGCACTCATGACAAAAACAGCAGTTCAAAAAATTATATTGACATGCAAATTAATTGCACGAAAAAAATGCCCCTGGTGTGTAAAGGCATTAGGTCATTACTTTTGAACTATTCATGCTAGATGCTTGAAATTTTCAGGGCTCGTTCTACACTATTAGATGTCTTTAACTTTTAAAATTGTTGGACCCCAGTTGCATATTTGCCAAGTTATGGCTTGCTGAAAATTGTATTTAAAAAAAATTGTGCTTTGGAGCACTATATCTTTACATGGAACCACATCAGATCTTTTAAATTTTGATATATAATACCATTTTTATAGTACTTTCTTAGCAACTAGGCGCATGTCTGAAAGAAATCAAAATTTTTGATTTATGAGGCATTAAAAATAGAAAAAATGATTTCACACTTATATTTCAAGTGCATATTGCCAATGTATGACAAATATTACCACAAAAACAATTTCTGATTATATAATTGTCGTTTGCACTAATGACTACTCTCATGTTAAAGTGCTTAGATTTTTTTTGAATAGCCTATTTTTATTTTAGATATTTTATATGGTCCATAGGTGAAGCAGCATAAATCTCTATGAGGGGGATACATTTTTGTCCTGACTTATCATAAGATGTGGACCAATAAAAATGTCACTGCAAGATGTAAATGATAGGAGACAGGTAAAAACTTGACTGTCAATGGCCAGGACAGGTGTTGTTAATCACAACATTGGTTACAATAATTTACACACTAGGGCTGTAGTCTCCTGGTCGACTGGTTGATTAGTTGGTCGATATGCTCTTGTCCGACTAAATTCTCATTGGTCGAATAATCTCTGTGTTATTTTCATAAGGAGAGAAGTGGTACATCAATAACTTTCCAAGATTAATCCATTATTTCCTGCGGCGGGAGGGACAGACTAACAAATCACCTGTGAAAACGGGGGTGTATTCAAAACACCCCCGTTGTTTTCACAACTTTGAACTCGCCCAACCCAATGAAGACTGCTGGGTCTAACTGTACTCAACGTTTACTGAGTGTTAACTGAACGTTAACTGAATGTACTGAATGTCTACTGAATCAGCGTTTCTCGTCTAATAATATCAACGAATCCCCACCAGGCCAAAAGATATTTTTTTAATGCCAAAAATAACGCTAAATATCGGTAGCATAACTCTGTTGAGGAAGAGGGCAGTGCTTAGTATGTTTGCGTAGTGAGTGGGAAAGAGCAGCAGGAAAGTGACGGTGAATGCGAGCAGAGCAGAGGAAAAGGTTAGCGGTAAGTTTTCAGTCTGGCAGTAAATGTACAGTACCAACTAAAGTGTAACAGTTAATAAATGCTAAAAAGTCAGGTCTGTTGTTTCCCCAAGTGCTGGAAAAGTGAATGGGGTTAGCTCATTAGCCCAAAGTTAGCAACAATAGGTTAGCCTAATGGAAAAACAGAGAAATGTGAGTTCACTGTGCACTCTGTCCCATTACACCCCCCCCCCAAACCCCAACCCACTCGCGACTAATCAATTAGTTGAAGATTATGTACAATTTCAGTCGACCAAGATTTTCTTTGGTTGACTACAGCCATATTACACACAGTGTAATAAGTGGAAGTCACATGGATATGTTAAGCATTCATCTAGCATATTTGCTAGTTGTCCATCATGTGAGGTGATGATTCACAACTCATAAAATTGAGTATTGTGGTACATTACCACTGAGTGTTGGCCGCTTTATTGAAACTTCCTGGTAGTAAACTTAAATTTCCAACAGCCTGATTTGTCCCATTTAACAGATGTTGGCCATTAATAATAATCACCCAAATGGCTCCAGTAGGTTTTCGCCACTTTCCTCCCCTTTGTCTCTGTGCTGTTACCTCTTTCAAAGTCCCCCTACAACACATAATAACCAGAATGAAGTGAGCTATCCAATTAGCAGCAAAATGCTACTGAGTTAATGATGGAAAAACTGCAGGAAAAAGAGTTCTATTGAGCACTCTTCAAGGCCTGTACAAATCATTCAGCTGCTAACATGAAAGAGCGCTTTTTCAGGATTGGGCTGTTGCTATGTCATGGGACCAGTGATGCCACAGATGATAGGGATTGATTGGTTGACAATTATTGACAACTGCTTTTCTGTGCTATCCAATCACAAATTAGTGCTCATAGACCATTCTTTCCTGCTGCTACAGTAAAAACAAACAGTAGAGGATGGTTTTGCTAAGCAAGAATGATATGACCGTATGCCTAATGGTGTGTTCAGACAGAATGCAAAGTGAAGTTTTCATGTGGCACGATTACATACAAAGTCAATGCATATCACAGGGCTTTATGAAAGTACTTCATGAACGTACAGAGAGGAGAGGGGATAAAGGAGAGAGACTGGAGGGATATAACAGAGAGAACCGGAGTTCCTGGTGAGTTCTGAGTTCAGTCAGAGGTTGAACTGAACACAAACACACAGACACCCCCCCCCCCCCCCACACACTGTTGGCGCTTTCCATTGCTAGCTAGAACAGCTAATCTACAGGAATGTATTTTGGCTGTTTGGGCGAAAAAACACAAATGATCCAGCGGTCAAACTCGTGCAGGTAATACTAGCTGTTCTAGATAAAAGCATACGATTTTGGAAATTTGCTTGGTTGGCTAAATCTCTCACTTGCTGCTCTGATCCATTTTTAGAGTGATTTCCAGCCTGTAGTTGGTTCCTCTTGGAAAATAAAGACACATTTTTTAATTGCTGCCTTTTTGTTCTGCTCTGTTTTATGTTCAACACTTACTTAATACAAACAAACCAAGAAGACATAATGACTGAAAGGTATCTCATTCATTGGACAGTTTTGGCAACAATATCAGTACTGCATGAACCCACATGGGGAAATCAAATTCATGTGACTGATAGCAAGTCATGCAGCACTTTACTGAACCATATGTGTTTATTTATCTTCTTAATGTCACAAAGAATTAACTGACTATGTGCATTAGTCAAGACTGCAACCACACAAGATGGAGAAATTGGACAAAAAAGGGGTGTCAATGATGCAACAGAATATAGAGTTGGATGCAAATGCAGCTGCAACTGTGGGTTTTGGACCAAAACTTTAACAGTCCAAAACCCAAAGATGTTTAATTTTACAATGAAATAAATAGAAAAAGCAGCAAATCTTCAATCAATTATCAAAAATTGTTGATGATTAACTTTTTGTCAATAGACTACTGAATTTATCTACTGATTGTTTCAACTCAAGACACCTCTGGTTGAACTACTTTTCACTTGAAAAATTGCAGTACTCAAGTTTCATCATGTTTACCAGATGATCTTAAAAGACTGCTTTCTTGTCAGTTTTTATGATCACCAGATGTATTTAGTATTAGTTAAAATGATAAATTCATGCTAAAATCTACTATCGCAAAATCCATTTTTCCCCAGGTGAACTCGGTCTGGCTGTAGAGTCCACACCAGAGTTTGTTTTACAGCCTTCACATCAGACTAAACTGAACCAAATGGAAAAACACACCAGAGTTCTTCTTAGGTGTGAAAGCACCATTGCAGTTCATCCTGATCTCAACACCAGTCTTGGGAATTCATACTGAACACCAAAGTAACACCTCATTTCCTTTGCTGAAGAAACACACAGTAGTCAATCAAAGGTGTGTCATAGCACAGTGGAGGTTGCTCATCAGTTTGTTACATTTGTGGAATATTTTACTCTGCATCCTTTCACCTGTCCCAATGACATTCCTCTCAGCCAAGTAACCTTTTCTCTCTCTTTTGCAGTTTGGGGAGAGGCAGATTGTATTTGCACTTCCTGTCCTCTAAACATGCACACTATTATAGAAATGTCAAACATGCCACATCTGCTTAGGTTACTGCTTAGGTATCTTGTATCTTTAGCTGGTTTCCAGTCTGTAATCACAGGCAGTCCATGATTCCCTGGTTATACTTTTCAGGCAGCAATCCTTCACTCATTGTAATATACTGTGTATGTCAAAGAGAAAGAGAGAGGAGGGAGCTGAGTGGTATAAATAGGAAAAGCTCACCCATGCATATGTATGAAACTTTTGTACCCGCCTCACATGGTCATCTATTTCTAACTTGGTGAACAATTTAAATTAGCTGGAATATTATTCAAATCACAGAGCTCTGTGAAACGAACACATTTGAATGAATTGCATGAAAAGTGGACTGGGGGGTTGGAAATGTCTGGTGTATCTCTCTCATCCCAGTGTTTTTCTGTGTAATTTAGAAGGGGTACCTCTTTTGGTTCTGTGAAGCAGACACTGGCTTGATATTGAAAGAATGGCTCACCTGTTTGATCTTGATGTATGAACCTAGATTAGATTAGATTAGACAGCTTTATTAATCCCCTATATGGAAACTCATTTGCCACCAAATCAACTCATACAGACAACAAACAATATAGACATTGCATTCACAGTACACAACAAAAAAATAACACCATAAAAAGCCATTTGTGACATGATCAATAGCTGAAAGGTGCTATGGATCTAGACCACATCTAAAAGTGTTCATTAAAAATCTGACTGCAGCTGGAACAAAAGACCTTCTGAGTCCTTCAGTAGAACACTGAGGCATCACTACTTGCTCACTGAATGAGCTTCTGAGCCCATTAAAAACACTGTCTAATTGATGAAAATACGGAACCATTTTTAGTTTGGCCCTTGTTGTCTTTTCTACAGTGACCTCAAGTGAGTCTGAGGTAGCCTTTCTGATCAGCCTTTCTGATCATCTTATTGATCCTATTTTTATCATCTGCAGTGATACAGACCCCCCCAGCAGAGCATAGCATAAATGAGGACAATAGCACACTATTATTTCCTGAATTAAAAAAAGAAAAACATTATGAAGCTTCTTGCTGATATCAAAGGATCTAAGCTTCCTCAAGAAGAATAGTCCTGACTGAGCCTTCTTGAATACAACATCAGTGTTCTTTTTCCAGTTTAATTTACACCATGATATTTGTAAGACTCTATCTGCTGACCCTTAATTATCACTGGGAAGACCTCCTCCTTCTTCCTTCTGAAATCAATAATTAACTCTTTGGTCTTCCAAGTGATAGTTGTGTTGTGCAGTTTAAAATTAATTTATTTGTTAGCTAAAACGTGGTTGAATTGTATTAAAAGCATTAGAAAAATCAAGAAACATAATCCTAACAGTGCTGGCAGTTGTATCAAGGTAGTTGTAAATGCTATGAAGCATAAAAAGTAGTGCATCATCTACTTCCACAGCCTTCCTGTAGGTGACCCAGGACAACCCTTTCAAAACATTGTGTGCGATGTCAGGGCTATAGGTCTAAGATTAGTAAGACTACTCACATTGTCTTTTTTGGGAATTAGAGCAAGACAAAATGTTTTCCACATTAATGGAATTTTTGATGAAGACAGAGACAAAGAAAAAGTTGAATGAAGGACATTCATTTTTTTTAATTATGCTGACCAAGCACAACTGGCCAGCACAGACTTTCAGGGTGTGTGGATGGACACCATCAGGGCCTGCTGCCTAGTTAGCCTTAAGGTGCCTTAACTGCTGTCAAACCTCATCAACATTAATAACAATAGCTGGGCTACAATCCTCAGAACTACTCTGTGCAAGAGATGAGAGGATCCTCTCATGAGAAGCAAAAAAATCAAATTTATTAAACCTCGCAAAGAACTGGTTTGCCTCATTTACATTAATCCCAGAACCAAGGAAACTGGGAATACTGGTCCCATAGCCAGTAATAGATTTCATGCCATTCCAAAGGCCCCTTGTGTTACTATTGGACATCTGCCCTTCAATCCTTTCCTTATGCTTTATTTATGCCTACCCTGTTTGATTATTGCTTTCGGCTTCTTTTGAGCAATTTTAATCTTATCTTTGTCACAACTAAAGAATGCAGTTTCTTCCTATTAATAGCAACTTGAACCTCCCTCATCACCCAAGGTTTATTATTATGGAAAGTTTTTATTTGTTTACAGGGAATATCAGACTTGACACAGTAATTAATGTAACAGGTGACTTTGTCAGAGATGCTGTCCAGATCATTGCCATCATCTAAGAACACAGTCCAATCAGTGCAATCAAAGCACCCTCTTAACACTTCACAACACCCTCTTAACACATCTTAACACAAGCATGCCCCAACCACACACAACCTTGGATGTAATCAGCTGCTTGCAAACCACAGGAGGATATCTGCATGTCAAAGATATCAAATTATGGTCTGGTTGTCCAAGAGGGGGAAGCAACTTAGCAACAAAACTCTCCTTCATGTTTGTATAAAACAAATCAATAGTTTTATCACCTCTCGTAGGACATGACCCCATTAGTTTAAAAGAGGGTAGGGTAGCAGAAAGAGTGCAGTGATTAATAATAATTAATAATAACTGACTGGTCTGGAGAGAAGTGTTCTAGGTCATGAGTTACTCTCTATTGTCTCTGTGGATAGCTTCCCATTACCCAATGGAGGAATGTAGACCACTTGGACAATCACATGAGAGAATTAGTAAGGTCGGCAACTTACTGTACTTACTGTGTTGGGGTTACAAACTCTCTCCTTCCCTGTTACGTGACCACGATGACACCACCGATCATTCACAGAGAGGCAAACACCTCCACCCTGTTTTTTTTGCCAGTTCTCGCTGGGTCTCTATTCATCCTGTGTTGTGAAAATCCTTCCATTTTCACATGAGGCTCTGGTACCCTGTCAGACAGCCAAGTCTCTGTAAAACACAGTAGGCTGCTCTGTTGGTACAGGTGATCATACTTCAAATAAGCTGTCAACTCATCTGCCTTATTAACAAAGGAGCGGCCATTCTCCATAATAACAGAAGGTAACACAGGTTTGCACCCCCACTGACTGTTCCTGACCTGGACCCCTCCTCTGCGGCCTCTCTTTCTGGTCTTGAACTTGATTTCCGACAAGTCGGCTTCAAGATCCAATCCACCTGATGTAGGAAGCCGTGTGTACTAAATAAGCATTTTCCCACAGCAAACGGTTTATCTTTATTCAGTTTACACAAAAGGCAACACTATCTTTAGAAGTGGGACAGAAACTCTCCTGAACATGGTAAGCAGGCCTTCACCTTAAGCATTCATTCTGCGTGAATGTGTCTTCATGCAAAGCTAGATAAATAGTAAACAAAAAACTACAATTATTCTTTTGTCTTATGATAGTTGTGAAGTATGAATCCACCACAATATACGTTGGGAACTATTACATCTGACCCTACAATGACATCCATATAATTTGTTGTACATTTTTTATAAATTCATATAAGATCATCTTGTATGTTACCTATTTGTCATTCATCTCTCTTAACAGCTTGATTACTCCAAATTTAAATTATGACTGATCAAGTGTTGCACTAATTACTATAATGACAACAAGGTGAGCCACATTACAAGTTAAGTATTTTAGTTATTAACCGTTTTAGTTATTTACAGTTCTCATTAACCAGCTGTTGATTTAAAGCTGGATTCATTGATTATTTTTGGGGTACCACTTTGGTGCAGCAGAACTATTGGTAAACACAGCATTGACATATAAACCTTACGACGTTGTTATGATGAACGTGTTGGCAAACAATCGATTATTTACGCATCCAACAGACATGAACAACATTAGCGTTCTTTCAATGTCATGTTTTTGACCAATGTAAGTCTTCCTCTTTTCTGTCTTGGTCTTCATCATCTCCAAAGGGAAATAATTGGCTCTGTAAGTGATAGATGCTCTACCATGTTCACCAGTTAGTTGCTTGCTTTGTCCGTCTGGGTTCTGGGTTTTTTGAGCATTTTCACTGTTAGCACCTTCCTGTTGTGGCTGGAAACAAGGTTGATGAGAGTGGAGTTTCGGGGCTGGAAAAGTAAAACAAAGAGCTAAAAAAACAGCAAAAAACTCTAATGTATAAAATTTAAAGAAAGGTTCAGCACTAGTTCTATTTGACAAGAAATTGTACAGACTGAATAGACATATTTAGATTTATTGTACCTCATTGTAATTCTGTATTGTATACAGTTGCATATTAGGGGTTGGCATCGTTCTTTCCATGTCCAATAATATTAGTGAAGTCTTCCTAAAAGTACTGAAAGACCAGCTGATCGGTTAACACAATCCCTTTCTAATTTTTGTGAGAGAAAGATGAAGAAATTCACTGCACTGACTGGTCTCTTGGCATGGCCTCACTGCCTGTGTCCTCATTATACTAGGCTACTAGCTGCCATGCTTTGAATTAAGAATTTAAACCTGCTGACCCAATTCACACTGCTGCTAGACCAATGAAGTGTAGGCATAAATCTCATATCCAGACTTTGTCAAGATATTTTTTTAGCATGCTGCAGATATTGTACTTCATATTCACATTACTGTTACATTAATTTGCACTTCCAGTTATCTCATTTAAATTTGATTATTCTTTCCTACAGACAAAGCAACATGTTTCTCCCTCCTCTGATGATTACAACCTATAGACAAACATCAAATTCTTGGTGAATCATGTTGTCTGAGGCACCTGTTCTCAGTTTTCTAAGGAACAATTTATCTAAAACAAGAGGCATGCCACAGGCACAATTTGTGTGGTTTTATGCAGCTTTTGTCATTACTATGAATTATTTTGTCAGAACTTGGCAGAAAGAAGTGACAGCAGACACCTGGTCTTGTTTGTTCCCCATCTGACTATTGTGAGTATGTATTTTTTGGATGAGTTACTGTATTAAATTGCTTGAAGTGTATCATGTCATCTCATTCATATTCTCTATCCATGTTCCTTTTCATGATTGCAGAGGACAACAAACTTTTCAGCATTCTTCAGACAAAAGCAGTGAGACTTCTTAATTTGATGCTGTTATTTGAACTCCCTGCCAGCTATTTTTGTCTTTGTGTTTACATACACTGAATATGTGTAATTAATGTTCATTATTGATTAATCTCCTGATGAATCATTTGGTCTAACATGAAAAACTGTGTCCAAAATCACGGTGACATCATCAAATGTCTTGTTTTGGCCAACTAATAGTCCAGGAGTTGTTTTGTTTATAAAATACGAGAAAATTTTAAAATAGGTCACATTTTCCATCAACTGATGTCATCAAATGTCTTGTTTTGTCTGACCAGCTTTCCCAAACTCAAAAGATATTCAATTTACAGCATATTTTCACATTTGAAAAGCTTGAATTACAGAACGTTTGGCATTTTTGTTGGAAAAAAATGACTTAAATGATGAATTTGTTATCCAAATTGTTGCTGATGAATTCTCTGGCGACTGACTAATCGATTAACCGTCTAATTGTTGCAGCTCTAGTTCATGTTTTTCGGTGTCAATAAAATAATTAGGTTACAACAAATATTCTCACCACTAGAACCGGGTACTGTAGATTACAAGTCATTTGTCTGTATCGTTGAAATGTACCTAAGGAAGTTTTGATGTGATAGGTTCTGTTATCCCTCCAGCCTAATGGATCCTAGGACTTTCTGACTCATAAGTAAAATATTCTAAATCCACAGTGGAACACAAAAGGAATGGAAAGCAATTTTAGACAAGCCCTATAATTTCAGTTAAAATGGTGTAATTATGTTCCATGATGACAGTTCCATGATGACATAACTTACTAAGAATAGTTAACTGCACCCATAATGGCATCAACTGCTAAATAACCTGGGATTAGCCAGGCAAGACGTAACTATGGTTGGTTGGGTTGGCAGTGGTCTACTATGTTTGAAAATATTGTGGCATTTATGCATTTGCTTTTATGTTTTGATGGAATACATACCCAGAATTTCAAACAGGAGTTTGGTGGGTCAGTAAACATGTCATGTGTTTTCTCAGCACCTTTGCTTGTTAAAGAAAATTAAGATTAATAATCTGCACCAACATGTGCATGCACAGTATGTCATATTCCATCCCTAGTAAGAACCTTTTCACATCCACCAAATGACAAGTGGAAATGTCAGCAAAGGTAAAGAAACCATGTATGCATGATTTTCCTTTCATGCATCCATTTTAATCATCTGCATCCGTCTCACTTTAGTTTGAAGCCAGAAGCGGTACTTTCAATAGTTGCATTGCCAGCACTGTTTGTTAGAACTCCTTGGTGTTTGCGATCTTTAATCTCACAGCTGCTTGTCATCCCTCTGTGATATTATTTCTTTTATGCAGTACCATGCATCCACTCACATCTTCTTGCTCAAAAACAGCTAACTTTAATCAGTGTCATCTTTCCTTTAATATGGAATAGAGGAATTCAACACTTCTCCATTTTGCCACAATTCCTGGTGTATCTGTGTTAAGTGTCTGCATTGTTCATTTTATTGGATGAGGCACACAACTTTCCAGCTATTTTTCAATGCTCAATTATTCTGTGACATGCCAACTTTGTACATGAGTAGTGATTTTAGGGCAATGATGATTTTTTTTCTCTCTGCATTTGCACTGTTGAAATTTATACTCTAGTGGAGTCCGTTTTCTTTGGTGTGGAATTTCTTTCAGTATGTGAACAGGTCAGAGTAGGCATGTGATAGGGGAATGTAGCAGAAGAGAGGTTGGCTGCAGAGCCAGACAGACACACACACTAGAGGTGAGGGGGGGCTCTGAGGCACCTAAAAAGATCATTTTTTGCAAACTGTCAGTTTTTGAAAAAAATACACAAGGATTTAGTTCAGATTGGATTGTGTATCTATGTAGCTGCTGACTCTTATATCAGTTTTACAATACATATCGATACATTTTTGCAGTATCAATTCTGTTTATATCAGACACACTTTTGTGCTCTGTCTTATTTTTAACAGCAAGCTATCGCACACACACCTTGCAGCATCTTGCAGCCAACTTTGCTGATTTTTTTAAATTGTGAGCAAGCTAAACATGGCAACTGCAGCTGCAGCAGCTTTGCAACTGGTGTTGGACAATAAGGAGAAGGAATGCTGTGTTGTAATACTTCAGTTTTAGGTAAATGAACATCACAAACCAAAATGATCCCAACAAACCTATATGCTAAAGATGCTACAGAGCAGTACCAATCAAAAGTGCTAAACACATCAAATTTAGCAAAGTCTGGTTGGCAACCATTTTCATTTCAACATCTCTAAATCATTAAAATGTCAGCACGGACTGTAAAACAAATTATATACTCATCAGCCAATTGATCATTTCATCAAAAATCTGCATCTTTGGCATAACACACTGCGCATTAGCAAATTGCCAATTAGTCATATTTGAATGGAAATAACTGTACAGAATTTTAAAATGTTGGTTTTGTTTTCTCATTTTAATGTGTCATTAACAGTCATTCTGCTCTTCACCACTTAAAATTAGTCCCAATTTCATTAAGACACATAAAATGAAATACCAACATATTTTTCAGGGAAGTCGGTTGGTTTAAACCATTTTAGGTGTTTTGAAATGGAAAGAATGATTGCACTTCCTCTTACAGTGAAAAATGTGTTTCAAATAAATCATAAACCTTGAATCTCTCTTCAAACTTTATTAAGATTTTGTGAGACAAACATCCTCATAAAGTTGGTATTTTTTTTGATATCATTTGTAATAGAGGGACTGAAAAATCATATCTTCTGTTTGGGCACCCAAACATAAATTTGTAAATAGACTATTTGAAAATAAATTTTTCCATTTATTCATACCTCTCCATTCAGTATTATCAATTCAACATGAGTATATCATGATACAGGGAATTTTGTATTGGAATATACCAACATTGGTCATAAAAATAATGTTTGTATATGGGTGATCAGAAAGCTATGAAATATTAAAGGGCTTTAATAATTTATGATGTATACTTATTAATAACAAGTCCTCTGCTTTTTAAAAAGAGCACTGTACATGAGCAGAATTACATGGTAATTTTTACTGTCCATTACACAACTGGAATAATTAATTGCTCTAAGAATTAAAAGATGGCACTGCTACATGCTATATCATCTCATTGTGTTGAGATAACAGAAGGCAATTAGACTCTATCCGAATTTTTCTACTAGCTCCCCCTGTTTCCCCTCTCCTTATTAGCATGGATCCTAACGGCAAACTGCACAGCTGCTTTTGTGATGACTCTTTTACACACAAGGGCCCTTTAGAGACTTTGTTTACATTGCTTTATTAGCTTGGAGAAGTGTCTTTCTCTCCTAATATGATAATAATTTGATTTCTAAAAAGTAATAAAAACACCTGGCTACAGTATTTGTACAACAAATTATTCTGAGTAACATCAATATGGATCAGGATATGAACACTTGATGTGATTGATTTGTTACGTTGTGACATGCATGATAAGCGCTAAAATTAAACCTGTCTGACTTACCAGTGCATTAAGTGCACTGCTTGTTGTGTCAGTTTAAGCTCAACAATATATTTGTGACAGTTAAAAGCTCTTACTGTTTGTTGCACTGCAGGTTTTTCTTATAGACTGAGGTCAGTATATGTTAAAAACAGCTTGTCGTCTCAGCTGCCCCACTGACAAATGTAAGCCTTCTTTTCTCTTGAATATCACAGTTATATCATTTTTGTCTCAGTATGACTTTCTACTATTACATCAAAAGACGTTCTATTTTACCAGAATAGAATATGAAGAGACTTCTGTGAATATTTCCCTGCCTCTCCTACTCTAATTTAAGGGTAAGAACACTCTGGCTAGCATGCTTTGAGCATAGTAATGTTAAATTATGAAGGGTTTTTACGAGAATAGAGGCAGATCTGGTGAATTTTTGCGCATTTAGGGCTTCACAGACATTTGAGAAGTTTCTCTAAATGGTTTCTGTAAAATATGACTATTTTTTTCACCATGAGAGCTTGTAAGGATTTAGAGAGTATTTTACAAGAATTCAAACTGACCAAATTTAGAAGAAAGACTCTTAACAGCTACCTTTAAAACCAATTGTTATTTGATCCTGACTTGAGAGATTTCTAGGGGAGTAAAATGTAAGTGTAGCTTGGCTGGATTTATTTTTTAGTGTACATCTATAGTATCTTAACATAATTGCTGCCATGGTAAGACACCATGCTGATATACAGTGTGTGTGTATATATAGAGTTGGTCAGCACAAACTGTCCAGTGAACATAGTTTTACCTACAGAAGTTATCTGCCTGCCAGTTCTGTGTGTTTTGCTGTCAACGAGGAAATAAGTTTCTTTATAACAAGCAGAAAATATCTTCTGATTATTTTTCACAGAAGTGGACTGGGCAACTGTGTGTTGCTGCCAGCTATGAGCCATGCTTATTTTAAAATCCAGCTATGGCCGGAAACTAGTTTTCTATCTATGGTTTGGAGACGTAAAAGGTAACACTTGCCAGAATCATTACCAGTAGTGACAGTTTGAGAGAAACAGTTATAGGCTTTTAAAAAGTGTCTCAAAGTAAGCCAAGATAAGCCATGCTCAAGGAGGAGTTATTAAGCAAATTTTTTTTTCTGATCATGTCTCATCAGTCAGGCAGTCATCCAGTAACTATAAGTTAAAATTGTGTCATAAACAATAATTTCATATTAGAAGATTGTGAGTCCAATAAAGATATTAGGAATGCTTTCCATGGTCCAAAAGGAACCACTTCCAAGAGCTTGGCAGGAGAGTCTGAGCAGTGTTAGCTGAAAGCTTTGGAAATCACCAAAAAGATGAATCCAGTGGTTAATGAGGCAAGAGTGTTTTTCTTTATTTATTTATTGAATATACCCCCTATTTATTTTTTTTAATCTTGGCAAGTTTAAAAAAAAAAGTTTTTTCTTAATGGAAAACAACGGGCAATTAAGTTTGCTGGAGCACATTTTTTTCACAGCAAGAAAGTCTGATTTATTTATTTATTTTCAGGCTTCCTTCTCCAATCTTGATTTTTTTTTTTTTTTCAGAACACTTAATGCATATAAAAAAATCAAGCAAGCAGTACATTTTATGATACAGTCTGTATGAAAACAGAGTACATAACAATAAACAGGTAATGTTTAAGTGCAGCAACATCAGCATAACTTCATGACGTCTACCCAGAACTACCATGGATTCCATTGGCTAACATGGTCAATAAGACAAACTCAACATATTTGTGGTAATGCTTTGTGTTTATGTTTGTGTGTGTGTGTGTGTGTGTGTGTGTGTGTGTGTGTGTGTCCATAACTCCATTGTTCATCATCTCTGTCATTGTACAGCCCTGCTAATGTCATACTGAGAGCGACACACACCTCTCTTCCTATTATGCCAAAAAGAATAAACTCATTAACCACTGGGTGGAGCTGTAACTCTCTCCCCATTTCTTTTTTCTCTCTCTGTCTATCTCTCTCTATGACTTCAGTCTGTGTCTTGCCTCTCTTGCCTTACCATCCTCTCCTTATCAGTACAAGTCTTTCTCTCCTCATCCTTCTATTGTTTTCCTTGCTACTGGTTAATATTGCACATACCAATGAGACTTTTTGATCTCTCTCATTGTACATTGTTTTTCATTTTCTCAGCATGACCCTTTCCCTTCACCTTAACCACTCTTTCCAACACAACCATTATATATCATTATTGTTATAATATTTTTTGCATGTATTGTATGTTTTATATTTAATATCGTATTAATGTTGTAATATTGTTAAACTTTAAATGGACATGTAACCGAAACAGTCCTTTTAAAGCTCAAAAGCTAATATCTATATCAATGTGTCATTTTCTAATTGATTTTGGTACCACAATAGTATGTCTGAAGAGAAGTACACCATTTAACTGGTTAATATTGTATCTGTATTTTAAACTCCTTTGTTAAATCTACAGTACATGTCCTCTATATAGATCATAGACATTGAGTCTCAAGATGAAAGAGAGTGGTTGCTTTAAATTGCTGTGCTTAGGCACAGTGGCTCTTTGAGCTAAATGCTAATAAAGTAAGCATGCTAAAGTGCTCACAGTGACAATACTACCATACTGATGTTTAACAGGCATACCATGGTCACCATGTTAGTGTAGCCTGTTAGCATGTTAACACTGGTAATTAGCACAAAACACGAAGTATGCAATTAGTTTTGCTGTTATTTTGTCATAAACTCTAATAAAGGATAAACTGAAAATTTGACTTTATGGTGGCATTTAATGAAAACTTGAGGGATCAACAAAGTTATTACAGTTCATCCTGAGGGGATGATGAATGTCTGTACAAAATTACACAGCAATCCATCTAACAGTTGTTGAGATATTTCACTCAAAGCCACAAATGTCAACCTCATGGTGGAAGACTGTTAAGGGATTACCAAAGTCATTAGGATTCATCCTCTGAGGACCATGAGTGTCTGTCCAAAATTACATGGCAATCCAGCTATTTGTTGAGATTTTTCAGTCTGGACTGAAGTGGTTGACAGACTGTGTAAAATACATAGACAAGGTTACAGATGCTATGACCCTGGGTACATAGCCAGGTGTACAGCATGAACTGTTGCTGCAGTTGAAGCAACGGTGAGTGCTCCATCTGTGTGTGTCTGTGTGTCTGTTAACACAGCAGCAGCAACAGTGAATGATCAGTCCGTCTCTGTGGCTACTGGCTTATATGCAGCAACATCATCATGGGAAAAAGCTTTTAGAAGCACTTGGGAAAATAGCATTTTGATGCTAAAAGATACATACTTCGACCAAAATTAGAATTTTCGGATTGAATACATAGTAATGGTAAGCTACAGAATGATATAAAAACCTCAAAAACTATAATGTACCCACCCTTTAATATTTGCATGTATGCACTCATTCATATGGGGTTTGCGATTGATGTTCTAGCGCCAACTCTATACAGAAGGTGAACACAATGCGCCATGTGCACAACATTGTCTTATTCATTGTTTTTTTTTTTTAATGAATCATTTATTAAAGGGGGCAGGTTTTCATTGACTAACCCTAACCCTAACCCTAACCCTAACCACCTGTTTCACCTTAGCTATAAACAGCTAGAGAGATGTGGTGGTAAAATGAGGAGAGCACATGTATGTGACGCAAATTCTCCTTACTCAGGTGTTCATGTTTAAAAACAGTAGCATACTATACATCCCCATGCAGGTTTATCTCAAATTTGGTAACAACTGGCTACTGACATGTCCACCTCTTTTCTGTATTGTGTTCATCTCACAGAATGAGCCATTCTTTTTATGCCTGTTTACATAATGCAACTGATGTAACAGCAACTCTGCAACTCTGCTGCAGGTTTCATAAGACCATACCCTTAAGTTAGGAAGATGCTCAAACACATTGTTAGCATAATCACATTTAAACAAGGATTGTTATGTGAAATAAACCTTAACTGATTCTATATCTTGAACATAAATAACATCAACAACATCATTCTGAGGCACTTGATTAAATGACAAATTAATCTCTCTGATAGTTTAGAAGATTATCAAGGTGAGTATAGAAGGTTAATTTCTCATCAAGCCATATTCTAAAATATTTGTATGAGGAGACTTTACTTAATCTCCATGTATGGTTTGAAGTGTAACATTATATTTCATACCGAATGGGCGTGGTGTCTGGAGATATTTAAAAATTCTGTTTGAGCATTTAGGGTTTATTATAATTGAAGAAATGTCGATTAGTTTGTGAAAAGCCGTCTGGAGGTCAGTAATAGCTTGTATTAGATAATAGGAAACTATAGATAACTATATCATCTGCATACAAATTAATATTTGCTGGCTAGATGTTTCTTTTCTATGTTTATAAAACTGGAAAATGGAATATGTGCTAGTATAGCATCCTTTTGTGATCTTTAGGACTGAATTTCCAGTTATTAACAGAAACATTTTGCATTTGATAGTTGTTGACCCATCCTAAAGCACCCTTACTGAAAACAATTAGCTTTAATCTCTCTAACAATAATTGAAACTCATGATTAACTGAATCAAAAGTCTTGGACAACTTACAAACTTACAAACAAATACAGCTGCACAATGTTGTTTCTGATCAATGGAACTAATGACATCATTAATAACAAATGAGGCAGCTGTAATTGCACTGTGTCTGTAATAAAGCCAGATCGAACATTTCTCAGAATTTTGTTTTATTTGTGAATTTATGAATGATTTGAATTCTTGGGATGAAATTAGACATGAAATGTAAATTAAAATTTGATACATTCTGCAATCAAGTTTGCAGCTACCTTTTAATAAGTAATATTCAAGATTGTCTGGACCCGGTGATATCTTGCAATTAATACTGATTTTGAGTTTAAATTAAAACATATTTACATGTACAGTCAATAGAGTCTGTATCTAGCAATTACAGCATTTGGCACGTACACGAAGTGACCCCCCACCCCACCCCCCCACCCCCAACCCCCTTAAACTTGATTTGAGAGCTGCGCCTTTCCAAAATTTAGTTCAAAACCTAGTATGGCTGGACTGTGTATAAAATGCTGGAGGGCTTTTAATTTGAAATGATGGATACAGGAAGTGGCGACATGTGGCAACACCCGGCTGAAGCGATGAATGAAGTTATGTCATTGGTTGGCCGAAGGCGGCTGGTCTGCTGTGATAACAGAAGTACCAATTCCTCTGGAAATATCTGTCAGCTTCTGCACTTTCCTGTTGGGAAACCATCTAAAATGAGAGACAGGAGGATTTAACGGAACTAACTGACTCACAGGACTGAAAAGGGTAACTCAGTCTCGCCAGTTGTTCCAAAACATTCATTGCAGATGGCTTGTGTTGTGTGTGGGCTTGTAAAATTTACATTTTAAAGGCTCTTTATTATGGTTTTGTATTTCTCTATTGTACTCTACTGTAACACAGACTACCTCATGTGAAATAGCCAGTATTGAATCATTTATATGCTAGCAGGACTGAGAATAGCACGCTTTCTGTCTGCCAGTATGGCAGCTGATAGCCTCTCTGACGTCAGCTGCAGGACTTGCATAGAAAGGCCAACTCCTTCGTGACAGTCTTATTTGTCCACTGTCCTTCATTGACTCCACAGTGACATCCAAAATCACGGGTAACTTCATCTGATTCAGTGCATCTCTGCCTGTCTTGCTCCAGTATGATTGTCAACACTCACCCTCTTACTGTAGGTTCAGCCTAGTTCTGTCAACCGCTCTTAATAGCAAAGACAACAGCCATCCCAGCCCACCAGCTAGCAGAGCCATGGGTTAAAGGGTTGAAGGACATGTTGTGGTGAGTGCTGATGATGCATATGAATGCAATTTCTAGCATATGCCCATTTCCCAAGCCTGAACATTCCCTATGCTCTACAACCAGTAATCAGAAAGAAAGATTCTGTTGTACAAGACCACATCCAGCACTTAAACATGAGCACATATTTGACAAAGATGGAGCTGCTTTTAGCACTTGACACTGTTGATACCTTAATTGCTTTACTATAGCACTGCTCTAGCAGTAATTAAAGAGGAGAAAGCAAGCCACCTGCGGTTTCTGTCTTGATTTGGAATGTCATATGGTGGGTGAGCATGCACCTAAAGTGTCTTGATGGAACAAAACTAAGAAGCATTTCTATAACAAACGCTTTACTTCAGTTGAAATGATTGAGAATGATTTAAACCACCACTTTCACATAGAAAGAAATTCTTTTGGAGCCTTTTTTCATTCTGATGAAGTGCTTACATCAGGAATTTTAACTCTAGAGCTCTTATTCTCCTCTTCAATGTTGCAAGTCGTACATCAAATCCACCCCCTGCTGTTACTGATCCATCAATTGACAAATGTGAACGGTTTCGATCTTCCTCTCAACAAAACCAAAAACATCAGAAACAATATTTCATTTGTTGTCCAGACCGTCACAGAACCCTCTCCACCTGGCACCAACTGTACCTTAACTTCCTTTGATAAACTAACAATTGGAAAACATAATTGAGACCATTGCCAAAATGAAGAACTCCACCTGCTCTCTTTATATCATTCACTTCCTTATAGAAACCCTTGTCATAACCTTTCCATTTCTGGTGGATTTATTCAACTCCTCACTCTCATCTGACCTTCTTCCTGATTGTTTTAAAACAGCAGTAGTACAACCTCTCCTTAAAAAACCCACACTAGACCCAGATCATCTTAATTATTTCCAGCCAATGTCAAAACTGCCATCCCTTGCAAAGGTCTTAGAAAAAAATCGTAGCAGAGCAGATGGTCTCTGAGAAATTTCAGCTGGGTTTTAGAGCAGGTTATAGCACAGAAGCTGCACAAAGGGTTTTAAATGATCTTTAAGCAGATGACTGTGGTCAACACACTGTATTACTTCTGTTGGATCTGTCTGCGGCTTTTGACACTGTTGATCATAGTATTTTAATTGAATGTCTTAAAAATTGGGCATTTCAGGTTTGTTTCTAGATTTAGTTTTCGGTTCTGTTCTTATCTTTAAGGAAGGTCATTCTGTGTGGAAATCGGGAATTATCCACAGGGTTCCACAGGGATCCATTCTTGGGCCCTTACTATTTTTTATTTACATGCTACCACTTGGTCACATTATTAAAAAACACAATATCAGTAACCATTTCTATGCCAATGATACACAATTATATCTTTTTATTATTATAATTTAATTTTATTATTTATTATTTATATTATTTATATTTATTATTTTAATAAATTTATTTTATTATTATTTTTTATTATTTTATTATTATTATTTATCATTTAATTATACCTTTGACACAAATGACACCAATCGATTAAACAACCTCCACACGTGCATTGCAGATATCAATAACTGGATGGCGTCAAATTTTCTGAAGTTAAACTCAGAAAAATCCAAGATTATTATCATAGGTCCAGCCTCATAATAGAATTATATTTCCTCCCATATTGGTCCCCTCTCATCTAACATTACTAACTCTTGCAGAAACCTGAGTATTATCTTTGATAATCACCTCAACTTTGACCAACATATTAAGTCTGTTGTCCAATTATGTTTTGTTTTTTTTCCAACTAAGAAAAATAAAAAAAATCATTTTTTTTTCTGCTAAGAACTTAGAAACAGTAATTCATACATTTATTTCATCCTGGTTAGATTATTGCATGCACTCTTCTCATGCCTCACACAACACAACCTCAATAAAATTCAGTTGATTCGAAATGCTGCAGCCAGACTCACAACCATGTCCAACAGGAGAAAACACATCATACTGATTTTAAAATCACTTCAATGGCTCCCAATCTGTCTTAGAGTGGATTTTAACATTTTTAATGATCACTTTTAAGGCTCATAGAGGATTAGCTTCAGAATATATCTACTATTACTAATATATCTATACCTCCTACGAGCCTGAATGCGACCTGAGATCCTCCAGTAGGTCATTCCTGGTCTTCATTCCTCAGTCAAACCTTAAAACTAAAGGTGACTGGCCCTTTCCTGAAGGAGATCAGGGAAGCTAACACATTAGCTGTGTCCCAATTCAGGGGCTGCATCCTTCCAAGGACACGGCCTACAAAGGCTTGTCCTTCATAGACCATGAAGGCCGGAACTGAGTGCTGTTAGTCCTAAAGTCACAAAGCGCCGCTCCTGTCGCCTAGTAACATTGACAGCTGCAGTTGACAATCAGGACACAGCTAGTAGAAATGGAGCCAGAAATTTTAATTTTATTATTGTGGCAGCCCATCCAGGTCCTGCAGCACCACCAGGGACTCCCTGCTCAGCTGAACCAAAATATACATAAACACATTTTCTAAGGCCTAATGTTTATAAAATTGAATCTTAGGCTTTTAAGGGCCTGCAGGCACCCTGTTATTCCACTTCTATGTACTTTATTTATGCTGTATATAGCTGTAATGACTGCTGTAAATGAAATAAACAATGTATTAATAAACAATTACTTTATTTTAATTAATTCAATATTTTTATCTTTCAACTAATCTTGAGTAGAGAGAAGAGCTGGTCCTTTCTTTCTCTGCTCTCCTCTGCCTGTCTCTGCAGTGGTGTACTTTCTGACAGCACCAGCTCAGCTGCTACACAACTACCTGACTGTACTTTGACAAAATATCAACTTGAAGCTACACTAACACTTTTTTTCCCGCCAAAAAAAAAAAAAAAAAATTTAACCTCATTGACAGAGAGATGCCGTAAATTTGGTCTTTAATGTGGAAATAATAAAAATCCAAACGGTTATGTAGCTTAATAAAATAAAATGAAATATAATATAGACTGATTAGTTCATTTTAACACATTTATATTATTGAAATGTGGTGATATCTGTTGTTCTGGCCAATAAAAACATGAAGCTTCACTTTACATTCAGACAAACTAATGTGGCAGCTACAGTTAGATTTCTTCTGTGAGACCAACATTTATCTTCCAAAAGGAATTATATGCTATGGAGACATTAGAGTAAATGGTAAATCACCAAAGAGATGCATAGATCAGTTCATCAGTTCATGTTCTCCCCAGGATGTGGGGCTGTAGTCAACCAAAGAAAATCTTGGTCGACTGAAATCGTACATAATCTTAAACTAATCAATTAGTGTGGGGGGGGGGGTGTGTGTGATGTAACGGGACAGAGTGCACAGTGAACTCACATTTCTCCGTTTTGCCTTTAGGCTAACCTATTGTTGCTAACTTTGGGCTAATGAGCTGACTTTTTAGCATTTATTAACTGTTACACTTTAGTCAGTACTGTACATTTACTGCCAGACTGAAAACTTACCGCTAACCTTTTCCTCTGCTCCGCTCGCATTCACCGTCACTTTCCTGCTGCTCTTTCCCACTCGCTACGCAAACATATTAAGCACTGCCCTATTCCTTAACGGAGTTACGCTACCGATATTTAGCGTTATTTTTGGCATTAAAAAAATATCTTTTGGCCTGGCGGGGGTTTGTTGATATTATTACACGAGAAACGCTGATTCAGTAGACATTCAGTACGTTCAGTTAACACTCAGTAAACGTTGAGTACAGTTAGACCCAGCAGTCTCTATTAGGTTGGGTGAGTTCAAAGTTGTGAAAACAAGGGGGGTGTTTTGAATACACCCCCGTTTTCACAGGTGATTTGTTAGTCTGTCCCTCCCGCCGCAGGAAATAATGGATTAATCCTGGAAAGCTGTTGATGTAGCACTTCTCTCCTTATGAAAGTATCACAGAGATTATTCGACCAATGAGAATTTAGTCGGACGAGAGCATATCGACCAACTAATCGACCCGTCAACCAGGAGACTACAGCCCTACCAGGATGATGGCCGATGTTGACTGGCTGATCATCTCAGGAATTGGGCTGCTAGCTGCTGAGATGACCGGCTGGTCTCACATGGTCAGTGGCTCCTCACATGTCTGTAAATGTCCAAGCAGATTTACAAACAGGCACAGCTGTGACGCATTCGGTCTTCAAATGCAGCCTTCAAAGGATGCGGACCCTGAATTGGGACACAGCTATTGTCCTCTTCTAAGCCACTTTTAAAAACTCACCATTTTAGACTTGCTTTTTTATTGATTTTACGGTTTAGCTGTTATATTATCTTTCGTTGCATTTTATCATAATATTTTGAAAAGTGCTATATAAATAAAGGTATAATTATTATTATTTTTTATTTTTATTTGTTTTAAATGTATTTATTTATTTATTTTTGGACTAAATGGCTCCATGTATTTGCAGCTGTTGACTCCATGTAAATGCACAGACCAAGCACATTTACTCTAGAGTTATCTTTACACACTGCCTGTTCTTCTGTGGGTGGTGGAGGGATAGAGGTCAGAAGGCCAAGACTGTAAATTATTCAGGTAAAGAAGTTTTGTTTGTGGCATCCCCAAACCAGAATAAAGTTTCCTTCATCCTCATTAATATTGACCCTTTACTCTTGGATATTCATGTCTGGTTTGCTGTTGAAAGGAATAACACAGTAGAAGATTGGAAGAGCCTTGGAGGATTGACATAATCCTGACAGACACATGGATATATTAATGTGTAAATTCTCAAACACATCACCATCAGCACTCGCCTCTCGTGTAGCCCCTGTACATCTAATGCATCAAATTAAATGAAATCTAACCTAGATGTTCATAACGTTTATCCCAAAATTATTCCTGTAGACATGAGATTAAAATCACTGATCACCAACACACTTAAACCTTTTGTAACAAATAAATTTCTTACATTTCAGAAAATCACTTAAATAAAATATAATAGCTTGTGTAACTGCCCAGTCATTGGCAGACATGGTAAAATGATAATCCACAAACTAAATAAACCTATTGAGACCACTTTTCCTATTTTTGTGGAAGCACATTTTCTGCAAATGTGTTTTTTCTGAGGTCTGAAAAATGTTCTTAAAAATAGTTGAAGGATAAATCAGACACAAAAAATATCTTAAAATTCAAAGTATCTGAGAGAAACTACAACTGTATTTAGCAAGGTTACATAGCAGAAATAAATCTTGTCTCTAAGTAGAAGACATCAGCAGAGCTGTAGGGCTCTGTAGGATTTATGCATGTTGGATAATTTATTGCCCTCAGTAACTTCCATTGATATGCAAAGGTTTGTAGGAGGAAGGTCAGTCAATTACTTGACTTGCTTCTATTTTACAGTAGTTACTGTTTTAACTGATACATTTTAACTGCACAACCTCCCCACAACCCCATACCATTTGGTCTCTAAATCTCTAAAGCCCATTGTGGCATCATGTAATTGCTTTTTTTTTAGATGGCCAACACTTAAATAACTAAAGATATTCAGTTGACTATTACATAAGACAAAAAAATCAAATCATTTGGAAGCTAGAAATAAGGAATGTTTGCTACTTTTGCTTTAAAAAACCTTCATCTATTAATCAATTATCTAAATAGTTGCAGACTGTTTTTTTGTCAATGGATTAATCAATTATCAACTAATTGTTCCAGCTTTACTTCATAACTCATGAATGTGGATTGTGAAACTAAGAAGTAACAGTATTTGGCATGAAATACATAGTGGATTTCCAGTTTTATTACTTACTACACCATAATTACCTTGAGGTCAAAGTTCACTTTTCACTTTCTCCCAAGGTGTCTCTTGCTTTATGCTTCTGGCACTTCTGGTATACTGCATGCACGCAGTTCACCACTCCTGGTCCTATGTACTTTCAGCCTGAACTTTGCCGCAATACAATGAATAATTGAAATTAGCGCACTGGCTTTGTGAGATTACTGTACACAAACAACAAGAATATTTAGTTAACATATTTATGGAAATATGTGAATTTCAAGTACAGGTATGAAGTGTCTGAGATGTACATTTTAAACATCATTTAGCACCGTGCAGGGCAGCCTGGTTGTTAATCAAAATCATGACATGACTGGAAGGTTTCATATATGATCTTCGTGACAGTAAATTTCATCTCTGTCTATCAGTGTCAGTGTCCATTAGTAAAGCACAGAAGCCTTGCCTTCTCCATGGTACATATAAAAGGCTGTTGTGGTGCTCTTGTGGCTTTGATGAAATGCTTTCATAGCCATATTTGTACAAAACAAATGCTTAATTACTGTGTGTAATGTATACATACAATCTGTATGCTAATACTCTCTGTGGCTATGTATTTTATGCATGTGCAGTGTGGTGTACAAAAACGTGAACGATACCAGAGTCGGTCAGGTATTGATCAGCTGAGTGAGAGGACACATGGCTGTTTTAAATGATGCCATGATAAATCGCACCATCACTCACAGGCCTGCCTTTGGATTCACTGATATGTGACACCTTTGCTCTTACTTGTCTATTACTTAGCACTTATCTAAAGAGTGGAGGTAGTTCATTAAGTTCATTACTGCTATACTTTTGGTTCCCACAGTTCCCTTTTTGTGGTTAGTAACAGAGTGCCAGTGCTTACACTGTTGCCTTATTGCCATCTTATTCAGACTGAATGTGCTTCATTCTGTCACATACATGCACAGTTTGGGGCGAATGTGATTTCCACCCCTTGTTTTTCTTATCATGAGGACAGCAACTCGTCACTGACTGTAGTTTTTCTTTTTACACCGCTGCTGGAGATTCTTGTGCGGGAGCTGGAATGCATTCCGAAACATTTCAAACATGGCCAGAGTTGAAATAATTAGATGATTAATAGATAAGCTGATCAACAGAAAGTTAATCAGCAGCTACTTTAAAAATCGAGTGATTGTTTAAGTCATTTTTCAACCAATAATGTCAAACATTTCCTCTTTACAGCTTCTTGATTGTCACGATTTGCTGCTTTTCTTTGTCTTATGTGATACTTAACTAAATCTCTTTCTGTTTTGAGCAGTTGTTTGTACAATAGAAGCAATTTAGGCACGTCACTTTTGGCTTTAGGAAACTGTCATGGACTATTTTCTAACTAATTGTAGACCAAACAATGAGTCGAGAAAATAATCTGCTGATGAAATGATAATGAAAATAATTGTTAGCAACAACTGTCTTCCTTCATATTCTACAGATAATTGTATTTTGCTTGACTTCTCAGTATCAAACAATGGACGTAGCATGCACTAGAGATGTCCTGAGATGATCCTAAGTATCAGGATGTATATAATTATTTTTACTATGTATACTGAGCATCTTTGGCAGATGTATCATTTAGTCAGTATCATCTAAGTAAGCATATGTATCAAATTAGACTTGATATTTGGAAAGATGTAGGATGCCGAGCAGCTTGCCCCAATATGTCATTCTGTGTGATATATGTCTTTTTGTGCGTTTCCCCAAATCTCTATAATGGAGCTGGAGAGAGCAAAGTTAGCATGACACATAGAGCCACAATGGCCACATTTATAGGAGATACATCAGGTTAAAATAAACCAGAATTTCCCTTTAACATGCAGTGAGATGAGCTGATGCTCATTGTGACACTTAAAATCCATTTTAAACAAATGATGCTGTATTGCCAAATTGTGCCACATACCTCTGCAGTTATAGTCCCCAACGCTACTCCAGCAGTTTGCACTAAAAAACAATTTTTTGTTTGCTTGCAGGAATTATCATTTTCAATATAAAGTAGGGATGCACGATATGGGATTTTTTGCCGACATCCTATATGCCGATATTTTCCTGCTCGATTTGGTGCAGAGCGTTAACAGCAGCATGGCCGAAGGGAAGCACAGCCAGCTAGTCTCTGCTAGCCTCCCAGCTAGCCCCGGCTCTCCATGTGGATCTAACTGAAGCACCGAGCCCCAGTTTGATATTCAGGTGAAAGTGGGAAGATGCAGTAGGTCTGTCAGGCAGCTGAGTGAAGTGGAGCCTGCAGAGGAAGCACCAGGGCCATCAAGGTGAAACAGTCTGTGGAGGGAAGTACGGCCAGGCGGTGGAGGAGAAGGCCATGAATTGCTCTGTCACTTGGGCAGAAATTTTCACTTTGGGGCGATACTGATATTTCATTTTATAACCTTAATCGGCCATACCGATGACGTGCTGATATTATTGTGCATTCCTAATATAAAGGTAAACTGTTCACACCATAAAACCCATAGCAAACAATGTTAAGACTCCAGCAGTTACCTCAAACACTGATACATTCAGCAGATTCCCCCACTGGTATTGAAAAACTTCTTTACATGAAAGTGGAAGATATCTTGAAACCTACTAAGTACTCCCATGTACTTCTAGATTGGACAGGAAAGTACTTGCGGATCCCTGTGTCTTACAGCACCTGTTATGACCCCAGCCCGTGTGAGTGTATAACTGCAGGGCAGCCATGGCATTTTATTTAGAACTGTGAATGAAACCCTGTCAGTTCAATCAACAGAATGTGCTGCAACACATGTACAGCTAGAATACCTCAACTATAAATAACATCGGCAGATTTTGAACACCTTAGAGGCAGGCTTACTAACAGGTGGAAAGTATAGGAACAAAACTGCTAGTATAAAAACAACACACCCACACATAGGCCTGTGCGATATGATGATATATACTGTGTGACGATAGAAGAATGTCTGTCGTGTCATATTATGCTCTGTTGTTTCTTTTGTTGTGTAGCAAATGACACTCTTTACGGCAATATTTTTCGTCATTTGGACTAGGATTGGGCTGATGTTGCTCATGGCTGATAGTCCTCGACCAATGAGCCTTTACCATCATAATACTCCCACTCCCCTAAACGGAGCTTATATTGCACTTACAGTAATGTAACCAGTGTAGTTGTAGTCCACTTGAGTACTTCACTTGGATTCCTGTCTCTCCTTTGCGCCGCTGTGTGGGAGGGCTCGGAGGGCTCAGCCCCGCCCGAGCTTAACCGCAGAGAGCAGGGGAGAGTAGTGTGACCATAAATGACAGCAAAACGCAGTAAAGACTTATGTGGGGCTGAGCCCTCCATGTGTGCTACACACACAGCGCAACAGTGGAGAGACAGTGAACCAGGTGAAGTGCTAGAGTTCACGACACTTGCTGTAAGTGCAATAAAAGCTTTGTGACTAAAAGCCAATAAGAGTAATTTCTGAATGAAATCCGCACAAAAGATGGACAGACAGACCGGAAAACCATACTTTGCAAATTATGCAATTTCATCGAATTTACAGAAAATGTGCTATATCGTGATATGTATCATTATCTGGATATAAAATGACCTATATTGGAATATGAAATTTTGGTCATATTGCACAGATCTACCCACATACTGATTCTATACATATGGAAAGATAATACATTTATTAGGAGGCAATGCTTAGGTGGAGGACCACCATCAGGGATGCCTGAAGAAGCCCAATAGCATATGAACATACATTCATAATTAACCAATGTACAGGTATTCAATCCCATAATTGGTTTCATTATTGCTAACTCCAATATGAACTTATTAAAAAAAATGTCATTTATATGGTTTTAAATGAGTAGATAACTTGTAGTTTTCAACTGTAATTTATTCATAGATAGACAATGCAACATTATTGAAGCAGATGTGCTATTGCAGCAGAAAATCATGCTTTTTAACACCTGTCAGCTAAAGAACATGAATCTACAGAGAGCACATGGTCACTGACACTGAATTAAAAAAAAAAGGTTTCTGTTCAAACTTATTGAAGACATGGGTGTTTAACTTTTCACTTGATATGGAGATATTGATATAATTAATTCCAAAATTAACTTCATTTTGGATTTGTGTCTTTACAGGTATGGATGAATCATATTTTCCACTGTAATTATTAATAGGTGGATATGGTGACTGGGGCTTTGTTTTAACATGAAATACTGCAAATCTATATTTAAAACATCAGTGAGTTCACTCACTCAACTGTAACAAAATGAGATCTGTAACTGCTACACTGGATGGAAGACTGGAAGGGTAGAAGGAACTCTGCCTCAATAATAAGAATACTTAAATTTCCCTGTAGGCTGCGCGAATGAAAAGATAACCTTATTGGGGTATTTACAAAAACATACACCCAGTGGCTGCAGTTCAATAGATCACACAAACAAGGTGAAGAGGTTCAGTTATTGTAACACTAATGTTTAGTATGAATAAAATGAATGATCTCAGTGACTTTGTATGCATTATGTTTGTTGTTATTGCATATGATGGTCCCAGTATTTGACAAACAGCTACCCTACTTGGATTTTAGTGCATTATGGTCTGTAGAGAGAGAGATTAAACAATAGCCAGACTTGTTTAATGTTACAGAAAGGCCACAGGTGTGCAATAATACCTTGTAGAACAACTCATTAAGAGACGAAGCAGATGGGCTACAGAGGACCATGCTGCGTTTAACACCTGTCAGCTAAAAACAAAAAGGTGAGCCTATAGTGGGCTGTGCTCTCTATTGATTAATCTGTCTGTTATGATTTTGATTCAGTTAATAATTTAGTATGTAAAATATCTAAAACCAAAATATATTTAGCATTTTTGCATGATAAATGACTTCAGAATTGTTGTAAATTCATTTGAAGCATTATACATGATCAATAAAATTAGATGATGAAGAGTGAAAAAATATTTCCTTAATTACAAATCTCAGCAGTAGCAGATTTCCTGATACCTCTGCCCATATATACCAATATCAGTAACAGTTATGTTCTCATGCTTACATTGAGACCAGTTTCCTGTAACAGCATACACAACACACCACACACCATACAGTAGTATTTAAAGTTTGCTCCGCACCAGGTTCTTGACCTTGGGAAAGAAATCAGGTCATGTAACTGACTATGGCTCAGGCTAAGAACAGGAAATGTGTTCACTTTCATATACTCGGTATTTAGAATTTGATATAGAGGTGAAATCATTTCTAGATGAAGGCAGTTTGTTATCAAGATCCCCCTGAGTTCCCAACCTCCCACACAGCAGCTCCCAGCACATAGCAGAGTTCCAGCACACATCTAGTAGAATTTTTGTGAATGTTGTTATGAGGAGAAGCTTTGTTCAGGTTCAGTTGCTGTGGTAAGTAAACAGTGTCACATAGTGAGGGCCCAATCTGGAGTCTCTGAAAGACTTCTGATGAGTGAAGACCAGACATGTGTGTCAGTAAACTGAAATTGAATTCAAGAATTTAATTTGAATAACAAGAACTTTGAAATTTGAAATTTGAATTACGAGACCTGAATTTGAATCGTGAGAACTGGATGTGGACATATATATAGAGAGCTGAATTTTCAATGAGGATCAAATACAGTTTCAGAGCAAATTAATTCAACTTCATAATATTACATTCAGTTTCAAGTTTATTCAAATTCAGTTCCAAACTAATAAATTGAATTTCAAATTATGCTATTCAGATTCAGTTTTTCAATGCAGTTATTATAATTATTATTATAAAGTTACATAACTTATAAAGTTAAACAATACAAATTCAAATCGTGATTCAAATTCAGTTTTTTTGTAATGCAATTATTCAAATCGAGCAATTCAAATTCAAATATAACTGATTCAAATTCAGTTTCTAATGACACATATTTCTGCCTATAGAGCTAGAGCTACTTGCTAGTTGTGTTTCTTACTATATAAGCCAGACTGAATGTGACTAAATCCATCACTGGTATGAAATGCCCTTTGGGTTTTGCACTTCAGTGAGTTACTTTTATGGATGCAGGAGGTATATATACTCTAAAACCATTTAAAGAAAAAGTTATGACTCAGCATCTTGTGATCACAGCTGTGTGTGTGTCAGCTGAAAATCTCAGAGATTGCTAAACAACATGATATTATTGCGAGAGATTAGAAAATTACCAAACTGGTTCAAGATTACAGAAAGGCAACTCATACATACAGACCAGTAGTCCAGTAGTGGTGTATACTGTAAGAGGGAATTTCCTAACCCACAACTGTTTCTGCGAGGAAACAAAGAGGCTACAGAGGTACTGTTCTGAAACCTGTCAGCTAAGAACAAGCTATAGTCAACACATGAATAGGGCTGCAAGTAATGATTATTTTTTATTATCATTCATCTAGAAATATTATTTCAGAATACTGTCACGCCTGAAACCTAGGTGAGATCATATCAAAAGATTTTGACTTGCTTGGTGTCCAGAGGTAGCGCCTGCTCGTGGTAATTGTATCCAATCTATACATATGTAAGACAGGATGCGCATTTTTAATCAATTTGAAGAGTCAGGTGCATTCTACAAATGCTTTCATTTATTCACATATTCACAAAATAGTACACAAAAGGAAAAAAGGCAGATTATTAGCATCACATAAACAGCCCAAATCCAATACACCATTTATATCATTCAAAGCATTGGAAATGCAGGACTTCACTGGCAGTTGAGCAAACACCTCATCCTTGCAAAAATGAATTACTGATCTAAAACACCAGCAGCATAACAGCCTTACCTGTCAAAACAAAATGAGGAGGCCCAGCAGCAATAAATATAATAGTAAGAGTTGTGGCAAACAATAGAATAGGACAATAAAATAAGAGAGCTGAGTATTTTTTTTTTCTCTCTTACACTAGAAGAACGCAAACACATACAGTAAAACGTCATGTCCAAAATTGATGGTCATAGCATGCACCACAAGGCCTATTTTTGTCGCTTCTGTGGCAACCAGCACCTTGATCTCCTTACTTCTCGCCACTTGCACCTCCTACTGAGGAAAAAAAGCCAACATGATCCAAGTGTGAGAGAGTGGGTGAGCCAGGTAATTATTGCTGACAAGAGGGATCATTTAGGGCTTATAAACCACTCTTTCTGTCAATGTCAAAAGCCCTCCCACTCCATTTGAGGAATTATCATGAACATTCTTGGATATTTCCCTCGACCACAGGCAACCTGTGAAACACAGATGCCCAGAGGCTCAGAGGTTGTCATTATTTGCATTGATAACATAGCACTTGGCACTTGACACCTACAAGTGTCAAGGTTTTTTGGAACATATAATTTGGTTTTACTTACCATATTGTTGCTTTGCAGCGAAAAGTGTGTATCACGTTTGAAGATTTATACTTTTTTCAGTATGAACACATGCTCCATGTGTGGTGACCATATAAATGACCATGGAGTTAGGATTGTTTTGACTCTTTAAGAATGTTATCACTAATGTGACAATGCATTTACATGCACTTATATAACCCAGTTATTTACCTCTAGTAGTACGGATTTATAAAGTGCCATGAAAATGAGAAACACAGCTGCCTTTTTGTGCTCAAGCCTGGATTGTAAATGGGTTTTTACAAGAGCACATGTGCACCAAAAAACAGGAAAATTATTGTTACGGTCAGACTAAATATGTATGTATATTTTTATAACTAAAAATCAAAATTCTCTAGCAAAAAGGGGAAATAACTCTCCTAACAGTATTTTATATCTTATATACACTAAATGTAAAATTCACCAGTTTCGTTCAAAAATATTTGTAACATGTGGTAAGAGAGAAATCTCATTACTGACCATCTGCATGTAAACAGGGTTTTTGTAGTGCATTCTCTGTTTTCCTTCCTTAGCCTGATTTCTCCCAATCAAGTATTTTTTCTGTGCATGCAAATGTAATGCTGCCACCACTGTCACACACACTCATACCCCACACTGCTGCTGCAGTATGCACTCTGCAGGTCTGACATATGGCAATATGAGGCCCTGTATCTTCCCTCCTTGGGGACCTCAGCAGCTTTCTATCTACCTCTTCATGTGTTTTCGCATCACTGATCTTCACACATGGCATCATCTTCAAGGCTGACCTACAATAAAACTCTTTCCAATATCTTCTCTGTTTCAGTCTTCCCAGACATAGTTCAAGCACTCCCACACAAAGGGATGTCAAGCACAGCACAGTGCCTCGATAGGATAGTGACAGTGTAGACAGTGACAGTGGAGATACTGCTGTGGAATTTTCCCTGACAGAGGATCAATTTACTTGACAGTAAAGTGAGGCTGAAGTTGACTTTATCACAACAATAGGATTTTCAGCAGAAAAGTCACAGAATCCCACAAATTTATTTTAAAATTCAGTAGATTTGATAAAAACAGATTTTTATGTATTTTCCAGTTGTTAGTGAGAGGCCTTGATGTTCCACGTGCTGCAGGGACTATATTTTCCGTAATTCTCAATAAGCATTCCCTTGACCTACATGATGATTTTATGCATTTGATTATCATCAATGCATGATTCCAAAATTAAAATTAGTATATCAAGGACATATACAGTTGTATGCAAAAGTTTGGGTACTCCTTGTCAAATATATATATATATATATATATATATATATATATATATATATATATATATATATATATATATATATATATATATATATATATATATATATATATATAAATAACATGAATGCATAGTTACTTTTTATGTCATAAATTGAACAAAAATTAAAAAAAAAAAAATAAGAACATCATTGTGGCATATGCAAAAGTTTGGGCACCATAGGAGTTCCAAAGCCTCAGATTCTTTCTACAGGGTCTCAGCCATTGATCAGCTCGTTAGGCCTGAGGCATTTCAACAATTGTCATTAGGAAATGTCAGCTGGTGCCAGTTTCAAAGCTTTGCAAATACTCTGACTCTTCCAACCTTGTGCAAACACTCAGCAACCATAGGTTCCTCTAAGCAGCTGTGTAAGACTCTGAAAATGAAAGTTACTGATGCCCACAGTGGAGGGGAAGGCTACAAGAAGTAGCAAAGCGTTGTCAGCTTGCAGTTTCCACAGTGTGAAATGTAATTAAGAGATGGCAGTTTAGGGCAACTGTGGAGGTCAAGATGAGATCTGGAAGATCAAGAAAGCTCCCGGAGAGAACTGCTCCTATGCTGGTCAGAAAAGCAAATCAAAATCCCCATTTGACTGCAAAAAACCTGCAGGAAGATGTAGCAGACTCAGGAGTGGTGATGCACTGTTCCACTGTGCAGCGATGCACAAAAAAGACCTTAATGGAAGATTCAGTAGAAGAACCCAACCTTACCTGCATTCTCATCATAAAATCCAACGTCAGAAGTTTGCAATGGAACATCTACAGAAGCCTGATGCGTTTTGGAAACAAGTGCTGTGGACTGATGAGGTTAAAATAAAACTCTGTGGCCACAGTCAGCAGTTTTGAGAAAAAAAGGAGCAGCATTTTATGAAAAGAAAACCTTGCCAACTATTAAGCATGGTGGTGAATGCCACAATGATATTTTTATTTATTAATTTATTTTTGTTCAATTTGTGACATAAAAATTATCTATGCATTGTTTACTTTTTTTCCGTATCACAGAGAGGCTGTGTTTACATCTTTTCGATTAAAAAATCACCAACATATGATATTTGTCAAGGGGTGCCCAAACTTATGCATACAACTGTAAAGGTACCAAATCTTAAGTTGCCAAGTAAATAACAAACTGAAAAAATGTTATCGAGTCTTTTAAAATGTCTTCATTGTCACTCTGAGCTACTCTGTACTGGGCAAGTCACACTCTAATTTCACCCTCAACTCTACACTGAAAGACCTAATTTATAAACATCTTTATTATGACTTACCTTCTACATTTTGACTCACACAGAACATTTGTGAAGTGGGCAGCATACACATTAAATTGCATACAGTTTTATTTTTACTGTCCTTGAGGGCAGGTACTCTTTATCCACTTCCAATCAAGTCAACTTTCCCTCGCAGTGTGTATCAGCAGATCAGAGCTACAAGGACAAACAGTAACGACGACTATTTGTGGAACAACAAAGAGATTACAAATAAAGAACTCTGTCTTTGTCTCTGTGTGACTCTCCCTCACATCTCCTTGTATGTGACAGGTAGACATGGAGCTTAAAAAACCTCCCCACCTCCCCTTTGAATTAAGTGAGAAAAGCCAGTCAAGTTATTTTCAGTCGAATATGTTGTCTTCATGATTACAGGCATGCTATCTTTGCATCAAACTATAATAAAAGAATGAAAGTAAGAAATTCTTCAAACATGTTGTTTTTGCATTTCCAAATATGGTATTCAGATTTGAGAACTTCCATAGCTCCAACAGTGCTCTCTTCCCACACTCCCCCACTGTCCAGGTTGCTGGTGGATAAATCTGGATAAACTTTGCTCATACCTCTTTTTGTACCTTCAATTAACATATACATGGCCATGGAGTTAAGTTTGTTTTGGCTGCTTGAGAATATGAGTAAGTTGTATTCACTGATGTGACAGTACATGTAAATTTCAGAAAGTTAGCAACCATCATTTCTGTTTCTACTCCTATAGATAAATACTCTAAAGTCATGCCAACCACTAATCTGAGACTGCATCTTTCTTGCAGTGAAGCCCCTTCAGTTGGGCTAAATCATAGCACAGGGTTCCCAAGTGAAAGTAGCAGAACATGACAGCTTTCCACCTGATGGCAAGAGATATTTTTATCATTGTGTTGTGCTAAGCTTCATACTGTGAGAGCTTGCTGTCATTGTACAGGAAAAGCAGAGGATCTCCCACACTGAGACAAGACAAGCCCCAAGCATTCAAGAAAAAAGCTGCTTCAATATCTCAAACATTAGTAATATAATGTATGGCAGGAAAAAAAAAAACTGAGATACAGTTTTAGAATCAGTTTGTGATCTGCCAGGTATAACAGGGCTTTATTTGCCTGTTATTCTTAAAAACCATTTCATCCATGGACAACCACCCAAACTGGTGTTTTATCTATATTTCAAAGTAATTTGCCCACAGCCCAAGCTGTACCCATATATGGTACTTCAATCTGTCTAATTTCACACTTCTTTGGGTTGGCCATGAGCATCGGCTGCCTTAAGGTTTCCATAAAAGCCCTCATATGCTGCGTATGCTCTTGACAGCTGTTTCTATAGATGATAGTGTCATCTGCATAGACAGTTAACATATGTTCTGTTAGTGTGTATTGCAAATAAGTGTAAAACTCGTCTGACAGACTAAAAAGTGAGAGGACGAGGAAGCAAAGCCTAAAGATGAAGCTCTCGATTTATCAGTCAATCTATGTTCCAACCCTCACCTATGGTCATGAGCTTAAGGTGATTACTAAAAGAATGATTGTAGATACAGGTGGCTGAGTTTCCTCAGGCTCTGCTCACCTTTAGAAATTGGGTGAAAAGTTCAGACAACTGGAAGGAGCTCAGAGTAGAACCACTGCTCTTTCATGTTTGAAAGTAGTCCGCTGAGGTGGTTTTGGCATCTGATTAGGACACTTCCTAGATGCCTCTGTTTGGAGGTGTTCTGGGCACACCCAACTGGGAGGAACAGAACATGCTGAAGGGATTACATATCCCGTCTGGCCTGAGAATGCGTCAGGATCCACCAGAAAGAGCTGGAGGAAGTGGCTAGGGAGAAGGGTGTTTGGACTATCTTGCTTAGCTTGCTGCCACGGCGACCTGGACATGCATAACTGGCGGAAAATTGATAGACAGATGGATGAACTTTGGTGAGTTGTTTATCAGTTTAGCATGGTCAAATTGCATTGAATAAAAGCAGCTGTTGCCAATATGATATAGCAATTCATCAACCCTAGGCATTAAACTCTGTTGGTCTGTCAACAAGAAATTCTATTTCTTACTGCTGCGGTTTGGTTGATAGACAACTTTTAGTGCCTATTAATAGTTGTTTTGCATATTGATTATGATACTTATCTCAGCTATTGCCATGTTAAAACATACATACAAGTAAAACACTTAAAGGGGACCTATTATGCTTTTCCTTATTTTCAGTCAAATATATAATGCTGCAGTGTCGGATGTTCACATTAAATGTGGCCAAAGTGTCAAATAATGAGGTAAACATATGTAGAAGTAATCCCTGTTAGCAAAAAGCACCGGCTTCAGGCTGCTCTGAACGCTCAATTTGAACGCGTTTTTTTCTACTTTCAGCCCAACTGACGTCAGCTTGTGACAGATTTCTTCATATATGGTCATTGGCTCCACGCACAGTGTGCAAGTTCGCTACTCTGCTCCGCTAACATTATGTCGTTTTTTCCATTGTTCTGGGGGTAGTCACACCGAGCCATGACTGGAGTCAAGCTGGCACGCTGTGATTATTTTTCCATTACAAAGCAGGAAGAAGTAAAATAAGTTGTTTAACCGTTGGAGGTGTGCTGGTCATCTGCAGCTCTTCATCAAACATCATCATCACTGTGGCTGTTTCTTGTACTATTCCTCCCTACATTATTTCTAACTGATCCACTGAGAGTAAAGAGCTCTAAATATCTCCATATATTGTTGTGTTGCCTGGTTTTTAGTGCTACTAATGAAGCTCTGATAATTCGATGAGGAACACATTTCATTTCCTGTAAATTCTTCACAATAAAAGTCTCCTGTTATTCAGTCATTTAAGAGCTTTTAATTCATAGCAGTAAAGCAGGAAATGTTGGGTTTGCATCGGTGGTAACTTAACACGACTGATAAGGCTTCCCCTCAGCAGGCTTCCGGGAAGCTGGCCAATCAGAACAGAGTGGGCTCATCAGGAGGGGGGCCTTAAAGAGACAGGACCTAAGACTGCCTGTTAAGAGACAGAGGCTGAACTGAAGGGCTGCATAAAGGGCCAGTGTAAGATAAATAAGGAGTTTTTTGAACTGTGAATCATGCAAAGCTACTCTAGTGGAGCCCCGGGGTAAAAATACACAGTTGGAAATGAGCACAATAGGTCCTACTGAGGCTACATAACACTCAAACTTCCCAGCACCACTTGAGCACCCCTGTGCAAAGTTCTTCCTTGAGTTTTCACATTATGCACCTTTTTGGTTGAGTTCCTGTGTCTCCTCCCTGTCTGGTCAAACACAGAGTTACACAGATCATGCTAATTAGGTGCTATGTCCTGAGGTGACTGGCTACACCCCTCCTGGCTGTCTCTTCCTCCCTAGCCATTCTGCCTGACATACTGTGGTTCAGTTTTTAATTTTGTCACAGTTAATAATGATGAGGACTGACCACAGCATATGGTTACAGCATACATATACTGTATACTATGCACGTTGTTAGATTTTTGATATTGTTTCCCACATCACTGACCAACACTGCCAAACTGTCCTCCCTCCATTTCATCCAGGATCTCTATCCTCTGTTGTGTCAAAGTTTGATTTTGCTTGGCTTCCAGTATCATATTTTAACTCCCAAGTGTGTCCGTATATGTCAAGTGTCAGATGTTCTTTCATCTGAATATAAAACCCTCTTTTGAACTTGCAAATGCCACAAAAACAGTGTTCAGAGCTCATTTTCAGGTCTGTGTGGACAGTAGTGAAAATGAATTAACATTAAGCATTATCATTTATCATTTATGCTATATTCTGTAAATATTTCTTTACTGTTATGCTGTGTGCCTTTGTTGCACTGCATGAAGAGATTGTGTTTTGTGCTGACTTCTGTAACTCAGGTACACGCTCTCTCCAAAAGTAATGAATACTATGTTTTGATTATGTTACTTTAAATTGTCAATACTTTGTATATGTTTGTTTATTTCCCTGAGTGCTTGCAGACAAATTTCCACCACACATTGTAAAATTATTCTAATTACAAACACACTGAAAAGCCCACAGTTTACACAGGGTGCCTGTTTAAACAAAAAACATTCATTGAAATGAAGACTGATGTTTCACACAGGTTTGCATTCCAGCTTGTTGCAGTGAACTAAACAACTACCACTCAACACTTAAGGAATTGAGGGGGTTCATTCAACAAAATTTACATACAATACATACAGAACAAAGTCTAATACAGCCGTCCAATATACATAGTGAAAAAGCTCATTACTGAACAACAAACACAAGCTCAGATAATTACATGTTCTCTCTTGTTTGAGTGTGAGTCTCCTTTTATTTTTCACATGAAATGTTTCATAAAGGTCTGGAGCAGAACAAATGAACTAATTTGCTGATGTGAGCTGAGGACATTGCTTTATATGTGTGCTCTGTAAGAGTGTGGTTTCTTTCCATCAGTTCAAATTCCCTCCTCATACTGGACCGTGTCAGTGATGAAGGGGCAGTCATTATCCCCCCTGGGTTTTAAGGCATAAGTAGCCTGGCTGAGATGACAGGTAGTGGACAGAGCTATGGCTCAGTGCTGACTGGCTAGCCAGTTGACTGATTAAAAAAATGTGCTGAGTTTATGGTTTGGAGGTGGGACGTCTGGTTGACTCGGGGGATTCAGTGTGGACTCACACACGGATACCGAATCTGCCCGGACAGACTTAAAGTAAATGCGAGAGGTGTCTTCATTCTAATTTTATTATCGTTCTACTGTATATTTATATTTCTACTCCGTCTCCTCAGTTAACACTTCACCCTCCAACTAACTACACACTCTGTAGCCATGTACAAACTAAATCAATACCCTACCATTTACCACAGCAGACAGAATATGTTTACATTACTGTTTGCTTTCTGTTTACTCCATTAAATATTAACATGACAAGAGAATAGTCATTTCTTCTTCTCCAATCCAGCAAGATGTGACCTGCCTGGATCATTGAAACACTATTGCACAGTGGCATTTTTATGAAGAAAAAACAAGAGAGATAATGCATTTTCCTGTTGTCGTTTTTTTTTTTTTTTTTTTTTTTAACTGCATACGATACAGGAACAGGGACAGAAAACACACAAGTGGTTTTAGTGGGAGTCCTATCCAACCTCTCATTTGATCATAGATCACATTGCATTGGGTGATGATGTCTTCGACTTACACAATATGCACGTCAAGGAGTTATTATTTACTATCAAAGACAATGTAGCAGCATTTCTTGTTTCAACTCTTTCCTGAATCCCGCCAGTTGTCAGCCAACAGCAAAACAAACCAAAATCCAAAACATCTTTGTTGATTCAACACTCGAGTCATGTAGATAATTAGATAATTAGCAAATTATCTAATGTAATGCCTTTGTCATACAGTTTTTATGCTGCCTCAGCCCTACAATTGCAAATTAATTCTTTGCACAGTTGGGTTTGTGTGTCTACCTGTGGTGCTGTGTTAAGTAATAAGCAAAATAACTAATGACACTTCCCAGGTAATGGTTGGAATTAAAATTAAATATGCTATTACAGACTGTGAAGAAAGATTTTTTTTCTAGACTCAATTTACTACTGTACTACTGCATCTTATTTAACTAGATTAAGGGGTGAATTCACAAAGAATGGATTGCGGCTGCTCATAGGGCCATGAATTGTGCATCATCTGCAACCGCTATCTGCCCCGTCTCAAGGTCTGATTCACAGAAGGTTTTGTGCTAATGATATGATGGTGCAAACATACCCATAAAGTTTTGCAGCCAAGTGCCATTTGCCCTTGTTTTGCGTCTGATTGAGTAAGCGCAGTGGTTTCCAGTGTTTCAGGCTTTTCTCCACATTTCAGCACACAGATTGATTCATAATGAAAACTGCAGAGAGCACAAAAGCCTCAAATTGCATGTTAATTAGCAGAAGTGTGCACACACAGCGCTCTCCACAATCACAAACCCAACTTCATGGATTTTGCTTCTTTTACCTCCCTAGTATTTCGCATCTATAACATAATCTACTGAAATGTCCATCAAAATACAGCCATTAACGTAACTCAGGCAGGTCTGAAACGTGTTAGATTAATGTCTGAATCTTACAATAATATTGTTCAGGTGTCACTGAATGTTCTGTTTGTTGCCCACAGCTGGCTGTGCGTCACAGCTGTGGCTGCAGCATCACACAGCAGCTGAAACGACAAGTGCGTTTCCAAACTGAGAAAAGAGGCTGCGCGCATTTACGCACATGGCACAGCAGTAGTAACTTCATTAACACCAATTGGTCAGGATCTGATGATAATTTATGCTCTGTGTTCTGCTACACAGGTCAGCTGTTAGATACACATTCCAGGTTTATACAGAGGAATCATTTGTAATAAAGCAGCCCTTATGGATGAATCCTGAGCTCCATCAGCGCTGTCAGGACATTTTTTATTTTTACGTAGCTTGAAGCTTGATGAAGATTTGAAGGAGAGAGAGGGGAGTGAGTGAGTAAGAGAGAGAGAGGGGGAGAGAGAGGTGAGTGGGTGAGTGTGCCGCAGTTACCACCAACTCTCTGAAGATGCTAATAACGTCACTCTATCTGCGTATGGCTATTAGCAGTGATCTTTGTGAATTGGACTGTTGTTGCAGTGAGGCTCATTTGCATAGAAAGGGGCCAATTTTGTGCCACATGTATGCATCTAATTTACATACGTGCAAATAGCAAAGGGGCACTGAGACACTATTTACTTGGCAGTGCAGTCTGGGGTGCATTTCATCCTTTGCAGGTGCTTTGTGAATTACACAGTTTCTTTTTGTGTCATTTGTGCAGGTTCAGTGGCCGCAAAAGCTGTGCAATCCTTCTTGTGAATTCACCCTAAGTCTGCAGCCACTCTAGTGATCCCATGAGGCTCATTACGCTAATCAAAAAAAAACTGCGTTATGGAGACACAACACTGCTATTCGTATTTTTTTTAACCAAAAAAAATGTATAGTTTGACCTTAGGGCGGCACCAGAACAAAGGCCACATGTTACTTAAATAAAAAAAATCAGACACCTCATTCAAACATCTTAGCTTAGTCAGGCTCAGCTAAACCTTGTTGTAGCTCAGCAGCTCCAGGTGCATCTTGTCAGGCTCAGATATATTTCAGCAGACCTTTGTCCATTCCAGCTGTCATTTGTCAGCCTCAAGATCAAGACATAGCTGAGCCCAACTGCAGACGGGGCTATGATTACTGTATAACATGCAACTGTGATGGAAAAGTCATGAAAGTGTGGAGATCTCATGCAGTACAAATTGTGTATGAAATAAATTCAAGATATTTTCAGTTGCTGATAAGAGTCATTACAAATGTCAAGGAATACAGTCAGGGGTAAATTAATTTACTTTTCAGGGATTTATGTCAAGGTAATTGTGCAGGAAAATTAAAATGTTCAATTTTTTCTCAGAGATAAACAGTCACATTAGATGAATTAAGGCATATCTTTAATTTATAACCTTAAAATATAATGAATAAAGTCAAACTTTAAGCTTTGAGAACAGTCTCTTGTACAATAGAAAGTAATAATAATTTGATACTATATTACTATATAGAATACCATATTGGGCAAAAATTTTAACATTAGTTGTTTGTTCAAAGACCTAAAACAACCTTTTTTTTACGCTTGAATACAAACAGACAGAGCAGGGGTATCCACAGCAATTTTAAGTGATGTTCTTGCATTATTTGATTTTTTATTCAAATAGCTTATCTTTTTATTTATGATTCCTATTCCTTATTTACCCGGGTTGTGCTAGAAAAATAGCCTGTGTCAATTGTTAAAAAGCTCTTATTATGGGCATATTCATTTAGCACCTTATCGTTTTTTTTTAATGATCAATCAATTATTCATTGGCTGACAGCATATAAAAGGATATTACTTAAAATTGGATGAAACCCTAACCCATAGCTTTGATGTGAAATGTAAAACCTTTAATCGAGGAAAAATTGGCATTTTTGTATTCTGTAATATTTTCATGATTATACAATTGTCAATCAGTGATATAAACTGCCAGTTTAATTTTGGTTGCCGTAGCAGTTACCTTAGAAATAGAAAGACATATTTTTATGGTTTAGAGAACCATGCGGAAGATTCTGGAGAAACCTGACTGTAGAAAAGTCCACAGAGAAACAAAATCTGTGTGTGAGGAGAGCTTGGACCAGATGATCTTACTGGTCGAACCAACTCTGTAACTTCAACCAACTTAAAAGAAAGTTCAGCTGTTTTATATATTTATTTTGAGGTGAGGTGTGTGTGTGTGTGTGTGTGGGGGGGGGGGGGGGGGGGGGGGGGGGGTCTGTCAGCAGCAAGAAAAGCAAACATATCTATCTTAGCAAAGCACCAAAATTGGATAGGACCATGCCAAGTTTTTGTAGGGCAGTGTGCCAACAGGGAGCAGAGGCAGGGCTTTGGGTCTGTAGCAATAAAATAAAAGATGACAACGATGGAAAACATGGCTTGATATTAACATTCAAATGATATTTGAGAGTGAGGTGAGAAAGAATGCAGAGGGAGAAAAGATTAGGGCTTTGTATACTAAAATATAAATATAGATAGAAATATAACACCATATACCTGTATTTTTTTTTATTGTCTTGAATGTCTTTAAATTGGAAAATACAACACTCTTTAGCTATAGATTTAAAGCAGACCTAGATTTGGGATGTTGTATCATTAAGCTACTCTTTTACATTGTTTTTCACGTACTTCTCAATGTTCCTGTTTCTCTCTTCTTGTCTCTCATTTCTACCTCTTTCACACACTAATGCACACACATACACACACAGTATTTTTGGGAAGGCGTCCAGCTGCCGTGGTGAGAGTGACTAATGACCCCTTTCACCGCACAAACACCACATAATCAGAGATGCTGAGGATCTGTGTCTGCCCGCTGTCCCGTCTGAGTAATTACGCCAGGGACTCAATTAATCTACTACCCAACAATCAACCCAGCTGTACATGCCTGTTGCCCACTGCAGTGTCCCTGTGTCTTGATTCAGAGATGAATATGCCATTTTTTTGTTGTTTTTGTAATCCTGTGCTATTTTATTATGCAGAGCTCTTGAGATATCATAAAATATTGACTTGAACATTGATATTGACTTTAAAGTTTAGTTTTATAACAATCTGAAGCAACTCTTGACCCAAAGCCATATCCACCTTAAGCATAAACGAACACTCATAAATCTCTGTGGGTGCTTGTTCACCCTTAGGGCAGACATGGCATTGGGTGTTTGGGTGAACACCTAATCCGATGTCACAGGAGACTCATAACTACTCTTAAAAGGAAAATATGTACACTGTAATATTGGGGAAAATACTCAAAACTACAAATGTAAACACTTTGATACTGTACTGTTTATCTAACTCCAAATAAATAATAATTCATGAGGATTTTGCTTTTATTCCCAAACATGACAGGTGTATAAACTTTTTACAGCAATGCAGATGAGTCGATTTGGATCCAGGCTTTAATGAAGGCACTAATCTAGCTTAATTTTAATTTTGCTTTAGAAGGAGATACAGGCACTTTAGCCTCTTTGGCACCTTTTGATAAGTGGTAAAATTGTGAAAAGAATGAAAGCAAACAAGTGATAGCAATAATACAATAATACATTTTCCAACAGTAAATTTCTTTTCTCAACACTATTTAGGGATGCAACGATTATAGATTTTGATGGTATGACTATAGTTTGGGTGTAAATCTCATGTTCACAGTTTTGTGATTATTATGCATTTATTTCAAAATACAATGGATGGATAAAATCACATGAGCATGTTTTGTTTTGAAGAGGGAGCATCAGACACACACTTTGCCAAGGATTCTGCAACAGTGGGATAAAGCGCAGCAGTACCAGAGGTAGGCTAAAAGTGAATAAGAATAATGAAAATAAATAATCCATGCCAAGATGAACTTCGATTGGACATTGCAGTAATGACTTTGACTTCTAATATTTAAAATATAGTATTTTTAATTCTTATTCTTATTCTTATTATTATTAGTATGAGAGTAAGATGAACTTTATTGATCCCCTAGGGGAAAATATTACTAATGTAGGTAATAAACTGAAATCTTTTTATTATCAACTGTCATCCATGCCTATTTTTTCAAATTTATTTTTAATCATCTTTTTAAATAATTGATCTAATTTTACATGCAGCTTGATAAAATTCAGTCTATTATTGTTTTTTTGTTGTTTTTTTGAAGTTTTAGTAAAAATGAAAGAAACAATCTCTTATGCCGGTGTTATTAACCACTGAAATGCAAATTAATTAGATCCCATGGTGTTGGAAGTCTACAAGATCCTAATGTTAAGTAGTCTTTTGCACCTAGCATATTTACCTACCATGCCAGCATTTACTCAACATAGATGGGAGGAAGCAACAGGATATAAATGGTTGTATTGAAGCCTTTGAGGGAATTACATGCATTTACAAACAACACACAAATAGATAAATATAAACAGTGCAATTCTCCTTTTCCTGCTTTGCTGCCATTGGTTTACGCTGCACTGAAAGCCCAACTTTTAACTCACCGCTACTTCTGTGATTGTAAGTGAAATGTTATATATATTTAATTTCCTATCAACTCAATGTTTCATTAAGTAACTTGCCAATAAAGTCATGTTTTTTAGGTTAGTTATTATTTAGCGTTATACCTTCACTTGAACAGTAGAGCTAGGCGGTGATCTTGAAGATGTTGCGTTAAGTTTGAGGTGTTGGGTCCTTTAGCAGTGACTTTTCTTCAAGATTTACAAACTAGAGATCCGTCTTCTTGAACAACCCCTGGTTCATTCTTTACGTATCCAAAATAATCCCACACTGACAATTTAAGGCATTTCTTTTGGTGGATACGCGGACGTCGCTCTCGTGAACTTGTTGAACTTGCAGCACATTTTAAGATGGTGCACCAGGTTTGTTTTGGTTCTGCGATGGAACTTCTGTCTGCAGTCTGCTGGTTGCAGGTATGGACTTTTTTTTTAACACAACTGTCTATTTTTGTTTAATTTTCCTCAGAGTACAACCGTTGTTCACAGAAAAATAACGTACCATAATATGTCCCTTTTTGGGAATGAGAACGGAAACACTTGGTGTAGATGAACCTTTACGGTTACATAACTGTGATGTTTTAAAGCGTGTTAATAGTGAAATTGGTTAATCGTTGCATCCCTAACACTATTATGCTTATATTTAGCTTATTATTTATTATTTAATTAAAGCAATATAATATATTACTTATATTATTTAGTTTTCCTACTTTCCTTCCTCTGGTTCAGTGGTTCAGAGACTATTCCAAATGGCCAATATAGCTCCACATTAGTGCCGCCACAAATCTTCAATTGCGTTTGACAGGAGTTGAATGAAAGTGATTTGAATATATTAAGTCAGTGACTCAACTGGTGTGAGCTGTCTTCCATAAATTTAGTATACGGTTGAAAAATGTCCCTTAGGTGTAAAGGGGCTTTCACATCGCCGCGTGGTAACTCGCCGCCACCATTAATTTCAATGAGGGGAAGGCAGCAGAGGGGGAAACCTACGTGGATACGCACAGATTTTGCTCTGCCGCTGAACTTCTGGTGGTAACCGCCTGGCTTTGGCCAATCAGATAGAAGGGGGCGGGCATCATGGTCACAAAGAAGAACAATCATGGAGGAGCTGATAATGCTGGTGTTTGAATACCCGGAGTTGAACAACATGGCGCTGGCTAACTATAAAGACAACCAGAAGAAAAACTAGGCCTGGGAAAACATTTCCACCAGACTTTAGATGAGTGGAAAATGGTCCAAATATGTAGAAATCTTAAGTAATTTCAGTAATTTCTATTGTCTTGCTACAGTAAACAGCTACTTATGCCTTGTGTACACTACAGGACTTTAAGAATACTCTCACATTTAACAACTTCTTTTCTGCACATATCATAAGATTAGCAAGGACGTGTAGTTTACACAGATCAACGTGTTGTGGACTTTTGGATGGGTTGCACCAATGCCATGATGCTCACCTGCCGATCATGACAGCCTTGGACCATAGTGGCAGCAGCCGCTTTTAAAAACGCTTTTGGGGAACACTCTTGCAGGTAGGCAGTTGTCAGGAAAGCCCCTTAAATGATTTCCATTCTATTTATATATTCTTAAAATGACAGATAAATTTGAGCATGAGGGTTCATTCACTTATTTGGTTTGGGAGCTTTCAACTGTATCTCATGGCTTTCAGTCAGCAAATAGAGATGGCTCAGACCTCGTTATCATGTAACCTAAGTGTATGAATTCTATAATAAGCGAGCATCAGTCCTGCGAACACACGCAATAGTTTATTGGCACATTTCAACATGTGTATCAATACCTGACTGATAAATTGTTTGAGTCAGTATAATGCTCATTATTAGTTTAACACAGAACAGTATAGGCATATTGGCCAATAAGTAACAAGAAATAGCAATACATCAATGCCAAAGATGTGTTTGAGGTAGTTTAAAAACAGTGTCTCCATTACACAGTTTTCTCAACAGAAAGCACTGCCAAGTTTATTCTATAAATAAAAAAATGGTAATAATAGTAAAATATTCCACTCAGTACATATTTTGGTCATGTTTCTTTGAAAATCAAATTTAAGATCAAAAAGATCTTTTTATCAAAAAGATTCATGTTGTGTGAAAATCAGCTGATACATCAGATTTCTGATAACTTTCATATATCGATATTGGTATAAGCCTCAAAAGTCCAATATTGTTTGAGTTCTACTAAGTAACTGTGAGGTAAAAACTTTTTTTCTCTGGCACACTGTAACAGATGTAGATACATGTACCACTTCACTATACAAAAGTAATGATGTATGCTACAAATAAATGTAAATTAAAAGCAAAATTAAAAACATAAACTTAAACTATTACAATCATTCTTTTAATTACAGTTATTTTTAATAGTCTAAACAGAGTAATGAATTGACATTATTGGTACATGTATTATGAACACTTTGATAATAGGTTTATTGGATAATGAACTCTCATTAAGTGGATTCTTATTTGATCCAGATTCTCCTCCACACTCTGTCTGCAGAAGGTGATGTTAGATGTTTGATGCTGTTATTTGCAGTGGCATATTAAATGTATAAAAAGACTCCATCACTGTGCAGACATGCTTTGCAATCTAAGAAATGTTGTACACCAGCATGCCAAATGAATTTGTGCAATTATTGCCTCTTCTTAATAATCAATCAGATGAATTACAACCCTATTTATACCTCGTTTTTCATGTAACAGGTATTCATATTGTAAACAGTTGTGATTGATCTGCATTGCTGTATTTGCTATGAAGAATTTCTCTTTGGAAGCTTAATGGTAATCCCATTGCCCTTTTCTCCACGCTTTACAATATGCAGATTGCCTTTGCTTGGACAGCATTGTCTGTCCACGAGTCTTATCCAGACCAGGAAATTATGCTACCACACTCGCCTGAGGAGAGTGATTAAGAGTGTATATGACTTCAGAATGTAGAGTACTAGCTCATTTAGTTGTAAGTGATTTATAAATTATACAAAGGACCAATACAATACACACAATGTATTTTCAGCTGAGGTATTGCTAAAATGCTACTACCACTAACAATATTAAAGAATTAATTTTCAGATTTAGTCAGCCCATTGATGCCAGTGCTATAGTATTGTTTCCATTTCCTACAAGGTTTGGACATGTTTGTTTTCAGCTATTTCAGCAAGAGATTTTGTGTCATTTGGGACATTACATTTGCCAGCTTTTTTGGGCTTTGATTCATTGTTAATCACACTACAGAATAACAGGAAAGGGTCAACACTGAAACAACATTACAGATAGCCAAGCATTGTATGCATAATATACTGTAGTGACTGGAATTCTCAGAGACTTGATGCAAAAGAGGCCCAACATTTGAAAACACAAATATCTGGTCAACATAATATTTGATGCAAATGTTCAACACAGCCCAGGGCATAGATAAATATTACTGGCGCTCGTGCTCCAGCAAATGAGGTCCCCTTGTGACTTGCTGTCAGTCTCTTCAGCAAACTTATCAAGCTAGCAGTGGTACTTTATTGCTCTGGATTCTCTTCATGCTATATATTTTTTTCTCCTGTTTGTTTTTTCTCATTTCTTTATCTGTTCAAATTTCATAAAGGAAAGTTGTTTGTTTGCATGCATCCAAATATCTGTTCTGAAGTTACCCAAAAAAGAGTTAAGAGGTGTCTGTAATCTGGATAGTATTGTTACAAGCAACAGCTCAACGTAGCCAAATGGAAAGTTTGTGTTAAGCACTGCCACATCACAGTTTATGCAAATAGAAATTTGCGTGCAACAAATTGGGTGTGACTTAAATATTCAATAATTACCCTCTTCTCCTGACAAGAAGAGATAACCGCTAACTGCAACATATATTTGTGAATGCAAGTGAACTGGCACTTTAATTTAATTTCCCCCTAAAACATTACTCCCCCGTTAAAGGGGAGTTTTTCCTTGCCACTGTCGCCAAGTGCTTGCTCATGGGGGAATTGTTGGGTCTCTGTAAATTAAAGAGTACAGTCTAGACCTGCTCTATGGGAAAAGTGCCCTGAGATAACTTTTGTTATTATTTGGTGCTATGTGAATAAAATTGAAATAAAATAAATTGAAACAACCAACATACACTGTAGCAGCAGTTCAACTAGTTAGATACTATAAAATCACTTGATTGAATTAATATTTGACACACCTGTAATCATAAAAACATCCTCTCTATTGCTAGTGCATTTAAAACAGTAACTCTTCTACATACAGCAGTGTATGCAATGTTTATTTTTTGTCCCAGTTGCAAAAGGTTTATTCTAGTTGTTCTTAAGATGCAACATCAGTCCTCATTTTTTAATCAGACATATAATTATATCAGCTTTGTTAGACTGTCAGAATTGATGTTATTTGAATCAGTGGTTCAGCTGACCTTGCTGGTATTGCTGGTGTCAACGTTTCCCACAGTTCTTTTTAAAAAGTCAGACTGGTGAGGTCAAAGTGGAACTGCAATAGAATTGAATATGTCAGAAATATCAAAATGGCCCGACAGGCCTGATATTTCTTCTGCAATATTAAACTGTTGGTGACACGAGCGGATTTGTGTCTCACAGAAGGAAAAAAAGGCTTTTTGAGGACACAGTTTTGGTTATTTGAGTCATTGTTTTGGTGGGCAGATAGTGTATTGTTGAGAGGTGCAGATTGGATGGTAGTTGGTGAAGAGGTAAACAGTGGAAGGATTAACGACTTCAGAGGGCTTGGTCCTGCCTTGGCACCTCTCCAGCTAATGAATGGAAGTAGCTGGAGGTCTCACACATCCATCGCCCACTGTGCTTGGTTGTTACTGCTCACTCTGGGAATGACCCTGGGAGAGCTCAGTGTCTTCTTTCCAAATCATGTTGTTATGCAAGTGAGCTTCTGCCTTCAGACCAGAGGAATATTATCCCCCACAAAGACATGTGGAAGTGGTTCAAGGTCTGCAGCAAGCAGCAGTGAGAGGTCTGTCTTCTGGGAGATGGTGTTTGCCTGCCTGAAGAGCCCTTCCAGATGGTGAAGCTGTGAGTGTACCTCAATCACTACTCCTCCCAGAAGCACAAAGCTAGAAGAGGTATCTGGCATCCTCGGCAGCCAGGTGGGTCAATGAGTACCAATCTGTAGCTGGAGGCACCTGTAAAAATCGGGGATAAAAGATACTTGAATTTGTCGGTTCAGTACATAACAGTGCTTCGTTAGGGTTTTCCCAATCAGATTTTTTCCTCTTTTTCCTCCTCTTTAAAAGCTACAATGCAAAATTAGCCTAATTATGGCCTACCTTACAATTGCAAATCTAATCAGTTAAGATAAATATGCTGAACAGCTGAATATCCTGTATCATTTGCTGCATTTAGATTGGTTTCCTATGGTGTTTTGTATAATGTCTATGAAGAGAAGAATGTCTGTGTGGATCTGTTATGACAGGAAGGTTTCGAAAGTATTTGAACAACCTTTTTTTATCCACAGCATGGACAGTATATGAAAGGTCAAATAAGCCAACACAAGCTCTATAGAAAGGTGATGTACTGTACTGTACCTGCAAAATGTCACTGAAACACAACAGTATATTAAGAAATATCAACACATCATGCTGCTTCCTGTCCAGTTTAAGAACAGTTGTTAAAAAGCCAAAAATCACACACAATGTTTAAGTCCCCTGTTTCATTTTGTGACAGCAAAAATTCATCCACTCATTACCTCTTTAACTATGCTCTTGCACATATTGAAACCCATAGATTCATGACAATAGTATGGCATTTTCTCCCAATTCTCAAACATAAAACAAAATTCCTGTTTTATATTTTGTGTTTATTTTGTTGTGTTATAGCATGTTTTAGACTGCACTCCAGGCAAAACTCATATTAATTCACATTATGAATTCTGCCTGATGAAGACTAATTGATTAACCGAGAAAATAGTGGACAGGTTAATCGATAATGAAAATAATGTTTAGTTGCAGTCCTGGCTGAAACGTGGAAGGGGCATTTTTGCCCTCATAATAGCAACATTGGAGAGAACAGGAAATGAGAGATGGGGTGGTGACACGCAACAAAGGTCCGCAGCTGGAATCGAACCCCGGAAGTTGTGGTTAACCAGGCTACTGGGGTGCACCGTTGAGTGAACTTTTAATTCCATCTCCGTATTTATGATTTCTGTATCCAGACAAGACAGGAAATCATGAGTCAGATGTGCTCTCAACTAATCAGTTGAGTAAAAAGAAAGAGGTATTTGATGAAGAAAAAAAAAAGAATCAATGTTGTCCTAGAAAATGAGATTCTTCTGAAAGCTTGGGAGAGTTGGGCTTAACCCAAATCGTGAATCACTGGTTAATTAAGCTCTCAGTGAATGAATTTATTTGCACAAAAATAAATCATTTCCTCTATTGAGATGAAGATGGCCAGATGAAAAAGCAATCTCTTGTATTTCAATGTGGTTCAGATTTGCATGCCAGGCACTAAATTGATATTCATTTCAGATCTATGTGAGAAACCAAAACAGACTGCAGTTCTGCACTTTTATCACTGTCTAATTAGTGAGTCATTTTCATTCCTCTGAAACTTGCTCCATGAAATGGCATCACCTATGCGCAAGTGGAAGTTGGTCATTTGCAAATATGAAGTAGATATTCTCAGAATTAAAATTAATTGTTTTGCTTTATTTTGAAAATGTCAGAAGAGTCATGTATGGCTGCTTTTAAAATGTGTTACCGTGGTTCACATAAGTTCTTAACTTCATGTCTGTCCTCTCCTGAACTCTCTTCTCTGTTTGTATAGTTTTGTCTGTTTACTTTTATGTGCACTAATACACTTTGCAGGGCTCCAGACAAATTTTTTTCACCACCGTCCTAGAACCGTCCCAAAAACAGTTTTAACTGTCCTGAAGTTAATCCCAAAATCAAAATGTTATTTATTTACTTTAATGTCATCTATTGTTGTTAGTTGTCAGTAATAAAAACACCATTAAAAAGTTGAGGAAATAAATAATTATATGTCTTTTGCTCTATTCAAAGAAATAGGTTTAAGGCAAAACTGAAAAGTTATCTGTAAACTGTAAAAAACAGAACTGAGAAAAAATAAATAGAACACAGAATTTGGGAAAAGTTCTTTGTCTCATTTGTCTCAGTCTTTGTACTGGGGCCTTCATGCCCTGAAGCCACTAATTTATTGTGTGTGTGTTGATGAACATGGGCGGACTTTACCATGAAGCAAGGTAGACAACTGCCTGGAGCCCCCAACTGAAAGGGCCCTAAACAGAGATTTATTATGATGTTTAGATGCTAAAAATATTGAATTATGTTACTATTCTAAGTCATTATACATTAAAATAAGTTACAAAAAGCCCCCAAAGCACTTAAAAAATATGCGCCTGTTATACTTGTACTTCAGAGGAAAACATTGTATCACTACATTAACCTGACAGATAAATGTTACTGGTTACATTGCAGATTCAGATTTTACTCACAAAATATAACAAATAAAATATAATGCATTACTATTCATTATTGAATTAGTCAAGTAGTTTGATAATTGTAACAGTAATTTTTCAAGCAAAAAACCCCAAACATTTGCTGGTTCAAGGCTCTCAAATTTGAGATTTTTGGCTTTCTTGGTCTTACATTACTCTACATTTCATATTTTGGGGTTTTGGACTGTTGGTTGGACAAAATAAGACATTTGAGGACGTCACCTTGGGCTTGAGGAGGTTGTAATGGACGTCTTTCACAATTTTCTGATGTTTTATTGACCAATAAGATTAATTTTGAAAATAACTGGCAGATTATAAAATTAATCGTTAGTTGCAGACAAGTATTGACAAGTGCATGAAGTGTTCTCTCTTGCATCTATTACTACACACAACAGAGATGTCATGGTGCATTGATACGCCCTGGACATCACTGCAACAAGGTGACAGGTTAAACCACTGATGGTCAGCAAAAATAATAATCTACTGCTACTCTTTAAATTGCTTGCTTTACTCACATTTAAAGAGTGAGCATTGCTCCGAGGTGTTGTGGATGTGTGGGTGAGGTTGCTTATCATCAGCTGGCCTGAGGATGGTGAAGTTCCAGTTGGATGCCTGTGGTTATTTAAGCTGAGTGAAAACTGCAGCACCACAAATCATTTGACGATATAATAAAAAACATTTAGGGGGAAATTACAAATGAAAATGACCCTTTCCAGCTAAATTGAGAGATGCCTTTGCTGTACAGGAAGTGACTGATAGTATGATGCTGAGCAAATACAAAACAAATCTTAACTATTATGAACAAAACTCGGGCTGCAAAGTAAAGATGCAAAGATGGGTACAGTCCTGTGATCAAGGCAACTCTAGGCAGGGTTAGATAAAGTTTAAAAAAGAAGTGATTGTGAAAAGACAGGACAGAAATTAAAAAAAGAAAATGTTTTAGCCACATGTGAGGGACATCTATATAATAATGCTACTGAGAGTGCAGTAATGCTTTGCCTCTCTGGTCTTCACCTCATATACATCAGTGAGTCACAGACACATTACAGGCACTGGACAAGCAGAGCATTTGCATAAACTAGGAGGGGGTCTAATAATTTTGTCACTTAGGCTACATCTGTTTTAAAACACAGAACTTTTGCTACATTTACACCTAGCATCTGCACTACTCCAGCGTTTTCAAACCCCTACAACAGAGACATTTTGAAAACGCTGCTGACCTTGTTTTAGTTAACTCCAGGATTGTGTTTTACTGTGGATGGGCCAAAACAGATTTTTGAAAACGATGACGCAGACACCGACGCTCGCCTCCTGATTGGGTCTTATCAGTTACGACGTGTCTTTTCCTGATTGGTCACGCCCATATCATGTGATCCCTTCCCAGAAGAAAACAAACAACATCAGCCTTGACTGTCAGCAGTTAATTCAACATGGATATTACTTATGTGCTGATACTTGTCTTACTTTCACTAACAGTTCCCCCTTGTCGTCAGTCCAAGCAAAGAAATCTGTGGTCTTACTTTTTACCATTGCTGTTCTTCCTCCGTGGTATTTTCTGCAACTAAGCAACCAACCACAGAATAGACAATGTGCTTCCTGATTACACCAGTACGTGCATGCCCAGTGTGCATGAATGGTCATGTTATATGCGTTTTCAGGTATGTTAATAGGGATGGAGATTATTTCTGAAATGGTGCTAAAACTCTGAATGGAGGTTGTTTTTGTTTTAAAATGCCATTTTAAAATGAAAACGTGTCGGTGTGGATGTAGTTTTAGTAGTAGTAGTTAGTAGTCTGTGCTTTTACTACGCTGAAACACTATAGACACATGTCGACAACATGATAAAAGTTAAATGGCCTTTGTTCTCTACTTTGTAATCTGTGTTCTGCATTCCTGTTGTAATTTGCTTTACAAAAAAATCAAAATGTAAGTCACTGCGTGAGCTTTTAATAAAAACATTAAAAGTATCTTATTCTGCGCTAGAATTCTCCCCTCTTCTCTGTTATGTTGTCATCTAAAAATAAATCTTCCCTGCAAGAAAATAAATAAGTAATCAAAACTTTCCTTACAACGGATGGAAAGAATCGACATTTAAACTGTCAAAGGGAGCAGAATTTGGTTTTCACAGCAGATGTGTCACAGTAGGAAAAACACAGTTGTAAATAATGAAATTAAAGATGGTTGATTTCCATTAAACTGTTTCAGTTTCAGGGTGTAGTATTGTCATGGTTGACTGGGATGCTTGACTATCACAGAGCCATTGTTCATGCTATTAGTGACTACTGTGACGTGTCAAAGTGCCTGCTGTGAAGCTCGATAGTTACCTGTTTTCAGTGTGAAAAAATATTAATTAAAACATATACAGAAATGTCTCAAACATCCAAAATGTTGCTATAATGCTTCCCCCTGAACTCGATTCCTGCTGTGCTGTATTTGTCCTGTCCCTGTTCCCCACTCTGCCCTGCTTTCTGTGCTGTCCTGTTTTGTCCTGTCCTATCCTGGACTCTGCCAACTTTGTTCTGCCTTCTGTTATTTGTTCACATATTTGTGTCCTGTGACAGCCTGTTATTGCACAAAGTAGGACAAATAATTAGACACCAGTGAGAATAAGTCATAGATTAATAACCAAATAACTGCATAAGAGACATAACCCAGAGGTCTGTAAAATGTTTTATAAATAGTTCTTGACAATGAAATGAATGCTACTCATATTAAACTACTTGTAATTTTGAGTTTATGGATTTAGGAATAAGGACTTAGTTACACCGACAGTCTCAAAAATTGCTATTTTTCCAAAATGTGCTGAATATGTTATTGCTTCAATAAAAGTTTCTTTTAATGCAAAAGGTAACTGGACATGGTAACAAAAGTCTCTCAGTAGTGCAGGGCACACTTAACATATAACGCTTTCAAAATATTCTCTTTTCAGCTGTTTTTACATTACAGGATAAGGTGGTTGATGTCAACAAATCCCTTTAAAAGACCAAAACAAAGAATGAATTGATCCCACCAACATGTATTGTCTGTGTAGCCAAAGCCTGATATAGCCTGTTCCTCTGTGCCATAGAGCAGGGGTTCTCAACCTTTTTGTAACTTAAAGCCCACTTCTGATCTGAAAATTCTGCAGACCACCATCCCAAATAAATGAGGGGAAAAAAAGCATCACAAAAAAAGGAGAAACAATAAGCTGGGCTGTAAATATGCGTTATGCCACTGTCAGCTCTAATGAAAAAAAATAAATACTCTACTTACCTTCAGTGACACACTTTGGCTTGCTTCTGGGAAATAATGAGATCAAGTCATGGTGGGATGGGTGAGAGGCTGACACAGAGTAGCTTTCAGAGTTGCTTTCAGTTTGTTCTTTGCCTTTTGATTTTGTGACAGCCACAATGGAAAACCCTGACTCATATAAATAGGTGGTGGTGAAAGGCAACAGAAATTTGATTGTCCCTTTTGACAGAGAGGGATATTGACTGGCAGCCAGTATCCAGAATGAAGCAAGGTCAACTTGTGTGAGCTGAAGCTTCAGGCTGCTGTCTGCGGATAGTTTCATCAGTTCATTTTCCAACACAGTGGACAGACCCATGTCTTCTGAAGCAGGATCCACAGAGAAAGGGCCAATCTAAAGGTTTCCATGTCGTGGGTCCTCTGGGAAGTAGTCTGCAAACTTTCATGACAACTGAGTCAAATGCTGAGTTATAGCACTGCATATGTTGACATGAGGAGAGGCTTCCAAAGTTTCACTTGGGAGTGAAAACATGTCATATCGTCCCTCTTTGACTCTTCTGTTCCAAAGAATAAGTTTTTTGTTGAAGCCCTCAACTTTGTCTGAAACCAAAACCACTATGCTGTTTCTGCCTTGCATTGATACGCTGAGCTAATTTAACTGGTCAAATATATCTGATAAGTAGGCCAGTTCACACAAAAGTTAGCATCAGTGTAATGCTCAGCGAGAGGGGAGTATTGCTCTTCCAGAAATGGAGCAGCAAAACACCTTGAGTGGATTGCATTTTTCTTAATATAGTTAACAGTTTTCACAGCCACATTCCTGACTTCATGCAGTTGTTGTGACATCTGCTTCGTAGCTAGACTTTCCCTATGTAAGAAACAGTGTGTCTACTTGGCATCTGGCGCCCTCTCTTGGATCCGTATGACAACGCCACAGTGTATTCTTGTCACTGATGCAGTGCCATCTGTGCAAACACCTGCACAGTATTTCCAATCAAGACCTTTTTGGGTGAAGTAATCATCAAGGCAGCACATTACATTATCTGCCATTGTTCTCGTGGGAAGCTCTTTGCAAAACAGTAGGTCCTCATGAAGATTACTGTCCCTGCTGTATCTTAAGCAGCATTGCTAAGGTCAGTCGACTCGTCCAGCTGTATGGCAAAGTATGGGCTTGCCTTTATTCTTTCCACAAGTTGGCATTCAATGTCATCACTCATGTCAACAATTCTTGCGCTCATGGTGTTGTTGGAGAATGGTACTGAGTGAATTTTGGTTGCAGCTGCCTTCCCCAGTAACTCCCAGCACATATCCACAACGCTAGGCAAAATAATTTCCTCTGCGATCATAAAGGGTTTCTTGCTACAAGCTACATGAGCAGCAACCATATAGCTAGCTTCCAAAGTGGCTTTTGACTGAGTTGTTAATGTTGTGATAACTTTCTACTGCGCCTGAAGCTGTCCCTTTTCCTTAGGAAATATTATCCGCAACACATCCCAGGTGCTTTGTTTTTAAGGGCCCTTTCACACCGACCTTTTTTGGTCCAGACTTTTGGATTTTTCAGTTTGATCTGAACGAAAATTACAGGTGTGAGACCTTTCCTGGACCACGGTCTGGACCAAACAGCTGAACCTCGATCTGATGAAAAGAGGTGATGTTGGTCCGGATCAAACTGAACCATGGTTTGGTTTGTTTCTAGTATGAAAACATTTTTTGGATGGTTTGGTCTTTGGGACCAATTACAGGAAGGCTATCGTCAGAACCTGAAAAAGGAAAAATGAGTCGCAGTAGCACATGGGGAGAGGAGGAGGAAGTTTTTAATTGAAATATTGTTGTGATGTTATAAAATGAAGTCAATTGGAAAAAACTCCTCAACATCAACATCCTCAAGCTGAGAGTGAGAGGACATGAAAGGAAAGGAGAGCAATGCCACATGAAGATAAAGAAACTGTAGTATATATAGTATAATAATGTAAAATAGTGGCAATGGAATTAATCTGTTCATTCATTTTTCTCCATTAATTCAAATGGATAGAAGGCTGCCCACCAAAATGACAACAGACGCACGCCCATCTACAAACCAATCAATGTCAAGTATAGGGAGACGCAGCCCATATAGGTGATGATGACAGGACGTAGGTATGTAATGTTAAGTTCTTTAGTGCACTCACATAATTGCGATGTGAAACCAAAACTAACGGATCAAATGTATACAATTTAACAAAAAAATGAACCTTGGTTCACACTTTCAGGTGTGAAAAGTCCTCAAGTGTCTCTGGAGCTTCGATTGTTTTAGCGCCTCATTTGATAGGATTTCAACACATTCAACACACTGCTTTCGGCTCAGCATCACTGACTGCCATTATGAATCCAAATTTAATGTATTCAGGGTCATATTTCCTCACCTCACGCACGGAGCTTTTACTGGCGCAGGGTTGTCTCCCACATCACTTTCTCGTTTCAATAGCCGACCCATTTTGTGTCACTGCATCTTTGGGTACATTAGCTAGCTAACAGTGGCAAAAATTGTCTTTACCTGATGATGCATCTTGATAGGTGTGGTGATAATTAAACGTTATTGGTCATTGAAATTATTTGGAAGTGGTTTGCCCACTAGATGGCGCTCCAAGGGCCACTGGTTGAGAATGGCTGCCTTTGAGCATATTGTTGTCCAAAAGCTATTAACACATGATGTTCAATGCTGTCCTGCTGCCGTAACTAATAAAAAAGTAGCCATTAATCTGCTGCAGAAAATAATCCCCAACAAATGCACTATTTACTCCTCTTTTAGTCTGCACAGTTCACTCCCTTTTATGGACATTTTCAATAAAAAAACATGCTTGTTTTTGTAAAACCAAGTGTGCATTTCTAGTTAAGTCAGGCTGACATTATACGACATGACAGATGATTTAAGCCCTGTTGAAATTACTGAATATTACTAAAATCACATGCAACAAAACCAGGCAGCTATTTAAGTAAATGTGCCATATCACAAAATGAGCACCCTGGTTAGCCCTTCACAGCAACAGTCTTGTTAGACCACTATTTTTCCATGAGAGTGCAACAATACCCATCTGCTCATCAGGTGGTCAGATTCATGAAGCTCCCTTTTCTAATCAGCCCCAGCCCACAATGGCTTCTCCGAAGACACTGAAGGCAATTAGTTTAAAAAGCATTACTTGACATTTAACTCTGCACTCCCCCACCCTTTCCATGAGCCAGTGAATTGCTGACATTTGAAGCAGACTCAGGTGGCTGAAGACTGTAATTTTACTCAGACTGAGCTTCCATCATGGGCCCAAACCGAGGTGCCAACTCATGCTACACTTGCTACAGAGCAAGCGATGTAGGCGGTCAGAGGTCAGAGCAGCCCAACATAGTCAAAATGCAATTACTGGGCTGAACTGAGAAATTAAAAGTCCAACCATCAAAATAAATGAGACAAAGCACTTGCACTAGAAAGGTGCACAACCTACATGTAAGACTTTTCCGTAGGCTGAGGGTGGACAGGCTTGCTATGCTTTGTGGTTATGATCTGCACTTGTGCTGCACCTCCCAGCTGGGGATAACCATGCTGACCTGGAAGATTATGGTCTTCTCTGGAAGCTGAGCTGAGTTGTGGTGGTCTCCACCCTTGACTGAGTTGTATCGTCATTGTAAAATGTTTCAATCTACACACAGTGTGTGGTTATACAGGTAAAAAGGAGAGACACATGTATGACGTAGGTCTACTGAACATGTGTTAAACCCATGTTTAACCCTATTCTGCTGGCTTTTCCGAAATCCATACAATATACAGTGTGTTCACACTGGAAAGCAGACAAAATGAAGTACACTCAAACCAAATGTGGTCTCAAATTAGGGCAATTTTTGAGTGTGATGTTGATGCATTTTCTCCCAATGCAATCCACAAAGGAAATGAAGGAGCTAGTCACAGCTGGAAAAAGTGTTTCTAGGAAATTGTGGGTGGTGGTGAGACAGCTCCAAAAAGATCTTGGAAGAAAATACAATAACCATTAAATCTTATGAAAAACATTTTGATGTCTTTTTGTGAAGTTTAATAGGCAGTGAAATTGCAAAGACACATTTTTGACTGAAATTCGACGTTGCATGTGTTTTATCATTTCCTGTTAGTGTAAAATGGTAAAGTATGTGGATGTTTTTGTTTTGTTTTCTTTCTGCTAAAACAGTGTACTATGACAACTAGTATGTATAGAATTGGTATGTATTATGGATTTGGGACAAATTATTTCTGAACCCCATTTAAACCAGGTCTTTTGAAGTCTAATGAAACTGCATAAAACAGTGACCCATTCAGGAATATTGCAGGAATATGGGTGCATCACTGTGTCAGTCTGAAAAGTCTCAAAGTGATAGTTGTAGCATAGTTGCATCTTTACCTACCTTATGAATTCCAAGTTTGAACCTAAATTGCTTTTTATAATGATTGGTACATAATCTAATGTCCTTGAAAGATCTTGAAAATGTATACTTTTGTAAAGGAATGTTAAATACATGTATTGAGGATTTTCATATTTAAAATAAGAAAAAAGAAACCTAACTTCTTCATCACCTGTTGCCTCTATGTAGGCCTAGGCGCTTTTTTGTTAAGTAGATTTACATCTAAATCATATGATTTGCATCAGACAGTTAAAATTATTCTACAAGTTTCTCTGCTGTATCAGTACTTTGTTATACAGTTTGTAAAAAAAAAACTTAGAATTACTAACACACTAAAGCCTTGTTCCAGTTTTCAGTAAAGCATATGAAACTCTGTGTGTGTGTGCGTGTGCGCACGTGTGTGTGTGTGTGCATGTGTGTGCGCACATTCTTAGTAGTTAGCATTGCGTTGCAGAATGACTGGGGGTATCAAAGTGAATATCATATCAGTTTATAAATTATACATAATTATGCATCAAATGTGATTCTCATTCTCTATCATTACCAGATAAAGTTAGTTACGTAATGCATCTTACTGTAAATAGCTTCACATAAAATTAAGCGGTACTGATTTTCCAAAGGGAAAACTGAAAGAGACATAAAGGACAACTATCAGGAGCTCAAGAGTGGATTGAACATCAGAAAGGTCCAGCCACATATTGAAAATATCTATAAATAGTGCACAACAGTCTTTATGGGCTCATAAACAACATTTTTGTGACACACTGATTTTGTTAATAGATTCATCAAGATTAAAAGAAAACATTACCTCATAATTGTCAAAGTACAGAACCGGTAACGAGCCACGCTTCAGTGACTTCAAACAGACTTTGTTTCAGTTCTAATCATTTGGAAGGCTGTGATTAACAGAGGTCAAGAGCGAAACCCAGACCCTTCTCTGTGAAGTTTCCGCTTCCAACCTCTGGTGAAGATGAAATAGCAGTAATTCTTCTACAGCTAATTATAAAATGGACACATCATCCATTACTTACAAAAAGTCAGCAGTGAAAGTTTTATTTCTGAATGTTGTTAGACAGTTATGACTTATAACTTTATAATAAAAACTATTCAATACATTGAATTATGAATAAATGAAGGTTGTATTATTTGTATAATTGAAACAATACACTTATATGACCTTGGAAACAGTAGTTTGACAGAATAACTTAACTCACAGTCCACTTATTAGCCTCTTCCTGGACTTTCAACCATATTTTATAGTCTTCCTCAGCAGACCAAGTGTGCTCAGCTGTCATCACATGACCTACTGCAGTGTTTCCCAGAGGATTTTGTAAGACTGTGGTGGGTGGACTTCAGACCTTGTAGGGGGGTCTGGGATCATGCTCCCCTGGAAGAAAATTTTGTACGTTTTAAAGCTAAATTCATCAATCTGGTGCACTTTGAGAGCAAAATTAAGAGACTTGATCTATGAAGAACTTTGTGCTCTTGTAAACAATTTTGTGCTCTCGTAAACAACACATTGGTTGTATAGATATGAATGGTGATGACATAGCAAATATAATCAACTATTATAACTGTTTTCTGACTTATTTCTGCTTAAAACAGGAGGCCAAAAAATTAGAGCTGCAATGATTAATCGATTAGTCGATTGACAGAAAATCAATTTATTTTGATAAACAAATTATAATTTTTCAAGGAAAAATGCCAAAAATGTTTTTGTTGCAGCTTCTCAAATATGAGGATTTTAACCTTTTTTGTGTCATACATAATATTAAACTGAATATATTTGGATTTAGACAAAATGTGACATTCGAAGACATCACATTAATTATAACTAACTAAAAATATTTTCTGACAATGTATTGTGTTCATTACTTGTTTCTGCTTGTTTCACAGGAGGACAAAACATTAGTCAATGCAGGTTTAACGTTTTCAGTTGAGCTCAAATTCTAAAAAAGGACTATTTAATTACATTTACTGAGACTTCCAGGGTGTCACTGAACATGCTGTCAGTTCAGAGGGGATGAAGCCTGTGAGTCACTCCAGATACCCGGGCAGTGGTCGGTGTCAGTGGCTGAAGAACCAACCACACCGGGCAACAGCAGAGGAGGCTGCACTGCTGTTTGGTTCAGAATGAGTTCAGACTTCGCTGCACTCAGCACCGGAGCACGGAAACAGAAATGAGCCGTTTGTTTCCAATACAGCTAGTTTTGCTCTTAGATAATATAAGGACAAGACTTTTAATGTTTTTATTGTCATGTTATTGTCCTGCATTGCAAACCGACGCTTGAAAACAGACAATATTGATCTATTTTGCCAAGATTGAATGAAATACACTTGTAATGCCAGCAGTGAGATAAACTTGATGCTCTATGTTTCAATAATTCCTCTCCATACTGAAATTGCAGCTTTCTGTTATCTTTGAGCTGTGATGGTTAGCTTAGCAAGCCTATAGGTAGTAGTGGCTGCTAGTAGTTAAAGCTCCCTGTATTTAATCTGCATGCAGCGGCAGCGGGACTCCGGTTTTGGTGGCTGAATCATTTCACATAAAAAAAACTCACCTTCCAACAAACCTGACAACAAAATCGCGAGCAGCCAGAGCAAAACACAATATTAGAGATCTTTTATGTTATTATGAGAAGTGTAAAAATATTTTCGGTTCATTATGAAACTGTGGTGGGACAAATAAGAATAAATAAGTCTAAACAATTAATGGGAAACACTTTATTGTACAGTATGTGTGGAACTTTGGTGACATGACAGAAGGTCATATATGGGTGGAGTTGATGATACAGGTATACACTATTCAGCTACATTAATTCCAAGTATTCTAGTGTAATGGCCCTTTAATAATATGACATTATACAACCAGCTGTAACACTGCAAAGACTCTTTCTCTCTCTGTCTGCACTGCAGTAGGATGAGCCATGGCAGGACATCACTTAACTTTGGTGCTTACTGTTTCATAAATACTAAATTTATTCTGGAAACAGGTATTGTAAACAAAACTGTTCACCCATCCTGACCTTGACTGTTTTTTTTAACTTTCAAAGTTAAACGTTCCAACTTTCAAAAGGCATGTAATCCTAATATTTCTCCTCTGTTCACTTCTGGAAACTCAGTTTCACACTAAAAAGTCACACTTTACTCCACAGCTCTGAAATCAAATGTATGCTTGCATAAATCTCAACAGTCCCATTAACTGTGGCATGAATATGTAACAGAAAAGTGCACTTAACCTGTGTTCATTTTCCTGACAAGTATATTCCTGCACAAATGCAAAAATACTAAAATAAGATTCAAACTATGATTCAATGCATGTGCAAGTTGTGCAAACATAACGAAAGAACTGCATCCTTTGCAAGGCAGTGTGAACAGTTTGCAATTGTGTCTAAATATAGGTGTTTTATCGTTACGCTGACAACAAACTGAGAGTTTAGAGGCATGCTAGTGGCTCAGTAAGGTTGTGCTTAGGCACAGTGGTGCTTTCAGCTAAAAAGCCAGTATGCTAACATGCTGACAATATCACTAAACACAAGGTACAGCTGAAACTGATGGGGATGTCATTAGTTTTGTAGATATTTAGTCATGAACCGAAGTATTAAGTAATTTAATGGCAATCCATCTGATAGTTATTGAGATATTTCACCATAAACAACATATGTAAACCTCATGGTGGCACCAGTGGGAAAAGGGAAAAAAATCACCGAAGTCAGTAGGCTTTGTCCTCTTGGGACCATGAATGTTGCTACAAAAGTCCACGGCAATGCACTCTGTAGTTGTTGAGATAGTTCAATCTGAACAATAGTGGCGGTCTGACTGACCAACAGCCCAGCAGTGCTATCCTCAGAGCCATGCTGCTAACACAGATGGAAAATGTAATCCTGGTGGCATTATGTTCCCCTAAAAAATGTATTGGCTTATGTAGAGTAGTTGTATAAGAAAGTGTCTTTTAGGAGATATAGTTGCTATCTTTATGTTTCATGGTATCTCACGACATGTTTTCAAACATCCAGGCCTTCATGTCATTGGAGAGTGAAGGCTAATTACAGCCTCTCCTCCATGTTTTGTTTTGCTTTGATTTTACAGGGAGCATCTGATTGTCTGACCTGCAAAGTATGCAGTGAGCCAGGAGATAGCGGTGCATTGTGTCCTATAATTAGTGGTTCTTTTGCATGTTAAAGTGAATTGAGATCCCAGTTGGCCAGGAGACAGCCAATTAACTTTCTCCTTCGCTCTGTTATGGCATACTCACCTTCTGAGGGAATAATTTACTCCTCCTTTCTCCTGATATAAAGACAGTCAAGTGTGCCTAACACTATCATTTACCCTGCTACATTTCATTCATTTTTGTGCACAGTCATGTCAAATCATAGGCAAAAAACAAGCTTTGTATTTTGTTTTAGGAGCAGGTAATCAATATTTCTTTGGAGATAACAGATTTTTTTTTCTTGAACTATTTTATCTTGTGTTCTCTTGATTCAAAATATAAACAATATACTAAAAAAATCAATCAGTCAATAAAGAACTAAAGGTTTTGTAAATGCACATTGTTTACACATATGTACTTAATACGCACACACATGTGTGAACAAAAGAACAAAAGATGGCAGAAGAGAAAAAAATGGGTGATTAACAAACCATGGCTTCAAACATCCAATTAAAGTAATGCAATCAATATAGTTAAGCAGCAAAACAATCAGTGTAAATGCTATTTGAAGGAATGTTCATTTAACTGCTTCTAGGAATCCACAAGGCAACAGTGAACATGGCATCGGACATAAATGATACCTCTAGTGGCCAATCAGCAATAAATATGTCACTTCGAGTTGTGTTGTCAATATCTGTCAGTGTACTCAGAGCTTTCCATAAGTTTCCAAACAGCAGATTACTCATTTAAGTCCAGCCGAATACTTTATTATATTAATGTTTGATTCTAATAAAGTAGTTTGGATTAACAAGTTGTGATTTGCTATGTGTGTACATTTACGACCACTAGCCTCCGCTTCAAAACAATACAAGAATGATGATAGAGTAACGTGCCTATCTGTGTGTATCAGTCCCGCACTTACATGCTCTATATGAATGTGTGTGCACGTTCAGTCAGCTGAGAGGTTGTGTCATGCCAAGTGGAGAGCGGAGAGTCGTTTTCAGTATTTGACAAATATTAGCAAAATAATTGATAACAAAAAACATTAAGAATTGCACTGATTGCAGAGACATGACATCCTCATTAGACAGACTAGTTTGGAAAAAACCTAAAAAAACAAATACTGATGGCAGCAAGATTGTCAGTATTGAAAAGCCCACTGAAATCGCTGCATTTTCCATATACGCCACACAGACGTTAATAGGCTTAATGAATGAATCAATTATCTTTATTTACATTTCACTTTTTACAACAGAGCCATCTCTAAGTTGCAAACACACTAAAACAGACAACGTTGTCAAAGTAACAGGCCTACGTCATATGAGGAAAATGTAGACTATGCCTCAGCCTCAGACTCAGGATGATACTGAAGATGAAGATGACCAGGAGTTGAGTTGATTCAGTAGATTCACATGATTTCAGTCAAGTGATTCACATGTTTTGTTGAGTTATTTTTGGTATAGGTTTATTTTATAAATAATTTAATTTAAAATTAATACATAGGCTAGATATATAGGGATTAAAAACATGTTCCTCCTTAAAATAACCTTGTTTATTTTCGTTGAATGAGAGTGCATTTATGTTTGTAGTAAAACAGTACATTTATCATCATTGTGGCATGTCTTGATAAACCTTACAGTGTCAATAAATAAATAAAAAATAGCAATTAGGTCTAATGAGTCTTAATTATAAAAGTTCTGATCTGTCAGGAATAAGCATGGTTTTAAATGTTAATAGCTATTTACAGACTGTGTGGGCTCAAACGCACAAGAAGCCTGATTCTCCTTTACAATAATTCACCACGTTTACAGTCAGGTAGGCAAACTCATTCAAATATGCAATAATTAAGATCATTGTATATGATAGATTAGTGGCTTTAGAATGTGCCAGAAGCCACCAAATTTGGGCTTTTACACCCAAAATTTTCTCCCGGGGGGGGACATGCCATCTCAAACTCCCCTAGCTGGCTATTTATTCCCACTGGCTGGCTACTCCATATCATTGGAAAACCGAAAACCCTGTGTACTGTAATTTTAAATGCTAAAATTGGCTAGTATGTGTCATTTTTATCAAAGTCTGACTAGTGATGTTTCAGTTAGTGTACATGACTCATGAACAAAGGAACTGTGTAGGTCTCCCCAGTCTCATTTTGCAAATGTTGTAATATAGTAAAGAGGTGTACTATTCCCCCTGGTTTTATGAAAATCAGCAGTAATCACACACAATGAGCCATGAACAAACACAAGCCTGATCAATGGATTATTTAGGCAGATACTGATAGTTTTAAAAAATTTGATAACGATATATTGCCTGATATAATTCTTTCTCATCAAGTGCTTCTACAGTGCTGCTTTGACAGTCTCACTGCTTGACTGAATCTATTTACTGTCTAAGGTTGTGGAAGACCTTATGGCCTTTTTCATCTAACACCAGTGCCTTGGAGGGAGAGCACTCAGAGACATGTGACTCACTTATAAAGACATCAGGCACCAGGTATCAATTTCAAAGCATTTTTCTTTTTTTTTTTGTCTGTGGTAAGAATATTTAGGGTTTTGGTAAAGTGCTTTTTGACGTTTCACTTCAGATGCATAGGTGAGATGTTTTCATCGGGACAAAACCCACATGCAGTGCTTTTTCCTCACTTCACTGAAGTGCTTCATCCTTGCAACCTCCTGCCAGCAATTTTCAAGCACAACAGGAAGCCTTGTGGACACAAGTGCTGGTGTTATCAGTAACTCAGTTTTATCAGTTTCAGAGATAATAAATCTGTCAGCGATTGTATTATCTGCTATGCTGCTATGTGAGCATTTAAATGAGAAGTGCACTACTGTTTTGTTAATATGTCAAATGGCTGGTTATTCAGATAAGTCTTAACATCTTACTTTGTATTTACACATTTTCTTATGCTATTTTGTTGTCACTATTCACAACTCTATAGCGTGTGACCTTCCCTTGTTCCCTGACTCGACTGTAATGTAATATATGTCATCTGTATGGACTCCCACACAATATTTTACAGCAGATGAATTTTTGGAAACATTCCTGTCAGCTAGCAGCAGCAGCAGCATTCACAGTGACTATTTCCCCTCTAAAAATTCCTTCTGCATTGCTTAAAATATTCCCTTTGACCCGTAGTGCACTTTTTACATGTTGTGTTTTTTGATTTTGATGGCAGCAGGCGGGAAGATGTTAATATGAGACGTCACCCACTATTCAGGGAAAATTTACATGCATGCAGCAAAAAATGTATATTTACCATGTACGCTCGGCTGTCCTGAGGGTAATTCATATATTTAAGGTGGAACTGCTTTCCCTGAAAACTTGTAAAATGAAGTGCAAGAAGGTGGCATTTGTCAGGTACTGGCAGATATTTTACAGGCATTTAAATGGGACTCAGTCAAACTGAAAGTATCATCCTCACAGTGGCTATCTGGAGCTATTCTTTTACCATTTAACACTCCGATATTCACACTGGCAACAGGATATTTTGCACTATAGAGGGAGAGGCAATTTTAGACTGCAATCTTCAAAGCAGTCCCTGAGTCCCTAATTGACACTGCCCAATTACCCTGCTCTATCCAGTCACCTGATCATAACTAACAATACACACAATTGCCAATTGACACTGTGACACAGCAGGCCGAAGCAAGTGTTAAGAATATATAGATTGCTTCAGTTATATTAATGAGTGAACAGGGTTTTGGCTTGAGCTTCTAGTGTAATGCTTGGTTGACTCCAGCAGGTACAAAACCTGACTGTTAACAGCGCAGCAAGGCAGTCACTCTGAAAAGGTCTTGAGTGCTGCTTCATATAAGGTTGAATGTATTTAAGTCCCCCTTCAGAAGAAGAAACACTTTATATGATTGTTGTAGCCAACCAAACTAGTGCCTGCTTACAAAAATGTAAATGTAAATCAGAATTAAAGTTCATTTGAACAGATAAATGCAAATTAAGCATAATCTATTCAAAAGATGATACGAAATAATCCCACACGCTCAGTGATGTAAGCGGGACACAAGAGGTGAAGGAAAATCTAAAGTTGGTGCTGTTAAAGCCGATGATGACTCATTTGAATAAGCTATGCAATAAAACCTTTGCTCTGCCCTTGGAGGATGTATCTCCATTCAATCTGTGCGCCTCTTTCACGCCCATAGTAGATGAAATGTAACTTGTCATTTTGCATTGTAATTACAGTGGCTTGCCTCTAAGCCAATAATGTACTGTAATCTCAGTGATGATGCCTACTAGAGCACATCCCGGCTTTGTGTATACCTCACTGTTTAGCATCTCAAGGTGACAAATGATTGAGTTCAGCCTTGGTCCTTGGTGACTAATAATTTAAAGTTACTGCGGTAACCTGCCTACTCCCATCTGTGTTTCTGTAAATGTCTCTCAATTTCAAATAAGCTTAATTGGCATGACAGATCAGAAACCTATGTTGCCAAAGCAGTACAGAAAATTATTGACATTGACAGTGATTAGCAATAAATATACAATAATATGCAAATATCAACAATCAATCAGTTAGTGTACAATCAATCTTTCTCTCTCTCTCTCTCTCTCTGTCTCTCTCTCTCCAACAAATACACACATATTTACACACATACAACACTGCCGCAACTCCCCTGTTAATAGTTTGCAAATCTCACAAGCATCTTTCCTCATCAAATTCTTTACTCCATCCATACTGTTTTGCTGTCATGGTCTGACAACCTCAAGCTGTTCTGAGCACCTTGTTATCTTGTTACATAGTTAAATTTATGAGCTCAAAATACAATAAAATTAAGACCATGCATAATAGCTGTAGTGAATCATTTAGGTCTGTTCAACAATTTTAAATATTTCAGGGGACGTATTTGCATCTACTGTGTAGTTTTAGAGTGATAGTGTGAGACTTACATTTGTTGTCAAAATCTACATTAAAGTACGGCTGAGGTGCAAAACACAGTATTTCACATAATACAACAATAAAACACATAATTTCAGGAAACACAAAAACATTTCACAAAACACAATGTTTTGTTCCAACAATGTCCTGGTGACTCACAGAGTTGTTGTAAAATTGTTACCATTTCCTACAGAAAAAATAGTCTGCATGAAAATGGTTGATAGATGTTTTACAGACATATCTCAAAAATCTGACTATACTGTGTGTATCAGGTTTGTAATATGGATGAACTGACCCTTTAAGCTGTTTTTGTGTTACAGAAAGCATTGTCATTAGTTCTGTGCACTTTAAATGTAAATGCAGCTGTTAATCTACATTTATTTTCATAATTGTAACTTTGGAGAAGTCACAGTTCACCACAGTTGTCTGATAATTGTCTGTCAACATTATTACTATTACTGCTATTAATAATGTACTAATCAGTGCAATGTATGTCAGTGAAGTAAACAAACACACTGTTGTGGGTTACCTGTTAAAGTTTTGCATAATGATTCAGATACTATATTTATTGTATTTCATTGTTTCATTTCAATAATGAATTCTCTCAGGTTTAAAAAAAACACACACAAACCTTTTGGGGAAAAAGGTCTTGGAACAAATTAATGTTGATAAGACTGAGAGCAATTTCACCTCTGTGCCCAGTGTTAATTTAAATTACCGCAGAGCAGGCTGATGCTTTAGCACACCATGCACTGCATGTAGACAATACATACTAGCTTTGCCTCAGTTCTTAAGCACCAGAGTGCACTAAAAATAGAATACACCGTGCTGAAATCAAGGCTGAAATTGCTTTCAAATGCAAAACCACTTCCCTGGCTTGAAAAATGTCACTGCACAAATGAATGTAGGATTTAGAGGCGAACAAAGCTTGTGTTTGAAAGAAATGTTCACGGAGAAAGAAATTAAGAAAACAGATGATAGGCGTATGCTGTTGTACAGAACAGCAACACAGACGAATATATGATTAAACTGAATAAATGGTAACTTACAGGTCCGTATGTTTGGGTCGTTGTGGTGATTCAGTTAAAGTGCATTTGTTTACTCTCCTCAAGTGAATGTGAACTTGCAGTCTATAGTTACAACCGTCTGTGTGTGTGTGTATATGTGGAGGGGTTTCTTGTGCTCTAAATCTTCACATCAGCATTCACCTACAAAGCGCTTATGTGGCAGAAACGGGGCTGTGAGCGAGCCTCCGGAGTGACAGGAGGTGAATTAGAGAGTGATTAGAGGTGAATTCTAATTCACACTCCCATGTGTCTGCCTGTCATTTGTAGGACAGGGCATTTGCAAACTAACAAGAGGAGTGTCAGACAGGTTGCAGCATAGACACACACACACACACACACACCATCCCGCACATGGACACAAACACATGGTTGCGGCATGTATACACAGACAAAATCACACACACACACACACTTAAACAGAAATCCCACACAGGGCAGAAGTAGCTGGTATAGAGTAGTCATTTTTGAGATTGGCCATATGACTTTCTTTGCTTTAAGGGAAAGACTGTGAGTGACAGTAGAGGCTGAGAGAGCCATTGTCTTCCAGACAGTGTTTGACTCTGTCTCTATGCTACCAGGCATCACACAAACAGCTGCATACAAATGAAATTCGCCAGTCTGATGGTTCACGTCATTTTCTTAAAGTTTTACAGTTAATCACATATTAATCTATAGGCAGTTAGACATAGGAGCTTATAAGGGACTACATGTATTTCTAAACTCCTCCAAAATGTAGAAATCAAAGCCTTTTCTTTAAAATAAGTAGGGCACAGATTATAGATAAAGGCATCTCACTTAATGCCATCACTGATCTCTGTCTACTCGTCCACGCTTATCTGTACATGATCAGGAAAGATCATAGGAATGACATATGTTAATCATTTTTTTTTAATAAGCTGTTTCTTGGCAACTTACTCTTTTAATCTGACTGCCGATGTAATTTCCCTCTTGGCAAAAAGTTACATTATTAGTCTGACAGGCCTTGTTAGCCATTCAGTTGATATGCCTAACCACTCGATCTCAATCACTGCACTGTAAGGACATAATTGATGGACATGTTTGTTTACATGTCAATTTTTTAATATTAATGACAACCACTGATGCATGTCTTTGGCTAGTAGAGCTTGTCAATACAAGGACAATACTGTATAAGTGGTCGGGCAGTTGCAGACTCATCTAAAAGAAGGTGTTTTTGTGCCTATATGTGTGATAGATCCTCTTCTGGTAACTAAATAGCGAATGACACAATTAGAAGTAGCTTCATTATTTAGCGTTCCAATTTATAGGTGCCAAATCAATAATTAGAAGACTTTTACTGAAAATAGGGTCGAGTACTTGCAATAGTTTGCTTTCAAATCCTCCCAAAAAGGCCCATAAATATCATACAGAATCCTGCTGCCAGAGTCTGAAATGGAACCAGGACAAGAGCTCACATCACTCTTAATCTAAAGTCCTTGACTGGCTTCCAGTTGGTTTTAGGATAAATTATAAGATTTAGAGCCTCTCCTACATTATGGGCTATTGTTAGCTTATCACAGATATATCTGTATTGGCATATATTTTAGCTGATAAGTAACAAGAAATTACTGCACAGAAATGCCAAAGACATGTATGAGTTTTGTTTGTTTAATGTTTATTGGGATAGTTGTTGCCTTGGAAACTGAAAAAAGGAGCTAGAGCACAAGTTTGTAAGCTGCAAAACTGCAAAAATGCCCACTCGGCACATATCTTGGTGACAATTGTTTAATAATCAAATTTAAGGGATAATTATATAAGTTTGTTCATATTATGTGTTTATGTTAATTTTTTTGACTCTCAAATATCAGTATCAGTATTTGCCTCAAAACTCCAGTATCAGTCAGGCTCTAGTAAGTTCCCACAGCATTAATAAAAACCTATTTAATGACTAAAAGGGGAGTATGTAGTTAGCGCTTTAGTTTCAGACCTACATGAAGCTGCCTTCTGTAGTTTTGGTGTCTGCTGTTTGGTGGCTTTTAGGTTCCTGCTAACAGCTCACTTTAAGATCCTTGCTTTTACCTGGAATCTGCTATTACTTCTCATCTGCCATTTGACTTTTATTTAACTTAACTTAATTTTAATTATTTTTAAATCTTACCCTTCAAAATCGATGTTTTTTTTTTTTGTTTGTTTGTTTTTTTTGTTGTTGCTATGTAGGTGTAGTATATAAATTACATTTGAACTGATGTAGCACTGGTGGAGATATCAAATAGTTTTATTTAGTAGATATTTTGTTTGTTATCATAAAACAAAGAAAAGCAGTAAATACTTATAATTTAGATACTGGAACTAGAGAATATTAGACATTTGGGGTTGGCTGGTGTTTAGGTTGTCTGCTTTCTGTAATTGGTTCACTTAATCAGTTCGTTATCATTATTGTTGACGTTGCCATCACTGACTAAAGTATTTTTTTTTCCTAGCCATTTCATTGTGCAGCATCAACAGCTGTGTTGTGACATGATGGCTATTGCAGTTGTTTTTTATTATTTATTATTTTAACCAACCAAGAAGTGGTAAAAGCAGCACAAGTACTGTATCGGGTCAGAATTAGGATGTATTTCCTATATCTTGCTTCCATAATAGCATAAATATAAATAGGGATAATGATGATAATCGTAGCGGAAGTCTTTAAAAGTGTCGGTATTACAAAATACGATATATCTAATATATCTTTTGCACATAGGCTGTTCTACATGTTTGACTGCCATTAAATTTGTAGTGTGGAGGGCGCTCTGCATTCTTGCACATAAACACACTGGTACTATCATATAACAACACATCACTGTTTGTCCAAACTCTGACAATGTATGACTGTGCTTATAAAATACTCAGAAAACGTTGGTATTAAATTAAGCTCCTTGCAGGGTTGTCAACTACACCATCACTCTCCTGTCACCTTCAGGTCTCCGGAGACTGATGTGTGGTGAGAGGCAGCGAGGACGTTCAGACTGAGATGGCTTTCATAAAAAAGGTAAAATATGAGAGCATTAAAACACTGCACTTAATCTGTCCATTCAAATTAGCTCCATTAATCATAATTAATTCGCTACATTATATTTCCCTACTTAATTACATGTGCTACAAAGGAATAATTGCCTGGAAGGATGCATATCGTGATCCATCATCCCTCCAGAGTGGTGTAGAATTTTCTCTGGTAATTAACAAAGGTGTGCTCATCTGGGAGAGGTGTTGACAAGCATAGACGTGAGGATGAAATTAAAAGATCCTTTTAAAGAACTGAATAATTAGAAGTGTGATATTTATTAAAAATGCTTCTTTCTATGGAGGTTGACTAATTACCTGTAGGAAGTAAGTAAGCAGTAACACACATGATATATTGTGACTTTCAGAACACTAATAGAGATTTAATGAATATATTAATATGTTAGTTACCCATCCGTCATGCATCTGTAACAGGATATGTCTATTTTCAAAGGGCACCACTGTCAGGTTGGTACATTTTGCTCAGTGATGTTGTTGGGAATGTAAACAGGACAATATTGTTCTGTGGCACCACAGGAGAGGATTGATAGGTGGGAAATGAACTATTCAGCAGTACTGTGTTGACAGTCATTTTTGCTAAAGTTTACAGTGAAAACACGGAGGGTCTAGAGAAAATGGAGACAGGGGAAAGCTCATAGGGATCAAAGTAAATCAAAACAGACGAGTTGTTGTTTTTGGATTAGAATTATTGTTGTGATTATTGTGTGTGTTGGTTAGAACTCTGACTTTTAAAAATATCAAGTTTGACTGAATATGAACTGACTCATAATTGGTCCACATTAAGGCACCCAAACATGCTCCATGAAAGTACCAGTGAAAAGGCAGCCCAGTGAACATCCTCATTGTACAGAGGTGCCTTAGTTTTATCCACAATTGTTCCGTCTGTTCTGACGAATGTGATGTCCTACTTTGATGTCATGATTATTCGTTCAGCACGGCTTGCTAGTTGTCTCCATTTTGCGTTAATGAAAAGAACTAAAGTCTAGTTTACTGAGGACAACAGAGAACGTAATAGATCCATGTTTTTTAGATTTTAAAAATTTCCTCCGTTAGAATACAAGGCCCAGTACAATAGCCTGCCTGAGGATTGGAGGTTAGCTAGCTCTGTGTCCGCATTTAAATCCCATTTTGATTATGCTTATGCTTGCTTGTTTTTTATGTTATTGCTTTCACCTGTGCAACACCTTGTGACCTTGTTAGGAAAGGTGCTATATAAATAAACGGGGGATCATCCAAGCATCATATGAACTGTTTAAATGGGATTTTCCTCGTCATAAATATATTTCCCATTTTCCAGGTGCAGAAATTCAAGTCAAGTCTTTTTTATTTGTATCACTCAAAAACATAAATTTGTCTCTGAGTTCTGTGTTAAAATTAACATCTCTGCAACATACAAGCATAATGTGAATTTTAACTTTTTGGCTTGTGGGTACAGTCTAATTGCACATTTCAATTGAAATTAGTAACTTGTTTCAAACATGTATTCATCATGGACTTGGCACTCACAATATGTTAGAGCCCCTGGTGGTCTGATAATGAGCCCTGCATGTCTGCTTGATCATCCCGGCATGCTATCTATGGGTGTCAATATGTAATATAAACACATTTTGTTGAGTTATTCATTTTAAAATGCTTTTAAAAAGGTTTGTGACAAAGTGTTAAAGAGCTGGAGAGTTAAAGGTAAATCTCAACCATGAATAGCTCTTTAAAAGGTTGATTATGCAAAAAGCCAAAGTGATGTGTCCAGAAAAAAGGTTTCTCATGCCCATAAATTTCACGGTCAGCTATACTGATATGAAACCATCAATCTTCTCCCACCTTAATCACCCATCAATTTAGCTGCTGCACTTGTTTTGAAATGAAAGGGACAATGTCAGAGTCCTGTACACAGAGTTCTCCATCAAATAGCCAACTCAAAATGATAAATCAATTTATTTATTGCTCTTTATTAACCTTTTGACGCTTGATTAATATTCTCATCAATAACAATAAAACGTGTCCTTGCGTTGCTTGAGACAAAGCACATTGAACCTTTGTAGGCAAGGAAACCAAATCCATACAAATGCTTTAGGAAAGGGTTATTGTAAAAAGTTGTAGGTGTGTCCATCAACCCATTATCCAAGCAATTACACCATCATCTTCAAGATATTGTTTTTCTTTTTTCTCTTTTTTTAACTAAAGTCCTTGTAACTAACTCCATGGCCTGAGGAGTAGTCTGTCATGGTATCAAGCAGTCACATCAGATATTTTCACTTTCCAACAACAGAGTGACCAGACATGCTGATTAAATCAGGACAGTCATAATTTATATGCATTTATTCTGGCATTCAGACCAGGAAGGTCTTTGTCCCAATAATTAGACTTAATGTGCATTTTAATTTTTTAGGGGGTGGATGATATTTGTGTGTGTGTGTGTGTGTGTGTGTGTGTGTGTGTGTGTGTGTGTGTGTGTGTGTGTGTGTGTGTGTGTGTGTGTGTGTGTGTGTGGTCTGTTTTTGTTCTTGGCTACTTTTGGGGACAAATTTCAGACCTAGGACCAGTCAACTGGGGACAGCTTGTACAATTGGGGACAAAAGCCGTGTCCCCAATTGGGAAAAGTTGATTTTTGAGTCAGTGGTTAAGGTTAGGGTTAGGGTAAGGCAAGTAGTGGTGATAGTTAGGGTTAGGGTACGTCTCCAGGAAATTAATGCAAGTCTATGTAATGTCCCCAAAAGTGACCATGGTCTGATGTGTGTGTGTGTGTTTGTGTACTAGCAAAATTGGGTGATAACTATGTAAATGCAATGCTGTCTCATCCTTTTGAAAAGGATGTACAGGCTGAGTTGCAGAAATAAAGAGCTATTAAAGCCATAAGGCTACTATACAAAACATCGTCCGAGCACTAATATTATGTTAGGTATACAAGAAAAATAACAAAAACTCACCATTCGCTGTTATGTTATTAAACTAAAGGTGTAATATAATATAGAATAAAGAAAGAAATGATGGTAAAATTTGGGCCTCATGTAGGGCTATATATTATATATTGAATTTAATTTTTTTTCATTTTTGTATTTGAACAGCGTGCAGTGTTTCCCCTAGGGTGACTGCTTTGGAGTGGCGGGGGGGGGGGGGGGGTCATATGTGGGTTGCACATGAAAAACTCAAGAAAGAGACTCAGCCATCTCTCCGTTCTCTGTTAAAGAGCAGCTGAGATTGACACTAAAATGAGAATTGCTGGTCCACCTTAAAAGTCAGTCCACCTTAAGTGAGCCTGATCAAGTTAAGCTAACACGTTGCTAACTTCGGGGCTAATCCCCTTTGATAGGTGAGTATTTTCTTTGTCTTGAGGAGCTGCTGCATTAAGTAACTGACACACAGCCTGTATTGTATATTTACTGCCAGATTGACAACTTACTGCTAAACTTTTCCTGCTCCACTCGCGTTCACATCATGTTTCTGCCGCTCGCCCTCTGCGCTCACGCAACTACACACATAGGGACAAAAAAATAAATGTTTACTTATATGTTACTAAAACAACAACGTAAATTAAGTTAATGAAAGATTAATAACTGGAAGACATCATTGGTATGGAACATCAGAAGGTCCCGGATAAGTCCGTTAAGCCCATTATCTTCCAATGGGGGAAAAAAAAGGTCAGGATTTTTTGAGTGTAGGGAAATGAAGGCAGCATACTCTAGGCACATAATGGAAAGTCATGTGTGCTGTGTCAATTTACTTCACTGGTTAATTCATGAGATTAAAGTCAAATAAAACAGATCGTGTTTACATTTTTAGCAATGGGGCAGCCCTTACCACCTCCACTAACCGTTTTCCTGTGGGTCAACCTGAATTATAGTCTACCGCAAAGGAATACACAAACATATGTATATGTATAAATTCTGGCCTGGCCTATGGACTAATACTTTGAGAGTAAGTTCACCCAAATACTAATTACAATAATGGAAATGCCTAGCAATGAATAATGTAGTTTTTGCCTTTAAGCATTCATGAGATACTGTTAATTCCTGTACAGTACAGTGTACAATTAATTATTATTAGATGCAAGAATTCATGCATTCATTTATACCAGTCCATGTGCTTTTTTTCCATAGAGTGTTACCAAACCATCACACTTTATAGTTACAGTAAATATGATGATGCATGTTGTAACAGAAACACATTCATACAGATTAGTACACAACTCTGTTTTACCTTTGTTTTGAAAGCTTTGGAAAGCATTAGCAATTGTGTATTGACAGCATTTCATCTGGAAGGACCTTACTGCATAAAGAGGGCTACAGCAGAATTTCTGCTAGTGGCCCTGATGTTTTCACATACAGCATACGTGAGCTCACAGTTTATTTGGCGTCGAGCATCAGTGACGTCCCCTCTCTGTCTTTGTGCACATTCTAAAAATGGAAAGAGATCCTCTCAGCTCAGTTTCCCCTCTATGTGACTAATAACTTTAATCAAGCCAATAACTTAATGCTTTGATGAACCTTAGAGCACAGAGCAATTACTATCTGCTGAGGTGGCTTGTTTTATAACTGAGGTGAGAACAGCAATTCCAGTCACCCAACTAGCTGCCATCAATCAGCAGAGGTGAAATGTTTGAGCTTCCCCTGTGAAACTGCATGATGACAGTTAAATGAAGGCCAAGATGATGATGGCTATGTGTAATTGAATTTCTCCTTCAGACTAGTCCAGCATTGAGTCATGGACTAAGAAGTGCTACTGCTCACATTTTCATATTTAATTGAGTGAAATTGCAGACAAGCACATAGTTGATTATGTTTGTACTGTATATCATCTGTTGTTTTTTTCCATTATTTCTATTAGGATGAACATTAAAGAGTAACTCCACCCAGTCAAAAACAAACAATCTGGCTTGACCTGCTGAATAGTGGTCTCAGATGCTTTTTCCAGTGTGTTCAGCAGTGGTGTAGTGTGGCACTGTTGCTCTATTTACAACTGGCATTAACGTGATCTGTATCTTAATACCTTACCTAGAAAAGGAAATGTTAATGCAAGGTGTAAATCCGCACAGTACGCATTGTGATCGGACCACATCTGGAGGTGATCTGGCTCGCATTGTGATCTGATTTCAGCCTTGTGTAAATGCAATCAATACAGCATGACCGTATTCCTAAGAAAAACATTTGCCCAGCATATTGAACTCTGCTTCTTCCTGCTAGCTTAAAGGTCCAGTGTGTAGGATGCAGTGCCATCTAGTGGTGAGGTTGCAGATTGCAACCAACTGAAACCCCCCCCCCTCCTTCTCCTTCCAAGCTTGTAGGAGAACCTATGTGGCCTCGAAGCCCACAAAAACCCAAAAGGCCTTCTCCAGAGCCAGTGTTTGGTTTGTTCGTTCGGGGCTACTGTAGAAACATGGCAATACAACATGGCAGGCTCAGTAGAAGCAGACCCGCTCACTATGTAGATACAAAGGGCTCATTCTAAGGTAACGAAAACACTATTCTTATTTTCAGGTGATTATACACTAATTAAAACATACTTATGAATATTAGATGCCATTTCTGCCAATGCCATTCTGCTAGATGCCCCTAAATTCTGCCCTAAATTCACTCACCTTTAAGCAAGCCTGCCAAAAGCTACATGAAGCATTAACTAGCAAGTCTTTTCTCACTACAAGTGATTTAAAAAAATTAATAATGACTGTCCGTGGCATTTCTTCCCCTTACTTGGGTCTGACAAGTCTGCCAGCCCTGCCTAACTAATTTGAATTTTGAGATACAATTATAATGCCGGCAGAATCAAGATAACTTGAACATTTATTAATACCAGGTATAAATGCAAATGTCTGTAGATCAGATGTCACTACCTAGAAATATGTCATCAGAGATTTAAGAGACTTTCAACCCATCGAGGCTAGTAGAGCTATGTTTTTCCTTCTTCAAAAAGCTACTGTAGTTAAATCATTAGCATTGATTCAGTCCATCAAGTGTTAAAGTGCTAAAGTAAGCACTATTTGTGTGTAAGAGGACCTACCTTAGTAAAAGTCAAATTTGTTCTCAATGCAAATAGTTTGCTCTTGTGTTCATTTCTTAACATTTTCATCTTGACAGTAATACCAAAAATGTTTGCTCATACCTCTTCGTTAGAGAGAAGACTCTACCTTTCTCTCTTACAATGATCATGCCTGACCTCCCCGCTCCATCCTGAGCCTTGCTACCACCTCATCTCTTTCATCCCTTCTCCCTCAGCTCACAGGCCAGTAATAATTTTTCCCCTGCAATTAATTCCTCAACTGACCCCCCTCCCCCCTTCTTCCTCCCACCTCTCATCACTATGGCCCTGTCTCCTCCGGCTCAGAGACCTGATGAAATGGAAACTGTTTCCAACAATTATTTTTCTTCCTCTTTGGTTGTTCTCTCTGCTCTACTCCCCTCTCCTTCCCTCCTGCAGACCTCAACAATTAATGGAGCTCTTCATCAAGCTTGTGAAAAGCTCCTCACCATGACAAATTATGACACTTTTGGAGGTAAGCATATTATCAAAACCCAATGTTTGTTTACATAAAAATACAGTGTGCATAATTTGAAAGCAGTGAAGGTTTCTCCAGGTTTGCAGAATACAGATTTAATTTGAATTTTGCCAACTCATCTTTCTATGCTGCTGTGATAAAACATGACATGTCTTCCCTACAGAGCTATTGAGTGCGGCCATGTCGGAACTCTATAACTGTGCAATGTGGAAATTAATTTCAAGTGCACTGCTGTTGCAAAAAATAATTATTCTTTTTATGGAAACTTGTCATTTTTAAACAACGCATGCAGATATAGACTAATTTCAAACACTGGTTTTACGAATTGGATATCAACTTGGTGGTCCTCAACTGCCAGACAGCTTGGAGTGCTTGGCTTTTTCTCTTTGCCCTTTGCCCTTTTCCTTTTTCTATTTCTTTTATCTTCACCTTTACCTTCCAAACTTTCTGACCCTCTTGCCTGTAGTGACTGTCATCAAAGGTACCCAGTGGAGTTTCTGTCCTTTAGTAGTGCCATGGAGCACATTCCTACAAACAGATTCACACCATTCCAATGATCTACTGGTTGCTGTAATGTGCCAAGAAACACAGCAATGCACCAACAAAGACATAGAAAAAGAACACTACATAGATGTAAATGTGTAGTCTTCTAGGCTGTGGTGTAGATCTCCGACTTTGCAAAGATTGTAGGAGAACTGGTGCTGGTGTCTTCTCCCCTTTCATTCGATAGCGAGAAAGCACCCCGGGATGTGCAGCAAGAACAGTTTGACATCCAATGCGACCCTGCTGTCAAACAAAAGTTCACTACTTCCACACTAGACAACTTCTACAGCTCACTGAAGGAAACACAGTTTCCAAACCTGCGCAGGCATGCACAGAGGATGCTTTTTTTTTGGCTCCTTATGTGTGTGAACAAACTTTTTCTGTGATGAACTAAAACAAGTCACATTACAGATCATGGCTGATGTATAAACATCTGTCGTTTGTGCTGCGTATTTCAACATTAGACATGACACCAGACTTTGATGGTCTTGCAAAGAGAGGTGACCGTCTCAATTGTTCCCATTAGGCTACATTACACACTGTCATTCATAAATATCTCAAAGTTATAATTCATTCTCATAGGTTAGTTACAGTTACACCAGTAAAACAGAACAGAAAATGAATTAATGTATTCATGTATAGGACAATGTTTTTGTTAATAAATAGTAAATATTAGCCTAATCTTTTCTTCATTCTGTGACGCAGGTCTGTACTGCAATGGTATTAAAGCTCGAGTTGGCTACACAAGTAAAAACAGCCTCACACACTTTCAAGCAATGTGTGAAACTTAGTGGCTCATCAACTCAGAAATGTAATCAAAGTGACAAAAGGTGTTTTTCTGGTCTGCTCCTTCTTTCTTTTCGGAAAATTTGCCCTTAGAATAACTTTGCTGTGAAATTTAACATTACCTCAAGAGTTCGGTTTTGACATGATCTCCGTAAAACACAAATAAGGGATACAGTTCTAAATGCTATAATTACTTGGGCTGGGACTGGGCAATTATGCACCTGTACCTTCATTCTCTTTGGCTCAAGAATCTGAATGTTATCTGTAAGGTTTCATATAAATGATCGATAATTCATTTATTGACAATCCAATATATTATATTATTAGATCAGTTATGGTTATATGTGTTTAAGCAGACAGTAGGAGTGTAATGTTGAATAGTTTAGGTAATGTTGCTATCAATTTAGTAAACATTTCTTCTAAACCTGCAGGCATTTAACATTACAGGCATTATTTGTTGTTTTGGGCACCACATATAGGTCTTGACATTAAAGCTTATCATTCAGACATTCATTTGCCATGTGGACTGGGCACTATAGATAAAACATGCACTGTTACACTGTTACTGGAAGTTACGGGTGACAAAGTCCATCATATAACCAATAGGGTGGGAATCACAGATAAACTCATGATACGATGCTATCACAGTATTCTTCCCATGATAACGATATATCACAACAAAGGCGATTATGCGATACATGGATATATCACAAAGAAATAATTAAGCTATATCACAATATTTGTAACTGAAGAAGAAAGAAAAACATATTTAAAAGAGCAAGAAATAGTCAGATAATGTACAGTGTTTATTAACAGTGCATAAATGCCACCAAGTATAAAAATGGGCACACTGCTAAATGTAGCTTCGGTTTGTATAAACATCAGCACACTGACTAACTATCGCCTCAGTTTGTGCCTCTCACAGAGCTGCTGGTAGTGTTAGCAAGTCTCATAAGAGATGGCAGAGAGGTGATGTTGTGCTAATAACCCAAAGATTTATTCCTTTTCTGTAGCAGTAAAGACAACACGCACCCCGCTGATAACTAACTGTGCTTTATTCAGAGCTGTACAAGATATTCAGGGCTGATGAGTGACGACGGTGACGTTTCTTTATACATTTGTGCCAGTGCGTCCCAAGTGGAAGTATTGCAATTTGTTGCAATATTGATAATTTGTCCCACCCCTAATAACCAACAACATCCTACTGACATGTAGTTATTATAAAAAAGTATTTTGACAAAAACTGAGCTTCAGCAGCATATCGAAATGTATATTACTTTTCTTCACAAAAGTGCGTGCATACACACACACTCATACTAATACAATATACACACAAGGCCAACATCACCATCAGACTGCTTAATTACATGGTTCAACACTTATTCATGTTGATATAGTAGAAATTAAGACATTTACACTGGGATACACATACTGCAGAACCTTTGATTCTTTGTTTTCTTGGTCTAATTTTGAACTGACTTTAGTAACAACTCACTCAGACACAAACACAACAAAATTAATGATGAATAAGACTACAGTGGCATGTTTCTGCTATGCTATTTTACATATTTTTCATAATAAAGAATAGGTGAAAAATCATTTGAAAGTCTGAGTCTAAAGAGCCTCGTATTCAATGCCGCAATAAGGTGGAGAGCTTCATGGAGAGAGTGGCAGGCTTTTTGTGATAGACTGTTGTGCCTTAAGTGACTGTGTAGGTAGAAGCTAGACTGTAGCAGGGACAAAAAAAATAATTTCCATATAAATAGGTAAGTTCTTAAGGCATGAATTGAGCAGGTGAGTTGATAAGTGTCATCAAATTTAAGCTTGTTCTACTTGAAGGTACTCACTGTAAAACATCATAATTAAACAGGATAGCGAACACAACCTGCTTCATTTTCTGTTCAGTATAATGTGTTAGTGATAGAAAAACATGAAATTCCATAATTTTAATCCATCTTCTCCAGTTTGATGACTCAAGTGTGTTTGTAGGAAGTCCCGGTATTTTCCTTAAAATAGAGAATTTCAACAGCGACTCTAGCACATGCTAAATGAATGCTGAACAGAAAAGCAGAAACAGCATCATAGAGCCAGAATTAAGAACATTAGCTACATTAGATACACCAGTAAATAAAATTATGTCATGCATCAGAGTGTTTGAGTTAGTTAATATTACTTGGGCAACATTTACAGGAATGCTATTGGTCATATTCTAATTAAGGGTGTGTTGGCTATTGGCTTGTTGTAGGTGATTTGAACAGTTTTTATGAATAAGCCAAGTAATAGTTTTTCCCCACCAAATGTCTTTCACCCACACGTATTATATTTGCCTGTAATATATAGAGTATATAAGGTGCAAATTTCCGTGGCATACTGAATACATCACACTGTCTTCATTGTGCATAAGAACACGGGTGAGTTGTCACCAATTATGTGTAGATTACAAGGTTTCCTGCTGCCTTTAGGAGAGGCATGTACTGATTGAAAAGCCTACCTGGCTTTGCTGAGGATTCCACCTAATTGAATGCATGGATGGCTGGAGAAATGGATAGAGATTCGGGGCATACTAAGTATGCCTAAGCTCATGAAAATTACAAATGTATCCTATGGAATCCCAAGCAAATTATTTTCCAAGTGTGATTAATGGTGTCTGTCAAACACACACACTCACACACACAAAAGAAAAATCAATTTCTGGCCACAGGGCAAATGCTCTACACAAAAGAAAGTGGAAGGTTAATACACTGAAATTATTCTTTTACTGGACTCCATATTTAACATTAGCATACAACTTTCTTTGGTCTTATACACCAACAGCAACAACTCCTACTACTACTAGTGATAATGACAATAATAAACAGTTATCTTTGCAGTATTTTCGAGAATATGAAAATGGCTGAAGGATTATTCATATTTTTTATCAAAATTGTGATTTGAAAGGGCACTTTCATATAGAAAACCCCACCATTTTAATGATAACTTCCATAATTACCACTGTCTTAAAGGCTGTTGCAAGTGAAACTTTAAGCCAGCAACTATTGATTTGACCACCTATAAAGACAACTGTTGCCAGCAGATTTACTCAGCTTTAGTTAATTAATGTCAGTTTTGTGAATTGGTGAAAGAGCAAAAAAGAAACCACTCTGACACCAGTCTAAAGATGAAGAAACACCACTGTGTATCATTTTTGATTTTTGAAAAAAAAAAAAAAAAAAAAAATTTGAGCTGTGTATTTTTGCCTCCATAAAATACCAACAGAGTAGCAAATCTTCGTGTACATAAATGATCTAGGTGATTGTCTCAAGTCAAATTCTGAACCGTCTGCAGGTTCCTTGGCAGTCAGTGTAAGTCAAGTGCAAATTACATGCAGATAGTGAACTGAGTTGTTGAAATCTCCCAGTGCAACTTGAAAGAATCACATCACTGCTTTAAAAGTTCTGATTTGAGACCTACAGGATTCAGGGCTGTGAAGCAACTCATCTTGTCATTATTACCTTAACCAGCCAACTATGTAGCTGTAATCACCACTTTTGAATGTTATGATTACATTTGAATATTTGAGTAATAATATAATAATATCTTAAGGTAATATCCTAACATATGTGAGCTAAATTGGTCAATCTGTCAATAGAAAACTAAATCTTGTTAGAAGTTGACTATTATCCAACTGAATGTTAAAAAAATAGCCTCGTAAGGATTTCAACAAGAAGCTGCATCACTTTAAACCAGAAGTAAGTTTGTGATAGCGCTTGGGACAAACAAATGTTTACTATTATGTACAGCTTTTGAGTTTAATCTGTAGAAGAAAAATCAGTATTATAGAATGCAAGCAACAATGTTGGTTAGAAAAATTGTCCTCAAATTGCTCGGCCCTACCTATAAGAAAGGACAGCTTTTCATGGACAGATTTTTGCCCATGCCAAAGTTAATTGAGGTCAGGTAGTTTTTAAAGTCCCTTTGAAAGTATGCTGGTCCAATTGCACTTTTTGGTGAATAAAAGGTTACATAATTTATATTTCAAAACATGCATATCTCAAGTTTGAGAGGAAGGATTCTTTGATCAATTTGAGCAAGTGGATGTCTATGGACCTGATTAAGCAAATCATAAGAAGACACCTTGTCCTCACCTTTTGTCAGACTCAGTGTTCCCTTGACTCCATTGTCCAATTAATGACTGATGCATTATCCTCTATTTGCTTGCTGATGCTGATGTGCTGTCACTTCTAACTGGGTCTGTCTGAGCTGTCAAAGCAGGGATTTATTTATTTGTCTCCTGCTCCAGACGTGAAGTCCCCAGACTCTCAGACAGTGAGACCTTTCTTTCTTTCTTTCTTTTTCTTTCTTTCTTTCCTTCAACCAATGTTATTGCCCCACAAGAGCCAGTTTTGCCAAATTGGAAATTCACTTGAGTTACTACAGTGTATCAGCGAAGGCACATCTTGTACTTTACAGAAAATGGATGGCCGAAGCAGTAAAAGGCAGACCAAGGGAAATGTTAAATTGGTTGTTATTGATTTGTAAAAACAAATTTCTGCAACATTTCATTGAAACGGTTCTTCTAGACAGTTCTTCTGTCTCTGATGCACTATATTATCCACCACAAAACAACCCATCTGAATGTTAAAATTCTGTGTTTGTAAAGAACTAAGCAGAGATGCTCATGGAAGAATTCATTTACAAGCAAGATATTTACTGTAGCTGGTGTTCTTTAGCAGAAATAACTATGGGGGTTCAAAGTCTTTCTCAAGGATAGTCTGACAGCACAAGTGACCGTGGTTTTGACTTTTTACCTTATCCATTATAGGACTGTCACTCTAAATACTGGGACAACATGCAGTTGATTAAATGACACTTGAAACAACTACTCAGAGTTGTGTATAGATTCGTTATCTTGTTGCTACTTTTTTTTACATGTCTCAGATTAGACTATGATGGTCTGTGCTTTACTACAGTCACCTTCGTCTTCCTTTAGTGTTCAGAGGAAATCATTCAGCTAACAAATACATGACTTAGGAGATGTTTAGTAGATATATTTTAATATACTTGTGTCCCTGGAGTAATTTCCTATTCAATATTTTAATATGACTTTTATAAAAAAGATGAGTGCTCAGTCTCAGTCAAGCCTTACAGCCTTACAAGCTTGACTGAGCGCTGACTCTAAGTGGTCTATAAAGGTGGTAAGAGTGGTCTTGTATTCTTTTTTAGTATTCATTAATTCTTTTTGGAAACATGAAACGGTTACAATACTTTGTCAAACATTACCTCTTGCAAATATTAGGCAATCATTATTAGGTTCTCATGCTGCCAAAGCCACAACCAAGACATTTTCATCAAATGACCCTTGTGTGAAACTGCTTCATGGATTTTGGCAGACACCTAAGCTACCTCCCATTTAATTACCACTTGCACAGTTAATATTTGAAGCAGTTTAGCTGTAATTGGAAATGTCACTCCATGTATCCCATGTAAATGGCTACAATAATACTTACTGAAAGCATCCACATAAGCACAGTACTCATAGGCAGCACATGACTACACAATATGATCAGATTCTTTCAAACCAGATGAATCGTGAATTAACTGGACATGTCCAATGAAAAAACTCAGCAGTTATCCCATCAAGAGAAAATGTACCCATGTTGCACTACAACTACTATGTTTTGTACATGATGAAGACAGTCAACTGATTTCTGGGGCAGTCCGGTGAATATTGAGTTAGAGTAATCTAATAGGCTGGAGACAAAGGCATGAATAAGAGTTTGTGCATCCTGGAATGAAGGGAATGATCTAATCTTGGCAATGCTCCATGTTGACAGATGGCTAACTTTATGTTCCTAAAATGTTTAGTGAAATTGAAATCAAAGTCCAGATCAAAGATGTCTAGCCTTTTCGGCATGTAACCCTAATGGGGATAGAGTCTGCCAAAATGTGCCCTATCTATCTATATCTTTATCTATATATAAATGTAAAATCAAAATGTTACAAAATATATATTTTTTTTTTAACATTTTGATGATTTATAAAGGATGTTATACACATTCCGTATTGTCCCACTATGCCCTCTATTCTGTCATAGATCTGTGAAGCACATTTAAAGTTGGCATTTTCATTGCCTTGATGATGCCACTGCAAAAACTCTCAGTTGGATTGTGCATCAAATGATTTCAAGACAGCCAGTGCCAGAAGCTGCTCCTTAACTGTTCACTCTGACAGATATATTACACAAACCAGCAGTCGTTGTGAGTGTCCATCTCTTGCCTCAGTGGCTATTGTGTTGAGTGATTTGCTTCATTTCGGAGATAATGACATTTGTAATTTGTTGTGTGCAGCATTCTGTCATATAATTCTGGGATGATGGCATATAGTAAGTGGTATGAGATGGAGGTTGATACTTTGCAGAAAGAGGTCACACTGATTGAAAAGGGTCAACTTTTGTTTTTGCCCGTCTGTTTCTTCATAGCCTTACTAATACATAATAATTCAGTTCGTTCAGTTATTTCATGTGTCTTTGTAGATGCTATCTTCTCCATGAGAGGCACTGGTGTAGTAACTTCCAAGTAGTGTTGCCATGCAACGCTATCTATTGTATGTGAGTGTAGTTTTGTCATGCTTAAAATGACAAAACTAGTTCTTTCTTTCACTGTTTAAAATGAGTTTGACACAAGCATCAGTCCTCTTTGTTCCCCAAAAGAGAAAAGCTGCAATTTGTAAAATAACATTTCATTACAATCATTTGGTAGATGTTTTTATCCAAAGAGTTTATTTAGCATACACATTGGGAACACTTTGGGGGTTCAGTGTTCAGTCTTAGGGACACTTTGACATGTAAGACAGGAGGAGCTGGGATCAAACCACCTGAGCTATAGCCGACCTTTCACAAAATATGTAGACATGGTGTTTCTAGTCGATAAAACTGAAATCAAAGTACTCTTGAGTTCCAAAGTTTATACTTGACCTTGGAAATGGAATGCAACAAAACTGTCAGCTCAAGATCTGTTTAGTAGCTGTTCTGGTGTTGTGCACAAACGCTGGTCAGTGGTCAACTCAACAGTGAAGAGTGTACAGGAGCCTTGATGTCTTATGCTGAGAATATTTATCAGCACATTCTGGTTTGAATGTCTGATTATGCCCATGAATCTACGCATTCACCTATCTGTGTTGTCTAGGGAGTCTCGGGCCATCTCCCTGACCTTGGTTACCGGGACAACCCCGGTTCACTCTTTATCAGAGTGGCTCCTGCTTTCCCCAAACATCCAAACAGTTAGAGGAGAGAATGTCTCCTTCTGCTTAAGAATTGTAGAATGACCTCAAGGCCCATGCTAGACCTAGAGTAACCCTTATAACCCCCTATGATCATCTGGAGCTTTCACTCATATAAGATGACCTTCATCAGCAGACAAAGCTTGCCCAGTAGTCATGGGAATGTAGGTGTTTAAATTTCCCTTCAAAAAAAAGAAAAAAATTTTGCTCAGAGGAGAATAGCTGGTCCTTAACCCCTTAACATCCACCCTTTTTATAGAATTTTCGCCTATTTGGTATACCCAAATAGAAAAGCTTATAACAGAAGAACTGTAAGGCCATGATGTATTAGGCTTCATTTGACAAGTGACATCTTCTAGTTTCTGGAAATGTGCTTGTTTAGCATGTGGCTAAAACACAAACAGTACTACATCAGTTCAAACAAGGCTCAAAAAAGTGTTTTTGGTCCTCGTCTATAAGTCATATTTGAATAAGAATAATTAGGACACACTTTATGCCAGAACTATGCAGAACACCACATACCTTGTACATCTTGTCAACCTGTATAAAATTCCAGACCTCTAGGCCTAACCTTATGGGAGCTAGGAAGTTTTATTTTGTGGTGTCACTGGTGTCCCCGAACCTCTCCAATCATCTCCAATTGGCCAAATTGTGACAATTGCTTTGACTCATTACTGTGTGATGCTACCACTTACAACTGGCTTAAGCGGGTCGCCGGTGACCCGGTGGATGTTAAAAGGTTAAAGGAGTCCACCTTAAGTGAGACTGGGCCAAAGTTGTTGCTAGCTTCGGGACTAACACCCTTCACTTCAGCTTGGGTCTTGAGAAGTTGTGGCTATTTGTAGCGGACAAATAGCCTCGACTGTACACACACTAACTTCATACTCTGTGCTCTGGTCACTGTAGCCTCACCGTCACACACACACGCTCTCTCCCTCTCTTTATCTCTTGACCACACACTAGCTACGCACTGAGCTATTTGTTAAGGGGGCTGTGCTACTTGTAAATATGTTTTAGTCTAGTAAACATCTTCTAATACATTTTTTTAAAAATTCCCCGATACTTAGGCCCGGCGAGGGGTCAACTCAGGCTTGGCAGGTCACTGCCCTTTCAATACACTGGCAGAAACTCTGTTATGGACTTTTTCCAAGACCGAGTTTCAGAGTTCATTCTTGGAAAGGGTAGTGGACAAATGAAGCAATCTAACCACAAGGTTAATTTAGTAGATGTTCTGCATCTGTTAATCATACTGGAGCACAGATGGAATATCAGCAGACGACAACTGGGCAAACTCCATCTGCTGATGCAGATTGTGGGATAGGATTGAAAGCTTTGAAATTTAACTGTTAAGCCAATCCATAAAGTGCTGTAAAAATTTTAATTTGAGCATCTACATTTCAATGACAATTTTGACAACTCCATCTGCTGATGAAGTTTATGTGATATGATTGAAAGCTCCTAAATTGATCTTAAGGTGAGATTGTTTTGTCAGTAAAAGAACTCTTGATTATAATGAAGAAGTTTTCACTTGTTTAGCCAACTACTTGTTACTGGTGCTTTTGCTAATCTTAATATCTACTCGCTTTTTGATCAGTGAGTTTTTTTTATATCACGCCTAACATCATAATTTCTCCTTCCTCAGGTCTCTCTCTCTCTCCCCCCTGTTCGTCATCTGCGATTTCAATTGCTCATTGTTCAGTGTCCTTGTCTTGCTCCTGTTCATCAATACTAGTCTCATCACTGTCTGTTATACTTAATTGATTTCTATTGCTCTCGTCTGTAACGAGTCAGAAAAGAAGAAATTATTTATTATGCCATTCTGAAGGGCATTCAGTGTAACTGTATGATCTCAGTATGATGAATATTCATGAGTAACATTTCAAGAATTTAAAAGGCTTTAAACTTGTAACCATCAAATAATTTTTCCTTAGACTGATTCAGTCAGTATCTACTACATGCATAATACATGCATGACCACAGCAGTGAAGCTGAGTGATAAGGTCAAGGTCAAGGTCACTTTTATTGTCTCCCTCAGGAGAAGTTTGTCTTGGATAAAAGAAATTGCTGCAACATCATCACAGTAAGAAAAACTAAATAAATAAGAACAAATGTGCAGACACTGGCTGAAGATAAAAAATTACCAGCGAATTAGTACAAAAACTGTTCACTCTATTAAAAAAACTGCAGCTCTAAGGCAAAAACATCTCAAGCATACACAATTGAACTGTAAATAAATTAAATGCTTACAAACAAGCACAAAATCGGTAGAGAGCAACAGTTATCTGAGTTCTTCTCTGCCCTTGTGTCTGTCCTCCACAAGTTGTCCATTAATAAGTTTCACTGATAAAGGGACAAATGAATGTTTATAACGACTGTGCCTACACAAAGGGACCCTGTACCTCCCTCAAGAATTCATTAGCACATCCTCAGAGTTCAACACATGAGAAGGGTCAGACAAAATCCTGTTGGCCTGCCGAATAGTTGACCACTGAAGTGAAATGTAACTTCAGTCTGCTTGCCATGATCCATTTAATTTGGCTAGTGTGTTTCAAGTACCATTTAACTGTGATTTTTTTCTTTATCACTGCCACAAAGAAGCACAATGTTTAGGCCACATAGTGTATTATCAGCTTTATACATGGACAAATTACATGTATGGTATTTACTACAATGTTACAACAGCATTTAACAAATAACTGCATAGCTACTCTATACCTAGTCAGATTATAAGAGATGGGGTGGGTCATTTTTATCAGCCCAGTCCTCAAAGTCAAACATGTCTTGCAGGAAAAATGGAGGAATACTGAGAAAAAAAAGACTTTGCTAATCATTCATTCATGTGGCACAACACAATGTTGGAAAACATTCAGATTGTGGTGCAACAAATTGAAGATACACTTCAGTCAATTCTAAGTCCGCCTTTGAAAGAGCTACAATATTTCACTAATTTCAACACTGTTATGAATGTTTCACCCGGTGCAAAACTGCTCCTAGGCAAACTCCCCAACCTCCTCTTTATTATCCTACCTTGTACAAGGAAGTTCCAGTGTAGCACATCGGGCCTGCACTCCATATTTCTTTCAGGCAGGTCAACTAAGCTCATCATAAGTAGCAGAGGTGGATTTTGCAAAGTGATGTCAAAGTTACAATAAACGTTCGTTAAACTGGAAAAACTGCAATGAGTGGAGGATCACATATTGGAGCATTAATATCTAGTATTCTGTCACTGTAGTAGTTAAGCTTATCTGTCTCTTACTGTGCATCACCAGTTTGTTGCTTACTATACTGTATATAACAAAATGCATTTTTATGTAGTTTTCTTCCATTAAAAAAGCAGAGATTGTTAAGTAAACTGTAATGCAGTTGTAACACACCCCATAATGTATAACTTCTGACTTTAAAACTAAAAAAAGCTTAATGGAGACTCGACTACTAGGATCTTAAACAAATCAATCAAAGCAAACTGTTGACTATCAGTTCAATTCTAGGCCGCTAGCACAAATCAAATGTTGCAAACACCCAGAGCAACTATGGAATCAGCACCATGGACAGCGGCCGCGACAGCAGCTAGAAATCCATCACCATCATCAGGCCGTTGCTAAAAAAAAGAAAAACAAAACAAAACCTAAAACACACAGTAGAAGGCTTGTATTGATTGGCGATCCGATTATATATCAACGATTGAAGGGATGATCGACAACTGGTTTTTCCTATGCTGACATTAAGGCAATTTTAACTAACTTACTTTCAGAGCTAAAACACTATAAAAATAATCCCTAGAATCTGTGCCCTACTGTCCATTTAGAGATGTTTGTGGTGGAGCGGCCTGTCCACCCGCTGAGATCCGTTAATTAGCAAGAGTGACAAGTGAATTTCAAATCCTTAATTACAAACCAGTTTGACGTCTCTTTTCCACGGATTTGACACCCAGCATCTCTGTCCTCCATATGCCTGCTCACCCAAACTTTGCTCTGCACTTCATAAGAGTAGATAACGTTATGGTTATGATTTGGATTGTGATATTAATGATAAGATCATAATGTTAAACCAAACATGATGCTGTGATATTGTCTCACACAGACACATTGACATGAGCTGTGACGCAACTCCCCCCACCCCCCTGCTACCCGCCACTCCCTGGCAATTGAGTAACCAAGGTTGGATGATATGAAACGATCACCCAACCCTACACAGTAAGTAATATTGCTTTGTTCATCAAATTCACCTTAAACAATGCTATGATAACAATTTTCCTTGGGAACCCTTTGATTTTAGTTTTGCCTCTGTTCTACACCATTCATTTTGTTTAAAAAGAATGGTGCAAAAGCAGAACAAAAGCTTGTGGAGTAGGGTTAACTCTTGATAAAGTCTTCATTTTTATGACAATTTAATTTTTTGAATAACAAGTGATCTGGTGATTCTGGTATTTTTTCATCTGTCAATAATAATTTGTATTTTCATTTTCACAAGTATGTTTTCTTAGTTTGCTTTACAAGTATAGAGGAAGACTATTTACTGAAAAACCTATAAAGGTTACTTTTGTTTTTGGAAATAGCTTTAACATTTGTTTTTGTCTTTTTTCTCTGCTGGATTTCTCTATGTATGAGTGCTAGAAGTTTATACAAAAACAAGCTAATCAAATGTTATTTCCTTTATTTTCCTTTAATCTCTAATTAGGATACCCACATTCAAGAATCTTACAACACTCATTACCACCTGTTTGTTAGCTAATATGTGAGTGTTTGCCAAAGTGAGTCTAATTTCGCATCAGCTTTCATGAAATCTGTAACAACTGTGACAAATTCAGAAAATGTCAGTGTATACTTAAATAATAAATAACCAGTGCAGCTTCTTTAAATTGCTGTTTCTCATTTCTCTCACACATAGAATCAGTCTCATACTCTCACACACAACCACAACTTTTTACTTTATGCTGCGATTGTAAATGGATCCCAGCAGAGGGGCCTGTGGTGCCCAGAGGCCATGCCCGTCTCCTTCCTACTCATGCCCTGCCTCCTCCCACCATGCCTCTTGCATCATGCATGATGTATGTGGATCCTCCCCTGTGCAGAGCACGACTAAATCTGCTTGTTTATTCATCAAGTCAGGTGGTAACCCCAGGCAGTCAATAGCATGCCCTTGCAATATCAAAAGCGCTCTATAAAGTGGGATGCAGGGTTTGATAATGAGATACCATGAGAAGGTTCCCACTGACATAAGACAGTGACAAAAATATCTTTTCCCAGACTATTACTTAAAATATAACAATTATTTTGCCATTTCAACAGACTTCCCTACTAGTTCATACAATCTAGATCAAATAACTAACAGAATATTATGAAAAAATTAATGATGCAATGACAGTCCTTTTCTGTCAGAGACGCATCCCTACATCCCTCCCATTTGTCATCTTAACATGGCAGAATATAGTATTTTTACTGATCTGGTAGATTTGCTTAAATGATTACACACAACAACTCTACTGCAATACATGATGCCATGAAAATACTGCAATAAGCCAAATAAGTATCCAGTGTAGTGCTGCTCTAAAGAGCTCAATCTCTCTACATTATGGAAAATTACCAGGTACTGAGTGAGTCTGTGGTTACCAGGTTTCCATTTAAAGCCTCTCAGAGCTAAAGCTGCAGCAACCATTAAAGAAAGCAAGTTTCAATTCCAGGTACAGAACTTTGTTGCATGTCATATCCAATTCTCTCTCCCTGCATTTCCTGTCTGTATCTTTGCTATTACAATCAAATAAAGGCACCCCCACCCCTCCCCTTTGAACAACACCCAAACGTTACTTACTGAACAGCTGAAGGAAATGGAAAATGACAGAAATAATCAACTGGACAGTCCAGTCAACCTTTCATACTTCATACAAAAATATTAAAGGGCTTTAGAGTTTAAGGTTCTGTGGACTGGACAACATTAGAATTTAAAGAGTTACTTAAATACAGAAGCCCCAAGATGAGAAAAGCATCCTGTTCAATATGGTGATACCAGTTAGCTACTTATTTCTGGAACAAGACTAATATATATAAGTGGAGACCACATGGACTACAGCAGGAACAGAAGGGTGTGTGTAATAAGCACACAAGACAAGGTGTTCTGTGGCATCCTGAATGCCTAAATGCTTCACTTCCTAAATGTATAAATTTTAGTAGAAGTCAAATCCAATCAGAATTTAAGGGAGATGAGTTTATGTGAGAGGAAGCTAGGTGACGTGTAGCTCCACTGAAAAGATAATCTTGTTAATATCCTGGAGTCTGCAATGTTCCTTTGTTTTCTAATCTTGTAGTCTGAGTGAGGTTCATAATTCAAGAACAGATCATTTGTTACATTTTTCTTTGTGTATGAGACAGTGAGATTTCAGTATCTGTCAGGATTTTAATAATCTTATAATCAACAGAGTCTGGCTTTAGCCACCTACAAGTACACCTCTGATTAAAATGCCAGGTTGCCTGATTGAGACGATGGCAGCAGTGCATTTTACTGAATACAAGGTTTGCAGTTTGACTGACTTTGAATGATATGTACAAAGATACTTTTATTTTTTTATTTCAGTCTTTAAAATGATTGTGTTCACAATTGCTTTTCAAATATATACCATGTACACAGCACAACACCAATGTGATCCCTTAGTCTGGTGTATGTTTAGTATTGAACATGTGATATGAAAAAAAGGGGCTGAATGACAGATAATCCCTCATGTCTCTGTCCCTCCCCCTCATTCTTTGTCTTATTTCCTCTCCACCCTATTCGCCTGCTTGACTAGTTGTCTGTTTGCTTGCTTATTTCCCTCATGCTGTCTTTTTTTTTTCTGCCGTTTTTGAGGGCAATTGCCTTTTTGACATGTGCTATCTGTCAGGGCTGATGAGTACATAATGTATGGCCACTGATACAATGCTTGCTATGACTTGTTTGTGAGTGTGCATATGTATTAGAAAGAGAGAGCATGTGTTCATTATTATTTTTCTTATTTGCTCTTTTCAGAGCTTCTTCAGGGCTGCCGAGATGTAATTATTTTCCCTCTAGGGGTGGACGATATGAGGATATATACTGTGAGATTGTATCAGCACTCTCCAGGCCAACAGAAGAGTTAGCTGTGACAAGAACTATGATGCATAAGAATTGAGTGTTCCAAACTGGGGGAAAACAAACAAAAAAAATCCAAAAGAACCCCAAACCAAATACAATAAAAGTATCAGAATTCAGTGTGTGTAGGTATTTTTAGATTACTGATTTGTATTACCGCCACCTTCCTCTGCTACCTCCCCTGCAATCTTGACAAACATAAACGTTATCCACAGCATGTGTTTTTTAAATGGGCGAGCCACATAATAAGCAGGTCATGATCAAGGCTTCCCATGTGACTGAGGAGAATCAGCAAGTAATTGTGACAGAGGACATTCAGTCTCTGCCTTTGTTTACTCGCAGTGTTTTGATGTGGGCAGCCAATACTTCATGATCATCACAGTGTTTTAAAGCAGTACTGTCACTATGGTGATTACAGAATGCTGCTGTTATCGCTGCAGGGGATACGCCACTTCTGTTCTGGCACGGTGTACAAAAGGCATTGTGTTATTACGATTGTGTTAATATTGCATCAAACCACTCCACACATAGCATTATCAGCACCGTAATCATGTCTCAAACCCGCAAAGCTTGTCTCTGAATATCTGCATGAAGGATGGTTTCTCATTTGATTTGTTTGTGGTTAATATTATATGTTTTAAATTGTGTGTTCTTGCAAAATGACAGCAGGTAGTTGTTTTAACTGTGTGAATCAGACAAATGCGCCCGACACAATTCAGCCTCAGTTGGAAAGTATGGCACTTTTGCTGAAACGAAAGCCAACCTCCCTGCCTTATGCGCACTAAATAAAGGGTAAGCATGCATGATCAGAGTGCACCTGTTTCTCTTTTTGTGATAATTCCCTTTAAAAGCTTTTACATGCACATTTTCATAACTTAGGCAAGAAGAAAAAAAAAACAGGCATATTTGTGTACAATAGCAATATCTAAGGGCAGCACATGGGAATCTGATTTAAAAATGAAATGCTTTTTGGAATTATGTAAGTTGAGGGGGAAGTGGGAACAACAATAAACCCAACACGTTTAGAACACCATATCTTTGCAGCAAAGATCTATTGTACAGTGTAGCCAACTAAAGGGTTGTGAGGCTGTCTGTGTGCACGCATGTGGTGAAGCAGTCTTTAGTGGTCTCTCTCTCAGACACATCAAAGTGAAGCACAGGCAATGGTAAGGTCTCTGCATCATGCCTGATAAGAAGAAGTTTCCATTAAGTCGCTTTGCCTCACAGGGATTAAAGAAAAATCTCTTCCTTCCTCCTCTTAAAAGGGTTTCCGGACACTTTCCTCTTTACCATTCTTCCGCTTTTGTGCTGGTGCTCCCTCTTTCACACCGTTTATTGGTGTGGTGACATCTCTTTTTCCACCACCCACCCTTTAAACTCAAAGTCTTTATTCATTTGTTGCCACAATTTACAGCTTAAAACGGATGTCTGAATGGCACAGATGTATGGAAGACAGTGGGAACATCTGACTTACCAGTAAGGATCTCTAAATGGCTTAAAGTGGCTATAATCAATATTTTTAGATTAACAATAGATCACATGACTGTTCATATATGAAAGGGCTCACTTATAGTGAAGAACCCACAGAGAATTATGGCCCGACTCTGCCTTGGTTCACTCTCTACACATTCATCATTTTCGTTTTCAGCTGCAGCAGTTATCAGTGAAAAAGCTTTGTAAAGCATTTGGCAGCTTAAGAATCAGATATTTTCCTGGTGAAGACCAAAACATAGCTAAAAGGAGAGAGAATATTGGACTAAATGCTAATGTTATCCTCTGGATGATAACAAGTTTGCCATATTAACTCAAAAGGTTTAGTCAGTGTTTTGTTATTTTAAAGAAGAGGTTTAAACAAACTACTTGATTCAGAGGATTTACTCTCAAGCACTCTTGATGATTCACAGAAGACACAATAATAAAAGTAACAGTTGAACCATCTAGTCACAGCCTTTAACATGACTCTCTAGGTACTTACAGTGCTTAAGAAGAATCACAGCATCAGTCACAGTGGTGACAGGCGGTCGAGGGTCCAAAACAGCATAGCTTCTCAAAAAGCCGTGATTAACAGTTTTCTTACAGTCCTTGCCAGCGGGATCAGACTTTGACACAGTGCCACTGATCATGGTCCCAGTTGTGGAGTGACCTACCCTTTGATATCCAGCATTTGCCTCACATGACCCTAGTACTCTGCCAACTGCACACCTGTTGTTAGTTAATATAGAGGGACTTGATCAACATTATATAGTCCTACTACTGCAGCAGGAACACTAAATGCGCCTGTGCTCACTGCATGCTCTGCTTTACCTTTACTCTCAACCACACCAACTCTCCTTAATGCGCAGACAATAAATACATAAATAAATGTTGGCCTAAAGACAGGCTTGTGAAAGGAAGGTTCTCCAGACATGCAGAATAAATCTGGGTGGGCAACTTAAAAGAGCAGCACCCCTCCCTTACTACCAAGACCCTCAACCCCCAACTGCTCAATCGAGCTGCTCAGTGGCCATCAGATCAGGTGGTGGTTGTACTAGTTGTGAATGTGTGTGCTCTTAGCAATACTTCCCTGGATATAAATAGAGGTTAAAAGGGTTTAAGTGATAGAAGGGTTGGTGCTGAGGAGAATACCTGCCTCTATACATACAGTACATTACATGTACTGTTGGTTTGTAATATTGCTGCGGTATGTCATCCAGTGTTTGTAGCAGAAGCTGGTAAAGGATCTACAAGTCAGTCAGGTATAAATGCATTACCTGACTGACATCATTATATCTGGCATCATTATGACTGACTGGCATCATTATGTCCTTGTTGCTTCCCTTAACAGTTGTTTACTTATGAACTTCCCCCTTGCATTAAAAAGCGATCAATCTCATTTCAAGATCAGAGTGACACTTTCATGGCTGCCGGGCCACTTTTAGTTCACTAGGGCAATGTTTCCCACAGTGAGCGCTGTAACACCCTGGGGTTCCATAAAGACGCCATGTGGAGTTTTCTTGTAAACAAACAAACAAACTTATGGTTACATTCAGTGTTTTCCACCAAATGGCATTTTGTGTATCCTTGAGGCCTAATAAACAAATGAATGAATTCCCTTCCTCATAAAAAACCTAAATTGTTACTAACGAAATTGCACCATAGCGCTACAAATCGTCAAAAACTCAGCAGGATACTTTTAAGGAAGGGCCAAGGGTGCTTAAATATTTGTTAATTTCAATTTGTTATTGTACATTTTTATAATTACATTAAAAACCAGCCTAAGTTGCTGGATGTCATTGTAACACAACACACTTTCTTGCTTGCAGTTTTTCAGGTACACAGCAATCAGAAATGGTGACCGCCAGCAAGAGATGGAAAGATTTATCACGGTAAATACAATCAAAGAGATTCTGATACTCCTCAGCCCTCAATACGGTCTCAGATGACCTATTCTGCAGGAAGTGGGAGTGGTAGGGTGCCATGAAAATGAAATCACTATGGAGGGAAACTGTCCTAGGATCACATGCCCAGCATTTGTCTTGTTTGTCTCCACGTCCTTGCCCTTGCACACGTCAGCCATGCAGAAAACCAACCAAAAAACATTTTAATGCTCATCTAAGCATTGCGAGCATTGTCTGTGCTAGTCTGATTGATGTAAAAATCTCTTTAAAAAAATCATTAACTGTTATGACATAAAACAAAGGCTCCTTAATCCATCACCTCATTGCGTCTCCACTAAAATTAAACAGTTTTTAAATTTTTTTTAAATCTGTGAGGAAAGCAATGACTTCAGATGAGGAGATCATCATCTTTATGTCCTTAATTCATTTACCCTGCATGGATCATTTGAGAAATATATCACCCATAGTAATTAGATTATGCGTATAAATCCAGGTTTGGTCATATCAAAGTTGAATGTTACCTTATATGCCTGGTTATTTTCTGCATGAGGTAAGACAAAGTCTTCAAAGTTTATAGAGTGAGTATGTCATGCAACATTTTTTCAGTTAATGTTTCAGATTACAAATTATATTTGTTATAATTACAGTTTGGCCACATAAAGTGTATTCATGTCTCTATTAATGAAGAAAAGTGAATTCTGCCACATCATAATTGAAATAATCATGGGAAGAGCGTGTGTGGGAGCCTGCTGAGCCTTGAATGCAAAGTCTTTTGTCAGGTACCACATTGCAAACATATTAAAAGGGACATTTGAATTGGTCCTGTCAATAACCACAGAAACACAGGATTCGATTTTGAACATCTGTGTGAAGCTGAATTGACTCCCTGAATCCCTGGTGATCTGTTCCAAAGAAACAGCCTTGGAGGCTGGCTGCAGCAGCCTGAAGACAACGATCCCTTGGATTGTCTCTGTTTCATCTGCCATTGGTAATGCTAGTACCACACAGTCACCTGAATCAGAATCAGCTTTACTGCCAAGTAAGTAATCAGATTACATATGAGGAATTTGACTTGGTGTTGTTCGGTTCGTAGCGGTCAAAAATAAACAGTCAAAAATATACCCAAAATCAAGAGGCTCTAAACAATATTTTAAAAAAAGTTACAATTAGGGATGCGCATTATTACTGGCACACCCTGACAGTCCCAGTGCTTCCTCCACAGGCCTCACTTCTCTCAGCTGCCTGTCAGATCAGCTGCTTCTTCCCACTTAAACCTTCCATCCGGTCTGCGGCTAACGCTCCGCTAGCCTCTCAGCTAACATTAGCCCTGGCTCTCCATGTGGATCCAACCAGAGCACCGAGCAACAGTTTGTTATTCAGATTAAAGTGGGAAGAAGCTTCGTGTCTGACAGGCAGCTGAGTGAAGTGGAGCCTGCGGAGGAAGCATCGGGACCATCAGGGTGAAACAGTCTGTGGAGGAACTGCTATGTTCGGCTGCACAGATAGGAAACACGTCAGCTGACAGGATGTACCACTCTGTTTGGAAAAAAAAATTCTTCTTTTTGGTTTATAATGGCAGTTGGCAACCAGCATATTAGATGCATCACCACCACCCTCTGCTCCGGAGTGTGGACCGGAGATTAAATCCTATACATTAATCCTGTCTAATGTCTAATAAACTCAAAGAAAACTCTACTGCTCCACCCACTTGGCAGGTTCATTAAAGTTTTAATGCTGAGCTCCTGAACTCCAGTCTTCCTAGGTTCTTCCTTCATGTATTGTCTTTCTTGATCATACTTAGTACAATCTATGCTTGCATGCATAATAGTCTCCTTAGCCAGCTGGAAAAAAATACGTGCATATATCGGTATCGGCATTGGCAATCAGCCACAATGAGTTGAAAATATCAGTATATCGGATATTGGCAAAAAATCCAATATTTTGCATCCCTGTTACAGTAGAAGAAAATGTAAGATATAAGATAATAAAAAGACTAGGTCAAAACCTAGCATATGGCCGGACCGTTTATGGTCAATGTGCGAAATCATGGCCAATTTGTTAAGGGGATAGTCAGTGACAGTGTCTATAATGTGAATTCCTGGATATTAAATCTTCCTTGGCTCAGTAATATTTGTTGTTAAAATGTCCTGAAGCAGCATATCACATGACATGGTTAAGCAACATTTTAGTCAAAAAAATAAGGTTATAAATGCATTTGCAAGAACATTACTTTCCACTCATATCTTGGGATGTTTGATTTGAAAGAGAACTAATTTTAATTATAACTATTCTAATTATCTGTTAACTCTCCCTGCTCTTTCATCTGTTTTTATCTGCCGATATCTGTAAACATATGGTCTCATCAAGCTGCTGGCCAGGCATGAGTCGTCAGTGGAATGGGGGGCAGACGGCTTGGTTATCTGCCTCAGGACCTTCCAGACAGAGGCCGAGTCATTATCTGAGAACTGTTGTCAGAGTCTCTTTGAATACAGGCGTTTGGCATCTTTCACCACCTTGCTAAACCTGTATTTAGACTCTTTAAACCAGTCTTTGTCCCCACTCCTAAACACTTCCTCCTTTTCCAACCTTTGCTGTCTGAATTCTGCTGTAAACCAGGGTTTGTTGTTGTTGTAAATAACCCTGGTGTGTGATGGAATACAGCTGTTCTCACAAGAGCTGATGTATGATGTCACAGCCTCTGTGTACTCATCCAAGCTGTTTGTGGCAGTCCTGAAAACATCCCAGTCAGTACAGTCCAAACACATGCGAAGATCCTCCATAACTTCACTGGTCCACTTTTTAGATGACCTCACAACAAGTTTGGAAAGTTTTAATTTCTGCCTGTATGCAGGAATGAGATGAACCATGGTGTGGTCAGAATTACTCAGTTTATATGCATGGGGGATGGCGTGATATGCGCTGTTGATAGTCGTATAATGGTGATCCCAGGCAGCGTCGGAAATTAGCGGGGGGTAAAGGCAAAAATGCCCCAAGAAATCTCAGAACGCCCCTAAAAACTGTGATCGAGTAATTTTATCTTTACCAGTTTAGGTCAATATCCTAATTCTACATGATGCCATCATTTTATTTTCATCCAATTCATTTAATTTCAATTTCAACACACAAACACAAACAGCGCTGTCGTTCACACTACGCACTACGATACCTGACATAGGTGTTGCACTCCTGCTGCACCTGCAGTGAAGTTCGCTGCCAGGATGGACCGCTACCTCCTTGCAAAAACTGTAACTGCTCCACCCGATGAAAGCAACCTAAGTCCCAGGCCATCACCAAAACCACCACCAGCAAGCAAAATAAAGACAAATAAGATGGCAAAGAAAGTTGCGGCTTCAACTATTGAAAAATGGAAAATAGACTGGCTTGGTGTAGAATAAATGAATAAGACGACTCTCCTCTACTGCAAGGCATGCAGGGCTCACCCACCCAAAAATAGCCTGGAACCGCGAAAAAGTAATCACGACTTTATCAAAGGAAGCGAACAGGTCAAAAAAGTGTTTGGCTCATCAGCACCAAGCAAGTAAACATAATCGATTTGCTTATGATAAGTAATATTAACGCTAACACTAGTGTCTTGTGTCTGGCTGACAACGACAATGACAGAGAGGCAGAATAAAGGCGCAGGATTCCCGCCTTGAACAGGCTGTGTAAAAAGGGCAGCAACTAACATTAATGGGCTCAGTGCATCGAGTGAAATGAGCTTTTATTCCCAAATCTAAAACAGATTTTTTACTAACCAATGAGGCAGTGTCTATTATGTTATTTTCATCATGTCATCCTGGTCAAAACCTCAGCAAGGATAAATTTGGAGATGAAATAGGAATATTACACTCGTTTTGGCTCTTTTGACAGTACTTGCAGCCACTAGTCTGTAATATTGTAAAACTGTGGCATGCAACACATCAGACCCACAATAACAACGGTAGACTGGCTTTGACTTGTAGGAGGTCTGAATATGACATTATCCCCCCAACCAGAACTTTTGGTCAATTTAATTAGATCAAACCAATTAAATATCGTCATGATCTCAAGATCATTATGTTATACTGTCATCCAGTGGTTTATACTGAAGGTTCTTCCTAAATAAAACCTTAGTTGTTGAAAGGAAATTAATGCATTAATTTGCTTTTCATGTGCTTATTATTGTAGTTAGAACATGTAGACAATTATTACAAATGAGACAGTGTTTATTGAGGAGGTTCTGGTTACACAAGGTGATGATTACTGTATTTATTTTAATGCGCTCATTTCACGTTAAAAACAGCAACTTTGTGCACTAATTACTATTTTTGCCCCCAAAATTTAGTAAATGCCCCAATTTTTTAGACAGTGGGGGCAAAAGTTGCCCCCCCCAAAATTTTTTTCAATTTCCTAAACTGATCCCAGGTGTTCTCCTCTCTGGTGGGGCATTTAATCAGCTGCCAGTATTTGGGGAGTATAGTGTATACACACATATATAAACATATTATATATACACCTGAGAATTCTGTTGGAAGAGTGTATATTGTCTACATGTCTCCCCTTGTGATCAACAATTGGATGACTGTCAACAGTGAAGGCCACAAGGGAAGTAGAACCGCTCGCCTCGTCATTGCAAGTGAACCTGCAGCTGGAGAATAAATTTCTCTTGTCCTGTCCGTCTGTCTCCTGAAGGTCTTTAATCACATAATCTCCATCTTCAGAGACCCATGTTACTCTCAGTGGCTAATACTCCTAATTCAATCCAGTTTGCCATCATTTTCTAAGGTCAAGGCATGCTCTTCAGAGACACTCCATCCATAGTCACTCCAACCACATTTACATACAACATACTTCATGGTATGGAATGAAATGCAGGCTGTTATCAAGAAAAGACTATTAAGATTAAGATCCGCTGAATATATTAAAACTTTTAATATATTCAGTGGGGGGGGGGTAATGGGATAGGGTGCACAGTAAACTCGGCAGCCACACATTTCTCTGTTCTGTATTTCTCTGTTTTGTGTCTTCAGGTTAGGCTAACCCATTGTTGCTAACTTTGGAGCTAACCCCCTTTACTTTTCCAGCATTTGAAAAGCACTTACTACTGACCTTTTCCTCTGCCCCGCTCGCATCCACCGTCACTTCTCTGCCCCTCGCTCTTTCCCACTCGCTACGCAAACATACTCCTTAACGGAGCCACGCTACCAATATTTTCCCAGGCATCGACAGAGGTTGACTCACGTACCGGAACAGCGTACCAACATAATCACGCAGAGGAGTAAGTTCAGTGGGAGGTTGCTGTCATAGAGCTGCTCAATGGACAAACTTATGCCGAGTTCACATTACACAATTTTAACCCTGATTTTCCACTCACTGACACTGAGTTTTAAGAGATTGCAGACAAAAAGCCTGAGACAAAAAGATCAGAGGCAAAATGAACCTGTCAGGGAGTCCAAATCCTGTAGTGTGAAAAGTATTGTGACTAGCAATGATGGCGGCAACGAGTTACAGCCAATGAGAGCACAAGGCATGCAGTGAGGCAGACACAAGGTGATGATATAGCAGAGCAAACTCCTCTGCTGTCATCCACAGCAGCTCCCTGAACCCAGTCTTATGCATCTATTTGTATGGGATCAGGGCACAATAATATAGTTTCTATCAGAATACATCGGAATACACACAAGCTTTTCAGTATTTGTAACCTTGTCGTCCTTGCCGAACCACAATGTTAAATGGTAAATGGACTGCACTTACATAGCACCTTTCTAGTCCTCTGACCACTCAAAGTGCTTTTACACTAAAAGCCACATTCACCTATTCACACATTCCCATCTCCACATTCATATGCTGAAAGCAGGGGCTGCCATGCAAGGTGCCAACCTGCACATCAGTAGGAACTAATCATTCATACACACATTCACACACCGATGGTACAGCATCGGGACCAATTTGGGATTCAGTATCTTGCCCAAGGACACTTCAACATGTGGACTGGAGGAGCCAGGAAGCAAACCGCCCATCTTCTGATTAGTGGATGACCTGCTCTACCTCCTGAGCCACAGCCACCTAATACAAGCAGGCAGCTACATTTTCATTGCAAAAATATTTATTTACCTTATTTATCTTTATGTCAGAGTCCTGCACGGGTCCAATTTTGCAAACCCACACTCACAAAGCTCAGTACCGAAACCGACCCATTACCCGCAATTAACTTCAAGTCAAATCTGCACTTGTAAACATAAGACCTGTGACCCGTGATTAAACACATAGGCTACACAGTCACTAACTTTAGTGCTTTATTTTTACTTGTGCTATCATAATCTGTGTCTCTGCAAGAAGGGCAGCACTGCACATTCACTGATATTCACACATGCCATTGTGCACACAGATACACAGTCACAGATATCGCTGCTCTTTCTCTCTCACACACACACACTTAAAAATGATTGCATACTTGTTGTAATGACTGCTCACTTGTGTACCTTATAACAGTGTGTAACATACTCTGAATTTTCATTTTCTGACATGCTCCACTTCACAATAAAAAGAACATGGCAGCTGATTAGACTTGATAATATTAGCTGATTTAGATGTTAAAAATACTGAAAATCATCTTGATTTCTGACTTCTATTTTTTTGTTCTCACCTGCTACCTGACTGCATTTAGTTCATTTTTACCCATCTCTGTACCCGTAAATGTATATAATTATATTTTTTACCCATTACACAACTTTTTTGTGGGTTACAAGTTTAAGCAAAAACTTTACGAACTGTCTGGTTTTATTTTCTCAAATGTGATGATTTAATGCTTTTATTTGTCATACACTATAGTAAACTGAATATCTTTTGATTTTTGACAGACAAAACAAGACATTTGAAGATGTCACCTTTGACTCTGGGAATTTACAATGGCATTTTCCACTATTTTCTGACATTTTATTAATGATTAATTTAGAGAACAATCCACAGATTAATCAATAATGAAAATAATCGTTAGTTGCAGCCCTAAATAGATGCAATTTTTTTTCCCCCAAAAGCAAGAAGGGCAGCACTTGTTCTCAATATTCAAGCCATTTAGAGGAATGTTTACAAACTGGATAGTTAAGTCAGTCACACTTTTATTTTATCCCAATAAAGACATTTTAGAGTTAAATTTAAATACCTAATGTCTTCCTATGGATCACCTTCTTCATACTGTGAGACACCAACTCTAAAAAACAGAATTCTTGTAGATATGAGTATCAACTATTGTAGATATTAGATGAGGAAATACTCCATGTTGATGTAACTCAGTGTAATTTCCCACTTAAGACGAAAGTCAGCACATGTTTTGAAAATGCCCCATGCACCTGCAGTACATCAAATGCTATGGTGATGACAAATCTATTCAAATACTCTGTGGGGATGACTCTTTATAGTCTCTGCAGTATGTGAAAGCACTAAAGTAAATTCAAAATGCTTCACAAGTTTTGAAAATGCACAAGAATAGAGACAAAACAGATCTCACAGATTTCTGGTCTCTGCATTATACTGTAAATATACTCGCATTAGAACGACATCTCACACAGTATTAAAAGATTAACCTACTGATTTCTGAAACATTCAGAATGTCAGAACCTTAATTGCTGCTATTTGCACCATCTAGCATGAATCAATATGTATACATCTAAATGCAACAAACATTAATATGTAATGGATGAAAAGAATAAGCAGCTTGAGGATTTTGGTGACTGCTATAAGACTGCCGTTGAGCAGGTTGGAAACAACACTGATAAGAGCTGTGAGAGTAAAGTTGCAGGCTGAAAAACCAAAACAGTGAGCTGAGAGATGCTAAAACAGTCCATAGAGCTGTGGGGAACTGCAGTGTTGGGTGATAATTCTCTATGTTCATCACTACTATCACTACATGACTCCTATCACATTACTCATTTGAGTCATTGTTAATGTAAAAATATTGTTTAGCACAGGTTAAAGATGTAAAACTAATCTCCCTGGCATAGCACTGCTCTGGTATTGTGAGAGATAACAGCAGCATCCTTTAGATGAACCTTTTCTTCCCATTTTCCAGCGTACTTGAGGGCATCCATTCCCTCACAAGACACTGCCTCAACTGATAAGCAGGCCTTATGTCAATTGAACATGTCATTGATTGTTTTGTTTTGAGATATGAGGATGCTGTGCTTCTCAAAAGTCAAAAAACATGACTTTGGGGGCTGTTTTCATAAAGCTTCCTAGTACAAAGAGTTGCTCCTAGTGACTAAATTCTAAGGAAATTTTTAGAATTATGGCATTTTCTAAGAATTTCTCCTTTCAGTTAAGACTAGATAAAGATAAAGGTTATTCACAAAACATCTTAGCCTTAAAGAGATCTCCAAAGGTGAAAAACTGTTAGGAGTAGTACTTAAAGATTTTATTAAGCAGAAGAGAAAATGCCGGAAAGACAAAGAGGTAGGAGAAATATTCTCCAAACAGTGAATTACAGTAAGTTAATGAAACACTACAGATTAGATCATGCTGGGATAATGTTTGCGGTCAATCAGCTGGGAAAAAAAAAAGATATATACATGCTAACCAGTGATGCTACTTCTATAGACTGGCCAGCAATCACAGCAATTGATGAGAGCTGAGCCATTTTTCCCCTGTTAATATCGAATAGATTAAGTACTAAAATGACCAGCATGGTAAATAAACGTAAGCAAATAAATATAACAACTATCAGAATGTGAAAAGGCTACTGCACAAGTAGGCCTGTGTTTTAAAACATTTCATAGGCTACTTTTAAAGTTTGGCTCACAATTTAGATGTTCATTACATAAAATAGTATTTATAATTGCACCATGTCTTAATAGAGACTAAATTCTGTGATTAGGCCTGTCAATTTCACTGTCCATTCTATGCCCATTATCACTAAAAGTGCATTTTTATTTCTTTTCTTTTTTTTTTTGATCAACCAATCACACCTTTTAAAAGAATGAGTCATGCCTAGCAACAGGGTCAACCACACTTCCTCACTAAGGCAAAATTCTCTGTCCCTTTCTTGCTCAGAGTTGTTCTGAGTGATTTCCTAAATCATTCCTCAGCTAGGACTCCTTGCTAAAAATTTTTAGGCTGAATTAGGAGCTCTCTGAGAGTATTCTCAGAATGTTTGTGAATACGGCCCCAGGTATTCATATCTGATCTTATACTTGTGAATTAATGCTCTCAGGACACCACTTTTACCCTGCCTGCATCAGTATTTGGATTTACCTGTTCTCTTCATCAAGCAAACATGTCAGCTGTCCAACAGCTACCAGGAGTTCGTGTTTTCACTAATCAAATGTTAGCCTCCCTTGCTGCATACTGTGGGAGGTGAGCTGCAAAATATTTCCTATATTGAGTGTGATGGAAAGAAAAGGCTTCAAGTGCTGTGTGCAGATGTGTTGTAGATTACAGGCATTAGCTGTAGCCAATCTGTAAGTCAATTTAGTCATGTTCCTCTTGACTAAACACAGTGAAAATATAAAACATCACTTGTTCTGTTTTTGTTGTATCTTCAAGGTTGCTAAAACACTGTTACTCACCAATTACTCAGCAGCCAAAATGTTGCATTGCATTCCTGAGATGTGTCTTAATACTGTTAATTATTACTTCTTCCTCTTATCATGAATGATAAGCACTCCCACTTTAATCTGAAAAGCCTCTGCAACAGTTCAGTATCTTGTTGAGTTGAGTGTTGAGGGTTTAGTGTTTATGGCTGTCATTTAGCTCATCATATAATTTTTTCCTGCCACCTGTTTTTTGTTTGTTGTCCACTGGAAATATTCTGAACCATTTGCAAGTGCTCTTTACTCTTCTGTGAATTCAGAAACGGTGTGGCTCAAATTCCTTATATACACAGTGATTTTGCCTGCAAAGATGAATGTACATGGTATGATATACAGCACATCTTCGTGCACTCCTGATTGGTTTCAAACCAAAGGATATCACTCCTTAGAGAGGCCCCCATATAGGGCTGGATATCGGTACTCGATACCTTTAAGGTGTAACCCAGTAACAAGTAGTATCAAAACTTCTCCAGTCAGTACCTGCATTTGATCCTTTTTGTACCCAAATCTAGAAAAAAATGACTATTTGTATGGTTGTATTTGCATGCAGCCAATCACCGCAAGCGATCTTAGATTTAATGTGACATGTGATTGGTCCGCTACCGCAGCAGCTACAACCCATACAGTCTGTGGTGATAATACTTCATTGTACAGTTTTGTACACTTATTTAAAAACTAACATACATTTCAATAATTTGAACACTTTCAAAATGTATTTGTGTAAAGATCATTTGGATGGGGAGGACTGAATGCTTCCATTCACATGATGGGTATTGAATGAAGTAGGAAAAAAAAGGTATTGAAAGAAGTACTCTAATGGTATTGGTACCGCTTCAAGGGTACCAGTATTGTATTATTTATAAACAATACCCAGCCCTAGTCCTATTCTTAGTTTCAGCATCAGTTTGGTGGTTGTTTGTTAGGGGTGGAACATAAAAGTTAATCACTTTCTGTTGTTTTTTTTAACCATTCTGCAGAGTTAATCTTAAACCAGAGAAGATATTAAGTCAATAGCGTAAGCTGCATTTCATGTGATTCTAGCATTTTTTATATACGTATGTTGTGACCTGGATTTTACCTGAACTGAATTCAGTGTGTGTGTGGAACTAACTTATATTATTATTTTATTCACCCTGGAGTCAAGAGTAGCTATAGGCTGACTGGAAGGTCATTTAATCAATGTAATTAGACTTTATTTCAAAGGTTTTACGGTTCTTATTTTCATAATAAATAAGCCTTACCTGTGATGGGATTGATGATTGTTAAAAGGTCAAGGTTTTAAAAGCTATCTTTTGACTGGAGCTGCAAATGAGCATAAAACAGGAAAGCTGAACCAAAAATTTTCATTTGAGACCACTTGTGCATTGGTGTACTATTTACGTACACCCACATTTAGAATGGATCTCTAAACCCCTCACAATACATCCCTAAGATTTCTTAGGGATGAACCTATTAAACATTTTCTCCTCCAAAAAATATTTAGATACCTAAACTTTGGGTATCGGCCTGAGCTGAAACTAAACCAAGAAAAAAAAATCTAAGGAAAAAAGAGGATTCCCTACTCCTGACCCCTTTTTTGATGCATGTGCTGGATCTTGACCACAACTGCCTCAGTGGAGTTTTAGTGGCTTGATGTCTTGATGGTGAGGACGACTGGTCAACGTTACTTATATTGTCCTCTTGATTATAGAAAGTGTATGTTATGTCCTACAAAGATTTAACCTCAGTTTTTCTTGAATTGTTAAGATGCTTAACTTTTCAAAAAAAGACCCTCTCTCTCTCTCTCTCGATACTTGGTGAAGTTTTTTACTTCACCAAATATCAACTAGTACTGGTGACCGTTGCTTTGCTAAAGCTTTTACCTCAAAACCCTCATTATTCCTTTCCCTGGGTAACACTTCCACTGACCTACCTGTAAAGTGCAAAGTCATGGCACTTTTAGCACCATTTTAAATGCAGTAGAAGGTAATGACTGACTGGATGGTGCCAAATGATTGATTTCTACCTCCAAACAGGACTCCCACAATCCTTTCTTCCAAGCACAAAGTCCCACCGATGCAGGTTTACCTATTCAGCTGCTCTAACCATCACAACTTATTCAAACTTCTGTGCTTACGTGACGGCTAACTCACTAGTTGCTGGTATGCAAATCCAAATCCATTAGAAGCAAATTACTGTGTCACTTTGTCAGCCTTCACTGCATCAAATTCAAATTCACTGACAGCATCAAAAGCTGCAGAATCAGATGGCGATAGCAACTGAAGTGACAATTAATTTCATACAGCAATATAATATAATAATGTAATAAACTGTCCACAGGATATAAATAATAATAATGCTAACAGATGCTAACAGTTAGTAATACAAGTTATACACTACTCTCGCTTAGAAAATATAACGCTAAAATTACTCAAAGGTACTTCACTCTATTTCAACTGTATTGCATCAGTATTATTATTATTTTTTTTTTATTTTGGCTACATTTATTAATTTGTTTATTCACTAGTCAGTTTATTTATTTTTAACGCTAGTTAACCTTATTATTACATAATACAATTCCAAGAAATAAGCATCACTAGCATCCCTAATTTTATAGGTACAAAACAAGGAGCTCCTTAAAGAAATAAGTGGTTGGATTTAATTTAATTTTTTCCCCGTCTTCCCTCAGCCTTTATACCTTCCACCATGCTATCAGTCATTTATTTCGAGGTTTATTTACAACAGGGTGCACTTGGTTTTTAATGGTGCAATGGATTTAAAAGATGTTGGGCAGTGCTCATTAAAAGCTATTTACTAGATCATTAGGATGTATAAAGGTTGTAAGACTGTTAAACACACTAGAATGGCAATTCAACTATTTATGGTTGTTGTGCATTTCAGTAAGTAATCTGATCAGTGTTTTACCAGTCACATTGTAAAAAAAATAAACATTTCTGTGCTTTGATAATGCAGTCAGTCTCCTCTCAGCACTCTATCACACATTGTCGCCTGTCTTTACCTTTGAAGATTTTTTTCCTGCTTTTTGTTGATGGACCAACTTATTTAACTTGTTTCTGAGCTGTGTATGTTTCATATATCAAAACAGAAGGGAGGTCTGCTGTAGGTAAGGCCTTTCAAGGGTAATTTTCTGTCAGAAACACTGAAGCATATTGTGTAAATCACAGAAAAGCCTTACAGCATGTTAACTTAACTCACCATTAAATATATTCTACTGTCTTGCATTGTATTTCTCCTTCCCTAACTTACATATTTTAGTAATAAACCTGTCCAAACCAGTATATAATATTACTGAATCAAAGAGCTTTCATTTTGAATGTATTCTGGAAATAATGGAATCAATTGTGCATGAGAGTATTTGATTATTGGTATCTATTGTTATCAAGTCTTTGATTTCTAATGAACAATCAATGATGAGATGGAGGAGGAAAAGTGTGAAATGAAAGAGGTGATATATGACTTAAAAATTAGACTGTGTGGTGCAGTAAAGCTGGTAGGCTTATTATTTAATCCATGAACTGGAGTGTCTGAGATAAAAAATGCTCACCTGGAGCGAAAGAATTTACGGAATTAGACATGTGACAAGTGCATTGCCAAAGGACACTATTCTGTAAAAGGAGCAGACAGGAGAAGATAATGGTTATTATACAAAAGAGAATTTCGGAATGGAGAGCAATAAATAAGGACAGATGTCAGGGATAAAAAAAGGAAGATGGACTAGAAAATCAGAGAGTGCAATTTATTTGAGGATTCACAGAGTGATGATTAATGGCTGTTATTTCCAGATGAAAATGAAGAAAGAAGGTAAAACCTTTCTTAACCTTGACTTAACCCTAACCCTCCTTCGTTTGAGGCTTGATCTTGGACCTCTGCCTCCATCTTTCTCTTTTATTTCTCTCTTAAACCTCCTCGCTGTGAAATAACGTGTCTAGATGCGTGCTGATTAAAACAAAAAGACCAACACTTCATGAATGTCGCATGACCACTTAAACTCATGAAAAAGACATATTACTTCTTGCAAAACAATTACTTCTTCTTTGTTTGCTCACGTTGGTGCACTGACAGAGCCCCGCTTGAAATTGCATTTTAATTTCTTATAATCAGCGCAAATCTTAAAGCAAATATTGAAAAAGAAAATCCATTTAGCTCCACAACAACACTTGCAACTATGCTAACTTTGGCTTGTCTAAATAATTTAAGTCATAACCAGTTATGTCTGGGTCGTGTGTATGGAGAGAACGACAGAATTAAGAAGTTGATTTGAGAGTGTGTTTGTTGCTGATGCCATTCTATTTCTCTGAAATGCTGAATAATTAAAGAATGCTGACTATGTTGCCCATTGGCTTATTTAGGACTGGCACTAAAATAACTATACACCCTGTACATTACTCTGCTCAGTGCACATGCATTAGTTCTGCTCCTTTAATAAATAGTGGGTCATTTTGTTGAAAAGGTCAAACATGACACAAACTATTTTTTTTTTAGAATAACTGCAGCAAACACACTCTTCACTGCCTACAGTTATTTCAGATGTCTCATGCAATCAGAATATATCGCTGTAGTTTTGAGGGCGTTAGCCACACATTGGGTTATTCTTTAGAGCACATTTGTTATCCTTCAGACATACTGATTAACAAAGAGCTGCATATATAGCTGGTACTATAAAACAAAGAATCAAACAGAGGTACACATTACTGTTAGATTGGTTGATTTGGTATGTTTATTATCGCTGCATCAGTTTAGAACAGTCAACAATCAAAGGCTCTTGTAGTTATCTGTATCTGCTGATAGTGTCACTTCAAAAATTGCAATAAATTCAGGTTTTTCAGGACCTTGGATACTTTTCCCATTTTAAAACAGTATGAACACAAGAAGACCCGTGTGTATTTAACTAAATAGTAAAAGTCCATGTACTTAAATGTCTGTGAACAGCTTGTGCAGGCATTATCCACATGTTTTGTAATGGTTACTCTTGTCTAAATAGCTTACATGCTCTTCATTACCTCTTACATTTAGACCACTAACAGCTGTTTGATTTTGAAAGGATGAATGTGCCCTGTCGCAGTAGTCTTCAGGGACAGTGCACACTGTCACTGTGTGTGTGAGCAGAACCTCCTGGAAGATTGAAGAGGGATGCGCACAGCCATTCACAGTTTCATAAACAGTGAGCTACAAATAGGAGCTAGTGGGAGTATTTACAGGCTTTTTCATCAAACATAAGTAAACTGTTTGGATACAAACTGCTTGGATTATGCTGCCCAAGCATCAGCATATCAGAATTGTGACGGTCATATTATGGTTATAGCTTGTAAACAACCAGGGCCCAATTACTTGTGTTGTTTGTGCCCAGACTGAAATCTGGATGTAACCCACATAACCCATCTGGTGTTGTAAGAGCACCTGGAAGTAATAGTACTATTTTTAGGTTTCCAGAGGCAAAGTGAATATCACCAGAATTTCACTGCAAAACTGGACAACAGACAGCATCTTAAGCCAAATCTTGCAATAAGGAGATAATAACAAAATTGTTTTCCTTATGTGTGAAACCACTAAGAACTGTTTAAGAGGCACAGCTTAAATTTGACACAACAGCATAATTCGTCGTGAGGGAATATGACCAGTTTCTGTTGAGTATCCCAATTCTTAAAGGAGTAGTTAGACATTTTGGAAACAAGCTTATTCACTTTCTGGCAGAGACTGGTTGGATGAGAAGAGCGATACTTTTCCATAAGTCCATTACTTCCTACAGTTGATTACCTTAGCTTACTGTAGCTTAGCACAAAGACTGAAATAGCTAGCCTGGCTCTGTCCAAAAGTAACAAAATCTGCCTACCAGCACCTCTAAAGCTCACTTTTTAACACGTTTTATCTCCTTTGTTTAATCCGTGCTAAAACCGGTGTGTGAAAATGACAATTCGTTATTTAATGGGGGGTTATATGCTCATTCATTGTTGACTTTGAGCAGTTGCCTGGTAACCAACAGAGACTCCAGGAAGTTGCTGGTCCTAGAGTGTTTGAGACGGACTGACTTCCACTGTTAAAATGTGCATTTACCAGAGGACACATGCGGTGAAATTCAAGGCAGGGACACAAAATCAAATTGCTGCAGGTGCATTGCTAACAGCACTATAGAGTCTTTTGATTTCTATGCTGAAAGTGTTGTCTATAGTGTTTTCTATTGTGTCTGCTACTTTCAAGGTGAGAGGAGAGCGAGAGAAAGAATTGGAGAGACTGTGGGATGTCTCCCTAAATATAGTATATCAGAAATTTTAGAGATAGCCAGTGCTGACTTGGGTTTTGTCAGTTATTTTCCATTTAACTGACCGTACAGACAGCATAATACAGTGATGTCCTCCTTTCGCCTATTTTGACACAATGGCACAATGTACAGTAAATGCATATTCTTCTTTTCATATTTTTCTTATTGTTATTGTTTGACAATGTAGGCTTGCCTCATACTGTTCTCAGGCGGCTTCAGTGGTGTTGTTAGTTGGTGTGAGTTGCTTTGATAATCAGGATAGCTCATCAGATGGCCACACATCTCTTATTCTAAAGTTGAACACATTTCCCAGTAACATGTCATTACAGAGGGGCAGGACTAAAGGATATATATGGAACAGAATGAGTGCTTTAATTACACTTGGACCTTTTGCAGCTTTTAAGTTAATGGAATCTGCTGGAGTAGCATCATGTGTGTGATATGTGCCGTCATTATCAGTGTGCTCATAACATGTGCAATGAGGTTGTGTTCCCAACATAGAATACAAGATTCTCGGGACTGAAAAGTTGCTTCTGAGGTCAAACTCGACAGCCTTGGGGGCAGAAATGACCTTCAACATGGTCAACTGCAATGATCATCAAAAAATTAGACACAAGGCAGTTAAGTATTTTATGGTTAATTTTGATTATTTATACTCATAAGTTATAGAAGTGAGGTCATCTCATTTCCTTTAGAACTCCTCAGTTTAATTAATTTTTAGGTTTCAAGGACAGTAGTGTTGTCCACCTCTCTACTGATTCTGCTGGGTCTTATCACATTTCTGTTTTATAGAAAAGGTTTTTCAGTGCAAATCGACTAATGTATAGCAGCCCCAGCTGCACCATTGGGAGGTTGCTGACATGAACTCAGGCAGAAACATGGTCATCTCCCTAGTGACCCCATGGACTGTCTTCACTCGCTCATTCAGGTGCAGCAAGAATTTTTGAAAAACTCTTCAGATGTGTGTGTTGAAAAGCCAGAGAGGTGTGGGCTGCCACCCCCTGTTGTGAAGAGGGGCAAGAATCAACCCATCAACATCTCTCACTCTGAGTGGATTCAGCACCGTCTCCACACACTAGCAGTGGCAGACGGTAGCTGGAGGGAAGCAGGCTGTACTGGAACATATTTTTTCCCTGAAGGCAAAAAAATAGAAATGTCCTGTGATCCTGTGATGAGGTAATGGGGTAAGGTGGAAACCTAGAGGTATGCATGTCAAATCTATGCATGTCATGAAGTGTCTGGGATGTATATATATTTCATCAGCTGTTGAACTGTCAAAATGTCCTTAAGCGGTTTCACAATATGACAATTCAGAATCAATAAATCCAGGATCAGCTGCATGACCCTATTATCTAGGGACAATGAAGTACAGGTAAGCAAAACCTGCATGTGCCTCCTCCCAAGGAATCAAGAGAGAAGCTGTTTCCTCTTCCGACACCTCAGTGGGGTTAGAGACAGAGGTGCAGAGAGTTCTACGGGTTGATGTTATTGCAGCACGTATCTTCTCCTCGCTGTCCTGTCCAGCCAAGGAGAGACCAGGCTGCCAAGCTCCAGCCTTGCAGAGATAACACTCTGAGAGCAGGTATCCAATGAGACAGAGAGATTTAAGCAACATTGCTCTCCCCACATCACTCTCACGCTGAGAGAAACTAGGCACGGTCACCAACACAGTGTATGGAGCAAGCAGCAAGTGTTGAAGCAGAGAGGGAAAGAGAGCTGTTTCCTCCAATGTGACATAAACTGAAACTTACTAAACTGAAGTTTAGTGGAGGGAGAAACAAGGTGATGCTCCTTCAGCTCACAAAAGGTCTAACCAGAGGAGCCTGTGCACAACCGTAGCAGCATAAAGGCCTAAGAAACACTGAACTGCACTGTTGCTTGGACGTACACAGCTATTGATCTGGTCTTCTCTTGGGGGAGATGGTTGAGGTAGCCCTCAAAAAAGGCTCAGTTGTTACTTAGTGGTACACATGGAGCAGCACCTCTGGCCACAGGCTAGAGGTGCCTGTGGCTGACCTGAGCAGCACATGAGGCTCCCAGTATTGAGAGTATTGAGAGCAAAGGTTTAAGACATTATGCGAAGACAAGGCTGCAGCCATTGTCTGGAACTTCACAAATATTATCTCAGTCCGCTGGTGGGTGAGATCCTCAATAAAGCTAACGTCCATCTACTAACCCAACTTGCAAACTAGCTAGCCCCCTTAAGTGGGGGGCTAGCTAGTTTGCAAGTTGGGTGGTGCAGATTGGCTGTCATAATGGGTCAGGTGGGTGCAGCAATTAAAAAGCCCTGACCCGCACATCACTAGCATGGATGTAGCCAAGAAAAAGGATCAGAAGCAGCTCAATGTTATGTGCTGCTAGCAGAGCTTCAGCAACAGCTTCTGTCCTCTGCCTGTGTCTACACCAGATACATAGATCAACCTGGTCTTCCATAATCTATTAAAACCAAAAACAATTACCCTAGTGGACCGCACAAAAGCCCAGTGAGAAGCTACAGCAGAGAGGTATGTTCTTGTGTACTAAAGCTGCTGTTGTGGTTGTGTCTGAACTAAAACTAGTAGGAATCAATGTTTCAAAAAGGTTTAGGCTGAAAAACTAGAATCTAGTGAAGCAGATGATATGGACAAAAGATAGTGTTGTGTGTTACAGTGCAGTAAAAAAAAAATCTTTCTCACATAATGTAAGTATTTAAGCTACTTCCTCAGATATTACACATTGGTTGAGTTAGATGATTTCAGTTAACGTAGGAGGTTTTGAAATTGCTTGTTGTAGATGATTAGTTTTTTCTTAAAGAGGCTGGAATAAAAAGTGAATTGTTGAACAGTGGTCATGTGCATTTGTGTTTTTGAATATGTTTTGACAAATGTGATCAGTGCAGGTTCTCTCACTAAAGACCAGCACTTCATATGGAAGAAAGTTATGTAATGCAGATTTTTTTGTACTTTTTTGTACTTTTTTTTGTATCCATCCATACATTATCTATACTAACTTATCATATACAGAGTTGAGGGGGGTTGGAGCACATTCTAGCTCACATTGGTGACAGGTTGGGTACACTCTCAACAGGTCGCCAGTCTATCACAGAGCTAACATATATCGACCGACAGCCATTAACACTCACGCTCAGGTATACAGGCAATTAAGAGTCACCAGTTAACCTCTATGTAATATCTAAACAGTGCTATCTCTAGGAAATTGGTAGCGTTCATACTCAGCTCATAGTGCTCATTATATGTTATGTGTAATTAGTGCTGTAGAGATGGCAACATGCTGCAAGATACCAGGCATTGTTATAAGAATCACAACTTTCAAGTGTCTTTGACCTTTGGCTTTGACCTTTTTATTCTTTAGCGACCAGTCTTTTCCCTGCCTATCTAACTCAAAGGTGGGCCACCTTTGTATTACTGGCCACTGCCTCTGTTGAAAATCCTGGAAAATTAGTCTGTTTCACCTCAAAAACCCTGCACCCGCTCAGTGTCTTGGACAAGGGTGGCTTTCCCTGGAGCTAACGATGCAGCAGAGAGGCTTCTCTCCACTGCTGGAGACATGACATTAATAACAACACAGCAGAGCACTCTGCCTCTCCCTCATTTTGTTATTCTCATACAGGCAGGAGACTGTAAGATGCTTTCAAATTAATTAATTCATTAATTAATGCAGTTAACTAAAATGAAAAGGCTGTGGACCATTTATCTTATCTGCCAGTTATGTTTCACATTGTATTCCAGTGGACTAAGGACACCAGTGAATGGTTTGGCACACAGTATACTGGAGCAAGAGACTGAAAATAGAGCTCCCTTTTCTATTTATTCATTCGAGAATCAGTTTTAATTGAGAATCAATTCTGAATCGAATCAGCACCGAAGTGATAGTATTGAGTCAGGAGATAAGCACATTGTCCCAGGCCTACAAAATAAACATTGTTGTTTATCACAACCTTTATTTTTCATCTTTTTGTTCCATCTTGGTATAAAATTTAAATCCCTATGGACACATTTACTTCACTTCCATGTTCACTTTTCACTGTCACGTTCACTCTCACTTTAGCACACAACACTCTAAAGGTGTGTGCGCACACTGTGTATGCCGCATCACACTCGTTCTTCAGTCTTTGCCACCTTTGTCTTAAAAAAATCCAGGCAAAACCCTGGAGACCATTAAAGCCTAACTTTACAGTATAAAGCTCCTCTTTATATTGTATTCATTTTATGTGCTTTACTCTTGAGCATATCAAGTTTCTCACAGAATTTTAGTCTTAGATATTCAGGATTTCTTTATCTACTAAGGTAACATTGAATTCTAGCCTTGACTGAAATAATGAGTTTTGGGCTATTGAGTGCAAAAGGTGCTCAACTTTGCTTTTTATTGTTTGTTAGCTATATCTGATGGTATTAAAAGTATTATCAAACTTATGAAAGGCATATTCATCACTTTAAGCCTGAGTAATCGCTTGAAAATGTAAGTTTCTTTACTCTTCCTCTAAGCTCCAGCTGCTATCAAACTGCCATCAAGGCTGTTGTGACAAAAATAATACAATCAAAGCCTCATTGTTGTAGTCTTTTGTTAAAACTCTTCCCTGTTCAATAAGTTTTTGATATTTTTTCAATCTCTTTTATAAATTACAAACCAAACACAGCTCTCCCACTACCACTCCAGACACAAGGATAGTGTATCCTGTGCAGAGAGAATTAAATTGAGCTCACAGCACTGTAGGTTTTACAGACATATCTCTTCTGATTCTTCTCATTCTCATTGTCTGTTCGTCGCTCCGTCTGTCTGTCCCTCCATTCTCATATTCCTTTTCCTTTTATTCATCATGTCTCTGCTGCACTTGTGTGCACAGTCTCGTTACCATAACAACCAATGAATCCTGTGCCCTTCAAAACAATTAGCATTCAACACTGTTGCTCCTGCCAACACCTAACCACGTCCACCTATCCTGATCTACCCATCGCTGGAGCTCATGGGCCCTAGAATAAAATGCAGCACAAAGGAAATATACCTAGGTCCCATATGTTAGTGGGGTGTATAGGTCCATATAGACCAGTTTTGTATGCTGACAATAGATTTGGCAACTGTAGTTAAGGGCTACTAAAAAAGAAAAAAAAAGGCCTTGGCTTCCTGCCCAAAATATAATCTACCATAATGAATGCATTTCTGTCATCAGAGTAATGATTTCAGGCTGATCCTGGATGAATCAATGCTCGGAGCTCTTCCTCTATAAGCCTGTGAGTACAAAAGTACAATGCCTCGAATGATGGCTTCTAATTGCCTTAATCCGCCCTCTTTTCTGGTGATATGACAAGCAAAGCCTAATCACCTCTACTTACAGATACTGCTCTTAATTGAGATGCATGGGACATGCTGGAGACCGAGGAACGTGTAGGTTTATCTTCCATTCAGTCAATTCAGTTTGGCCCAAAATATAAACACACAGAGACTGCAACACAGGTTTATCAGCATGCCTCGCTTTGGTGTTCAGCCTAAATGCCTTTTACACACTCGGGGTGTTTTTTTTTTTTTGTGCAATTAAATTGCATGTCAATATTTTTTTTCGAACTGGAACTGTTGTTTTTGTCATGAGTACTTTCACACCAAATGCAAATATTATGCAGCGAAAAAGCAATGTTATTTTTTTTCCGGATGAGGTCAATATTTCTGAGATTGCGCACCACGAATAAAGGAATCAACCAATGATGTTGTGCTGAACAGACATCACATCACAACTCCTAATGAAAATGGTGGAACTATTCATTGTTTGTGTTTCTCATCACCCTGTATTGTATGACAAAACACAAAGGACACCTAGACCCCCCACGTCTTTTATGCTCCGAGTCTATTTCTGTCGCATTTAAAGAAGCGAAATCTGCACAGACAGCTGTTTAAATCACACATATGTCCCACTGTATATGAGTTTTGAACTTATTTACTGTATCTACATTAATTGATCAAGACTCGCAGTCTGTCTGTGAGCTTGCTGGTTTCACTACAGGCAGATTCCCCTCGCTCACATCACTGGATGATGTTGATCCATCATTTTTTCCGAAGAATGAACTGTTGCAAATTCTCTCGCAAATTTGTGTTTCTGTTGCAAATCGGTATTGCTGCCGGTATGAAAAGTTTTGATGTGAAATATTCGCAGGTGAGTATTTTGCATTTTCATGCTGTTTATTCATCACATCCCCAGTGTGTAAATGCCTTAATAGTCAAACATTAATTTGAGACATACTTTCAGTGAGTGAATTAAACTGCTTGAACATCATGAAACTTCATCCTGAATGACCCCGTTTATCATGATCAAAGTGTTTACATGAGGCAATTTTTATTTCTAGTTGAACTCATTTGATTTATTACTGGAATAAATGTAAACACAGCTATTAAGAAAAGCTCTGCATTCACATCAAAGTGGCAGAAAAGATTCTACTCACCCGTAAACAGTGTAAATTATGTTGGTTCCTGTCTTTAAAAAAAAAAGATCTAGTGGGTAGCTGATGAAAAGTTTACATTATGTCTAGTGCTTACTAGGGTTACCATGGTCATGTGATCCAGCATTTATCCATCTTTACATTGAATAAATCCTAGTTTTGTTTTTTATGTCAAAAGTTTGGGTCTGTTTTGGAACAATTCAGACAAGGCCGTGACAATACCTGATCTGCTTAATAAGGTGAATATCAGTGCCGATAACAATCCAGTGTATCAGATCAGTGCATCCCCACTGTTGGCCTCGCAACATCTTTTTACAGCATGGAAGCTGCACTATTGCTCATTTTTAAGTTTTTCACTTTGATTAAAGACAATTTAAAAGTTCTTATTTTTGTAAAAGCTGAAGACCTGTGTAGCTGTGTCAATCTCATCCCCACGTGTCACCATTTTTCAGGCTCTGGCAGAGGAAGGTGATGTCCCCATTCTCAATCTTAGCTACAAAGCTCTGATTGTTTTGGTTCTTTTCCCAACTCATGAAACCATCAATTAGCCATCAATCAGCACAACACGGGAATAAATCACTGAAACAATCTGAGATATGGTCTGAAACCAGGCAATGTAAAGAAAGCAATAAAGATAAATGCCTAATACATTAATGCAACTAGTTGCATACTACATAATTACATGGTATTTTTAACAGGGTTCCCAAAAGGGATTGGTTTACTATAGCCTATAGTGCACTCATATTCATCATTGTATCCCCAGGGGCCATGAGGCATCCTTGATAATAGAAAAGACGTTTTTGGTATTGATCTGCACTGCACCAGTGACAAGTACTGAGAAGGCCCTTTGATAACAAAAAAGTAAGATCTCACACTGAGAACAATGTTTCTAGTACTTTTTTCATGCAACTTTTTGGTCAAGGATTCTTTTCCTAAAGCCTTTTTATTCAGCCAACGGAGTTACACAACACTTTGCATGTTGGCTTTAGTAATCATCAGCAGCAGAAGCAGCACTAATGTTAAAATGAACAAAATGATTTGTGTTGCTGATATCCATTCATAGTCATAGTTAATTCTTGAGATATAAGAACGCAAAGGTTACAAGTCACTTTTCTCATACCACTTCATGGTAATCAATGGTGAATTGTGTTGCTGTTTGGGTAGAAAAAATTGTGACACTTGATGACACATCTTTGTGCTTCATTGGCGTTTACACACGGTATAACTGGAGAACTTTATACCAGAGGGTTTTTTTTTTTCTCCTTTTGGACCATATAATGTAGAAATGAGCTGTAAAGGCCTGACAACACCCACAAAGGTCATATCAGCCTTTGAGCCAGTGTGAGGCAGACAGGAAGGGGAAACATCATCAGATGACACCATTTGAAAAACTAAATACTGTGACAGAACATGCTCCCACAGGAGACAAGGGGATGCCACAAGCCTTCTATCTGGTTTCAAGATCTGTTCAGCTGCACTGCACACATTGTTTTCAATTGAGTTAGCAGTTCAGAATAGATTCAATCAATTAAAGTGACATTGTTGCAGGCTGGCAGTCAAATGGAAATATTAAATCATCTTTCCAAGTATTCTGGCACCAATACGCCCCCACACAGAGAGACTATTTGCTCGCTGAGAGTGATGCAGATTAATTCCCCAAAACATCCTAATTGCCTAATGAACCTTTGTCAAACAACAGAATTGTGTTTTGAGTTATAGAACCCCCCCAAAGATGTGCCCAAAGTCAAATTCAAAGAAGCCATGTAAAAAATAGTTATTTGACTCTTAGATCCTTGTGCCACACTGTTCAAACATACAAGTGAGCATGAAGTGATTGATACTTAGAAAGAAAACACTGTTGCATTTTCTATGACATCTTATATAGTACTACAAATGTCACTGAAGCCCAAAGGTAAGAATTAATATCTTTTACATTTCTGTGCAGTTTAGCATAAATGTTAAGCTGCTGGATCTTCCTCTTCTTTGTATAGTATCTTTATGAAGTTTAAGGATTTCTTTCTTTCATTTTTAAAGTATTCTCTAAGTTTAGAGACAGGCTTTTCTTCTAATGTCAGACATTAGTACAAGATATATTGCTGGTGAACTGAAGACAGCAACTTTTATATTTACTCCCGTATCTTTTTTGCTGGCTTATGGCAGGAGATCCATGGAAATATGACTGCAAATACAGCCATATATGTTTAAAACATGACCGGGTCATCCAAGAATGTTCCACTTTTTACTCCAACAAGAGCAAAGGAATTGCAGTTTTTCATCATCAAGCTGCAACTATGGCTGAGCTTAATTCACATACATACAGTAATTAGAGTGTTTGTCTTCAATTAAATCAGCATTGTGTGTTTGTCAACTGATCATAATTAAAATTTCAAGCCAATTCAACTGCTGGCTTTATAAACATTACCAATGCAAACAAACATTTAAAAGAGATAAAGTAAAGCATTAATATCTTTTGATTTAATTGTGGTCTGGTGTTAGCCCATGTATTACAACTTGTAAGTTCATTGAGAGTGATTTTCCATTGGCATTGACCAGACGTTCCAGTGCTGTGCTTTGAATTTTGGTAGTGAGTCTACACTCGTGTTTAACATTTGGATAGCAGATATGGATTGTAACTATAAACTTACTCTACAAACATTATATGGGCTTTATTTTGAGGGATGGGTGTTATGTTTGTGGGACAAGCCCCCTTTTTTCACTTTTTTAAAGCTACTATATTTTGTATTTGTGACTGTTTTTTTTTTTTTTTTTTAAAGATTTTCGTCTTCAGTAGGAACAAATTGGCTTTGGGATGAATGCCAGAGACAGGGTAGGAAGGTTACGCACTAACATATTGTTGATTTTTGGTCTTGTCATGAGATTTGCTGGTAATAAGAAAAAGATGGACTAATACCACCCTCATCTTTTAAGTATTTATTTTTCTTTCTGTTTGTTTTTTGCTTTATTTGCTATATTTTTCAGACTCTATCTGAGCTGGTCCCTTCCTCAGATGCAAACAGCAGGGATCAAAATCCCCCCCTCCCGTCCACCTTCCTATCTCTTGAGCATCTTTGCCATGATAGGGGGGCTAAGACCAGATATCGTGTGATAGCAAAGATTGTAGCGACCACAGACACAGAAATGGGTGGGTTTAACCCCTGAAACGAGCTGCCATGGATTACAGGGATTATTTGACAAAGTACTCAGCCCATCATTTTGACTATAACTCAGCACTGCATCATCGATCTTGGCACTCTCCAAAAAAAAAAACCGGGGGGGGGGGGGTTTATAACCTTTAGCTACATCAGCATGGACACCTAAGCAAAACAAATGGCTGAACCTCTGAAATACTTGCTGCGTGTTCAGAAAAAAGAGAATGACAGCAGTATGGCTGACCACATAGGGAGAATGATGGCTACATGAAGGTTTCATTTTTCACACAGTCAAAGATTCTGAGGAGCATTTTAACACACAGAGCTTTGGAAGAATAATTCACACTGAAGCTGTCATAACAAGAACACTTTATAACTTGTAACTAGATTTACTGACATGCAGGTTACACCTCTATGGTTAAGAATAACTGACACACTGTAATTTGATGACCTGCAGCACCTCCAATTTGTCACAGAAACTTAGATTCTCAAGGTAACGTTTAATATTTTGATCTCAGGTGAATTACTGCATAAAGCTCCATGAAACAGAGAAAATAATAATGTTGAGTTTTGCACTTACATTTTCACAACACAGTACAAGGGGAGGTTAAATTGGGTGGTGAGTTGAGATGGCAAAAATATTATCGTCCTTGATGATATCCTCTTCCTCTCCCTCATCTTTTGATTACCTGCAACTGTTGCTATAATTTTTCCGATCACATCGCACTACTGAATTACATGGAAAAAAAGAGATAATACAGAACATCATGACCTGATATTATAGTAAATGTTTAAGGCTAAATGTAATAGACATGAACCGAGTGGTGGTGACATCAGTTTAAATAGCCAGGGGCCTTTTTCAGCATCATCATAATAATGGTGTCATCTTTTTGTTACCTGGACAGTCCTGTAATGGGAACAATCACTTAAAGATTGAAGCTGAAGGATTTTTAAGCAATTAGCCAATAAAACGCAGTCTGGAGAGATCCAGGCCAGCCGATTTAAGATAAGATTTGGCAGTGAGAACGGAAACGTAAATATAGCAGACATCTTTTTAAAAAAAAAATTAAAATAAAATTCAATCTAAGATGGTTCATTCAAGGATGTTTGGCCAGCATGCTTTCAGAGCTCTCATCTGTAATGAGAAGGACTCAGCAATGTTCAAAAGTAATTGCAACATGTTTCTTGTCCACGTAAGATGGCTGTGGAAGTTTTCAGGGTTCACCTTAGTCAGGCTTTCTGTGCATTATCTGCTTTCTTTAAGTCTAATATTGTGGATCCTGGAAAAGCATTAAGTAATATTCAGTGAGGTAAAAGTATACAATTTAAACACCATAAGAAGAAGAAGACTAGTAGAGAGTAATATTATCATCAAGTAGTTAAATCAACAGACGGTGCGTTTGTGAATTATTATTGGGATATATCATTTATAGTCTACATTTTCAACACATTAAGTCCAGAGTGAGTTTGAATGAAAGAATAAATATTACTGACATTTGTGCTGTTATGCATGAAGCTGAACAGACTATTTCAATTGATAATAGAGTTAAAAAGAACACATTCTCTGCTGCAAAACCTAGAGATAAAGTGTTTGCTTAAGTAACCAAAGGTTGGAACAAAAGAGTTTGATTAATGTTTAATAAAGTCTTTGAGATCATTGTGTATGATTTGTTGGGAGTACCCATGAGCTGAAGTAAACAAATGAGTATGATGGCTAGCTACCCTGAATAAATCAGAAATCCTGAATGATATAATTTCTGCACAAAACTTAAAAAGAAAATAACTTTGGCCAGCTAGATTCTCGTGGCCAAGTAAACCTGTCACTCTATTTTATTACAGTACCTTTAACTTTACTTTGAGTACAGTAACGTTGTCCATGTCAGGGTTCTGGAGAATGATAGATGACTCTGGATGGATGTTTTTCCACAGACTTTGCTGATGAGTAGGCTAATTTGAATCTGACCCTTTGAAGTGAACCAGGGGCTTGTATCAAAAAATTGTATCATAAAACTTTTGGATCAACCATCTAACTTTGATCTTAGCTCATATTTTCTAGGACCATGAAGCTGAAGTTTAATTAACCAGGGTTGATCACAATGGTTACCTTTGCTGCACAGCTGCGGTAACATGTTACATACAGGGTCAGTTCAAACAAATACGACTACTAATCAATCAAGTGAGGGAAAACTGAGTCATCATTGTTTATCATTGCTTTCCAGGACAATTAAAACAAATATTAAATCAATGTTTGCAGCCCAACCATTGGAATACAGCGTTTCTAACAAACTGTGAGAATCCTCAGTTGCTGGTCCAGTGGTAATCAATAATGAATGACATTTACTGTTGCCTGTCATTTTTCATTCCTGACAGGATGCACAGCAGTGACTCATTTAACATAGCCAGCCTTTGCACTGTTCATCTTTCCATCACTGGAGTTCACAGGAACATGACGTGACTGTGAATAAAGCATCGTTTTTATACACTGAATGAGATGTAAATCAAGATTTATGAATGAAAAAACACACCTTTTGTTACCTTTAATTACAAAAGATAAGTCTTATTAATTATTTGTCAAGCTTTATTTTCTTTGTCTTTGTATTTGGTTTCAGTGTATACAGTAATTACCCCCTCAAACCAAGGCAGCTGAAAATGTCCATTTTAGCCCTAGTGTATTGCTTATACTATATTTATTCAATATCATAGATATTGTGTGTATCTCTCATTGTATGGTTTCCCTGATAAGTCTGTATGTGTCTGTTTTCAACACTGTCACATTTGCTTTATCTGAACTAATGAAATACAAATATATAAATACAAATATACAAAAACTTGAGAAACATCTAAATAGAAGTTGTCTCTTCTGACAGGACTCCATATGGAAATCATACACATTATACATGTGTGTTGTGGATGGGATTTAAATCACTGATCTGTGCACCTTTAAAATAACCAGACCTCCCCTAGAGAAATAAATTAGGTCTTTGTTCTGGCCTATTTGTGTGATTTTTTTTGGTATGTTTTCACCTGGCTTGATATTGCTTTTTTCCTACTGCATAAACCTAACTTTCTCACGGGAATAAACAGTTTCTTGATATTGAATATGCCACGCTTCATCAGTCAATATTGGATATGATTAGCTGGTTTGTGGATAATGGAACTCACAACACTAGACATCAAGTGTCACTCTCACCACTGGGTTTAAGTATGAGCTTATGAACATTAAAGAACCAAGGTTTTTGACTATTAGCCGATCACAAGGAAACACACAGGAGGAACATCTTAATACCAAAAAGCCTGGGTTAGCCAAATTTAGCTGCTAACTCAACTGCTAACTAAACTCAGCTTCATGACACCAATGTCAACCCCTTTTTGCAGGTTAAGTATACAGTTGCATTAACCCACACTGTAAGCATTGGAAAGTATTTTGATTTGGGGTTTTATCTTGTATGTTGAATCCATTTTGGACACATCCTCAAGTGTAGAGCCTTGTCAAATACAATGGCACGTCAATTTCTTGCAATAAAGTTATTCCAAAGTCAAGTATGCCATCAGCTCATTATTATTAGTTGAACATTTTTCTGTCACACGAGTCAAAAGAGACTTAAAAGCATTTGTGGGGCTCTATGGTACAAGACAGGCTAAGTGGATTGGTCATATTGTTGATATGCAGAGTCCAGACGTTGGGCAAATGGGGCACATTGTCAGTAGTTTTGTGGAGCAAAAGGCTCCTCAAATGGTCTTTAGTATCACACTTGGCTATAGTGACATTTATGAAGTGTTGTTCAGTTTGCATCTCTAAGCCGCTCCACAATGGGTTTTGGCAATATTAATAGGCCACACTGCCAACTGTGCTGATTTATTTGGCCGCCATAAGCAAAAAAAAGTAAAAATATCCACACACAAAGACTCCCTGCAATGATTACTTACAGACATTTTGGTCTCCAAGCCATTTTCAACATGAATACAATTTTGAATGAATAATTAATAAATAAGCCAGAGTAGCAGTGAGTCTGTTTGTGTGTGTGGGATTTCTCTCATTTTAGTCCATGGACCTGAATTTTTAGAGATGAATCCCTTACAGCGACACAAAAACAGCACACAGAGGTGTGTGTGTTACTCAGCCTGCTTGCCTCGGTTGTCTTGTCAGGTTTTTTCAACATATAATTTATAATACTTTGTTGTTTTGGCATGCGTTTATACTTGTAAAATTATTTATTTTTAAAAAGATTTTATTTAGATTTCCAAATTATGAACACTATTCATCATATACATTTCATGCATCAACAAAACAAAAACCCACAATCCTAATGACAGCAAAACAAGACAGAAAAACAATATGCTCTGAGCGATTATAATCTTACTCTAAACTTGTAAACCTACAGTGTACTAAGGACTAAGTGTACTAAGTGCTTATTAGTGTTGGATGTGTTTATGCTGTACTTAAGGGTGTGCTCAACCTTATTCCTGTGCTTATTAGCACTTTTTCTTTAGAGGAGGAGACAGTTTTACATAAAACTGACCCTCATGTATTGCACAAATGCTATAAATTCATCCCTCTGATAATTGGTGAAGGAATCTGTGTGCCTCTCTCACCTTGAGCGATGTATTGTCACAGCAATAGGCCCTGGTACAGCATCCTAAGACAAATTGGTCTCATCTTAGTCAGCATACTTTAGAAAGAGTGACCTTTAACCCCAGATCAGCAAAACAAGGGCCCATTCCTGGAGACAGGCTTGGGAGGGGTGCTTGCTTTCAAGCACCTGGTTGCCAGACATGGGCTATGGGCTTAGTGGGTGTTCAGACCAAAACCAGCCTTGCATTAAAAAAAATGCTAGGGGCTGCGTTGTTGTGGGCTACTGGTAAGACAATGAAATATGACCCAGGAAGTCCAGTCTTGGGTCAGCGTTTGAATGCTTATCAGATGTCAAAGCACTACACAGCGAGACAGTATTTCTCTGTAAAGTTATCATGGGGACAGTCTGACCTTGTGTTTTCTGCAGGAGCCCTCAACATTGGCATGGAGTGGCCTTCATTCAAATGAATAAAGGGATTGTGTTTTTTTCACACGGGGCTGTTGTTTGGTTTCAGGCAGTCATGTGAGTCCATCATCTGTAAGGTTAGGTATCTAACATCTGGGGCATCTGGAGCCTGCTCCGAAACCAATCTCTTTGAAACAATCTCTACTTCTAGGAAATGTGTAAGCAACCGTAGTTAATTACACAGCAGTTGATTACACATGGCTGAGTTCTAATGCATACTTCATGCACCTTTGGATACATTCACACTAGTTAGAGCGGTCCATTCATGAACAGTTTACAAGGCCTCCTTAGCATGTCAAGTGGACACAAGATCAAGAACTCATCCCTCTGTTGAATTACTCTGTAATGACATTGTTGGTCTGTGTCCCTTTTTTAAAAATATTATTCTCTCCTGTGTTTTCATTTTCTGTAATAAAAAAGAAAAGTTTGTGAGCCTTCACTCTGCACTTGTAAGCTGCGACTTTGTTAAAGCCGCGTTACTTTGTTTTAAATTCAGACAACTAGAATTTTGTGCTCAGTCTTCTTCTTTACAAAAGGCAAGGCTAGCTAATTTCCTCCTTTGCTGTGGCTCAAGATAAATCAAAGGCAATTTAGTTACTAATTGACTGAGCATGAGAGAAAAGTCTGAAGCATCTTCTTTTCTTTTGCCTGATAGTCACTGTGTTGGACTCATTAATCACATGATTAATAAGGCCAGATTAGTTTCCCAACCAGAGACAGGGATCATTTTTCAATTCACCAATTACTCTGTGTCTCCCAAAATGTCATGTATTTTGGAGCACAGTGCCGTCTTATGACTGTATTAACAGCTTCAGCTCCCATGGGATTTTTGACAGGGCATCTGTGTCAGACACATCAGAGCTGCAGTTGTCAAATGTTAAAAAAAATTGTTAAATCTTTATTAAAATCATGAGGTGTTCCCATTTTCTCATACAGTACAGTGTTGAATATCCATTTAGCTTTAGCAGAATAGTACTGCACCATGTTTTAGCTTTTCAGAAAGATTTATGAAAGCAGCCCCCCAGTGGCCCCCACAGAATACACTGTGGAAGAAACGCTGGTCGAGCAAAAGTTAGCCTGGAAGTTGGGCAGGACTTGTATCGGGAGGAAAACATCTGCTGCACTGTTTGCTGTCGGTTGAATCTGAAGTTAATAATGAAGTTTCAGCTGTTTGGGTTAGCCAAACTTAATGGATATCTTGCAAAGTTCCAGTATTTTTAGAACATAATTTCCTCTTCAGCATTATATTTTGTATCTCTGGAAACTTTACACTGTCTACATTTCATGATAAAACTGGTGGTGTTCAAATGAGATTCATCCTCACAACAGTTTGGATTTATGGACCCACCTGGATCAGTGTGATCGAAGATAGTCATTTTATTTATGTGGCCCCCAATTAATCCTGAATTCACTGTTAATGAGGTGATCTTGGATCTTTCTTCCCTAATATCTTTATGACCATCCATTGGTATTTTAATTGTCAGTAAATGTTTTCTTTTTAAATTCTGTAAACAACATAATGAGTCCAGGGAAATAATGAAGCCCTTGCATGTTTTACTAGATTTTAAACCTCACTCTACATTTGCTCTATTATCACCCATTTGACAGGTTATGCCCTCAGTGGGTGGGATACGTGCTGGCAGCTCAAACTCTTCACATTGCACCCTTTTTGTATGCACCTTTTTTAATGGAATCCTACATCTTGCTTTTACACTGAAATTTTGTCTGCTCTAGAAAGGACTGGTTTGGATGCATATCCATAAAATGTTATTCAAATATGTCTACTCTTTCTTTTGTCCATTTCATCCAGATAACTTGACATTTACTATATATTACACATTTACTATATATAATATTGAGGTAAACAGTAAGAAAAACAGATTTACAGAGGCTCTTAACAATTTCTGACTCTTCGGTTTTGCCTGTTCATTTGATTGACAGGACTGCTGACACAAAAACACATTTTCATGGTAGACACTTGCTAATTAGAGCCAGGCAGAAATTTAACAAAAAATATCTAATTTGCACATAAGGCACACATGCTCATGTGCAACTGAGTGACTATAACATTTTTACACTGATGCCAGCCTGGGACATCTGTTGTATTTCACCAGCCTGTCACTTTCCCTTATCTGCTTCTCTCCTCTAAGAAAAGCCTTACTAATAACTTAAAAATAGAAATATGACTTAATCTAAACACGTTTAGACACGGTGCATGTCTGTTGTGCAGTATGTGAAAGAGGAGCAGGAATAAAGACAATAGGTGAAAACATTGTCTTAAAACAAATTTAAAGCTACATCAGGTAATTTTAAAGAAATGAAAAAGAATTGAAAAAACTGTACAACACATTTAAGTCATCCTCTGCCCTGCAGACTTAATAGATTTCAAGTGTGTAAAACTAAACCGATTGCTCAGTCTAGCTGTAATGAAAACATTTACCTACTAACTATTAGTAACTATACTATAAGCATAGATTAGCAATTGCAGTGATGAGCATACATTGTGAAACAAGCAGTCAGGTTGTAGCACAGAGTGAGCTCTTGCTCTTTTAGCAGCAGGCAAACTTAATAAGTTGTGAACATCATTTGTCACATACAGTAGATTAGTCGCGGCAGTTGCAAACCTTTAGCCTGGTTGACTGAGCTTGGTTCCTGATGAACATGTCTTTTGCTGAGGGGGGAAAATAAGTTGCCTCCTCGTGCTGTAGTGTGTGTTTCAGTGTTGCATTCCCAGTATTCAGTTTGTTTCACATCACCAGTTCTGTGGACATATTTATTTGCTCTCTGTAGTTCGTAATAAGAACAAGGCTGATTTGTGCATGTGTGACTAACTGGCAGCATGCAGACCTTCTTGAACACAGCTTGTTTTGATGACACAGATAAAAAAAAATAGACTGTAGTTTAGTCCCTGGTTTTAAAGTGCTGGATTTGATTTGTAATCACACTGAATAGTGCTGGATTCTCTCGCAGAAGCTCTTTTTATGATTGCTACTAATTAAGCATCACCCAGTATCTTTCTAAAGAAAGTGACAAACCCAAGATTTAAGTTGCACTTCAGTCATAAGTGTGTCTTGTTAAAAATGATTTGCAGTTAGTCATTTGACTGCACATTATGATTGTTATGAGATCAATCATGAATTGTGTGACAAGCACATTGTATAATAAGCTATTAATGTATTTTCTTTTGATGTACAAGAGATTTAGATGGTATAATTCATTGAGATTTGTTTATATCTTGGAATCGACTGTTTACTACAAATGGGTAGATATGACACCTTAAACCCCAAAGCAAGAACAAACCTTCAGATATGTGTCCCTACAGACAGATGTCATACTTTATGAAGTAATCTCTTGTGCAGTCAAACAAGGTTGAATGATATACTGTGTTTATAAACATCACAAATTCACAATTGAGGGAAAGGCGATAGGTGTTTGATTAAGTGTGACGATTTGGCACCAACTCTATAAACCCAACTGGTCCCAGGAGAACATTAAAAAGGCTTACATAAAAAGAGGTCACTGGTGTAATCTGAGGAATTGACAGCTTTATTAAAACCACGATGTAATAAGGCCAGGACTTGTCCATGCTAGATTTACAGGGTAGTTTTAATAAGCAGCTTCCTGGCTGTAGATACTCTCTGTCCGACACAAATATGAATTACTTGGTATAAAGTAAGGAGTTTCTTGTCTTCAATAAGGTCAGCAAATATGGAGACATTACTTTTGTGGCATTTTTTCGTTTGGGTTGACATTTTCCCACCAAAAAATAGGGCATATTCTTGAACTTGAAGACATAGAAGTTGCTTAGGTTTTTAGAAATCAGTGGTTTGTGTTTCTTGACCCTGCACCTTTTCACTTTGCTTTAATGATCTTGTATACAACTTAAATTATTAAACACATTTTCTAAACATTTTATTTATTGAAAGAGGTAAGAAAACTAGGAGAGTTCTCTGCTCTCTGAAATTAATCTTGATCTTCCAGCCACAGGAGTAAAATGTCAGACTTATTTTGTCAAATATTCTGACCTTGAATCTTCAGACATCTGTTACTTCAGTAAAGTTGATCTACAGATTAAAATAATATTGCTTATAACTTTTCAAATCATATTATTACCACTACTAACCCTCCCCCTTTATTAGTTTTTAATAGTTTGCCATTTATTTATTATTTATAGATACAAAGGAAAACTTTTCAAAATGTATTGATATCTTATATTTTATGTTTATATAAAGTACATATTGTACAGTGTTACATATAGGCTGGCTCTAACCAAACATAAATTTGTCATCACGATAATAACTGAAACTATGGTCATTGCAAAATGGTTGTGTGCACTGCTTTCAGTAGTCCACTGCTATGAAGCTCATGTTCTCTGAGCTAACACTGTCATACTCAGGCTCCAACTTTTCTTCTAAATGATCTGATTGATGACTTTGCACAAAATATAATCTTTATTACATGTTGCTTCAGGTACATCTTCATTTTCAGAGTTAAGATGGATTTATGCTTGGCGCAAGGAATCAATGAGTCCCACCATAAATACCTATGGCATAGGTTTTGATTTGATTTCTAGTCCAGTGTTCACTCATTATATGCACCTCCACAACACTTAGTGTATGTAAGTGATCAGGCCATATCATGAGTTAATTACAGTATATTCTAGTATATATATTTATTATAGATTGACATGGACTATGCATGTACCTATGTACCTGTGTGACTGGAGTTACATCCAGGAGAATTCTTCCTTGCAGTACTTGCGTTTGCATTCATTCATTCACTGTGATAGGCAGCAGTGATCGCGGTGTATCGGTGTGAAGGTTTGTAGGGAGATCTTGTTACTGAAAAGGAACTTAAAAAAGTCCTTGACATTGTCTTCAATATCAACAATCTCCACCGGCATCAGAAACTTGTCTCGTCTCCTTGTGGTATCTCCAGAGATACTGAAACTCTGATGTGTAGCGCACATCAGCAACGGTGTAGCTTCAGTGGCTATGTGCGTAGGCTCCGAGGGTACGCCGCAATCCCTTAACATGCGACTACAAATCAAACTTAACTGTCATTGTAACCCTCCAGTATCAAAGAAAGTACCACTCTTCAGTGAATGCACCATCATGTTACTATGACAGTATGCTACATAACCAAACGTCCTCATCCTTGTGCCTGCAGCTATTCATAGTATCAGTAAAACAGAATGAGGCCAAACAGAAAAACACATTATCTGCTACCTGCATAGCACATTTAAATGCCTTTTTAATTATTTTTTTAAAGACAAACAAAAAAAAAAACAACACATTTCAACAAATTTGACAAATTGACACTAGAAAATCATTTAAAACAAATTGTTTGAGGAATAGCAGGGACTTGAAGGCTTAACTGAAGAGAAGGCATGAATTAGACGGGGTGTAGCAATATAGTCCTGAGTCTCTAAAGACAAGGTTGATAGGTAACATTATTGGTGCTTGGAAGTGGAACAGTCTTTAAAGTCTAATTGAAAAGTCTGACATAACATTTAATCACACATTCTTCTATATCTAATTAATTCTCCACCTCTCTTATACCACTGTGGAAAGTACCAGAAAAGTGATTCTCCCTGTCATGTGGATCATGAACTTCAGAGTGTAAATCTGGGAGACATGTTTTACTGAGACATTCTCTTCAACGTGTTTATTGTAGTTTTAGAGCCATCGTTTTTTTAATCTCACAAAGCAGGGAATTCTTGTTGAGGATCTGAACCCTGTTTGTACCCTATAAATTGAACTGGGAAAGAGTTGAAAGGAAGTGCAGGATGATATGATAGCCTTCATATCCCTAGGGAAATCAAACCAGCCTGGTGTGTCGGCCATTGTGAGAGCAGCGTGCCCTAGTCCACTACAAACACAGGAAAACCGAGCTTTTACTTTGTGCAAGGTCTTTTTCATGTGCCTCCAGCAGAACTAAAGATAGAAAAAAAACCTTGAATCATGTGTGAGAGAAATGCAGCATGCATTATGTATGATGGTTGTTTTCTGAACCATTTTGTTTCAAGGATTAAGGCAAACTTCAAAGATACATTTCCCCCCCTTTCCCTTTTCTAAACAACAAAAAATGAAATGTTCAATGCTTGTCTAAATGGTCCAGTTTTTAAATTACACAGACATTTCATAATATCATCGACAAAAGTGAGGCTGTGGATCAGTCACAGCCCAAACATTAAACGTTTTCACAGTTCTTTTTCCTAGATGTCTACTGAGTGAGTCTGATTTACACCATAGAGAATACTTTATTGTGGTTGGTTGCTACAGATCTCTTCTGGCTCATGTAGAGAATTACAGCAGCAGGGAAGATGGTGATTAATCATCTGATGTTATCAGCCACTCCCTAATGAAAACAAGCTACATCTTCTCTTGATCATTTCGCTCATTTCAGTCCGCCTCCGTCTCTCTGGGAGTATTGATATTTTGCCGTCAATTGTAGCAGTAAAATAAGCCCCCGTGTCTGATTCAGCAATTTTTCCTCATAAATATCAGTGATCAATGACCATCAGAGCAACCAGGCTGTTGCTGTTGGACATTAACGCCGTCACTGAGAAATATCAGCATTCACTGAAATGATGACAGGGTGTAATCCTTAAATGGACAGCATGGATGGGGTGTTATGTTTATATCCATTTCCCTGTATCAAAATATTTTTGATTTGCATTATTTTCAGACATTTTAGCTTTATATAATAGACATTTTCTGTGTTTTGGACATCATTGTAATGGATGTCCTCTACTAAAATAAAAGATCAAAAACTTAATGGATTTGTGGCTGGAATCAGATTGCCGGGTACGCTGGAAGATGGCTTGGCCTCCTTCCAGTGATCTGTTTTGTCATTCGTTTGTCCCTAAAGCACCACTTATTGGTTTCCGACAAAATACACGATGCATCTACCTACAACACCGTATTCCAGTATTTTCAAAATTATACTCGGTATGGTTTGTTTGTTGTACAACTTGTTTGGACAGTTTTCAGATTTTCAACTAAACTTTGTAAGTGATACACAAAACTGACTTTTTGCGTCAGGTGTCATGACTTACAGTGCACATAAATGATACACTAGTGTTTGTCTAATTTATCAAATGTGATAATAACATCTGTTCTCATCTGTCTCTTCTATAAACTGCTACACTCATTACATAGGTATTAATATTTGATACTATTCTACAAATCCTGAGGCATGCTGTGGTTTAGGCTGATGAATATTCAGTGACTAATTACACATGATTGTTAAGGCTCTTCATTACTGTGTGTGGCAAAAGTTCACCACAGCAGTGCAGTCACAACATAGAGTGAGCCCAAGATGCGGAGATGTGAAAATGCCTCGAGAAGAAGTAAATGAAAGGCTTTCGTCACTTTACATTTGACCCTGATCGTCTCTTTTTAGTAAGGATTAATTTTAGTCTAGCACCTGTAATAAATCATGATTAGAGTTGACCTAATCTTTCCCTGTTTCCAATTTAATGTGTGTAATGTCTGATGAGGGGCCGAAATTAGCTATCTAAGTCAATTTAAGTTACATCTTCTTAGAAACTTAATAACAGTGGATTAAATCACACTGGATTGAAAAATGGTTCCACCTGGTTTCTAATAACACAGATCCAATACAGAACCTAAGTTTGGCTGGGTAGCACCATGTTTTATTGCTGCAGGTGTCAGGTCTTTGTGTTAACAGGGGGCTTTCCACAATGATATGGAGTAGCCAGCCAGTGGGAATAAGTAGCCATCTAGGGGAGTTCGGGGGCATATCCCCCCAGAGAAAGATTATGGCCATAAAAGCCCAAATTTGGTGGCATCTGGCACATTCTAATGCCACTATTCTATTATATACACTGATCTTAATTATTGCATATTTTTAAAGAATTTGCACACCCGACTGTAAATGTAGTGAATTATTGTAAAGGAGAATCAGGCTTCTTGTGCGATTGAGCCCACACAGTCTGTAAATAGCTATTAACATTTAAAACCATGCTTATTCCTGACAGATCAGAACTTTTATAATTAAGAATCATTAGACCTAATTGCTATTTTTTATTTATTTATTGACACTTTCACTGTAAGGTTTATCAAGACATGCCACAATGATGATAAATGTACTGTTTTACTACAAACATAAATGCACTCTTATTCAACAAAAATAAACAAGGTTATTTTAAGGGGTGACATGTTTTTAATCCCATGTCTCATCTAGCCTATGTATTGGTTTTAAATTAAATTATTTTTAAAATAAACCTATACCAAAAATAATTCAACAAAACATGTGAATCACTTGACTGAAATCATTTGAATCTACTGAATCAGTTCAACTCCTGGTCATCTTCATCTTCAGTATCATCCTGAGTCTGAGGCTGAGGCATAGCCTACATTTTCCTCATATGACGTAGGCCTGTTACTTTGACAACGTTGTCTGTTTTAGTGTGTTTGCAATGCGTCTTAGAGATGGCTCTGTTGTAAAAAGTGAAATGTAAATAAAGATAATTCATTCATTAAGCCTATTAACGTCTGTGTGGCGTATATGGAAAATGCAGCACTTTCAGTGGGCTTTTTAATACTCACAATCATCAACTTGCTGCCACCAGTATTTTCTGGTGTTTTCCAAACTAGTCTGTCTGTGCAATCAGTGCAATTCCTAATGTATTTTGTCATCAATTATTTTGCTAATATTTGTCAAACACTTAAGATGACTCTCTGCTCTCTACTCTGCAGGACACAACCTTTCAGCTGAGTGCGCACACACACATTCATATAGAGCATGTGGGGGCGGGACTGATACACACAGATAGGCACGTTTCTCTATTATAATGCTTGCATTGTTTTGAAGCGGAGGCTAGTGGTTGTAAATGTACACACATAGCAAATTGCAGCTTGTAAATCAAAACTATTTTATTGGAATCAAACATTAATATAATAAAGTAGTTGGCTGGACTTAAATGAGTAGTCTGCTGTTTTGGTCGGCAGCTAGTGCTTATGGAAAGCTGTGAATTATTATGTATAATACCTGAGCTGCTATGAGAGTCACCGTCAGCTCTGATCACATTGTAATGTGTGTCATAATTACTCACAAGTAAAAAAATATGTTTTTTGGGGGCAGAGTGTGAACTGTGGAGCACAGGGACAAATTACATGTATTGCTAGTCTTTTTGACGGCAGCTGCTTGCTAATTGATGGAGTATCATGCTGCTGTGTCAGTGTTCTCTCTATTTTGGTCTGTTCAGGTCGACTGCATTTTGAATCATGTTTAATTATCCTCGGGGTATATTTGAATGGGGTCTGACTGTCCACAGGTCGCTTTCTGATTCGGTTTCTTTTTTTAGAAAAAAATCATTTATGCACATGGGTTTTGGATAGGTTTTTCCATTTCAGATCAGGACCAAAATTTTGGACACATTAACATAATAATAGTGTACCAGTGACACAAAATCCTGTTCTCATAGGCCAGAATTTCTTTGCCAACCTGTAAACATTCTTCAGAGCCTTTTTAATAGAGCTCTTTTTGTCAACAAATTCTGGTTATCTGCCTCTAAATCTTGGTGAGCCGGCATGTCTGCTATCAGACTCACTACACCACTGAAAAAATTAATACATAAGTTAAAAAATAGTAAAAAATTACACCGCAATGTACATTCCTGCCATTCCTAGACAGGTGTCCATTAGGTGACAGCTCACCATCCTTTACCTGTTCACTGCTGCCCTTGAAACAACTATTTCCAGGGTCAAGAATGAACATACACGGTATGAGTGAGTAGTTTTTGCTTTATTGTTTGTGGACTATGGTTGAGACCGCCACTAACCTTGGAAAAAGCTTGGCAGTAATACTATTGGAATTACATTTACATAAATTAATTAAAACAGAAACCTGTTGCATGATGTGTCTTGGAATCTGTACCAAGTTACCATTAACATGCAGCATTGGTGTCACTGTAAATTTATTCTCAGACAAATAAGTCAATAATACTTTTCAAGAACTGAATGTCCTCAGTGTTATTTCACCCACCTATAATAAAATGGCATAGGTTATGGGTTTTGCCCTAAGAATTGGTGAGAAACAATGTTTCACTGAAATTGAGATAGATTTTAAGCCCAATTTTTGTTGCAAAATCAATTTCAGCTGTGTCTGCAGACCATTTGTTTTTTACGTCACTCTTCTTGGGCCACCTTTTCGCTTTGACGAATTGCTCTGTATGGTTTGAGCAAGTCCTTTGCGAGCTCACATTTTGTGCTTGTGCCCCGAATTAGTCTGACATTTCATGCTTGAATGCCTTCATGACATTTAGTTTAAGGAAATATCATGGTCTGCTGAACTGTCCAGGACTAACCACAAACACAGATGAATATGGAGTACACTGAAGTCCTGCACTGGGATACTTTAGATTTAAACAGCATATTACTGTTCATATAAAAAGATATTTCGATTTTGAAAACTTTTTTTCATGTTATCGCTGCAGTTTTTCAGTTTGATTAGTCTTTTCATTTGGCATGGTCAAAAAACAGTCTTTGATTTTCCTCGAGAGGAAACAAAATGACAAGTCTGTCACTGGGAATATTTCCCTGAAGCATTTCTATATGATTGCTTTTCTGGGTTATTTATTTTCTGGTCATACAGAAAAATTTAATATGTTGAAATGATGAGCAGGTTTCTTGATTGCTTTGAGATTGAAGAGGTAATTGTCTTTTTAAAAATTTTTTTTTTTTTTCCTCTTATTGATTCAATCCACATAACTGATTAAAATGAGAGCAAAATTTCAAAACCCAAATGACAACACAGACTGCAGAGGAGCCACCTTGACGAGATTCCATTAAAAACAGGACAAATCACCTCTGCAGATGTTCTACTAAAATGTATTTACATTTCTTTCTCAATAGACTTCCATATACTTGGGGCAACAGCTAAATGCAAAGCTCCATTCGCACAAGATTAATATTTCAAGAGTAGGTGGGTAATAAAATATTTTTCTCCTCTCTTGTAATAAAAGTCGTCGTTCCGGATGGCATTTTAGCCGCAAGCAACTTACAGTGGCTGATTCTGTAATAGACAATGATTTATGTCTCTCTCTGCGTGTCGATTAGGCGATGCTCTTACAGGAAACAAAGGGCTAGTATCTAGAGTACAGCAGTGGTATATACTTGTAGTTCACTATGCATAAAACAGTTCTGTGGTATAAAAGGTGGACCAGTAAGAATCAGACAGAATCACCTGGAGCACAGCATTGCACAGCCCACTTGAATATCTTTACCTATTCCTGGATAGTGTAACTGAGGTTAACAAGTGATATATCATGTTAGCAAAATCCTTTTCTACATCCTTCATGTATAAAAACTTTTACGTTAGATGCAAAGTGTGTCTCCGGACAGAACTTAAATTATGAGAGAACCAACAAGTTTGCTAAAAAGAAGTAGATAATTAGGGGTGAAATTATTACTTGGGGTGTGGTCACACTGCGCTTCCTTGGGTCCTGAGCAATACACCTGCCATGACATAGTTGTGTCCTTTAGCAATGCTAGAGTCTATGCATCATTTGGGTGCAAAAGCCCACACGAACATTTTATGGCCTCAATGGAGTCAAAGCCCCATGCAATGTGTGTGAATAAGCCCCAGATTTTACATACCTCAACAGTGCAACTTGAGGTGATGTTATTCCCTGGAGCAGACAGGCGCACTGCATCCGGAGTACATGGAGTATCACCAACATGGGAGACACAAACACAACACTGTTTGATCTCCTCCAGGTGTGGCCATAAAATCAAAGCACAGCCAACCCTCTGGCATGTTCACAACCCCATCAGCAAAACATCTGAAATGTGAATCACCAACAACCAACACAAACTACATAAAGGAGAAGACAAATTAAACATCATGTCACTAAGTTGGCCAATTACTGTTATCAAACTAACTGATTACACTACATTTGTTATCTGGCAAACAACCAACACACTCTTGCCAGGACTTGCACCTGGAATCTTCCACCCAGTGGATGAATGTGTTACTATTACCCCATAAGAGTCGGTGTTTATTGTTTTTTTTTTGTTTGTTTTTTTTAGAACACAAATGCAGCAATTAAAAACTTAATTTTATATACAATATACAACTATATGAAAACTATATACATAACTATTTACACATAATGTTAAAGGGCTCCATGTAACAGGGTGTCTACAGGTAGCAGCAAGTTAAATTTAAGACTTTCTAAGACATTTTAATGCCACAGTTTAACAAAATGTAGGGACAGCTTTGCAATAAAAAATAAGCACAGAATGTCAAAATATAGGCATATTAGAACTTCAGGAGGATTAGTTGCGTCCAGGTTTCTTCTGTCAATGATTTAATCCTGTTTATGCGGACTGTAAATCATAACCAGCAGCAATAGAACCCCAGGAGGATCAGTTTAGTCCGGGTTTCTTCTGTCAATGATTTAGTCCCGTTTATGCGGACTGTAAATCATAACCAGCAGCAACCGAACTTCAGGAGGATCAGGTGAGTCCAGGTTTTGTCTGTCAATGATTCAGTCCTGTTTATATTTACTCTAAATTTGCATACCTTTATCTTATCAGCACCTCTTCATAAACAACATTGCTGAGAAAGTGGCGCTTCCTCTTTGTCTCTTCATCTTTAGCAAGAATGCAAAGCCTTCTTGATCTGCCAACCCTGCTGGCCACCACATAGAACTGACCATGGCTGAAGAAGTCTCTTGTGCACAAGACCCCAACATGGTGTAGCGACTGCCCATGAGACTTATTCATGGTCATGGCAAAGCAGAGTCTCACTGGAAACTGCTGATGCCATAGAGTTAATGGGAAGATGTTGTCAGATGGGCTCAGGGTGATGCGTGGAATGAGGGGTGTGCATCCAGTGTTGACACCAACCACAAATTTTGCATCCAAGAGATGGGCAAGGATCTGATTGACCTTGACCCATTGCAGTGTCCATTGTTCTGGTCAAAGTTTTGAAGTAGCATGATCGTCATTCCCACCTTTAAGAGTGATACAATGGGGAGGTATACCGGACAGACAGAGGGTATGTATAAATTCCGCTGTGTCCACACTGCTGCAAACATACTCCTCTCCTGGAAACATCTTTGTCATGTACTCGTTCACCTTGACCAACCTCGTTGGTCGGGCACAGTATGACGCACTCACATAGCCACTTGGGGTTGGCAATGATGGTCTGGATATCCTCATATACCCAACTGACAATGTCCTTGAGTCTTTGTTGAGCTCAACAGCAAATTCACCCTTCTCTGGAGTCACAGCAATCTTTCCCTCAGCAAGGTCCAGCAGGAATTTGGCAAAATCTGCTTCATCTTGTTGCTCTCCAGCAGCCTGAGTGATCCTCATGTTTTCAGACGACGAATCTCGACATTCCTCCACAAGTATGAGCTCTTCTAGCACCTTCCTACTATCTCTTTGCAGCTACCATGTGGAATGACAGTAAGGATCTGCCTCCAGTCACCGCTGAATACCATCATGATGCCACCAAATGGCTTCTCTGCACCCTGTGGCCAAAAACAAATACCAAATACCAAAAACAAAATCTTTTCGTACAACATTATGTACCACATTGATAAATTTAAAATATTGGAAGATACTAACATGCTTTGATAATGTTATTTTATGGAAATTTTGATATTGCCTCATCTGTAAGATTGTATTCAACATAATACCTTATTATCTCAATGAAATGGACTGAAACAAATATATATGACACAAATGGCAATTTATTGTTTTGGCTTGTAAAAAATATGCTCGGCCAGTGGATTTTTTTCATCTACCAGTCCCCTTGGCAGGTGAAAGGTCAAAAAGTTAATTTCAGACACTGATGTTAGCCCAAGCATGTGGTACAGTAGGATGTGGAGATAGTATAGCTCGGTAGTATGAGGGTTGAAGGCAATCATGGGGAGTCGTCCAACCGTGTCAGCCATCCGGTCATCCTGAGAACTCAGTCTTCCGCAACTGAAATCTCTTCTGCATGTAGGTGAAGTATTGAAACACACATCTGAATACACAACATTCTGCATGTCTGGATGTAGAGACATGGCATCAAAAAAGGCCAGAGTGTGGTGGCAGGGGTGCCTGAGTCCAGCAAGTTCTGGTCATCGCCTTTGTCATTGGAACATGATCACCTGAACACAAATACAGCAAACACAGCAATTAAAAACTTAATTATATACAATAACTATATGAAACCTAGCTATATACATAATGATTTACTTGATGTTAAAAGGCTCCATGTAACAGGGTGTGTACAGGTAGCAGCAAGTTAAATGGAAGACTTTATTATTGCCAGAGTTTAATAAAATTTAAGGCCAACTTTTAAATGAACAAATAATCACCAAATGTGAAAATATAGGCTTAAGCATTTATAATAAGAACATAAGCATATTGTCAGTTCAAAATGATCAGTATCAGTGGTAGAAGGTGATCACCTGCTCATCCTTCAGATGAATTGCCAGCATCTCCACTGATGGCTGCTTGCATTGAATGGGGAAACTGTAGATGCGCCAGTATCCCTCAGATGCAGTGATGTACCGCCCTAGTTCTTATTGTGTCACCTCATCAATACACAACGCCTCTGAAGTCTCCTCATTTAGCTCGTCCAGTCTGACCAGACACTGACCTGGTCCCTTTTCAAGGTATTTTGTACAGGTACTTCACATGGTTGACAGCACACACAATCTCAAGGTTGATGTGAGCATCATACCAGATTAGAATATATGGATTGTAAGGCGCAACCAGTGCATTGTTGACTGATACGTTGACGCTGCCTCTGATGGCCGTAATAATGGGAGCACCAGATGCTGCTTCTGCCTGTGTCCTGTAGAGAGGATAGAAGTTGTAATAGAAGCTTGTCTTGTCTAGGAGGACTTTAGGATAGTCCTTTGTACACTTCTGGTCTACCATGCAGTGACTGGCATTGTTCTATTCCCCATACGGACCGTGAATCACGTGTGATGTGGAGATGCAATGTAGTTCCAGATTTCTGTCTTTTGTTAGGAATCTGGGAGAGACCACGCAATCAATATTGGCTGAGATCCTGGGTTTGTCGTGAGGCACCATGGTCAGGAGCATGTGCATATGTGGAAGATGGCACTTTTGCGTTTCCTTCACCATCATGTAGGCATCCACGTGCCCCAAGATGTCATGCTTGAGGAGGCCTGTGAGGAGTGCTTCCACCTTCATGTGGAACACTCGAGCGATGATGTCTGGTCTCTGATTGGCTGGCTGACCTTCAAAAGCAATCCTGTGATTTCCGGCCACTTGGGGTTGCTGGTGAAGGTCAAGAAAAAGTCGGGTTTTCCCTTGATTCAGACCAGTGCCATCACATCCTGGAACTCCTTGGCATACCACTGTGGTGATTCATAAATTGACAACGGCAGGATGGTCAGGCATCCAGGTATCACCTCAGCGTCACTGTTCAGGGCATCAACAATGACCTTGTACTTTTCAGCCTTGATGGACCTCTGGTTGTGGTGGATCCAGTTAAGGTGGTGTGACTCAATTTTTACCATCACATCACATATGTACTGCAGTCAGTTTCCCACCACAGAGCAGTAGATTGAAGTGATTAGCAGGGTTGCACACTTGAAGATGGTAGTGGTAGAAGGATGTTGGTCCTTCCAGCTCAGTGTCATACCCCTGGGAACTGCAAGACAACAGAAGTACATATGATAATGAGTCATATGCTGGATGCATGACGTTGATTGTCTGAAGTTGTCCTCCCCTGAGGTGAAGAGTGACAGCCAGCTTTCCAAACTGCTCTGTTGTCGTTGCTCCTGGAGCAATGACAGCCACGTCACTATCTTTTGATGGAAGGTTCAAGGTGCCACAATGAAGGTCTTGGTGCTGCGTGCGAGCTGTAAGGACAATTTTGAGCTCACTGGCACTGTCATTCTGGGCCACATACTCAATGGTTGACTTGAACTGCTGCACATACGGGTTGCACTCATGAATGGCCTCTTATGCTTTCAGCAAAAAAATTTAATTCAGACTGCTGTTCGAGATGTGGGCGTGACAATAATGCAGCTCATGGTTAGGATTGGGGAAGTCGATTTGGGAAAAGAGTGGGGCATGACCCTGAACACCCCCCAAGTCATACACTGGGGAAATACACTCTTTCTCACAGGAAAAAACACCAGAGGTGGAGTTTACCATAAGGCAAGGTACGCAACTGCGTGGGGCCCCCAACTAAAAGGGCCCCAAACAGCTATAGATCTATTATGATGTTTACATAAGAAAAAATATTGAATTATGTTACTATTCTAACTGATTGTACCTCAAAATAATTTACAAAAGCCCCCCAAAGCACTTCAAAAATATGCAACTCAAACTATGTGCTACTTACTTACTGTGTACTTCTACTTCAGTGGAAAACATTGTACTACTACATTTACCTGACAGATAAATGTTACTGGTTACATTGCAGATTCAGATTTTACTCACAATATTATGTTATTTTATATTAGAATTAAAAGCTCCACCTTAAACAGACATTAAGTAAATGCAGGACTTTTACTTTTACTGTGCGATATTAATAACTTTGCTATTAATACTTAATAGTTTTACTTCAGAAAAAAAAGTTTTGAATACTTCTTCTACCACTACCAATACCAACATTCCCAGTTAGAGAAAGGGTGAAAAGTAAAGCAAGACGGCGTTGCCTGGGACTCCCAAATCACTAAATCTACCCCTGAAAAACACACCTAAATCACAGCTACTCACAGTCATAAACACCGGTGAAATGCTCTTTTTTTCATTGGGGATCATGCAGTTATAAAGTAAAGCATGGATTCAATTATTTATTATTAGTGTTATAAGTTAGTATGGCAAACTTAACCAATTTGAGTTGCAATGGCGGAGAAGTGCTGTTCCTGTAGGCTATCTGCTCGTGCTCATCAACTCCAGGGAAGTGAAGAAGAGTTTGGTTGTAACATTAGTATATACAGCATCCAGCAGCAAAAGTGAACTGCAGTCAATGAGCTGTGGCCTGTTAAGTTCGCTGCGGACACAGGTAAAGACATGCTCGACTAAGTCTGCAGAGCCATGAAGCCCCGCCCCCTGCTGCTGCACAGAGCACTGTTCACTTGTTTATCCATAATGTATTAATACTGAGCGTGTCACGTGTCAAAATAGCACCAAATTTGACACTGTCAAATGTGAAGTAGATCAGATGAATGATTCTCAAGATAAGCGAAGGACACACATACATACAGACAGAGAGTCCTTACCCTATAGTTAGGTTTATGTGGAAAAATGGAAAATGTTTGTTTTAATGTAGTGTGAATGATTACTTGAAAGGTCAAAGTTATTCATTTTAACTTTCTGACAGCTGCCGCATCATTCTTAGTCTGCACCTCTTCCATAAATGTAATCCACAGAACAAAGAGCCCTTAATTGTGCATTATGAGTGAGTTTATGTTATGTAATGTACTTTCCACAACCAATGATGCCTGTGGTTACAGGTCTACAGTTCACCCAGATGACAGAAGATGGCAATTAAGAGCCACAGTTACCAGCACCGAGCAAGAGGGGTCATAACAGCAGCGTGGGCTTGTCATGTGTACCGGAGCCTTGGGGGAGTTTTAGTGGTTTATTGGCAAAGCGCTATAGGGGAACACAGTGTCAGAGGCTAAGGAGGATAAGTGAGGTTGATGCAGTGCACAGCTTGGATTTTTTTTCCTCCTCCTCCCTTTTGCATGTGATGCCTTTGTGGTGACTAAATGGCTCCGACACCAGAGGTTAAGGTGGCAATTAAAAAGTGTCAAGGAAGTTCCTTTTGTGTTAATACACGCCTCCCTTTCACCTCCCTCTGTCACTTGATATTGAGTGTCTTTTTAGACCTGGCCTCTTTGTCACCATACATAGTCGTATAACACACTTCATTAATGCTAATTTCAATGTATGGTGTTGTTCTCTCTCTCTCTCTCTCTCTCTCTCTCTCTCTCTCTCTCTCTCTCTCTGTGGCTTTTCCCCTACAAAAACAACAGATCTGTATAGCAGCAGCCCTTATAGCATGATCACATGTGGGCTTCAAGTGGTGAAAGATAAATAACTAATTAACTAATGGCGCAATTAAGCCAGGGAATGGCTGAAAACAAACATAACTGCACCACTTGCATTTGTTTCCTGTGGCATAGAGAAAGAAACAGTGACGCTAAATGCAAACAGCTTTTTAAAATATTGACTGTAATGTCTTGTTTTTCCTGGTGATATCTTTCTTGAAGTTAAGAATTATGGCTTAAAGCATTTTTGGCTTCTTCAGTGAGTCAAAAAACTGGAGGGCTGGTCCTCTTACAACTTTAGCATTCTCAAATCAGTCCCACCAAATGTATTATTCATGAAAGAGTTTGTCATTGTTTATAAGTGTGTATGTCCCACTGTGTGAATACATCTTTTTGAATGCAAATTTGTGGAGCTACTGGGACAATAGAAAGTTTTACTGTGTTTGAGGGGGAAAAAAGTTAAAAAGATGGTATAATCAAGGCAGTAAGTTCTCCTGTTGTCAAAATCAAACACATTTGCATTTGGATTTGTCTAACAATTGAACGCACTGTCGAGTACTCATATGATAAATCCAAATGTTTGTTTTCCTCTTTATGTGACATTTTGGTCATATGAGATTGGCACCACGCATCGTCCCCCTAACCTGAATTCTTATTGTTTCTTTCACTATAGGGACCTGTGTTTGACCTGTTTTCCAAAACTGATGCGTGTTGAACCTTTTGCGCCAAACCTGATGACCTGTGATACTGACGTTTGCACAAGTTGTGGACACAAGACACAGGTAAGGGCATCACTTAAATATATGTTGTTGTTGTCTATACTACACTTACACCTACTATACATGCTGTGGCACTCACATAATTCTTATTATTTATTTTTTTTTAATATGCACTTTTAAACTACAAGAGCAATACAGAAGCCAAACTTAAACCAGTTTAACAAGTGTGTTTGGATTATTTCCATAAAAAAGACCTGTGTTTATTTCCCTGATAATGAAGAGTAGGCTTGGAGGCTCTTGACCAAAATTAGTTTTATGAAACAGTTCATTTTGTAAAATAATGTTTCATGCAGGCCCACATACGGCCCTAACAACAACACTATAATAGTCCACTACAAATAAATCATTTAATTATCATCTGTTATGCACAAGAACATAACATTTGTTATATAAACCACTTCAGAACAAAAACTTTAAATTGACAAAGTTGCAGCCTTGCATATGTGATGTTTAAAGTCATCAGCAGCAGTCATGTGCCTCAGGTGTGTTTTGATCTGTCCGAAAGCTACTGAATCAAGGTTCAAGACTACAATGATAGTACCCAAAATTAATTTAGTTCCAAAGTTAGTTCCTAAAATTGTATTTCTGTTCAAAGATCTGACTTAGGTGGGTCATCTAAGTTGGTTTCTGGACACAGAATAAGCCTGCTATACCAACATTTGATCTGAGTGTAAAAGAACCCGCAAAAACATAGGATCCTTTATTAAAATGTTCAGTTTCTGGTGCAGGTGAAAGGCTGAATTAATAGAGTGAGAGGAGTGTTACTTATTAACTGTGGTTTGAAGGTGTGAGAAAACCAATCATGCCACTGGCTACTGTAAATCCTGTTTTGCTGTGAACTGCCAAATGACATGTTGTGTGCGTGCTACTTACAATGCTGTGTTGTAGTGTTCACAGTTTGATGTATTACAGCATGTCTACAGGTAATTAATTAATGAGTTGTGTGTGTGTGCGTGTGTGTGTGTGTGTGTGTGTGTGTGTGTGTGTGTGTGTTGTAAGTAAAATTGAAAAACCAGTACACATACAGCTTTTACTTAATCACCCATTGCAACTAAAAGTGGTTCACTTCTGTGGAACCATCAAAATATAAAACACCATCTAAAACATGAAATATTAAAAAAGCATGATACAAAGTTTTGGGGTTATTTGTTTTTTTTTACTTAAAGTTGTTTAATGTCAGGCTGCAACTAACAAAAATGTCGATCACTGTTTCCCAAAGCTCAAGATGCAACCTAAAATGTCTTGTTTTGTCTCGACCAACAGACCGTAACCCAAAGATATTCAGTTTACTATCATAAAGGACTAAAATATTCACATTTTAGAGGCAGGAACCAGACAAGACATTCAGCAGAGGAGACAAAATGATTCATTGATTATATAAATTGTTGGCAATTGTTGGCATTTTCTTTCAATTGACTAATTGGTTAATCATCTAATCTTTGCAGCTCTAGACTAATGTTTCTGCCCTAAAAAAATCCCATTTGCTGTCATAATAAAGTTTTGGTAGCATGTGTTTAAAATTAGAATATTTGTCTACTTAAATCCCTGAGGGCAGCAGAGGAGTTTATTAAATTCTTCCATGCTGTTATACTCTATGAATTGTATTTGCCCAAATCATTCTGGATTCATTTTTAAGGCTCACTTCATTGTTAGTCATTTTCATTTTTTATTTCATTACCATTACTGCTTTGAGCAGGTATCTTTCAGAGAATTGTGGCACTCTGATATTCAAATATCCCAGGGCATTATTTAATTGGAATTCACCAATTCTGTGTTCTTGAGACAAATATGCTACGGGTTTTTGTCACAGCATATTTCTTCAAAGAATGTTTTTAATGTGGTCATCTGAAAATGGAAAACTATTGGTTTGTTCTTCCTCTATTCAACATATAACATTCTTACCCAATTTAACAGTTCTATCACTTATTGTACCACCGACTAAATAGACCGAAGGTTGTTTATTTAGTTTAGACTAACGCAGACTGAATGTTTGACATAGACAGAGTGTCAGAGAGGAGGCACTAACTGTCACTAAAGCTCAAATTTAATGCACACTTTATGGCTGACTGGAGGAAGTGTTCTGTGTGTTATACTTTATACTGTTTATACTGAAAGACAAAGTGTATGATAACACTTGGAAATAAGGTCAATCACCTCTTAAATATATCTTGAAGAGATATTGTTAAATGGACTGAAAACAAAGTCACTTCAAACACCAAAATGTCACTAGTGTCCTCCAAGCTTTTCCTGTTTAAAGCTGTGCTACTTTACTAAAATTAATTACCTTGAAGCTGATGGGATGTTCCACGAAACAGCTGTTGCGGAGTGACCTTTGACTGTTAGTGATGTAACATGGTCATAAAAACGAAGCCCTCTCTTGTTTTAAGTGCAGCTTTATCACCCAGGTAGTGATACAACTGCAGATATGGATATCTTTTTATTACATCCTTCTGAAATCCATCTGATCCTGAGCACTTTATACTGTAGACGTCAGTCCTTGTTAAGAATTGTGTTACTTTTTTCATGGCCAGGCTTCTTTTTCATTATGAATTCATCTGCCTATTATTTTCTCAATGAACTGAGTTATTGTTTGGTCTATTTAATGTCAGAAAACACTGAAAAAAAATGTCCTTGCCATTTCCCCAAGATGTCCAAAATGAGGCCTTCAAATTGCTTGTTTTGTCTGACCAACAGTCCAAAACCCAAAGATATTCAGTTTACAAAGATATAAAGAAGAAGCTGCAACCAAAGAATTCATGCTGAAAACATGATGTCAAAGCATTAAGCGATTTCAAAAATAGTTGCAGAATAATTTTCTCAGTTAACTAATCATTTCAGCACTATTTACTATGATATATATATGTTACATCAAGTCTCTTTCTTTCTCTTTTAGATTTTTTTTTAGATTTTGTTTGCAGATACAGAGAAATATCAGTCATCAGGAATTATTTATTTCCCTTTCCCTTTTGTATACAAAGACCTCCAAATGTCAAGGGCAAAATTTTTTGTCAGTTTGCGCTCAAGTTGGTAATTTGTTTCCTCTAATGAGTAATTGCTTAATTTGCTTCCTTAAATTAATTTAAGCTCTTGAATTATTAAATTATGCACTCAAATCATTCCATCCAGTTGCTCCAATCAGTCTAATGGCTTTAACTTGAGTATTGTGACAGCAGTTGTTGTGGCTACCTGGGAATCGAGACTGTTAGTCGCAGGCTAGCAGACATGTTTTACTGTTGAGATTCCCTCAAATTACTGAATCCATTCCCTAAAACTGAAATTGTGACGTCATGTTATTCATTCCATTTGTCTTTGTTTGCTTAACGCTCTCTTTCATACAGTTTTAATGCTACATTGGATGTTGTTCTTCTGCTGGTCAATTTTGGCTGCACACGTGGAATCAAACAGTGAAAGTTATCAGGTCATGGACAATCTAAACTGTACTCTTGGGTTGAATAGTTTTATTTTTATTGGGATATGTGGATATATCGCTGGTTTTGTCTGTTAAACACCAAATTGTTTTATCTGTTATTATCTGTAATAATCAATATTTTCATATTGACAATGGATAAAATGACTACGAATACTGTGAAAGAGGTCACTCGTGGTGAAAAACCCACAGTTCCTCTCAGGTCTATGGATCATTTTAGCATCTTACAACTCATTATTTTGCACACAGTTATTGTTCATAAAGATGAACTAATCCTTTGTTTTTCCCATTTGCTCTTACATCGATTTCTTATCTATATGCATATATTACAGAAAAGTTCAAACTCTGTATCTGCAGACTTACATTATATATGTACTTTTAAATTGCCAGGATAATAATTGGAACATCAAATATATACTGTCTCTATTTTCCCCCAGCCTGAGTGGCATTATGGCACAAGTTCCCAGTTAATTTCCACAGCTGGTAATGTAGCAGTTTCAGTGTAATGAACAGATGTTCGTGCAGAGCAGCGATATTTACCATTCTGCTGCAGCGTCTCTATCAGCCGTCGGGCTCTGGAATCCATGGATGTGCTTAAGCACAGCGTGAGTGTGTTGATATTGGTAATATCTCATCACTTCTCCTCTATAGATGTGCGGCAAAATCTCTCCTTCCCCTGATGACTTCAACTGTTGCTTACATAAGCTGCTTCATCCTGCCCAATCTCCAAAACAACATCCAGACACAACGTGCTGCAGATCAATGAACATTGCCAGAAGCTATTCACATAGCAGGACAAAAACATAAAAAACAAACTAACTCTGCAGGAAGAAAAAAAAAATATCTGCAGAGAGTTTAGATGCGAGCCAGTAAGATTTTATAACAAAGACCTGTGGATACGACGGACATGCCTCATGTTATGCCAGATAATATGTGACGATATCCACACACACATTGCATTTCTCTCGTGCTGCTTGTGTGTGTGATTCAAGTGATGCTTCTGTTCTGTTGTCTTTGTATTTGGCATTGTATCGTCTAACTGTTTGGCTGGAGGACTATGAGTCACTGAAATCACCAGATTGTAAATTGATTATTAACCCTGAAAAGCACATTGGAATCTGGCAGTTGATCTCAGTGTTTGTGTTATTTATTTGTGTGTTTGCTGTAGTTAGTTTAGTTTATCAGTTTAGTTAATTTCTCACTGCATTATACATGTTGATAGGAAGGAGGAGCTTGAAAAAGCTGGAATGAACAACGACAGGGGGACAGACAGAAGAGAAGTTATGAATGTTCTCTTATTCAATTTTTAAATAAACAATCATCATCTGACTCTGCATTTCTATGGAGAGTTTTAGCTTCTATCAGTTTATTATATTGGTTTCATGACCCGCAACTTGTCAAAAACTAAATTCTCTGTTTTCAGCTCCTTCAATGTGAATATTTTCTGGTTTTATTAGTCTTCTATGATAGTAAATTGAATATCTTTGTGGACTATTTGTCAGGACAAAAGAAAACATTTTAGGTTGCATCATGGGCTTTGGGAAATGGAGATCAACATTTTTCACCATTTTTTGACATTCTGTAGACCAAACAACTAATTGATTAATCGAGAAAATAATCAACAGATTAATTGATAATGAAAATAATAGTAAATAAACATTAAATTGTTATTCCCTGCTTCTCTCTTTTTTCAGTTTTTGCAGTTCAAACTCTATTTTCATTTGCAAGAAAACGGTAGATCTGGTACAGAATTAGATGCAGCTATTGCATGGTTCTTTTACCGTTCATTAGGGGTTAATATTAGTGGTGTAACAGAACGTAGTTGATCTGTGTGCATGCATGTTTACACGCAGGTATGTTTACACGCAATTTAATGTGCTGCAGCTGAGCAGCTAATTAGTTGTCTAGCTGCTAACTGATGTTAGTGGTGCACTTTTCCCTGGTGAATGTTTGTTTGGTGGCTCGTTCGACAAGTTAAGCTGCAGAACAAGATGTGTGTTCATGTTTGTAAGTTGTGGACACAGGCTGTTGTTTCTTTCACTACCATGTTTAAAGAAAGAAGGTATCATGGCTCATATTGCAATTTAATTTAATGGAGTATTGAATAATTTATATATTTTAGTTTATATTTAGCTTTTATTTAAACATTGGACATCTTGAATGTTGTTTTCATTTAAGACCATGGGCAAAAGTTCCTCGCTTTAAGTGTTTTACAGAATAAATGGAAAGCAAAGTTATTTTTGTCTCTTTTTTTTTTTTTGCTGATCTGAAAAATGACCCAATTGGTGGTTCAAAACTGTGATATGATCCTAACCGTGAATTTTGTGATCCGTTGCACCCGTAGTATATGTCCTACACTGTAGATTTGTCCCTTTTTTTAAACTAAAAGCCACACAGAATTTGGTGTGTCCCTGACACTGGATATAGTATTAATCTGTATGCTTCAGAGCTTGAGTACAGCCTGACCCCCAAGTTTACTGTGCACAGCTCCGGTGGGAAAGAGACCTACCTTTTGACCCAAGTACACATCCCTCAAGTCATCTTATAATGTAGTCATCTGCCCTGCTGTTTGATGGGCAGTTACCTTGCGGGCTGTGAATCCTTATAGGATGCTAATTAACTGGAATGACAAGATAATTATGTGCTGCTGAATGGACCCATATCAGACTTTTTAATTGATTTAGCAATGCAGAGGAAAAAAAACCCCACAATATTCAATCAAATGTCATCACTCTGCTGAATCTGCTCAGCCATAAGAAATCCAAAACTGAACTGGATTATTGCACTCTCCCTTGGTTTTTATCATTTAACTGATAAACATGGTTGTTATAAGGCAGTTATGGCAGGTCAGATATTAAGTGATTTATATACTATATAGGGCCCGTCAATTCAAAGTAAGTATTAAAGAATGAAGTAAAACAAGGACATATTAAAAAATTCAATACTCTTAATGGTGGCTTAATATGGCAGCCATAGACAGAGACAATATTGACATGCATGTCATGTTTTAAAATGCAGCACAAATAAAATATTGAACACTCTATATAAAAGCTGAACTCTGAGTAACGCATTAAAGTTGGACTACAGGGAGGACGGCTCCACATATAGAATAAGATTCAAATTTATGGTGAACTCAGTAGTTTAGTTGCAAGAATCAGAATGCATCTAACATGAAACTCATTTGAGCATCAGTGTTTTCACTCCCAATTAGTAGTTGTTTTTTTCTTTGTTTGTTTTTTAATTTCCTTTTCCACTCCTCTCAGGAGATGACTAAGGCTTATTTTTTTGTGAAGTGGGCTTTAGTCATCCTTAAGTCAACAGAATGTGTTTGTCTGTCCACCACTGGTTCATCTCCCTGGTTGCTCTAAGCAGTACAGCATGAAATGCAAGGGACATTTCCATCTTACACCTCTTCATCTGACATCAAGGATAATGGCCTCTGTCAGCCTGTTAAAGGTTGGTCCGGCAACCCCTCCGTCACGTCCTGCATCAGCCTGTATTTCCATAACCTTGTCACTTTTATTGCAGCATAAATCGGTGTAAGGTCAGCCAAGTCCTGGCAGTGTGGATAGTAACAGGGCATGAGGTTAATTAAAAGACTGTGCAGATGAACCCCTTGCACCCCCTACCCAAAACCACCACCAACACCACATACACAGACACACACACACACACACACACACACACACATGCACACAACCTTTGTCAGCCAAAGAATAAATTGCATGTGAAAAGCTTTGATGCACACCAACGCCCTGTATTGAACAGTTAAACCCAGTGCAGCATGTAGTAGATCCATGAGCAATGTGCACTCCCGCTTTCTAGGCAGTTTTGTCTGCCACTACGAGTTATGCTCACCTCCTAGTAATGGTTCCTCCAGGCTTGAAATTAGCACAATTTACCCTACTCTGTGGCACATCTTGGTGCTGAAAACCAACTGGTTGCACCACTCCCCACTCCTGATAAGCCCATACGACAGAGCAAGCCAAGGACATAAGGGAATATAAAAGTTGTCAGCTTACATGACCAAGTAGTGTTGTGTGAAATGACTTTAGCCCGACATTGTTAACGCTGAGCGGGTTGCCTCCGCCATGCTCGATAAAGGCAAATAAAAGGCCAGATAAAGCCCTGATGGAATGCAGTGTGTGTGTGGGTGTAGGGGTATAAAGTTTGCCATCTAATCCTTGGCCTCTATTATAGCCAGTGTTTAGCAACACAGACACCCTCTGCTCCATTCACCCTTGAAGACTTTCTCCTTCTCTGTGTCACTCTCATTCTCCTGTTCTATCACTCTATCGACTCCATCGCGCAGACTGATAGTACCCATACATAAAAGGTGCAAATATTGGTTCAAGAAATGCACTTTTTGAACGTTTGTTTGTCTATCCGTATTGTTGTCTTTTCATTGTTTATTGATTAGGCGTATTTTTATATTTGGAGATTGTCAGTCCAGAAAAAGAGCCTATCATTCAAAACCTGAATGTCCCAGCAGTATAAAATATGTACCATGTAACTGCAACGTCCCTGTTTTGAGCCCAACTAGGGATTTGTGTCACATGACATCCCCCTCTTTCTGCTAATGTTTAATGTTGCTCTATACTATCCAATAAAAAAGTGTCCTTCAGTGGGGTTCGCAAGGGAAGGGTGAGCAGCAGAGGTTTGAGCCAAGGCCCATCCAGCCAGCCTCAGAGGGAAGAGAGAAACCATAGACATGACAAAACCATAAGTCTATTTGATTAGGACATTCTCACTGCTACTGCTGGCCATGTGCGTGCTAATTAGCATGAGTACAATTCATTACCCAAGGAGACATGGGATTATGTCTCTGGATCACTCAGCAGCTAAAAGTTTTGACACTCTCTAATTTAACAGATGGAGAGCTCACTTAACTTTGCCAGCTCCCAATAGGCATGTGATGTTAATAAAGGGAGGGGGGAATCATGCAATTGTGTGAATGTGTGCGCATGAGAAAGAGAGAGACTGGGAGATGAGTAAAAGCAGTGTTTATGTTGGAGATACTAATTGTGTTTGATTGGATCAGCAAAAAAGCAGCTGTTTCACAGCAGTAGGAACTACAGCGGATATGGTTACATATCACATCACAAATCATCCGACATGCATACGCAAGAAGTTGAAGCAGTGTTGCGTGAGGAGTTAACATACTTGAATAAGACTAATTGCTTGTTATTCTTATTTGACTGCATTTTTCAGTATGACTAAGTAGCTTCGAGTAAAGTCTTAGGATTAGCTTGAGTGGTCATATGTTGGTTTGTTCGCGGAGCACTCACACCCTCATAAGCCAGTCTTGTGAGTTGATCACAAAAGATTTGATCCCTGTCTTAATATCTGAAATATCTGGTCTGTGATAGGCTATTATTTTAATCACCTGATCCTGTAATCATCAAACTTTTAAGAATTACACATAAGAATAGTCTAAAGAGCCATCACAAGAGTAAAAATGTTCTTTGCTGAAAGTAAAGAAAATTACACATTTATCTGCAAAAGCCTGCGATTATAATCTTTGCAAAAGTTCATTTTATCTCGTGAAATCATTCATGAATAGGGATGAAATGATTGGCAATTTTTTGAAAGGGAAACAAAAAGAAAACAAAGCTGGAGCAGGAAAGAAAGTATACTGCTGGTAGATGACGTATATCAAAGAAGTTGTATTAAGAGGAGAATTTAGTGCCACTTTAACAAGTGGGAACAATGAATATGCATGGGAGGTGATTGCGAACAACATCAACACAGCATTACACCCGTTGTTGTTGCACATAAAGAAATGAAAAGAAAGAAGAAGTGTAACGTCCTATCAAATGTTCCAGTCAAATACAAATAGTAGACTACAACTACCCTCTGCATTATATGAATTACATTTTGCGTCAGCTTTACTACCAAAGATATTGTAGAAGTTTACAACTAAAAGTGAAGGATTTTTACTTTTATCTTTCAGTTCAGTTCAAAATTTCACTTTTAGCAGTTTGATGGATACAGGCTGAGATTTTATAAGTGGAAAAGACAGAAGTGACTGTGTTTGTCTCTAGAAGAGTAATAGATCACTGGCAAGATGACGTACAGTACATTGCTATCATCTGGGTCTGCCCTTGGGGCCCATGTTCATAATACACTCATTTAGAGTCCATGTTGAAGGTCTTCACCTACCTGCAGGTATATTCTTTTTTTTTTTTTTTTTAAATATGTATTTTTTATTTTTTGAGAGCATAGCAGGAATACGAACAAACAAAAAACAAAACAAAAAAAAAATCCCACAAATGGACACAGCATATCCTTCATAATAACAATAACAACATACTTAAATTAAATAAAAGCAGTTTTTCTTTAAAAAGTACAAAATTGTAGGGGGGGGGTTATACACAGCAAGGTACTTTACAATGGACACAACACATTAGTCCTCACCCTGAAAAAGAAAATCAGCACAGGGTCCCAGATCTTATCGAACACACCTCCTCCATCTTCATTATAAAATCTCAGTCTGTGCAGACATAATATGTTTGCCATTTCTCTCAACCACAATCATATGTGGGTACAGAGTCCATTTTCCACATTTGCAAGATACACTTTTTTTGCAATCACCATTCCAAACAAAGCAACCATTTTTTCATACTTGTTGGGAAAAGATAAGGAGCTTGTTGCTCCAAGGACGGCTAATGAGCGGATAAGGTTTTCAGTGCTTCCCAAAAGCCTCCGAGAAACAATGAAAGATACCTGCAAGTGTATTCTTAACACTGACCTAGGTGTCTAGCTGAAGTTTATATCGTCCAGTCCAGATACACAATGACACCATAGTATGGTAATTTGTCTGAACAACTGAAATCTGAAATTACTTGTCTGGGACAGACCACTGTGAAAATAACAGAATATCCATCTCTTCAGTCCATTTACTGTAAGAGTAGACTGAAATCAGACAGGCAAAGAAAATGCTGTCTGACCCCATTCATATCCTTTGCTCCAAATTCCAGTTTCTGTGTTCTGCTAAAAGTTTCAATCTCCCTCAGAACAAAACTGCAGCAAACATTCATTCATACCTATAGCAGCTTCAGGAGTAATGTGAAATGAGAGGTCACAGGCTTTGTCTAATATGTTGAGAAATGGTTTCAAAGACTAATAATGGATCATGTTTTCAGTTTCTGGAGAGTAGCTGTACGGCAGACTCAGGAACACAGTTTCGTGTACAGAGCCTCATTAGCTTGTTGTGCTACATATCACAACCTCTTGATGTTGTACTGAAATTCTTTGAGAAATTAACAATGTAGGACAAAGTCAAGAGGTTTTATTATGTTCTGTAAAGGAAACCACATACCCGCGCATGCCCAGCCACACTGTTGCACTGGGTGACATGTTCCTTCACCCCGAAGAGTATAGGCACATTTATAAACGGCTCCAAAGACTAATAACAGGGATCACGTTTTCAATCTCACGAGAGTAGTTCCTTGTAAGGCGAAGGCAAAGTCAAGAGGTTGTGTTATGTCCTGTAAACGGAACCACATACCCACAAATGCACAGTGACGTGCCTGTGCGGGTATGTGGTTCCAAGTCAGGGGCAGCTGTGGTTCAGGAGGTAGAGTGGGTTGTCCACTAATCGGAAGTTAGACGGTTCGATTCCCGGCTCCTCCAGTCCGCATGTCGATGTGTCCTTGGGCAAGACACTTAACCCCTAATTGCTCCTGATGGCTGTGCCATCAGTGTGAGAATGTGTGTGAATGAGTAGATTTCCTCTGATGGGCAGGTTGGGACCTCGCATGGTAGCCCCTGTACCCATTCAGTGTATGAATGTGTGTGAATGGGTGAATGTGATTCGTAGTGTAAAAGCGCTTTGAGTGGTTGGAAGACTAGAAACGAGTATAGTCCATTTACCATTTACTAACAGCCTGTGCCGATGTATGTTGCCATACAGTAAAGTACATAATATTGTGTCATATCATGATCGGTGTGTGTGTGTTTTTTTGGTTGAAAAATAGCAAGAGAGAAATTAAAGCAGTATTATGTAACATCCCAAGCATAAACTCGACTGCTTGCTGCTCATTTAGTTTGACTGATTTTAAGGCTAACTGCATTTTGCAGGTGTGAGTACTAGTAAACCGTTACACAAACTGTTTAGGTGCTGAGATATGTGTTTGCTCATGTGTGAAGTATGTACACATATCACATATGTTCATAACCTCACAAGCCAGATGAGTCTTGTGAGTTGATCACACTGTAAAAAACCTCATCTCATGCAGACAGACTTTGCATTATGAAAGATAATAGTACACTATATTATTTTTCATTTCCAAAACATTCAGAATAATGTTTCATGTGTCCATAGTTGACCAACAATGTTTCATATCATAACACATTAGAAGTATTTACTGATGATGATTTGATGATGTTCTTAATAAAATGGATATAAATTGAGCACAGCTTCCACCAGTTATTTATCAATTATGATTCTGGGCTGCTGGCGGAAAAATAAACAGAGACATCCATAGATGATATCTGAGGCAACAGTGACAGTTTGTACATTGTGCATCCTCCATGACCAATGAAAACACAACAGTGATTACCGCCTTATACTTCAGTGCCATTTTGTTTTTCTTCCCAATACCAAGTGAACTCTCCAACTCCATTAGGGAAAACAGCAGAAACATCATCTCCTCAGATGAAAAGATATGGTTTTCCAGCTTTAAAAAAAAAACAAAAAACCTGCACTCATGCTTTTAAATTCTGAGATAACAGACGGAAGAGGACAGACAGGCCAGACATGATTCACAGTCTCACCGACTCACCAGATTCGTCTGGCAGGCAAGGCTAATATGCTCATGTACAGTGTGGGCTTCAGACAAATCCAACCATGACTAGAGGCTGTGGAGTCCATTTACAGTACTCATGCTTGGATAAAGAACAGCCATGGGAACAGTGAAAAAAAAGAAGTATGATAAATTGAGACATTAAGACTATACGTTAAGATAATAGAAATATAAGGAAAGGATTGGATGACTAGGTAATTCTTCTTTTTCTAGTAAACATTCAACTAAGTGCTTAATCAGGCTACCGATCGGGTGGCCACTTCAACATCTATCACAGGAGGCACCGCATCGCTCATGGTCATGTGTGCATGTCTGTCTGCTTTACTGACTGTCTCCTTTAGTCATGCATGACCACCAATTTAATTGACCGCCACTCAAAGAACAATAAAGAGGCAACATGTTCAAGGAGAGGCCCCTTTTATCAGACATGCCTTTAGAAAAAAAGTTTCACATTGAGATTTCCTCTCAAATTTAATTAGTGTCTACCCTCCCTCATTATAGGCTCTGCATTTTGCTTCTCGTTTGTCTCTTTTGGCCTGTCACACGCGTTAGTGCTTTCTGTTCCTCACTCCATCCTTCTTTCCTCTAGATCCTTGTCACTCAGTCAGACACCTCCTAAGATAGTTGTGCTTGTGCTCAATGACTACTTAAGCTCTGACATCAGTGCAGCTGTCTCTGATTATGAAAAATTTGCTCTCCTTTTGGCCTACTCCACTGAGCTCTAAAACCCACTATGGAGGAGCTTTTGTCCATGAGCTGCAGTTGCTGTGTTTTGAAAATGTGTCTTTGCCCTGTGCCACGAATACTGATACTGGGAGGTACAAGGTACAACACCGTCTTGATCGAGTAGTGTGCTGGCCAGAGATTTTTATTTGTAGTTGGACACAAAAGAATTGTAGCGGAGGAGGATTATAAATTGGAGAACTAGAGATAGTGCAGACAATTGTAGCTGGAATACCAATGCAGCTCTGAGCTGTCATCCACCTGTAGTTTGATTTTATAGTCCTGTGCATGTGGCAGGATGGTACGCTGGACTCTCTTGTTCATCTGCTTATAAGTGGAAGGACTTTGAGAAACACATGCAGTTTTGAACCTTTAACATTCTTTGCACGTTTTGTATATATATATAAAAAAAAAACTATTTATATAGTTCTTTTTAAAACCATGGTCACACAAGGCTTCAAAGTTACAAATAAAAGAAAGGATAGTGGAAGGACAGCAAGAAAAGTTTTATAATATGCTGTTGTGACCATTAGTTTTTCTCATACCTATATGTGACTCAGGAATGCAAGACTACATGTCCTGACATGTGACAGGATTTAGCAGGATATCGCAATCGAATTTGTGATAAACTGCCTAAACATCCATATATACTGTATACATACATATATATATATATATATATATATATATATATATATATGTGTGTGTATAGTCTTCCTTCTGAGATTGTCAAAGATATTTCACTACTCAGTAAAAAAGTGCATCATCATACAATACTGCTTTTCTAGGTCAGAAAAACATTAAAGTACGTGGGAAACATTTCAAAACGCACCACACTGATAGTTGAGCACATACATTATTGTAGTAGTGAGGAGGCAAAGGCACAAGCCCAACATGAATACTAGGCAGATGCATTTATTTAAAACAATGTCCAGTTAAGCTGCATGATACTGTTTTTTCAATTAGTGATCGCCTTCGGCATTAAGAAACAGAAATTAACGGCACAGTCAGCAAACAATGATGATGATCTGCTTCTGAAATGATACAAAACAAAAAAAAAATGACAAAAAAGTAACAAAACAGCACAAGATGAAGATTATCTAGCATGTAAGCAACTTCAAAGTAATTGCCTCACATTTATTAGCTTACTGATTTTACTTAAACATGATATTAATGTTTATTATGTAACAGCAAAGTATGATGTGTAGCAAAGGAAGGTTCCCACACCGGGTCTCAATCCTCGGTCTCCCAGACTGCAGACGACTGCGCTAACCACTCAGCCAAAGGGTCAACCTGCTAGCCAAGGGCCAGCGCGTCTAGTCTTCCGTGGTCATTGTCATCCTGACATTACCCGCTCCTTCAGGAAGCTTGCCCCCGCGCTTCAGCCTTCCAGTTCCCTCACACCTCTGGACGCACACTCTTCCAATGGCCTCACAGTCTAACCATCCCACCTCTGACACCGCAGCCAGGGGCCAGCACATTTAGTCTTCTGTGGCCTGTTAACTCTCTAGAGTGCACAGACCTGCACCGTGACAGATGTTTGATGTTTCTTGGCACTAAAACATACAGCAACGTAGAATTAAACATACAGAAATGTTTTTTAATTTGGCAATTGATCAGTTATTTTATATTCACTATCTTTAAAAAGTTCCACAAAAAATAGATATAATTAAGAAAACATATATCTACTGTAAATGTATTCTGTTATTAAAAAAAGATTTAAAAAAAAGATATACATGGTTAATCACCTGCAGAGTCCTAGGAGTGTCAGTGATAAGCAAGGTGCCGTAAGGTGTTTCACACATGAGGCTCACCAGTGTTTCAAAAGGAACCTCTTGATGTCAGCTTAAACAGATGGTCGAGGGATTGTGTTACATTAATGAAAGGTCCCTGCTTCACTTGAGGTATCTGTCTTCCTGACAGTTCATGTCCCTGTTGAGGACTTATCAAAGTTTCCCCATCATTTTTAAAGAAGTTTCATGTCACCTCCATTGCCAAGAGCACTCATTTTTAACATCCTCAAGGCCAGAGCTGAACGAGCAGGGGGGTGATTATGACACTTTAACCCCTCGAGGGAGACAGCAGCTACATTATCAGAGAAAAATACATACATGCTCAACATTTTCACACACACCCACACATGCACAGCTAAAAGGAACTCTAAAATTAACAAAATGACGCAACATATAAATAAATAACAAAATTATTAAATTAAATAACAAAAATAAATAACAAATTTCAAGTGCCTTTTTTACTTTGTTTTTCACACTTTTCCTGGCAATTGTGAAATAATTGCATAAATCTGTATCATGTTACTTTTTCATTTAGAATATAACCTTAATCTAAATCAAAGTAATGTGTCAAGACAGGTAGAGAACAGGTAGAGAGAGACAAGGTAGAGAACTATGTTACATTATAGTGAGTGAATGTTTTACCACTAAAAGATGAGCTGCTACTGAAAAGCAGTGGCTTCATGGTGTGCCAACAAACTAGACTGTCTCTTTATGGAATATGAACATTTTCTGCATATAAGATGCTGGGGAAAGGATTGCCAACCAACCTCATAGACCTAAAGAAATGTTCTCACTAATAATTCAGTATGACAGTTGATGCTGTTGCCTATCTAAAATTACAGTCTTAGACTGACTGGGAAGAACAACATGTTATCACATGTTTTGGCTCTTTTTGTTCCAGTGTTGCTCATGTGGTCTTGTGATCATAGATATTTGCGCTTTTGCTGGATTTTTGTCTACAGCTGATGATTGAAAGTTTTAAGTTACAGGGATACACTTATCTGACTGTCAGTTGAGTGTGATGTCTTACATTCATGCTGTCATACTTAGAGAAGGTTGAAACGTTTGTGCTGCAGCAGACTTCCAGCTATGGAGCACTGGTTTCAGCTGCTGCTTTGCTTAGTACAGGTGTGGAAATTTCTCGATTCTAAGATACATCACAGTGCGGACTTGGATGATTCTGCATCGATGTAGTGACGGAACATAATCGGGAGTTTGGAAATATAAGTAGGCCCACATGAACAAAAACATCAACCCCAACCCTACCATTAATTTCTAATTAACAGATTTTATTGTAATTAAAATTACAGCCTTCTAATATTAATTGTTGATTTACAAGCCTCAGCTGGACAATAAAGTTGTAAAGTTACAGTTACCTTCCGGAAGCAACATCGCTCTCTTGCATTGAATTGTGGGCAAACATAAGTCTAATGTTACTTTTATACATTGGGAGATATGCCCGAGGGAAGCAGAGATCAGCAGCGAGTGATAAAAAAAAACACACCCAGTATTTTGAAAGTGGACATCTGGGCACATTACAGATTTTATTAACTTACTGGGAAGCACGAACTGGACAAGATGCATGCTGTGTGTAAAATCTGCCTCACAAAAATGAAATACTTTGGTAATACAACGAATTTGAGGAAGCACGTTAGTTGTTTTCATCCTGAGCTAACGTCTTCTCCCTTCACTTCACGGTGAAACCAAAGTCCAGGTAATGGAGTCAATGAGTAAAGCTAGTTGAGTAAAAGTAAAAAGGGAGTTCAGATTTATCTGACTGCTTGTATTAATAGATGGAAAAAGTAGCCATGTGCAGTGAAAATTGAGGATGCAATACACTGAGATGCATCGAGAATCATTGTGAATTTGAATCGTTGACAGGTGACTTGTAAGCGGATCGTGAGGCCCGTGAAGATTCACACCTCTAGTGCTCAGTATGTATTATTAGACCGCTGACAAAATGCACTTGTGAAATCACCCAAGTGTTGGCAGTTGTTTTGTTGGATTCTGCAATGCCAAGGATGTACAAAAATATATTGGATGGTGTGTAGATACAGAATATAAATGGACATGTATCATAATATAAAATACAAAAAACTTAAAAAACAAAATACAAAGACTAAATTTCCTGGATCAGCGGTTCACAAACCTCTACATGTATATTTTATCTGTTCTTCCACATCACCTGAAGCATGCAGCTTGCACAAACTTCAAAAAGCACAAGAACCCACAGAAACAATACACAGACTTCATAGTGTGATGGGGCTCTCATTGGACAGGAAACTGAGCTGCTTAGAAGCTGAAAAGATGTAGTCGTTGTGTCATCTGTGATAAGTAAGCACATACATATTGGCTCTAGTCTAATGTGCTCAAGCCCTATGGGTGGAGTCAGGGGTTGCTAATAGAATAGTTTCAGTCACCTAATCCTAAAGGGGAACTCCACTGATTGTACATAGCAAAATCTGTTTACATTTCTAAGGAAGTGCTCCTTCATACTGTATGCGAAAAAAGTTGTATAAAGCCTTTTGTGGTTCAAGAGGGAGCTACGAGAAATCTGATAAATTGCTTCAAGTGATGTGACTTGGTTGGGGCTGAAGTCTGAAATGAGGGGTATGGAGTTAGAAAGAAGTTGTGAGGTTACCAGACCTCTGGAAAAAGTGTCTATTTATGAAACCCTTCATAGTTTTGCTGGTAATCCATGAACTGTGAGACATCAAAGCAGCATCAATCTATCCCCTGAATTTCTTGTTTAAACATAAATCTTCCAAGCACACTGTGGCCTAAAGTAACTGTCTGAATTTTTTAATTTTTCGGAAACCTTGTTTGTCTGACAAAATTAGTCTAACTTGGATGATTTTAAAATGTATTTTTTGTTTGTTTTTAACATGCAGTTAAATGTTCTTATAATTGGTTGCCATGTTGTTCCAGGTATGACCTAGAAAAACACAAACCTTTAAAACTATTGTGCAACTGTAACCACATTAAGTGGACAAATTCTGTAGACTCTCAATTTTGATCAGCTCCAAATTTTGATTTAAAAAAATGTTCTATTATTACAATTACAAATTCAGAGGACTGTGCAACCTTGGCAGAGGCATGCATTCGCCAGGTGCTTTATAGTCATAGCTACAATAATGGTTTTCTGTTTTGTACTAAATGTAGAATTACTGACTTCTACTGAGAGAACTGCAACTATATTTATTTATGGAAAGTAATTAACTAACATGTCACATTTTTGTGTGAGTAATATTGTTCAATTTTAAAATAGTCAACAGCCAGGTGGCTTTGGAGATGAAACTGATTTTCAACACTATAATGAATTACAAGGCAAGGCTCCTGTCAAGGCAATGAGTCACATTACTTGAAGAATTGTATTATGCACTTGACAGGGATGCACTTTTGTATTGTGCTAAAGGCAGGTACACAGACACTGTAGGATGTAGGTTTATGTCTTGATGGGGTGTTACCTTTCTGTACTCAGCCAGGGTAGACAGTGGAGATTAAATTAGCTCAGTTTGGTCAAAGGTTCAAGCTTGCTGGATAGGTATGCTTATTGAAAGAAGAAACTCGGCTCTTTGTACATATTTTACATGTATATCATTGTATTGGTATAGTGTATCTACAATATGTTTGTCTATGCTTTGTGTTGGGTTCTTTATAAATAAAGGGTATTTTTTGCTATACTTTAACACTGTACTTTTAATTTAATTATACTTGTGTGTGATCTTTTACATATTTTATTCGTTCAGAATGCTGGAAATCAAATCTTCCAGCATTCTGATCAGGTTCATATTATAACCACTTAATTGTTCTGTTTGATAGAAAGAAGAGAAAGCATTAAGGGGTGAAAATGTGGACTGGGAAAAAGAGTGCTCTAAAGGAACTGTTCACTGTTGCAGAATGTCCTTCTCACCCCAGTGAATCATTGACTTCTGATGCAAGGGAGGCTAACCCTGCCCTTTCCCTATTCCATCTCCCTACACTAACACGCACCACTGACACATGTCATACCTCGGTCACCTGGGAGGACAGGGGAGAGGAGAACACAGAGAAACATGGTCCGGGTGATAAACTGAGGCAGCTTTACATGGCAATCCTTGCTTTACAGGATGGTCATCTCCAAAGGAACCCCTAGAGTACGTCAGTGAGAGCATGCTGACAGGCTGCAAAGCCATGACAAGCCTATAGAGGGGAATCACCACTCTCACAGTAAGACAGAGAAAAAGGCAGATATGAGGGGATCTTTAAAATATAAGGCTGACAGTGATTAAGAATTGCAAACCCGCTGTGAAAAGGTTACCATTAAAAGGTCATCTGTTTTGTTTTGTGTTGCTTTCAAACTTGAGTGTCTTGGTGAGACAGACACAAGCACAATACTGTACAGAAACCCAGCTTGAAACCTGTAAACGTCTTCCTCTGAGGGATTTAGTAACTAAGTAAGATTATACAAGTTGGATTCAGCAGCACTGTTAAAGAAACTAAAACCTTTTGTCCAAAGTACACAAATTAAGCTTGCAGCACACAGATGCATCACTGCATCTGTCTGAAGCAGTTTTGAGCTGCAGCTCTCTCAGTCCTAATCCTCCAATTCCCATGAACACCATGTCGTGAAGTGTATTACAACCTTTGGCTTGCTGTGATGCTGCTTCTTTGTGGCTGTGTGGACTATGGTAGAATAACAATCAACGTCACAAGATTTCAGTGGTGTCATTGTAGACAGTTAGGTTAATTATTTATTTAGCGGCCATTTTGGTTAATGAGCCAGAGAGTTGATTTCACACTGTGTCCACAAATAAAATAGATGCTTAAAAGCTAAAGCAATATTCTTCATATTTAAACTACAATACAGTTGCTTGTTAAGTTTCTTCACCTTTTTGTTAGTATGGCCTAAAAATATAATTGACCAACCAGGTAATGTTACTAGACATTGTATTATTCTCTGAAATGATGAAGCTGGATGGTACTGGCATTGTCAAAGAACTAACCCAACAAAGCCTATCCTGAATGTGATTAAGGACAATAATACAAGGAGTGAACAACACTTGCCAGGAATGAATAATAAAATGTCTGCACAAGAGTAAGTCTTTATTTTTGTGAAGTTTGCCAACATTGGACCAATATAGTGTGTGGCAGATGCAACAGGTGGAGAGATAACAGATAGCTGTGCTCATATATTACCGATGCTACTTAATTCAGGGGAGAGATTCCTCTGCCCTCTCTTCTTCACCTCTAATAAAGGTTTATAAGATAAGAGTTGGTCTTTGAAGTTTTACTGAAAGCAATTGTGAAACTGTGGAAACAGTATTGGATGAAACACAATTTCAATTATAGTGGTTACAGATGACATACCATGAATACGTGTTACTGTCCTCCATGACAGAGCCTAACATTAAACAGATAGATAAAATGTTATATTAGCAACACATTAGCCCCAGAAAGCTAAAATCTAAATCAACAATCAACTGCGTATCTACAGATAATGCTCCAACAAAAGGATTTTAAGGAAAAGATACAAGACAGATGTCAGTATTTGGTTGGTCACACATCTGACTAAAGGTGGGATGTAACAATGTCAGTTGAACTGCAACTGCTATAGCACTGTAGGGGTTGCCACTAGCGACAGGAAAACCACCTACTGCTGGCAGAACAGAAAACCTGAAAACATCTCATGAGAGAAAAGAGAAAAGAGGGGAGCACTTGGATTGTAAATGAGGCTCTTAAAGGATAGGGCCTTTTTCTTATTGTCAACAAATCTCACAATATATCAGGCTTTGGATACACACACAATACTTGCAAGTAGGATGAGTTCATTGTTGGTTTGGCTCTGCACATGAAATTTGGTGATAAGAACAATATAGAATATCCTTTTAATGATGCTGATGCCAACATCATCATAATGTCCTGCGAGCACAGCAACCCTTAAGAACCTCATGTTTGTTCACTTATATTCTCTTTGTGTTGAAGAGTGTCTGTTATTTTAAAAAGACAGTGTATTGTAAGATTTATTGATATTATTACCCTTGTGTCATTTTGTGTCATATTTTTCTAGTCTTTTCAATGCTTTTTTCTGACTAACCTTGATGGGGACAGCTCTTATGTGTATATATATATATATATATATATATATGGAAGTGTTGTGATGTCGCCCATACACCTGATGAAAGTTGGACAGACCAAAACATTGTGAGCTAATACATATTCCAGAAGTGAGCAAGACAGTGTGCAGGAGTTCAACTCATGGTTTTCAAGTTGCACCTTCCTCAAACACACTTGTCACATATTCAGGTGTGCAAAGATTTTTTTCAATTCAAAAAGACAGTCCCAAAATGGCCGTGCGAGACAGAATGCAAGTCTTTTTTTTCTCAAATATGTGACTTTAATTGTTTTTACCTGAATTCCTAAAATGCTACTCATCGCATCTTTAAATCAATGAATTTGAAATATGTTTACACAGCATTGCAATGAGTAATATTAATGACAAACTTCTAGTTACAGCTTATGAGTTGTGGCTCCACTAACAGAACTTTATCAAGGTGGTTTCAAATGTTTTTCTGAGTTTTTAGGAATCTCAAAAGGTTTCTGTGGCAAATGCCTGCTCATGGCCTGTATTAAGAAGATCATTCAATGATTGTGTAACATTATAATTTGGATAAATTTCTTTAGCTGCTATCAGTCAGATCACATGACATGACTTTATTTGCATTCTAAGCTACAGAGGCAGCCACTCAGCCACAATGAGTTAGGTAATTTAATTTGTGTCTTAAAGGAGTTGTTTCAACTGCTTGTCACGTTATATGTATAGTGAGTGCATTGCACTTCATCAGGGAAATCATGCAGCTTAAGCAGAGGTGGATTGGTCAGGAGCAGGACTTTTCCCAGTGGGCTAGTGTGTTTGTTTGCCTTCAATAGTCCAGAACATCCCCTGCTGTTTTTTAGTCCTGTATTAGATGTGCTGTTCCGCTTCAAATAGTCCATCTATTAAATTAATATTTTTCTGCCTTCAGGTGCCAGCTGGAAATATTAGAACATCCATGCTTAAGCAAGCTCAACATTATAAACATATCTATAATTATCAGTATCAGTTTAGAATCTACAAGATTGTTACTACATAATCCATATTGTCAGCTACATATACCAAACTTAGTACATTCATAAACATTATGATACTATAACAACCTAGTTTGTATATGACATTGCCAGCTAATATAGATAAGAGTAAAGTTTGAATAAAACAACAAGCAATGTTTTGTGAGTTCAATTGCAGATTATCACCACATCTCATTAAACTTTCTCCAGTCTTGGCTGCACAGTTGAGAGCTATTAGTGCAAGGCTTTGGCTCAGAGATGATTGCTTGGATATCAGATCTGTAGTAAAAGATGACATCAGGTGTCTTTGGCCACACAAATGAGTTCTTCCCACCGATTTGTCTCATGCAGCTCACCTCAATTTCATCTTCCACCACCTGGAGAACTTGGCCAACAAAGGGTAGGGCTTCATATGTCACCACTACAAATTTCCCAATTAAAGTGAGTGCTTGCTGTGTTGTGGGGATGGCCTCCACATTTTTTTCAATTTCTGACTAATTGAAGTTGATCATTAGAGGTCATGGCACTGACAGTTCTCTCCTCCTCGCCTGCAAAAGCAGGACAGCTCTCTGTGAGTGATCTTTCCAGGGGTTTGTGCAGCAACATGGTGTATCTGCCCCTCACAACTGGGAGCTGACTTGGTACAGATTCATCCTCTTCCGGAATCCAGAAGTAATCTATGGCTGAGCTGTAAAGTTCAGAGCCCTGTTAAGTTCCTCTGGGGTCTGGATGTCTCTACCCATATTCACCAGGGCAACAGCAGTGCATTTCATGGCTCCTCAAACTCCATCAGGGGCCCCATTCGCTTGTGATTTTTCAGATTTTTCCAGTACTGTGTCACTGGGCCATCACTCAAGAAGCTAGTGTTTTATGGTTGGGTTCTCCTCCTTCACTTTCTTTCTTTCAAGATTGGTTCAAGGTCTGCCCAGACAGCTCTTTCATCATGACAGAAGCTGTTTGAGATGGTAGCATTAGACTTGCACCCCTGCTTCGTGTATACTGCACAGGTATGTTTGGTTGCCTGTTTTCAGCTTCCACCAAAATGGTAGGGCCTGGATCTCTGTGCTTAGCTTGCATCCATAGTTTTCAGAAAAGTCGATATGGACTACCTCAGTGTCATTGAGATTTTCTTTGAGCTGTCTGCATTTTCCAGCTGATGAAGCTAATCGCAGTGGTGCTTTGCCAGCATATCTAGCGTTTGATTGAAGGATGAAACTAGCTCTCCCCAAGACCCCAGTTTCCACCTTTTTATCAAAGCTGGTGTAAGCCTTGTCGTCTTTGTTTACTTTTCTTCTCTTCTCCATTGCTGCCATGTAGTTTCCGTTGACATTTTGTCTTCGGGTAACGTCACCTCTGTCTCAGAGTAGCAGCAATCTGCACAAATGCAACACTCCTTTTTCTTCTCATCACATGCTTTATGTGAGTGAAGTGAAGATATGCTTGATGTTTCCAGGACTCCATTATGGAACAGCTTTTCTGCCAGCAGCCTTACATTTTCATGATCAAGACAAGCGCAGGTGTTGTGATCTTGTCTTTGGCTCTGTCACAAAGAAGGGTCGCAGGCGCACAAACTGTCTGTATGACATTTTTAACTCCTTCCCCACCTCTTTGTTGTACATGCTGTGGAGTTCCTTCAGATTCCTTAAGAGCACTCTGCACTGCTGCTTTTTTTTTTTTTCCTTCGGTCATGGTGTCTCTTTCCAGGGAGAATTTGGCTGTTGTTATCTCTACAAAGAAATTTCTTGACTTCTATTTTCTTTGATGCTGCCAGTTTCTTTTCCCCCCTTGGCTTGTACCTCTCATTCACAGTCTTCTTCATCTGATAAGACCTTTCTAGACTTTTGTGCATTTTTTCCACACTTTCTTTTTTGCTGAGCTAATTGCATTTTCATTGTGAGCAATTTTTGTTTCAAGACTGACTTCTCTCTTTTGAGTTTAGAGATTATGTTCATGTTACCTTTCTATGGAGTTAATGATCCAATTGGAGGTGAGTGCTGCTGAGGGTGAGGTGAGGGTGAGGGTTCTTCATCTTGGTTGGCATGAGGATGAGGTGGAGTTGGCTGTGGATTATGTGGCTGATGTTGATGAAGCTGCTCAGGCTCCGCCACACTGTCATTAGTAGAGTAAGGGGTAGAGTTAAGCACTGCATTTAATTGCTTCAATCTTTCCCTATGATCCTGCTGGTTTTGGCTCCATTATTTGTCTCCTCTTTTTTTCTGCAGCAAATGTATCAAGATATCTTATTGGCTTCTGGACCGTCCCTGCCTCTTTACGTCTGTGGTAACTAGACAAAAAGAAAGATTATATAAGTGAGATGAAATTAAGACTGTAGTAAAAGTGAGCTGTGGCTTAATTTCTTTTTTATTTTATTACTTTTCCTTAGCACTTTTCATTTTAATGAACAGCACTTGTTGCTGCTACACTGAGTAACGTAACAGGTATAAACTATACAAATAGAGTATATTCAGACAATAGAAGGCCTCATAGCATGATAAAGTAATTATATTTTGAATTTTGGTTTGGCTTTTATACCTCTCTTTTTTCACTAAAAACTCCTCCCTAGCCCATGGGTCAGGACTCTTCTGCCCTGAACCTGGCTGCTTTTTGACAGTGGCATCTAGAAAAAAAATCCTCAAAATGTGAAAACTGTATATATACATATTAACTGTTACTGATGACTTATACAAATATTAAGCATCTAGGCACATGAAAAACATTATGAAAATGGCGCATTCTCTTGACACAAGTTTAAACATGAAATAACTAATTAATAATGCACTGTGTACGATGAAGTATTCTTCATAACATGCATTAGAGAGACAAGGAAGAAGAAAAGAATTATTTCATGTTTATTAAGGCTTTATTAATATGTAATGATGCTACACTTAATATACAAGTCACTCAAGAAGGAATAAGCAATAATATAGACTAATATGACGTAGTGTGTGTGTGTGTGTATGTGTGTGGTTGAGTCCATTATCAAAGGGATGATAAAATAACATCCATCTACAAATTACAAATGAAGGATAAGCAGAATGAGGGTGGACATTTTGAGCTTCAGTTAGCATGTTAGCTTACAAAAAACTAGCTAACTAACTAGTCTGGTTGTTGAAGAGAATGTGGTATAATTAAACTTAAATAATATTATTATTTAGTATTCTAATCTAATATTTTATGCTGACAAGGTCGGCATGTTAAGCTTGGACAGAGTAAATAAGCAAGCTTACACAAAGAAAATGTGTCAATAGGAAAGTCAGCTACTCACTCACCTCAGCCGTTCAATTTCCCACCACTGAAGAGAGAAAAAAACTTTTGTCTGATGTCACTAGAGTAGATGGCCTTTTCTTAAAGGGGCAGATTCCCCAATATGACAGGCTGGGCAATCATTTAAGGGACACACAAACTCTTCTTTTTTATTAAATAAAAATATGATTTTTATTACCAAATGATCAATACACTTAAGTTGAGTAATATCTAATTTAACAGAATAATAATTTGAAAACAAATGTTTAAAATTTTATAATTTGACTATATTTCATTCACACATTGAAATGAGCAGTGCATAGCAAAAGAGCATCATCCTCTTATACAACACTGAAAAAAATCTAGAAAATGTAACAAACTATAAAGTAATGCTTTTTATTATAAAAACTAAGTAAACAAAGTAATAGTTACACACAGAGCTGTCACAATATGTAAAGACACCTCTTCAAACACTAAAAAAGTGCTTATAATATGTTATAATATTAGTATTAATATATAATATTAGTATTAAACTGAACAATGTTCATAATAATGTGTTAATATCACAATAAGAGTGGAAATTATACAAATTAAAGCTGAAAACTGTATAAAAAGAAAATGTGAAACATGCCATCCAGCAGATGACACGTTTGACATTATGGGGTAACAGAAAATAATCCGGTATGACAAATCTCAGTTTGAACCTTAATCAGGCAGTTGTTTGGGCTACCTATAGAAATCTGCAACCGTGACCTTCAACTTCCAAGTATGTAAATTCATAGTAAATAGAAACATTTGCATAAAATCGACATTATATATTTTTATCCCAAATAACACAGGATTTTACTACCTACTGCCCCCTTAAAATTGCTCCAGATTGCTTGTTATCCCAGATGACACTGGCGGACTGCTGGTTTTGGGACAGAATGCTCCAAAGCATAACAATCAACTGAATTTCATATTTTTTGTAATATTTAAATATATTGTTGGCAACACTCACACAATAATGCCTGTGGCAGAGATTTTAGGTTTTAATTGATTTTTAATACTTTTTGGAGCTTTTTTGCATATCAACATTAGGTCTGGACAGTGAATCCGCCATGACGTTTTGAGACAATAATGTCTAATAATTCTTAAACTTTGTATTACCCTCAATACATTTTCATACCATTTGATAAACAGAGACTAAAAGTTTCAATAAATGTGTTTTTTCATAAACATTTTCCTTATTTTTACTTCATAAAAGGCTTTGGACATCAAAATTGCACGTCACGTCATTGTGCATTTCTATCAGGTTCCTCATGTCACAATACGTTTACAACACATTGACCTGCACCCCAATCCAAAGTAAATGCTTACCTGTCATGGCTACTGCGACATCCTACAAAATGGGATGAATTTATATTTTATTTACACAAACATTTCCTCTCAGAAAAAAAACACTTTTGAGTCAGCTGATGTTCATATTTGAAAGCTGAACTCCTCGCTGGCACAGCATGTGAAGCAATAACATGCAGCAATTCTGTTTCCTGGCAGCACATCACTTGTGAACCAGTGCACCCCTCTAAGATGGTCAAACATCATTTGAGATGATTCTAAGAAACGCTGCATGCTGAGTCACTAGATAGCCAACCATTTGGGTGCTAGATATGTAATCTTGGCAGACACTTACATTAATGAGCAATTTTAGACACATGACATCCAATGCTGAAGGCATGAATGTTTTTTTCATATAATGGAGTTTTAGCAGCATTGCATTTACTCCTCTATACACATGTCTGGTAGGAGAAAAGCAGTCCTGCAGGGGAGTGAAACTGAGATGACAGCCCAATCAAATGTCCTTTCCCCTGCTTCTGATAGTGTCTGTGCTTCATGTTTCTCCAAATATGCCTTGACAAATGTCTTTTGCAGATGAATGTATAGGCCTTTGCTGGGTCAAGGATGTGTGAACAAGATTTTACTTTTGCTTGCCACCAGTGCGGATGCCAGTTATTGACGTGTAATTTAGAAGTCATGGCTTGTTTCAGTTGTTGTTGTTGCATTATTGTGGTTAAATGTGTGGAACTCAGCATCCCATGTGTTTGTCATACAAATGAGACATAATTTGGCAGTAAATAAAAAGCACTAATGACTTCACCATAGTTCTGTATGATTTTAGGTAATCTGAGAGAAGGTGGTAAATGAGTCTCACAACCATAGCTGTAATTACCACTACGGTGTTAAATAGGAATATAGTGATGGCGGGTAGCCTTAACTGTGAGAGTGGAAACATGTCAGCTGTGTAACATCCAAGACAGTATTCAGTCATGGTAACATTTGTGTTATCAATATCACGCCATGGTTATCAGGAGACATATTCAGGTCAGTCAGTCAAGCCTCTATACCTGTGAGCTATCAGACTTCTCCATGGTTCACTGCACTAGAGACGATTTCTTCAAAATTGCATCTTCTCTTTATCCAGCAGTGTCGATGTAATAAAATGAAAAAAGCACCGCCATTAGTGTTAACATTTCATTTTAGCTATGAATCTTAACAACTTTGCAAGGGATTTTCACAAAGCTCCTCCAATCCTCCAAGTAGAGAACTACTGTGTACAGCAGTGTATCGCCTTAAATACACCATGCGCCGTCAAGTTTAGTGAACAGACAAAAGGTAAAAAGGTAACAGCAGAGTTATAAAACTACTGACTTAAAAATACACAAAAACATGCCTACTAATGTTACAAGTTACTTTGGTTATGTTAGGACCTTTTTTTTTTCTTTTTCTTTGGCAATCAAATACACACACTGAGATTGTCGAATGTCTCTTACTGTTCACATAAAGTATGAATGGAAGGTTTACGTGGGCGCAAGAGCTCCGTCTACAAACACATTTCCATCGAAAGTGAATTATTTGTTCTGTAATAGTCGTTTATTTTTACCACTAACGCAAAAAAAGATTTTACTCTGCCACCACGTTTCCACTTTTTGCTTTGTATGTCCAGCTTGCCATGGTTGCATATGCATCGTTTTATACATTTTCTCCAAAATAATCAAAAGTATGACAATTTTATTTATTGTGCACTTATTTCTCTGAACTTATCTCTCTGTAGGGAAGACTGCAGTATTGGTAAGCTCTGACATGTCCGGTTCTTTTATTGGGGCTGAGCTTGACCCCGAACCCCCTTAGGTGACTTCGTGCCATAGGTGCTCATCGTTGTGCGGTGACACCAGCAAAAAAAGTTCAGCCAAAATTTTTTTTCTCACCAGCACCCCTGGGTTTACAAAAGCAGAGTATGAGGTTTTTCAGATGACTTCCCACAAAATACTTTGAGACCAGTCAACAATGTGTAGCCATATATGGTTTTAGATGCCACAGTTACAGTAGCATGAATTATACAACAGCAACAACCACACACACATATGTAACACATCGGATTATTTGGAATGTTTCTACATCTGAGTATTACATAGCAAAAAGCACACGTTTCAAAGTCTATGTGGAAAACAAAGATCACTGAAAATCTCTTTTTTACTTTGCTTCAAAGACAAAACTGGTGATTTTGTTTGAAACAAGTTGTTGTGATCTACAATCCCGTATTATTAGGACTGGTGCTCTCAGAGAAGGACGAGTGAGTATACTATAGATCTCAGTCCTTGGGTGGTAGTCCAGGAGAAAACTAGAGCACATGATTGTCTTTTAATCACTTTTACCAGGTGGAAGGACAAAAGGAACAACAAGGACACACCATACAGACAGAAGTAGCAGTCAAGGTACAGCAGCCAGGATTTTCCAATCCTGAGAGATAATGTGGAAAATGAAAATAGATAAGTAACGTATCCTGCGATGACCCTGCGGACAATGTATTTTGATTGAATTCTCTCAGCTCCTGACACAAATATGCAGTTTTTAGCCAAGTTTATAACATGTTGTGGTTATTTCAACTGATTTCTGTCTCTACTGTTATCGGTTATCTACTGTTATCTGCACTTTTCTTGATGGTCTGAAGTGCATGAGGGTTTTCCTGTGCACAAATGCAAGTTTAAATCAAAATGTGATGACAGTTGTAGAGTTATTTGCCACATTGTGAGGGCACTGTTGATTAAATCTGAACAGACCACACCCACATAGTCCTGATAAAGCAGATTAGCTGACCTAAGGTTTGTTTTTTTTCCTCAAAACTTTGACTTTGAGCGTTGCCTATTTAGTCCCATGTATTTAATGCTACTGAGAAAAACTTGAGAATTGCAATGAAATTTTCAATTTTAAATGAAATTGGGAAAAAAAAAACTTCTGTATGTTCCAGTTTTTTTCTTGAGCTACTACCCACAAACTTATTTGTTTTACAGTTACAGATCATATATTATTCACATTACTGCTGATAATGTTTCTTATAGTGTACAGAGCAATACTGTTGAAGATTGTTGACTGTGTTTTTTCAACTGTCAGGTTAGGTTTCCACTTAATTTCGTTAAAGCTTTAAAATCAACCTGCAGAAACTTGATAGATTTAGGTAATCTATAAATACACTGTATCTTTCTTTATTTTTGTCAATGTTATATTATCAGTTCATGATAAGACATTACAATACAGGTAATTTATCATTATTCAACTTCATTATAATTCTCTCCATAGTGTTTTACCGTGACTCTTAGGTGTGTGTGTGTGTGCGTGTGTGTGTGTCTGTGTGTCTGTGTGTTCAAGCTCATGTGCTAACTTCACTAAAAATCTAGCAGCACAATGACAAACGTACCTTAGAGTCTTTTCAATGGGTGACTGAGCCTGTGATAGAATACATGGACTTGTGCTCCAGAGCCATCAGTAGAAAACTTGATAAATGAACATGTGTGGCATAGAGAGGGGGGAGGTGAAGAGACAGAGAGAGAGAGAATTGGCGCTGTAGCCCCTCTGGTTTTGGTGCAAAGGTCTACCTCGCCGTTCTTAATGACTCTGTGGCGTTCATCTGTGAAGGAAAGAGAAAATGGGCCATTTAGGGAGAGAAACAGTCAACCTGCTATGTCTTGTCCATTGTCTGGGATTTAAGTGAGAAAATCAATTTGTCATGACACTTTACCGATAAAAGTAATTCCCTCCGTTCTCTCTCCACAGCCATCATCTGATATGCACACTAGGCTTAGCACTAAGAAGCGGGTTATTGGAATGATTGGTTGATCACTTAGACACTTAGAAAATGTGTTTCCATATTTGGACAGACTAATGTCCATATTCAATAACATACACACATTGCCCAATTTTTCATTCGCATCCAATCCTGTTCAGATATACTGCACATAGAAAATATGTTGGCTAGTTTCGAGTCAGGGACATGTAACCATGGGAGTGGAGAGAGAGTGAGACTGTATGTATAAGAGAAAGTAAAAATGTGGCAATGTGGATCATCGGTAATAGTCCAGGGCACCATGTGTCATGAAAATGCGCCACATGACACTTGTGTCTCCCCATAGTACTTGAGGGAGGAGGGAATTTATTATCAGGCAAGAGATCCAGTCATGATGGCCAGCCTGACAAAGTTTTCCCTAGGTTCAATCAATCACATGTGTCCTCTGTGAAGAGGCATCACCACAAGGGGCCCTCGGAGGCTTTGCCAGCAGATTAGTCACAGCCAAGTCTCATTTCTGCAGCTGCACCAGTACAAAGATGGAATGATGAAGTGAGGAGGGAGGGAGGGAGTGATAGGTGAGAGGTAGGCAAAAAGTAAATGATGGGAGGCATGAGGAGGGAGAATGAGAGAGAGAGAGAGAGAGAAAAAGGAAATAAAAAGAAGGGACATAAGAGTAAGAAGAAAAAGGGGTGAAAGAGTTGCAGGAACAAAAGGGAAACAAATCGTTGGCAATAGAAATAATGATGAAATGGTGGAATGAGGAGGGAAGAAAAAGTAGAACAGAAAAGCAAAGAGACTAACGGGAAGTGAGATTAGATGGGAACACATGATATACAGTATAACATATGATGGGAGTATAGCATGGTGCACATGGTTTCTGGCCTCTAAGAAATATGTTTTTATATGCCAGTGTTTCAGTAGCACTTTATTTTTTCATGCACTCATTCCAGTCTATGTCATACTGTATATTAATGTAATCCTTTTTTTTGATGAGTTATTACTTCATTGCTGTAGCAGATCATTCACTAAAGGAGAATTAACATTGTTCAAATACTCATTCATTCATTTTTCACCGTGCAAAAGCACAGTGCCAGAACTGCTAATTGCATTCACCCACCTGATATAAACGTTGCTGACTGATGTGCTCATATTCCCCGGTTTATTTTGCTTAATTTATCGTGTGCCTCATTGAGTATTAATGTGAGGTTATAATATCTGCTGCTATGACTACACGTAACTTGCCAAGAGGAAATAAATTTGATGAAGTGCTACATCATCACCTGGTACTTTTAGTAGGTGGGTACTCGTACATTTTAGTGAAACATTGTTTTTGCACACAAACTATGTACAGACATTGTGTTAACAAAAGTAATTACAGGATTATTATTCATTTTCTTAATTTAATCTTCCCATAAATTAATATACTGGAATAAGGCAGCTGTTATATGCAAGTAATATATTTTTTGATCCAGAATCTGTCTGGCTGCAGATTAACTATTCTGTAAATAATTACAATTATTTTCTCACATTTGTTTACCTAACTCCAAAAAGAGTAAGCAAGCATTTTTTTTTTTGAATAACATCAAGTGTGTAAGACTGAACTTTACGACTCAGGCTTTGGCCTCTCAGCTCTCAGAAATGGTGCATTCTTAATGATGTTCCTGTATTGATGTAGTGGCTTTTATCGCAGCGATAACTGCTCTGTCTGTTCATTACATAAGCCTTGGGGGGAGATTGCTGACCCAGCCCAAACTGCCACAGGTCCATGCCCACAATATCTCACTGTTATCAATCTCTCCGCACTCAAACCAAGAAGGATACACAGTTGTTTACACCATAGCTTATGACTGTATATGAGCATAGACACATGCGGGTATTAGAAAACACATACTTTTCTGTCTTTACTTCTCAAGAAGATAAGAAGAAATGTATACCAATTATGGCTTCTGGACCTACAGTTTTCAATTGTACATTTTAAACCCTGTTGTATGTCAAGCCTACACTCACCTTTAAACACAGGCAACACAATGTTGTCTCCTGAGAGAGCCCTTCTTTGTTAATCCCTATTAACCTCTCCAGTGAGCAGGGTGCAGGTTCACAGCCTTGGCCACTTAAGTTTGAGCATGACCTTACTTTGTGCTTACAACTGTCTAATATGTCTGCCACGCCTTGGCTGCTCTCCAGCTCAGGTTCTCATCCACTCACCCCTGAGCGTGTGCAAATAAGGAAGGAAGGGCATGACCGGGAACTTTAGGAACTTTGGCTACTTTCAGGAGGTGATATATGTCAATAATGAGGAACAGTACTGAATACATATCAAAATTTAATATTATTAATACTGCAAAAATGCTCTCCAGTGTTTTGTGAGCACCTCCAATTTAATAGAATGAAAAAGTTCAAAAGACTCAAATAACCCTCTGAAAATGTGCCTTTATTCACTGAGGCTTTACAATTTTAGCATGGCAAAGCAAGCCCACAATTTCAGTTTGCAAAGCCATAGATGAATTCACCCGAGACAGACATTTTTATCCAAGAAGGCTGTAAAATTTATGTACGCTAAACCACTCAGCCAAAACTTTTAAAACAAATCAATTAAGTTATATGTAAACAAACGCTGCTGAGCAAGGTGTTCCAGCTTTTATGTATAGAGTGAACTACCTAGCAATCTGACAGGTATATGTAGGATATAAACTAAATTAACTGACAACCATCTGTCTTCTCTTCATTTTGTTTATTAGAAGTCATCACAAGGACAATGGGAAAGCCCAAACCCACACACACAAATAAATATGAGTTCAATATGAAAGCGTTCAAGAAAACCTACAGATATGTGAAAATCAAAACATTTATCAATCAAAAATAATCTGTAATGACACATTAACATAGAGTACCGTATGAGATTATTATACACATCCAACAAGCGTTCCATCTTATGACCAATTTCCCTTCAGTTCTTATTTTCTCAGCATTTAATCCTTTATATCATAACTTTTTCATTAGACTTGTTCTGTACTTTCAGCTCAGTTCTCTACCATTAAATCACTTTCTGTTCTGTTTCAGTGACTAAAAGAAGAATAATGCACAGTACTACTCAGCAAGGGTCCTGGTAGAAAATGTCTGAGAAATAATGCAGTAGCACCTTCTCTCTCTCTTTCTCTCTCTTTCTCCGACATCCTGGACACCCACACACCACAGTTCACTTCCACTCCAGTCACTAGTTAACGACTTTTAGCTGATGGGGCTTTCTGATCAAAAGAGCTGGAAGCTATTGAAAATAGGTCGACCCAATTGGCTGATCTATCAATGCACCAATCACAGCTACACATGAATTTGTACAGCCTTGGTCATCTGCTCTAAAGGTGTATTCAGTCGGACAAAATCAACTCACGTAATGTGGTGAGAAGCAGGCAAGCACAGGAAATGGTAAGATGATAATGATAATAATAATAATAATAATAATAATAATAATAATAATAATAATAATAATAATAATAATAATAATAATAATAATAATAATAATAATAATGATAATAATAATACATTTTATTTATAGAGCACGTTTCAAGGTACTCAAAGACGCTTTACGCAAGTTAAAAAAAAAACAACAACACACCAAAAGCATATGCATATAAGCATATTGTAGACTAAACACTGAAAACATATAGCATAGAAAACAACATACTTAAAAACATATGACATGTATCTTTAATCACATATTAAAAGCAGTTCTGAAAAGGTGAGTTTTGATTAGTGATTTGAATATGGTCAGATTGGTGCAGTCTCGGATGTGTTTGGGGAGAGAGTCCCAGAGGGAGGCAGCTATGGAGAAGGCTCTGTCGCCCCAGGTCCGGTGCTTGGTCCTGAGTGGTGGAGACAGGAGGTTGGCATCAGAGGAGAGAACGCTGCGGGAGGGAGTGTGTCGGAGGAGCAGGTCGGAAAGGTAGGAGGGGGCCTGGTTATGTACGGCTTTGTGAGTGAGGAGAAGGACTTTGAATTGGATCCGTTGTGGGGCAGAGAGCCAGTGGAAGTTCTGGAGGACAGGGGTGATGTGGTCACGGGAGCAGGAGTGGGTGAGCAGGCGAGCATCCAGAGTTCCGGATGTACTGGAGTTTCTTTAGGACTTTGGATGATGTGCCATAAAGAATGCTGTTGCAGTAGTCAATTCTGGGTGTTATGAAAGCATGGATCAAAGTTTCGGCAGCAGAGAAGGAGAGCAGCCGGCAAAGTTGTAAATTATATAGCTATAAACTCTATCAGTGTCCTTGCACTCTACAGCCAAACATTATCACTCCTTCTGTGCTGTTTGTATAGTTTCACCGTGCAGTTCAATAAACAAAAATATATAGTTTTCCTGAATTAGAGGTCAGTCCCACCACTTCTCTCAAACTAGCTGGACATTGGAGAGCATCACATGTTTGTGTGTCAAAGTTAAAGCAGTTTTCAAATTGCTTGTTTTGTCAGACCAACAGTCCAAAACCCAGAGATTTTACTTCCTACGTCCTGTTCTATAAAATACCCAACTGAGAATCTGGAACGAGGGAATGTTGAAAAATGATAAATCAATTATCATATTAGGTGATTAATTTTCTATAAATCGACTGACTGATTAATGGACAAAGCATTTTAGCTCTAATAACAATAGTAACGATGTGGATCGGTGCTTACCAACCATCAAATATATTAGAATAGGTATACATCAATTAAGTAAAATACAGTGTTTTATAATGTATGCCAACCTATGTTTGTCAATGTTTGTCTGTTTAAAGGGATCATCTCTCTTTTCAGAAGTGTGATTTGTGTTGGGTTTTTTTTTTTCTAGCTTTTTGCATGGCAGAATTAGTTCTGGTAAATGTCACTTTGTCTGTTTCATGCATGAATATGCTTCATGTTTGAATTCACATTTGATTCAACAGGCCCTATGTGCACCACTCCCAGCTCCCAAGGGAGTGTAGGAGCACCCAAGGGAGTTTGGTAAATAGGACTCTAGGAACTGGTAGTGTTCATTTCCCAGGAAATGTTGATGAAAAAGAGCATGAGTAATGTCCTCAGGGAGGAGATGAGGAGATTAGAAGAAAATAAAGTTGCTTTGCTGTTGAGCAGTGACTCATGGCAAAGTCATACTCTAAAGTCTGAAGTTACATATCTCAAGGCATGACACATTGTTAAGAGCTTGTAGCTTTTTTTTTTTAACATCACCTTAATTTAATTCAATTATGAAAAGCCATTCTAGGGCACAAAAATACTCCAGTGTTTCCCATGTCATCTCAGTGTTTACACTTTTTTTTATCAGCAGCAGTACTGTTGTGTGTACACGGGGCCCGTATTTGTGCACACAGGCAGTGGAATAACTTAAAAGTACCTCAAAATTGTTCCAGACAGGTTTATTTATGTTCACCGAGTCATGTTCATGTTAATTTATCAGGAGCTTTTGACACCAGAACGGCTCTGCAGGCCTAGATAGCTGTAGTTGTAATACATGCCAATGAATGAAATGCACTCAGACATTATCAAGAAGAAAAGCGAAACAGTTATGTTCACTGATGAAGTTAGTGCTATATCCTGAAATAATCCTAATTCAGAGCAGGATTAGAATTGATTTATATTTTAAATATAACTAAATATTGTTTCTAGAGTAATGTTTACAACAGCAAAGTCACTATATAAACTCAATAATAGCTAACTGGAAACAAATCTAAAATGTCAATAAAATAAATAATATTCCTGACATCAAAATACTGCATGAAGTTTAGAAAGAAAGAAGAACACAGACATCATTCAGTATCAGTCCATCATCCTGTCCTCTGTCCTCTCTCTGCTGCTGAGGTGATTCACTGCCTCTGAGTACCGCTGGTAGAGAGGAGGGGCTGCCGTCTCAGCCAGTAGCTAAGTTTACAAGAATTTCACTAGTTTTAATATGTGTATTAGGATACATACAGACAGGTTTTGTTTTAGCTTGTTTATAATTCATTATTAGCCTAACCAGCTCACTGTGGTTGTGTAAAACATACCGGCAGTGGAGATTGTGGGCAAAGCAGTTAAAAATAACACTTTTCTACATGTTTCTGCTTATAGAACAGGTGGTTTGATAGAGATTATATTGATTTTTTACTTGTGAAGTTTTTATTGCACTTACAGTAACAAGTATAGTTGTCATCAACTGGAGTAAAACATTATCTTTCACTTAACCTGGTTCACTGTCTCCACCGTGAGCTCTATGGTTTGCTATCCCTGTAGTGCAGCCCTGTTTGCGTTTCCACTACATCGCAGTAACCACGTAGATCATGCAAATTAGATCCATGAGGAATTTAAAAATGGTGGCAGCATTTAGATACGCAGTATTAACACATGAGGAAACAGTTGTCCGAATCGCTGTATTTCTCTACACTGAGCTGAAATGAAACAAGTGCACATGAATTGGGTAAATAAACATAACAATATTTAATAACAATATTTATTTGCACCACATAAATAAACGTAGGCCATATGGTTGATAGATGGACCAATCCATCTCTATCTTAAAAACAAATCTCAATTCTCACACCGTCTATATGGTCATATATATGTAATATAACAAAATACCAAACGGACTTATGGGGAATTAATTTGCTCAAACTTAAAGCCAAATCAAGACAACAGTTTGACTGATAGATGAATCAGTCAGATGAATGATGAATCAGCATTTTGTGTTTCATAATAACTTAAACTATCTGTCAATTTTAGTGCTGTTTACAGCAGTAACTGAGGCCAACGACCTTCTAACAGCTTAAGAAAAGAGCAGGTTAATAGAGTTGTTGTGTAGTGTTAGTACCTGTGTTAAAAGATCTGTAAAGCCTTTTATAGCAGGTATTAATCTTGTACTTTGAGTTTTGTTTGTTAGAATGTCCTTTAGTTTACATTTGGATAACAGATCGTGCTTTTAAAACTATTTACCAGAACGGCAATTCATCTAGACACAGGTGGAAGTCAGACCCCAGTTTTTTCTGCCTCCTGCTTTTTGAATTTGTTCATGTCTCTCCAGGCTGCCTCTATTTGTTTTTCTTTCCTCCTTAAACTTTTTTCTTTAAATCTTGAATCCGTTCTTTACTTTCTCCTTGCATTTCTTTCAACACCATTAACATTACATCTGTGATTCTTGCTCACTTCTTTCTCCTTTCTGCTAATTCCTTCACTCCCTCTCTGGAAATGTAAAAAGACTTCTTTTTAAAAGTCTGAGTGAGCATGAAGCAGAACTTAAACTTGTATGGTGTTAATTACAGTAATTGTGGATAAACGACACATAGTGGGAATGCATAAGCAGTCAAGCTATGCAAACTATCAAGCTACATTAACACTGTAATGTAAAGCAGCAGCACCAGATAAACTGGATGGTTAAAACGACATTAATGTCAATTCAACAAACTTTAGTTTACTGAAGAGCTTTTCCAGCTACTTACTTTGTTGTATTTTGTCTAACAGATAATTATTTGATGCAGCACATGTCAGTTAATGTCATATATGATCCTCTGAACTCTGATTCATTCATCTGTCCCATGAGAGTGGCTCCAGTCTGCCTGCTAGCTTCAGCAGGGAGGGTTGGTTTGTTTTTAACACCCGCGTAGCAGGAGCTAGTGGTGGTTTGTTGTCTCATACAGGGATACAGTGTTCAAACGGATAACAAATTAAGCGTTCCAAGAAGCTACAACAGAAACTGCGGTAGGAAGCCAGTCTGAGCTAACAGCTGTAAAGTGATGGAAAGTTTGCGAAAATGCTACTTTTGAATTTGAGAGGTGGGTAAACAGCAATTACATGTGTTTATCCTCCACTATGGCCCTGATTACAACACACCAAATACAGTCTACGCAACACACATATGAACATGTGCAAGCCTATTGCGCACCTGATATCCTGTTACAATGTAACTTCAAACAATTTAACTGAGGAAGTTACATTTGTTTTTATTTTGTTTATTTGTTTTTTTTTTGGGGGGGGGGGGGGGGGGGGGGGGGTATTGATGATTATACATGGTCGGCTGAAGGCTGCTGAAGCTTGGGACATCCAAGTATCCCAGAATGCATTTCGCACCAACCAACAGCGATCAGTGATGGTGAAGATTTTGAGCCAAGCCAAAAGCTGTAAATTTCACTGTAGTGCTGTAGTACTGTTACTGTAATATGTCACTTTATTATATTATAAATATGTATAGTGTATTATATAATATATAATTTATTATTATTATCATTATTATTATTAAAATCCCTCTAGCATTTTATACACAGTCTAGCCATTAGGTCTTGTTTTATTTAAACTGATGCAAGAAAAAATGGGGATGATTCCAAATCTTGGTTCCCAAATCTGATACACATCTGTAGTCATTTCCTTACATACAATAAAGAAGGGGATATGATACTTAAAAGAGTACTCTACTGATTCAGCATTGTACTCCTTTAACATTGTCGGAGTCATGGCACTTAAAAAAAGGATCAAAATTGACGCAGCAGAACAGAGATATCGTCTTTATTTTTATTCCATGCATCCGTCTTCCTTGTCAAAACCTGGTGCCTCCATTACCCACAATTAAACTCTGTGATCAGTGACAGATCAGTCAGATTTGGGCTTGTTATACTGGTAGCAGCTAATGTAGCCTCAAGCAGCGTTGAGGAGCAGGCTACAGAGGTCTGGTAAACTCACCTTTCTGTAACTGCCTACACACAGATTTTTTTTCATTTCCTCTCCAACCAACGCTGTTTTAAATGACATTATTTGCTTCCTATCGACATACAACTTTTTTTTTTTCATATATGTAGTACTACCTAAGACCTGTAAACAGACTTATATGTGAAAAATCAGTGGGCCCCCCTTACATCTGTGTTACACAATCTTAGTTTAATTTATTTTTATTTTTTGAACCAAGCTGCACCACTACCGGGTTGTATGGTGTTGGGAAAGACACTTCAGATTGAAAAATACTTTCCTTCGACACCAGGCCTGTGGAGCGGTTATGAGGAAACCCCCAAACCTCCGACCCCTATCTGTGTGCCCTCTGCTGCTCTCAGATGTCCTGAAGGTCTGTTTGCTACATCGACTCCATAATGGGATTTCAGAACCAAAAAAACACTCCATATTTTCTACATAAATCTGTTGATAGAAAATATAAATTCACAGAGGCCAGAATTCTATCAGATATGAATGAAACAGAAGCATACGAAGCAGAAGATAATCCAAAACAATTTGCCATATTATAATGCAAGTTACCATAAAAGAGAGATTTGCTGCACGCTTTAAGGGTAAACACCATCCTGCTCTCTCTGGAATATTACTGTATAAACCAATCATATGTAAATCATAGTGGTAAAGAAAAGTCATAACAAAGGAAGTGAAGCCATGACATGCGCCTGTGTACAGCTGAAAAAACTGTGATGAATGTGGATAATTATGTGTAATTACTAATGTGAAGGGGGTCAAAGCTTGTAGCTGACCAGTTGACTTAGACAAAAGCTTTTCTACCTTGCCATGAAACAAAATGTGATGTTCTAACCACCTACAAATGAACAAAGATGAAAAAGAATTCATTAATTAGAATGTGCATAAATTGCCAGTTGCGGTAAATTAAAATTAATGTATGTTAAAAATGCCATTACTAATTTAAAGTGTTCAAATCAGTTTTTGATTTGCAGTTATCCTTTAACTTTCCGATGTTCTGTGTTCAACAGGATATTAATGAAATATTGATGACTTTGACCTATTTAAGACAAGCACAGAGGAGGTTAAAACAAATAAAGAGCACTTTTGTGTTTATTCTGCTCCCATGCTGTGCCAGGACCGAGATGGGTAATGTCTCTTTAACGTCTTTACACAGCCAGAATTGCCTTTGCTTCCTAGAATAATCAGCAGTCTTAGTAGTAAAGAGGTCTTTGTTCCTTAATTTTTACCCTCTAAACGGTCATTTTAAGAGCAATTCTACCTCTTGCATTTGTTCTGATGTTCTGAAAAGGTAATTAAAAAGAAGGTCACAGGGGTCAATTGAAGGAGCACACAAAGGATACTACCTCGAGTAAGATTCTGTCAAGATATGGATTGACTGAATACTAATAATACATTATATATATATATATATATATATATATATATATATATATATAATACAAAAATTTGTGCCACACTTTTCATCCATAGTGAAATTCAAAGTGCTACAAGACCACACAATGTAAAGAAAATAGTAATAAGAGTTAAGAAGAAAAAGCCTTCCTGAATAGAAAGGTTTTAGGCCTTTTTTGAAAGAGACTAGGGTCTGTGCTGCCCTCAGATGGTTAGGAAGGCTGTTCAACAAACGTGGTGCAGCAGAGCAGAAGGCTCGATCCCCCATGGTGCGGCGCTTAGTACTAGGGGCCCGGAGGAGCAAGCTGCTGGCAGATCTGAGGGTGCGGGTGGAGGTTTGTGGTATGATCAGTTCCTGTAGGTAGGGAGGTGCATGTCTGTTCATAGATTTGTATGTGAGTAACAGAACTTTGTAGTCAGTCCTGAAGAAGACAGGAAGCCAGTGCAATGAAAACAGAATTGGTGTTATATGTTTGTGTTTTCGCACTCTCGTCAGGAGCTATTTGCTCAGCGGATCAGTTAGAAATACTGCAGACAGGAACAGTACAAGCAGAAACAGACACAGTGACATGTTTAATGAAGAGGTGCAGATGACAGGCTCATAGTGCATTTTCAGCAAACAGCACATCTTGAACAGGTAGCCAAAACAACTTATTTTACCTTGCACAATATTAATTTATTATTTATTATTGTTTATTTTACCCTACACAACAAAATGTTCTAAATAAATAACAATGTTGATATTGAGAAATTTGGACTTATTTTGTACAACTGAAATTACATTTTTGTCATTCCAAAAAGAGTAAAGCATTGATAAAAGGTACCATTGAGTTCCGGTACCAAATTCCAGGTTACTGTATCGGTGCAAATGTGAACTTTACCCAACCCTTTGTATGAGGAGGGATTTAATGGTGAGAGATTATGTATTAAATAGTTCCATGGTGGCAGAAGACAGAGCTGATGATGGAAGTCTCTGCAAACTCTGCAGTACACTGTGATCCACTCCATATTTTGCATTCAATTCAATTCAATTTTATTCATATAGCGCCAAATAGACCAAACAGTTCCCCCATGAGCAAGCACCTTTGCATCTTGCCTGGTATAGGGTAGTCTTGTGATGTTCCCAGCAATGATGCCCAAGTTTGTTTAGCTTCTGTATTCCACATTGAAACCACGTCGCAAGCCTCTATGGATGTAACAAGGTCTGTTTCTTAACATCCCAAACTCTTGGCAGCGGGTTAAAAAACCCTTGTCAGGTGTAATTAGGAAGGTGTGTAAACGCCGTAGCTATGTGGTGGTGTAGGACATCATAATTAAAGCAGCTGTGTTGTTTAGGAAGAATGGCAGTGTTGGTAACCGTCACAGTCACAGTGGAGATCATTACAGCAAACATGAGGGCGGCTCCAGTATAAGAAAAACAGTCACCAGAGTCCATCAGTGACAACGCAGCTCTGGGTGATTTCCATGCTGATAGAGAGTGGAGCAAAATGGGCTTTGTGGCACACCTGAGCCGGCAGGCTGGAGGAAGAGACAGCTGCTGGAATCCCAGTAGAGCAGGTAGGAACACTTTATGTTGAATAATCCAAAATCTGTAAATCCCAGTAGAGAAGAAAGGCAGTACTTTACTTTAGTTAATCCAAAGTCCACCAGTTCGATAAAATGTTTTCCAACTCAGGGAGTGATCAAAACATGCAGACAGAAAACAGAAACCCCATGACGCCACAAAAACCAGAAAACATCTCTTCAAAGTATGCAAAATAGGCACATGGTTTTTAAAAGATCAAAACAAACAGCTGCACCCAAGTGTCCAGATTTCGTGACCTTTGGCCCAACTGCAGCAGAGTGCATAAAGCAAACTAAACCTGATCCAGTCAATTTGTTCCTGTTGATGTACCCTCTTACTCTGAGGGACCACACTTTGTCAGTGACTAGGCACTTTTTATTTTAAAAGGCAAACATTGTTAAATGTTAACCTATTGACAATACAATAGAATGTATCTGGGGAAGCCATTCTCAGAGAAAATGAGTGTCTGCTATGGGATGTTCTGAAATTTTATAAGCTATGACTTATCCACCAGATGTATGAAAAGAAAAAACATGGTTCAATTTTTGTTTTTGTTTTTTTGTTTTTATTGTTTTTTTTTTTTTATAGGGACAGTGCACAATTAAAAGTAATTGCACCAGAGTTAGCTATTAGCTAATTTACATAAAAAAACAACCACAGAGCAACAATAACACTACATAAAACAACACAATACATTAGAAGCCATCAGTGTGAGATAATAAATATAATCAGTATAACAAATACAATAAATACAAGGCAATCATTGGTGGTGACACTTTTGTGCTGACTTCAGCCAAAGCTTGAGGCTGGTTTTAAACACTGCAAAGCTTCCTGAGTCTCTAATGTTTGTGGCTGTGGAACTCCACTTCCCCACTACTTGTCTTTCTGAACTGTGGTACTCAGTCACCCCTAGTAGATGCTCTAGTACTACCAGCACTGCCAGGATAGGCTAGGCATCCTCTAAGAGGAGGGGGCGAGAGATTCTGAATAATTTTAAACATCAGGCAAACATCTGTGTAAAGTGAAAGGTTATCAAAATTGAATTTTTTTCATTTTATTTTTTTTAGGAATTTTATACTGTTAAAATTACATTACTGATAATACAAAATGTTATTAAATGGTCAGAGATGATAATATATATTTTATTTTACTTAATGTTATTTTAAAGTGCTGAATTCTACATGGTGTATGGTTTTCATGTCCTGGATTCTGTTTGTCATAAATGAATGAGCCTATTTCAGATGAGTTTGCCAATGGCAGTGTTTGTATTACTGTAAGTTCAAACATTGTGTTACGCGAACAGTAGTAAAAGTTATGTTCATTATGTTCAAATTAAATTTGTTCTGTTTATTAAGTAAATTCTAACCATATCTCATTCTTATATGTTGCATACAGATGGGTGACAATTTAAAGGAAAAACTGGTACAGGCCTGAATGCTTGACCCCTACAGTGAGGGGATCTGGTGGCTCTATTATGCTTTGGGGGGCATTTTGCTGGCATGGTTTGGGTCCACTTGTCCCCTTAGAGGGAAGGGTCACTGCAAATCAATACAAAGTTGTTCTGAGTGATCACCCTTATCTTATGATGAAACATTTCTATCCTGATGGGAGCCAATTCACAGGGCACGAGGGGTCACTGAATGGTTTGATGAGTATGAAAATGATTTGAATCATATGCTATATCCTTCGCAGTCACCAGATTTCAACCCATAGTCTCCCATAGGTGTTCAATTCGGTTGAGAAATGTTTCATCATAGGATAAAGGTGATGACTCAGAACAACTTTGTATTGATTTGCAGTGACGCTTCCCTCTAAGGGGACAAGTTGACCCAAACCATGCCAGCAAAATGCCCCCAATAGCATAACAGAGCCACCAGATGCCCTCACTTTAAGGGTCAAGCATTCAGACCTGTACCGGTTTTTCCCTTAATTTGTCATCTGTCTGTACTGTCTGTCTGTTACTGTTATTGTAAATAGGTCTAATTGAAGAATTCTGACTGTACTGTTTCCCACCGATAACTATTGTGAGTATAAAACCCAATATTTCACTAACTTAACTAACATAAAATCAAAAAAGGCATAAAGTTTGTGTGTTAGGGAGGTCTAAGGAGTAAAATGCATGTACTCAAATTGCAAGGAAAGATTTGGGATTAAACAGGTTAATCTACAAGTAGGCAGACATCCGCAAGTAGAAGCGATGATGGAAACAAAACAAGATTGTTTAAAGTAAATTCTAATCTAAAATTGATGGAAAGGAGAATCTGCTAAAGACAGAGGGAGATATTTTCCAAATCTCCACCAGGGTTTTGAATAACTAAATTGTTAACATGTCCATCTTTATGGGCAGGTAGGGTAGAGTACAGTAAAGGCTAGAAAACTAAAATAATGAGCTGAATGACACTATCAGAGACGAGTTTGACAGGTTTGCACTCATCATATCTGTCCAATAAAGCAGAGCCAGTGTACTGGAAACAACACATTCACGCCATGTTTTTATTTTTATGCTTCAAAATTAAGAATAAGTCCAGCAGTATCACGCTTTGCCAGCTGGGGCATTATCCAAGTTTTGAAGTGATTGATTCAAACAAACAGCAGGTTTCTGCAACAATTCCGCCATCTTTGCTTTGGAGCTCTCGCTACTGAAGAGGGAGAAAACGTTACAGATTTAAGCTTTAAAGTTTGCAACAGCATGGCAGAATTTATCCATTTCATCCAGTTTAAAAGTTTATCATTGTTTGTGCCAAATATGTAATTGCCAGGCAACAAATTTACATCCAGACAGTAATTAGGTTACTATTATTTATCTGTTTAGGAAAGTCTGTTCCTTTTATTGCTTAGCAACAGAATTCTGATCAGGATTTAATATCTGGATCAATAGAGCTAGGCCATTCTATACCTAGAGAGCTGAGAAATACGTATGTAATAAAATGAATGATCCAGCTCGTATTAACACAAAATTCATGGTGTATACCATCACACTGTGGGCCATTTTATCAATAGTGAAGGAGTTATTTGATTTTTAAATGAAGGTAAAGCCTCTACACCTTTGCATCCATCTCTACAGAAATTCCCAACGGGTGTTTTTTTTTCCATGAAGTAGCCTTGGAGCTTTTCACATATACTGTTATATGGGTCACTAGATAGTATGATAGATGAGAAAGAGGTGCACCAAGGGACATTAGTGTTGAATCTTGGGAGGCATTGGGAGTCCCAAAGCAATGTTCGCTTTGGGCTTAGCCCAACTTGCCTCCCCAAGGAAATGTGTGACTAAGATAGTCTCCAAGTTTGAAAATAATTCATAAAAATTCAGCTCACACAGGGCATGTGCAGTGCTGTACTTTGTAGATGTCACATAATGCTTAAATACACAGCATATTTAATTGGAAGTGTCTTGTGTTTAATAGAGTAATTCAACTATGAAATCTGTTTTTCTTGGGTTACCCTGATGCCACAACCTTTTCAGCATACATTATATATCCTAAACTATTTAGTTTAAATCATTTCAGAAGGCAAAAAGGAAATTTGTAATCTCACAAACCAAAACCAAATAATAAAGTCACATTCATTTCTTTTCCATCCCAGCCCCCCCCCCCCCCCCCCCCCCCCCGCCCCCCCCTTGCTCTTCTGAGCAAGCGGCTGCAAATTGATTACCTTGATAAGGTGGGAAGGCTGTAGTATGGTGAAAACACAATGCTTCATTAAAGTCATGCTTAACAATACTGTTTTATACAGTCTTGTTTGTGTGTGTGTTTGTGTGTGTGTGTGTGTGTGTGTGTGTGTGTGTGTGTGTGTGTGTGTGCAGACATGCAAATTGTGGAAACCAAGATGCTTCAGCACCTATTGAGATGGTGAACACTGAAAAAGAGTCCCCCAAGGGCCGTTACATATGCCAGTCCTTTTCAGATTAGACCTGAATGCAGTTGCCCAGAAATCTGCTCCAATTTTAGACTCGCTGGTGAAAGTCGACAGGTTTGGAGAGAAGTAAAACATGATGGATTTATAATTTTTGAAGGCTTTCCTTGGTCTTGTTAGAAAAATGGCACAGTAATATAAAGGATGGGAAGGAAAAAAGGCCACAATATATTTTAAGTTCAGTTTAATATAAAAGCATACTGCTACTTAGAACACAGATTCTCTTTCTCCTGCTGCTACAACTGCTCATCTTGGTCAGTGTGCTGATGAATTGGCAATTTATTATCAGATCTTTATTGACAAATGACAAATACTGAAATATCTGTCTAAAGGAATGAATCTCTGTATGTCTCTATGTCCTTTGCGCATCTCTTGAACCGTTCATCCGGTTGACTCCATACTTGGCGGGTATATGACTGGGGACCCAAGGGAGTGCAGTGTTGAATTTGGTGCAATTTGGACATGCAATACATTTAATATGAATAAACTTTGAATAAACCAGCGATCTGCTCTGCAGGGCAGGGTGGAACTTCAGGGCTCTGCCGACTGACTCCTGCATGTCAGGGAGAGAAAAAGTGCTCTAAAAACAGAAAAGTAGACAGTAAAAACAGAGCTTTTAATCAAGAATGGACACTCTTACCCTGTGTCAAGACAGAAAGCGTAGCGTAGCAGCACGTTTAGCAGATCAGCAGCGAGTGACTACACAGGAGGCGTTCAGATACATGGTTTAGCGTAGGTCACCCGTGTTTTGGAAGCACTCAGAGCCCAATACAGAATGACTGTAGTTACACACGTAAAACAGAGCAAATACTTCCACTGGCAGTTCAAAACCAGTTTGTCTCATATGTTCCGTGACCATGATGATTGTGAAGCGCCACTACAGACAAAGCACAAATCTTTGGAGCAAACATATCCACTCAAATCCTACCTGAAGGCACAGTAAATAGGAACGATTTAAGAGCCCAAAATGATCGATCCACTTCATTAAGGATGCATATTATTTTATCTTTATCACAGCCCTTATTTTAGGCTACTTGAAATAAGAAAAAAACATTTATTTAAGGTTAGAGTACTTTTATTTATAACATCTGTGTATAATAGAATGTTGCTTTCATGTTGTTGGTGTATATACACTCATCCACATCTCACATCAACTGTATTAATTTTTCTATGTAGTGGCAGGAGGCCAAGCAATCGGCCCGTTCCAAGCAGGCACATTTTGAACAGACACTGCACTAGTTAGTATTAATTATCAGTAAAAAGCATTTATTTGAAAGCTGTAATCCAATGTCAAAAATGAAGTTAAAGAAAAGGATACTGTTTTATCACTCTATAAAGCAATTTGAATCGTTCACAACTTGAAGAAAGTCATTTCATCAAGATCATTGGACAGTTGCTCACAGAAGTAAAAGGGAAGCAACCATTTTGTAAATAAACTTTAGTCTGTGCTGATTGAAGAGTACTTTGGAGTTTTAGATCTTAAAAAAGCCAACTTAACACCAAAAGTCAAAAAGCCACACAGCTGGACCATCTGGATGTTTGTTTTGGTGATCAGATCTGCTACACCTCAAATTGTATTCAGTTATTCATGACAAGCAAACAGGAGCAAAGTGCGAATATATTACATCTGCATCTTCCTGGGTTTACAGTGCAACAGCACAGTACTGGATATTAAAAGAGAATGAGCACCAAGAATTAGAAATTCAGACAATTTCCTTTGGATATCTTACTTTGAAAACTTCACCCTCTGTGGAGGTTTGATAATCAATGTTTTTTTCCCAGTGCTATACAGCATCTGTTCAGTCTTTTTAATCCATATGGGCTACACACAGTTATGCTACATTTCTGTCTAGATTTATTAGCTTCTACATATACAGTTAAGGTATTTCAGTTACAATGTCTTAGATTTAGCCTGAAAATGAATCTGTCCACAGCTTTTTGAGAATGTGTCTTAATAAAGTTTTTCTGAAGGCTTGGAAATGCATAAGCACAGCTTTTTGAAGCAAAATACAACTTTGAATTACAATTACTTTAAGTCTACTAATAAGTATATGATAATGAATGTACAAATTTCATTACAACAGAATAGAGGATTATTTCTGGTTCATTCATTGCAATAATAGACTGCAAATGAGAGACACTTACCTCACATGTAACGATTGCCCAACCAGCGTAATTAACCAGTTTATATTTGTATATTGTGAACAATTAAATGCTACGAAAGGTGTTAATGTATACTGTCACTGTTACTATACTGATGCATAAAAAACATGAAGGAAAACTTTAGGTTCTATATTTATTATTATTTATAAATAAATAAAATTAAATAAGCTACTTTTCCCTCTGTTCAGCCTTATCATTATACAAATACCATGTAAAAATAGGTTTTTTTGGAAGTAAAAGTAGGTTTACCTCTAAAAAAGTAAAATAGGAGACCTTGAAATGACTTGAAAAAGCACACAGCTAAAGACATGTCATTTCAGGATGAGCCACAGTACTTTTTTTCACAAATTGGCTGGGCTGCCAATTTTATTAACTGTCAAAATAAATATACAGGCAGCATAACTGGGAGGTGGCACTTTGCATCTAAACCAGTTATTGATCTTCTGAGCAAGCGGCTGCAAATTGATTACCTTGATAAGGTGGGAAGGCTGTAGTATGGTGAAAACCTTGCTGGGGTAATACAGTATAAGTGCATTGGAGCAATGCTTTTCTCTTGTATTCTCAGGTTCACAGTTGATCGAACATGACATCAAAGACAGTACATTGAATCAACATGTCCTCATGTGGGTTTATAGAGGCTGGAATGTGGATGAATGTCTATACTGCACCGTAAGATCATACAGTCATCATGCTCAAAAAAGATGATATATTATAAAATGTTGTAAAAAACAGGGAATCTTTACTTCCTGGGGAACAAGTATATACCTCAGTGAAGCAGTGAATGATAAAAGTAAATGTATAGATTTCTGATTTGATTCTTACTGCATAGAAATAAAATTTAAAGGCATTTACTATTTTACAGTTATAGTTTACATTGATTTTCAAAAAAACAGTGAAATTGCAAATAAATAAGCTTAACACAAAAATATAAAGCAAGAACCACCAACCCCTTTGTATCTTCATTTATTTGAGACTGTAAATGTTCAGTGCAAAAAGTGTACATGTATTGTTAAACAATCAGTCGACAGAATTTTTTATAATAAGTGATTTATCAAACAATATATAACATTGTAAACTGAATATATTTGGGTTTTGGACTGTTGATCCCATAAAAAGCAATTTGACAATACAACCTTGGTCTCTGTGAAACTGTGATAGTGCATCTTTACTGTTTTAGGACATTTTAAACAATAATTTGGAAAAAAAAATTCATCAGATGAATCGATTGTGAAAATTTGTTGTAGTTCCAGTTCTATAACCAATACACTTGCTGTTTCCTTGTTAAATCTATGGATTTTTCTGAAGAATGTATACACTTAATGCCCCAAAGGGTGAGCCCCAGACACTCATACAAACACAAGATTTTGAACTCACATAGACTACAACATTAGTTTCAAACATGTCTATTTGTACTATGACGGTAATCACAGTAAAATAATGGTTGGAATACCTCACATTGTATACAGCAATTAGAGCAAATACACTTTGATCCCACCATCATGTTTCTGGCTTTTTGCTGTTTACTGTTTCTCTTTATAAATGACCTTTCAACTGTACAAGAATATACTCCCATTAAGTAGATGACCCCAATATAAATGAACCATCTGGTATTCCCTGTGCAGTATGGTTTATGTTACAGTATATTATATCCATAAGTGCTTTTATTTCCCTCAATTCCCAACATGCTGAAATAGCCTGAACACATTTTACTTCTGCCCCCGCACTCAAAAACAGCTGGAAAGATCCTATCAGGTATTCTTATATATTTGCATAATTGTTAATATACCTCACAGCGTTGCATTAAAATTTAAATTTCTAACCACAAACAGTGAGCAGAGGGGAGCACTATGCTCTCAATAGACAAATGCAGGCAGAGGAAAATGGATACCATTTGCATAGCAGTGAAGTGACATCAGGGAAGGCTGCCAGGCATTGTCGGTCCACAAAGAATTATTTCACTTTATAAGCCCAGGTAACATCCACCAGTTAGATTAACTTAGCAGGTAGCAGAGGCAGGTGTTTATGCTAACAGGATATTTTAACACAGGAGTTGAGCACTAATTAGCTCCTCCACATCAGCATAAACACATTGTTGGGAGTAACATCCCAAGGTTAGGTCAATATGCACTTTTCACTTCTGAACTTCATCTGTTGCTGAAGAGCAAGATCTGATTTCATTAGCAAAGTACATTTTTCCCCAGTGTCCCTGGTAATAACAAATAGCCCTTTTTTCTCAATAACTTGGTAGCAAGGTAACATTTCTCGGTATTTTGTGAAGACGTTCCAAGGACTTTCATTTTCAGTGCCTTCAGGAGATAAAAATGCCTGTCTTTTGTACAACGAAGCATGTATGGTTATTATAGTTTTCATCTGAAGCCCTGCTTTTCATCACAATGCCACTATATTGAACATTAATAGCATTTTAGTCTATCTAGTACGTGGCTATGCACATGAGGAATGTTTGTATGTGTGTGCAGGAATGTAGATAGAGGCATATGCATGTGATTACTTAAGTGCTTGTCTGTACTGTAGTAAAAGGAAAGTGGAGGTGTGTGGATGTTGGACCAAGTAAATGTGCTGCAATCTGACTGCAAGAGGCAGAGAGAACTACCTTTATATTAAGATGATATGGTGTGATTTAAGTTGGCTCTAGACAATTCAGCAGTCTATCTGAGGGTTTGTGCATGATTGGTTTTTGCAAATGTATGCAGGTAACATCGGTAATACACTGGGAATTCAACTTCCAGTCATTGCATTGAACGGAAAGCTCTACAAAAGGCTGTGAATTATGTTCAGCAAGCACTCAAAGTGAGGAGATATAGTGTAAAAGCTTTTTGAAAGATATAAAGAAAGGGCTGAAACATGAACAACATAGTTAGTAAAAGGTCTTTACCCAAACAGAAAGTCTGTTCTTACTTGGTAGTTCAGTCCAGTGGATGGTCATTGGTTTGGGGTCATTTCACTTGTTTATCCTACTAAACACTTGTTTGTCCTACTAAACTCTTATCTAGATGCTGGTATGTCTCCTTTTTGTTTGTAGTTCCTTAACATTTAAAAGTCATTAAGTATTCACTAAAATCAGATTATTATCAAGATTATCTCGATAATGGTGGAATTATGATGGGAATTTCTTTTAGTGATACTGATGTTTAAAGAACAGCGGAATAGTTTTGTAGCTGTTGTTTTTACCACTTCAACCATTTAAGGTAGCCATCAGCCTTCTTATTTTTAACAGGTGACAATCAGCTGAAATGACAGATGTTGCTAGTGGATTTGATCAGCTAGAGCCAATAAAAAGTTAATTTAATAAATTTGGCAAAACATAAAAATGGAACTTTGAAGTTGTCTGGTAATATAAACTTACTCTGCTAGCTGGTCTGCTAGCTAGGCAGCAGTGCTCGAAATCTCCCAGTTAACACAGAGGTAAGCACATTGCCTCAATATTTTATTTTAAGCTTATTCTCCTTGATAAGTCTGAATTGGGGGTGAGAAGCAGTTTATCCTGTCAGATAGTGACTGAAACATTAGCTGGCTTAGCAGCCCAGGCTCGGATTAAGAATGCAGAGATCCCTGGGTACAAAATCTTGGAGGAACCCCCCCCCCCCCCAACGCTCCACACACACGCAATCCAGGTTTTGAATTATAGGTTTTCAGCATAGCCTACTACCTGTTGGAAACACCTGTAGCTTAGACAGGATTTACACTGACAGGCTACAACCTGAAGGACAATGTCAACACCTGTAGATATCTTCTATCAAACAGGATTTACACCACGATTGCAACATTACTTTCCTGGGTCAGCAGCAACAATATCAACTCTTTAATCTACAGTGTAGCTCAATGGCATACACAAGCACATACTGCCCCACCTCCACCAATACAGTTCTGTGATTCAGAACACCAGCGATGCAGTGTTAAAAGAAACAGCAAAACATCACTGCAATAATACAGCACCAACAAACACCATTGCAGCAAATATAGCCATGCAAGCAACACAAAGCAACAAAAACACAACCAGCAATGCTGACCACAACCATCTTTTGATACATGTAGACATGTGGAGCAGCAATATACGGTAGATATAGGTCAAGTACAATAATCATTATGTTGATCTTGATAAAATGTTAAAAGATGCATTTATGGGTTAGTAAAATGGTAATAAACACTTAACACACAAGCCATGCAACACAGAGTTTAAGGACACGACTATAGAAAAACATACCAAGGTGTTAAATACCATACCATGAAGTAGCCTCTATCTATGTATATGGATTTACTCAGCTTTTGATAAACAGGATATAAACAGACAGGCAGTCCTTATTATGTGAGTAGTCTGATTAATAAATGTATTCGTTGATTCTGAAACAGTAGCCTTAGGGCTTGTGTCCTGTCCATATACCGTTTTTCTAAACTGTAACGTTATATGGACAGTATAACTGGGCACTGGGGTGAACTTGAAGCACTTCATCCAGGTGCTCCCTAGCGCTGTGTCATCACTTTTCTGCCAGATAAAAACACTATATGAACACAAGCCCTTATGTCGTTGTTATTTAGCCGTGTGATTAAATCAATGAATTTTATTTTATGAAAAAAATTGCCCCCTCGCAATTTTTAACAGCCCCCTCAGTCACTTTATTATGGCGCCTGGTCTGAATGGTTGAAATAGGTAAAAAGTAATAGATAAATTGTGGGTCTGCTAAACTGGTAATCTACCCGCCACTGGGTCTCTGCCATCTGCATCAGTGTCAGGCTCAAGTGGAGATGAGGGTGGGGCAGTTGAACAGGTGGCTCTGCTGTCGGAGGACTGTGCCTCTCTGCCTCAGGTTCATGATGAAGTTCAGCTGAACTAGTAGTGGCTGCTACCGCATTACTGTCCTCCTGCGCTTCACTGTTAGTATCGTCTTCTCCAGGCTCTTTGCTAGTAAGCCACCTTTTGAAAGAAGTGGAGACATACACACACACACACACACACACACACACACACACACACAATTAATTTATTTGATTTGAATAAAAAAACAAAGCCAGGATGAGGCCACAGTTGGTGGGGGTTTTGAGGCCTGCTAGAGGTCGGAGGCCCCCATGTTTGTAGCAGCCTAAGTGAAGACTGTTAGCAGTATCATGTAGTTTTAAATGCTAATGCTAAAGCTATCTTTATGATTGTTTATTATCCGACATTTGTCAAGACAATAGTGTTATCAAACAAATCCATATACAGTGTCTTGCTGAGTATTAGTGTAATTATTTTACAATTATGTCTGTGACAAGAAAAGACATTTGATGTTCCCCACTTTGATTGGAAATATTTCTCATATGATCCTTCTGATTGCTGCTGTGCACATCATTTTTGTATTTGTCCATAATGACTTCTGACTACCAGTACATTTGCTTTGAAAAATAACTGCTGATAATAATGAGAAGCATATGCCTAAGCAATGACACAATAAATCATTTGGAGCATCACATCAACAGTTACGCTGAACAGTTATCACAAGTGCCTGATGATTTACAAACATAAATCTATTGATTTATGGGACGTTCAAATTCTACCTTAAAAGCAGAGATGGGCACTTGAGTCCGCGACTCCTACCTGAGTCACACATAAATATTCTTCCGACTTGATTTTTGACTTCGACTTAAGAGTCTTTCATAGTGAAATGAGGAGCTGAACTATTATGTAGGAGCAAAGCTTTTTTTACCATCCTTCCCGATTCTTTAACGCATCATAGCGCTCGACTGCCAACCATAAGTGTGTGACATTGAAACAACACACAAAACAAGCTGTGTTGGACGCATCATGGCACCCACAGCAGGATCCATACCATACGCTGTAGCCTTTGGATATAGAGATTTCAAAATCCTTGGTCTAAACCTTGCATTGTGTGAGGAATGTGGGAAAAAGATAAAAGACACCGGGTCGACCACGTCCAACTTTATAAGGCACTTGAAAAGGCACCCAGATAGGTCAGTATTGCAGATAACATTAGTCCATAAGATGGCTAATGTTAGCCTTGCATTAGCATTAATGTTATTGCTGTTGTAATGTCAGGTGTGTTGGTTAGTGTTAGACTCATTAACTTTGTTGACATAATGTAATGCTATTTCTTCAGGGTAACATGTTTAACTGAACGGCACTCTGACAACACAAACTTCCTCATGGTGACATTATTCGCAAAACTTACAACCTGTTATCTTGTGTGATAATCAAACGATGATGTTACCAATTTAATTGTTCCATATGACACAGTTGCAAAAAGCTAATAGATGTATCTAACAGTTTCGCTCTCCCTGCCTCCAGCCAGGATTCTCTAATATTTGTGTCTTTATATTAAGTCTCCATGTTTATCTGCAGGTACACACATTTCAACAAGGGAAAAGTTAGAGTGGACTGTGGCAGCTCAGAAGGACACAGCACCATTGAGTCTTTTTTGACTCAGGACAGAAATGTGCAGCTGTACAGTTTGAGCAATCAAATAACAGGTCAGATAAATGGCATAGATCTGTGGGCTGTGTTTACATGTGTGTGTTCTTACCCCTATGCCTTTGCCATTCAGTGAGGCAATGTTTGCACTGATACCAGCATCTGCTTAAGTGATAAACACAGGTTTTCATAAAACGTGTGTTATCTGAGAATTTTTTTCTTTATTTTGAATTGGGCCATTGTGCTTAGAGGGTATAATTTGCAGATAAAATTCAAAAGGAGAAAAAGCTCTTGGAATACATATTAAGATGTAAACATTAGAGACTTGAGACTTGACCTGGACTCTAATTCAAAGACTTCAGACTTGACTCAGACTCACCTTCAGACTTTACATGGACTTGGATGTTGTGACCCCTGAACATCTCTGTCTGAAAGTACATGTTGCTGTGGACAAGCAAAAGGAGTTTTCATGAGACCGAGAGCGCACAAACCATACATCCCGTGTGAATGAGAGAGCAGCTTGTTGAATTAAACATCAGAGCCGTGGGTGGCATAAAGGTGGAAAGGTCACAAAGTGCTACATCCATCTATGCATGGGTACAGCTCTGCTAAGAATATATATTTTTTGCAAGATTTCCAAAAGCATATACTTTGTAATTATGTCTTCATCCATATAGTACTAAATAGAATACATTACAAATTAAAAAGGAGTCTAGGTCAATCTAGAGTACACAGAGGAACCACTTTGATGAAAAAGACAGTTGTGATGGATTATTGAGGTCATAACTTTTAATGCTGAGCTTCGATCTCTAAATAACTGCTTTTTATAGTTGGGTTGATTTAATAAGAAGTTGTATGATACTTCCTTAGTCTCATGGGACTTTGTTGTAAAGTTGTTTTCAACAGAGTGCTTCTGTTTACTGTTTCTGAGTATCAGGGCTCAGTACAATAGTATCCTAACAAACAGCAGGCCTATATTGGCCAAAACTTTGACAATAACATCCAGGTTATATTAGTCGTATTTTAATGATCCTTTACATCCCTCTATTTCCTAATTAATTCGAAGCTGCACTATGCAATTGTTACATGTTTGCCTAACAATTATATTTATGATTGATTTATCTGTTGATTATTTTCAGATCTTTCACAGGCTAAACAAGAAATTGATTAATTGAAAAAAGAGACCCATTTCCCAGGTGCCTTGTTTAAATTGCTTGTTTTGTCCAACCAAAAATCCAAAACCAAAAGATGGTCAAATTATAATTATACAAAACAGAAAAGCAGCAAATTATTCTGAAATTACTATTGCTTGTACCAAATGATAACAAAAGGGTGGACAGGCAAAAGTTTTAACAGTTCAATAAAAATTGGAAATGCAGAAGAAAAAACGGGCCAGACTTTAGTTTGAAATCCATCTATAATAGATGTAACAACAATTGTCAATAAATACAGTGAATTCTGTTTCTACATTTGAATTTTATGTCATTCTGGATGCTCTGTATCTTGATGTATCTAGCAGCATACACTGTACTATGGTGTGGAACCAAATACTTTGTCTAAATGTTATGTTAAACATAGCAGAGTCAGCATTTATACATGAAATAAACTGTATCCACAGACACAGAGGCAATCCTCTTTGACAACAAGAAAATGTGTTTATACACTGTTAAATGAGAAGATAAATATATTTGTTCAGTTTTGATTCTAGAGAAAGAAAAGGGCTGAACAAGAGTGTCGGAGGCCTCATATATGATTTGTCTGTCATGAAAATGTTGCAGAGGATTGCGTAACTCTTAGCAGACAGTTGAGCAAGGATTTGAATTTGATTTATGCATAAAGGCCTTGAAACGGACAACTCTGCAACTGAGTTGGTTATTCCTGAATGAATAAAAGAAGCAACATTTATGTAACTGTGGCTTAGACACAGCTACATGTTTTGTATTGGTCAAGGTCTGGAGAACAGGTTTTCATTTAAACAAAAAGGCTCGGTGCTAGAAGAAAAGGCTAAGGATCAGTGGGTGCACAATATCCTGCTCCCTCGCTTTTGGCACAAAAGATACTGAATAGAATTCAAATCCAAATATAGTACATGGGTTTTTTTTTAACATGGCTCCAACATAAACACATCCACCATAAATCAATTAAAGTAAATTTAAAAATTGTCATTCATTTTTCAAATTTAATATGCACTTCTCCTTCAAGACAGCTGAAATTATGGTAGAAAGATCGTTGTCATGAACTGAAATTTACTTGATTGTTTACATTACACAAACAGACTTCCCCCCACAAGTCATTTTCAGTTTCACAAGATGCAGAGTTGAGGCATGCTAACTTTGAATAAGTTCCATTATAGTGCAGAAAATAAGCAACTAGCAAAATGCATTATCCCTCCAGCGTTATTAACATGCTGCTGCATACATGAAACCTGATTAATAATTAAATCTTTATTTATCTATTTAGCAAAATGATGTCAGTAAGATGGAGGCAGTATACATTATGCAGATTGGACATTGCCTTTCAAGGAGAATTAATGTGGCGTAGTGAAGTCAGCCACCGTGATATCTATATATGTTGACATTTTCATTTAGAGGAGAGAAAATGGTAGGTCTGTCGCTTTGTGCCACTGTTCTAGGGGTGACAGGATGATTTCCTTTGGGGGATTCTTGTCTCACTTGCAATAATCTCAAAAATGGTGCATGAAGTGAAATGGTAACAGTGAACTATTTTTTCCCTCCATAGTTTTTTAAGAAAAAAGATGAGGGGAAGAATTCATGAAAGGGGTTGTTCAAGGATTGTGGACCCTAACAGGAAATGGTTTGCAAATTGTAAATGCAGAGGTCATTTTGGAAAGGTTAATATAATTTAGAATTTGGTAGTATGTGCTATTAAAATTAATACCGTTATTCATATTCAAAAAGCTGAGGTAAAGAAATTACTGTAGGGATCAGTGGCCTTGGGTGCAGGAGGCCCTGATGTAAGAGAGGAGTTGCATCGTCCCATTCATTAAAATGAATAGAGCCAAGCGCCTGTCCTCACTTTCTTCTCCAGAGACATAGCCAAGTATAATTACACCTTTCCAGGTGAAGGAGCCCAGAAGCTCTCTGGTGGCTGAGGAAATTACAGTTGCACAGTTTAATTTAAGCAGACAATAACCTTAAATCACATCATCTTACATCACATATGAGTGAGCGACTGGTGAATGAATGCAGTGGTGCTGTAATATGGACAATCTGAAAGACATTTAAAACATAACCTTCACCACAGCCTTATGGTCAACATTAGTGTGAGAATATTGTCCCACATTGTAGAAAAAGATGACATATATAACAATACACAACAACATTTGGTCTGAGAAATTTCTGTAGACATGAAAATATGTGAAAAATAAATAAAACCCACTTTAGTAGGATCCTTAATATTTTTAGTATTTATGGTCATGCAAAGCAAATGTCCTACTACTGCTGCTTCACATTAAAAGCGTTTAACTGGCAAAGCATATGGTGGTTTTTATGAAGCTGCCACAGAAGATGCAATTTGCTTGTCACCGCAGGAAGCGCGGACAGCAATCTTTCTTGCATATACAAAGTAAGAAAACGGTCCTTTTCTCCCTTTATTCATCAGCAGATCATTTTTAATTTCTGCAAGGGAGTGACAGAACAAGAAGAAGCAGCCACAGAGAGCTGTTAGATGAAGAGCTGCAGGCAACAGGCTGCACACCTCCAAGTCACAAAAAATTGCCATGCCAACGTCATCCAACAACCCTTGTTAATGTTAGTCAGTGTGCAGTCATGACACACAGTTGATTATGCTACAATCAGTTCTCCAAAACCCAGAGAATTAGAGATTGGCAGGTAAAATCTCTGATGTGACCAAGATGCAGAATGAATTTGCTTCACTTTTTTTAATGTGAGACTGGCTTACAGATACTTTTTACACTCCAGCAATTTCATGGCGGAACCGTAAATAAAAACAGTAAGAAGTAGAAAATAGAAAAAAGCCTTTTTCCAGCATTTCAAACTATTCCATCAAAACTTTAATATTAGTCTAAATGTGCATTAAATGGGCCAATACATATTCTTAACATGAAGCCCTTAGCGATTCAGATGAACCCTATGCTAAAAGAGATGCTTCAATTCAGGTAAAATCACCCAGATATTAAGGTACGATTACTTGCACAGAAATGGCACAAATGGAATAAAAAAAAGGGGGCACAAATTCTTGCAATGTCATTGTTTTGGGAGATGCTGAAGGTGGCAACACTTTTTATTACCTGTAATATCATCATTCACTTGAGTCCTACTTGAGTGAGATTACCAGATTACTCACGAGAGTTCAGAAGAGAAAATAAATCTGACTTGTTATGGAGCAGAATACAACGGCAAAGCTGTGCAGTACACAGTAAATGTTTTGAGTATTCATTATGAAGCCAAATGACCTGTTTACACAATGTGGAGACCATTAAAATACACTAGTACTGCATGATTCTACTACAGTGACAGATTAAAAACCATTTTGGCTGTCTTCTATTTTTGGAATAAATGGGTTTTGACCCTCTTGCATAACTTTTCTCTGTGGTTCTGTTATAAATATTCTGTCCTCCTCCACAACTACTGTATACTGTATAACGCAACCATAAGGGCCATACTGCAAAGACATTAATTTCAGTCCTTTCTAAAAGCAACCAGACAAATCAAATAAAGAATTGAAAAATGGTGCAAATAAAGGAAAATGGGCAACGGTAATACAGGAAAACAGTATTTTTCACTGCTCTTTCAATATATACTCCTAGGCCCTGGTAGTGTTGTTTTATGGTAACAATATTTATTAAATGCCCTTCTCCTCAAGGGATGATTCTTGGCAGAAAACAACCATTTTATACTGCATCAACACAATTTTTATACACATACACATTCATTAAGTAAGGGTAAGTAGTAGCTGTCTGAAAATTGAAATATGTATTACCGTTGTCCTGGGCTTGGTCTTAATGTTCCCTCTGAGGAGGTTATGGGAATTATCAAACATGAAGAAAATTTACAGCTTTTATTTATTTAATTTTCAGCTTTTATTTAAGTCCCTTAAAGATGCTCGGTCACAGTTCTACTCCAACCTAATTAATAACAATCCTGGCAACTCTAAGCATCTTTTTTCCACCATAAATCATCTCTTGAAGCCACAATCATCTTCCCCAGTTGAGGCTACAGAAGAGCCATGTAACAGCTTCATTGACTTTTTCAGAGACAAGGTCAACAACATCCGCTCTCTGATGTCCAGTTCTTCCTGTCTGCCTCCTCCTTGTCATCGACCCTCTGTCTGGCAGCTCGCCGTCTCTACTCCGTTTTACTGGCGTCAGGCAGAGCCACATTGAAGAAAACCTCAGAAAGATGAAACCCTGTACTTGTGCCCTGGACCCCATTCCCACAGCTCTGTCCCCTGATCACCCAAACTGTCAACCTCTCCCTTCAAACCAGTAGTGATCCATCTGCCCTTAAGGTCGCAGTCATTTGCCCCCTCCTCAAGAAGCCCACCTGGACCCAGAAGTTCTTGCCAGCTACAGACCTATCTCCAACCTCCCATTCATGTCCAAGGTGTTGGAGAAGGTGGTTTCTTCTGAGCTTCAGGACCACCTTAAACACAACCTATTTGAAAAATCAAGTCAGGTTTTTGTTCAGGGTTGTGAATGACCTGCTGATGGCAGCTGATGCAGGGTCCCCTTCTCTCCTAATTCTCCCTGACCTGAGTGCTGCATTTGACACTGTTGATCACACTGTCCTCTTAGAGTGCCTCCACACCACCACACCACCACTGGACTGTCAGACTCGGTACTGGTTTCAGTCCTACTTTTCTGTAGGACTGAGTATGTCTCACTGGGAGGATGCAGATCTAGATTGCTCCCTGTCACCTGTGGTGTTCCACAAGGATCTGTTCTTTGTCCCATCCTGTTCTACATGCTCCCCCTTCGACATGTCAACAGCAGATATGGGATGTCTTTTCATTTCTGTGCTGATGATACCAAGCTGTACATCAAAACTACCCCAAGCCCTTCTGCAGCCATGTCACGCCTCAGCACCTGTCTTAAGGAGATAAAGGCCTGGATGAGCATAAATTTCCTCCAGTTGAACAGCAGCAAAACTGAAGCTCTCCTTATTGGCACTCCACATTAGATTCAGTCATCCTCGATACCTCATCTCACCTTTGATGGCCCAGACATCACCCTTTCCTCCTCAGTTACTGATCTGGCTGTTAGGTTTAACCCTCAGCTGACTTTTGATGACCATGTAAGACATCTATGCAAAATCTCTTTCTACCAGCTCAAAAATATTTCTAAACTCCACCCCTCTCTAACCCTGTCAGATGCAGAGAAACTTGTCCATACCTTTATCTCCTCAAGACTAGACTACTGCAATGTGCTCTTCACAGGGATCCCTGGCAGGAGCATCCAGAAGCTCCAAGTACATTCAGAACAGCGCTGCCAGGATCCTGATGAGAGTGCAAAAACACAAACATATAACAGCAATTCTGTTTTCATTGCACTGGCTCCCTGTCTCCTTCAGGATTGACTACAAAGTCCTGGTACTCATATATACAAATCCATCAATGTGCGTCTCTACCTACAGGTACTGATCATACCACAAACCTCCACTCGCACCCTCAGATCTGCCAGCAGCTTGCTCCCCCAGGCCCACAGCACTATGCTCCACACCATGGGGGATCGAGCCTTCTGCTCTGCTGCACCACACTCGTTGAACAGCCTTCTTGACATCTGAGGGCAACACAGACCCTAGTCTCTTTTAAAAAAAAGGCCTAAAAACCCTTCTATTCAGGAAGGGTTTTTATCTTTACTCTTATTACTATTTTCTTGATGTTGTGTGTTCTATGTTATTAATACTGTAGCACTGTGAGTTTTACCAGAGTAAAAAGTGTGGTACAAATTAAATGTATTATTTATTTATTATTTACTTTAATTTTCAACATTTTTCAAAAAAGCCAAGTGTTAAAACGAATATCACGTCCTTCTCTACTGCTGATCAGTTGAAGACTTCTGTTTCCTCTCCTCCAAAAAAGTACATTTTCTTCTTCTTGAGCTAATTTGGGGCCTAATTACACTGACATTGCAGATCAGTACAATAATAATGTATGATTGCAAACAGTAGACAGATGCAATAAAATGATGTACAATAATGATAGCCATAGTGATAGAATGCATGACAGATAGGTAGCTTTATACCAATTACTGTAGTCTTGAGTTTATTTAACATTGCAGTAAGGTTTTAAGACATATGTATATTAACTACACAAAATGTCTGATGTTTAAAGTGATGTTCAGACAACATGGAGATGGTGGTAATCTAGAAAGCACTAGAAAGGCGAATGGATGAGGGAGGATTAAGAGAAATTCAGTATGCAGTCAATAGAAGCAGGTAATTCAATTATAGTTATGATTTCCTTGCATGAATTTGAAAGTATAAACATGTGTTGGTACAGAACTTGGACTGACATTTTGAAAGATGAAATATTTAAATTCTAAACTTCAGAACAGCACTTACAGAGCTTGAATGGTTCAAATCCCCAGACTGTCTGGGAGAATGTGGTGACTAATACTCCTCCTCCTTTCAGGGACTGTGTTATACGCTGTATCTGAATATTATTTTTATTGGAGGAATGTGAGTATTTGCACCAATATACCAGCATTTCTGTTAGATTGCTACCATTATTTTCATCTCTACAGGATCATACATGTGCTTTTTTATGTTTAAAGGTGGAATTGTATTTCTGCAAAGTAAACAGTGGTGCTGTGGAAGGTGACTCCTGCATAGGAACTGATTTTTAGTTCAGTGTTGGATTTGACCTGCTAACACCACTGCAACACTAGACAGATGAGTTATACTTCATCAGTCTGTTGTGCTTTAATTGTATGCCCCATAGTAATTGTGTTAAGATTCTTTCATACACTTATGTATACATTTGCTACCATGATGTAAGGAAATAGTATGATTTACCGAAAAAAAGAGATGAAAAGTTAAATATTAATTGCTAATTTGTAATATACTTTAAAAGCTATTTGTGCGGTAATAACCTTAAGCCTGGCTATGTCTATCTGTTTGTGCTTCATTTTTTCTCATCACTCCCTGTCACAATGTCAGCTGAGTCTTAGTCAATTTCTTCATCATTGTCTGCTGTCTCTCCTGCCGTGTACTAACTTGCCTGTCATTTCAGATCCTGCCCTGCACTAACCCTTTTCTCGCCATCCCCATCACCTGATCTTCCTCTACTGTGCTGCACACCGGTTTCTACTTCCCCAATCTGCCCAGTTGTATTATCCCATTTATTTTCTGCCTGATCGTCTTTGGTGCCACAGCCATTAGAGGTCCAACCATTTTTTTCTGCCATGCTGTTAGCCTGCCTTTTATGACCCTTTGACTGCCTTTTTGGACTTGCTGCCTTGCCTGCTCCCTTTTTGATTAGTCTGACTGTTGCCTGCTGGATTTTTGACTTGTACATGTTTAAAGGTTTGTAGTTGAAATGGCTTTGGTGTGTCACTGAAAAGTAGTTCACTGAGCCTTTCTTCAACTTGCTTGATGTCATCTTCAATATCAACTATCCACCAGTATTGGAAACAGAAGGAGAAAACATAAGCAGTCCAAACTGGCCAAGAGTAGGGCTGCACCTAAGGATTATTTTCATTATGGATTAATCTGTCGATTGATCAGATTCAGACGACTTTATTTATCCCAGAAGGGATTAGTTGCTTCTTCCCTAATATATCAGAAAAGGGTGAAAAAAGTCAATCACAAATAGAAGAAAGGAAATCAGAAAATATTCACAATTAAGAATCTGAAACCAGAGGATTTTGGCATTTTTCTTAAAGAATGACTCAAAATGATTTAATTGTTTATCAAGATAGTTGGCGATTAATTTTCTGCTGATCGACTAATCGTTGCAGCTCTAGCCCAGAGTTTGACCAGTGTCCTAGAAATGTCTCGCTAGTTATGTTACAGTTTGTTCCCTTATTAACCTTATTAAATTATATATTTTTTATATTATTGTCAACCATTTTCCAAAATAGTGAGTTGGTACCAATAACATTTACAGTCGGTTGTTTAATTTTGCTTTTAATACCACACTGACATGAATGGAAAGTATTGGCTGCTTGTAAGGTAGAAAATTGAAAAAGAAAGTCTTTATTTAGAGTCTCAAACATGCTGAAACTGTTCATATAGTTCAGGAATGGAGAAAATGAAGTTAAATGCTCCTCAATAATTGTGAATTCCATTCCTTTGCAGAGGTGTTATTCTGGTGACCAGTCATTCTGATTACAGCATAACAGCACTGATGTTGCCGCTCCCCTCTTCTCCAAACCCACTGTATCCCCCCCTTGAGGGAAAGAAAATATTCAGAGAAAAGATGAGAAGACATGGAGCCCAGCAAGAAATAGCCAAATGATAGTGACCCTGCATGACAAGGGCAATGTGCCTAGAGGCAAAATAAACGAAGAGCGCTGCATCTTCATGGTGACGTTATCCCATAAATAATTAAACAGTCCATTCTTAAGGAATAAAAGGAGCGTGAAAATGTATCAGGGTTTGCACTGAGTCTCTCCCTCAGCCAACAGCTATATTCATCACAGCTTCTATAATGTTCTTAATAAGCATCACCCAGCATTTGTTTCAAAATAATCAATGTGAATAATCAATGAGAACGCTTTAAGGAAAATTCCACTGTCAGATATGTTTGTCCTGTTACCATCAATCTGTGATTTGAATGCATTCAAGAAGTTATCTTGTGATAAAATGCAAAATTTACTTTTTGATTTACCTACATTTCCTCAACCATTCTCCTAACATACTTATTAAACATGATTCTTCAGTGATTGAAAACTTTTCCGGATGCATTCCAACAACCCAGAAAGAGCAAATATAAGCATGAATTTTCTTAAGGTGAGTTGACTTAAATATAGTGTAAAAGCCATGCAAGGGTACTATGGAAAAAAATAACAGTGGCACTGAACATTCAAAAACATTATCATCAAAGGTAATTGTTATTGTCAGTATTCTATTTGGCAAGTGGACCGCAGATACATTTTAAGATTACTTATAGCTTTATATCTCTGGCAAGTTGATTTTCATATTGTACTGAATTGTAAACCAATTGCTGCCTGTAGCAGAAGAAAAACAACCAACTTCTAGCAAACAATATTGACAATGTTTGTTAGTACCATAATTTCAGGCTTACTTTTACATGAATTGTAGGGTGAAAAATCACCAGTTAATAATCATGAAAAAAGATGAAGCAAAATTGATTTTCACTATGTTTTTGAAATACACAGAGAACTCAACATAATCTTTAAAAACAACTATTTGTGTGAAATGTTTAATTTGTGACTGACATGAAACTAACCACAAGGCTGTGCAATTGAAGTTTAGTAGATACTTTTTGATTTCTACCTGATGTTCTTCTACCTAGATGAATGAGATGAATCCACACAGATATGAGCCTCTCCAAATACTGTCTCTGCATTCAGGAATCCCTATCAAAGAAATATACAGCCTTCTATCCAAATGTTTTCTCAACCTGATGCTTGACCAGTTTCTGATTTTTTTTTCCTGTCTTTGGTCCATCCCTAGTGGCCTGATTAAATTACAGCAAACAAAGCTTGTTGTGGAGAAATCATTAAAGCTACAGAGAATTGATGCCCCCATTTCCCCTTTTTCTTTATTGTATACTGCTACAAATATGCTTTCCCACCTTTTCAAGAAATTGCATTTACAACCAGGTTATCAAATAAGTACTTTCTTCCTGTCAGCCTTGGCAGAAAACCTCTTTTCAACCCTCCCTTTAAAGATCACATCTCAGCTCAGATACAGGATTACTGGTGTTGAATTAGAAGAGGATTAGACATGGGCTGACAGGAATAAAGGCATTCTGTACATTGGCTCAGAACGTTGCTAAGGACTTTGATATGGGAATTAGGGATAACGCAATAACTGCAATATTGCAATACCGCACTAGAGACAAGTCAACCGCGGTGGATGGCAAGCAACCGTGCTATATTCACGTTTTTTCTTTTTTCATGAGGATAGGCCCCTCTTGTTTTACACTTCAATGCGTATGTTTTAAATGTTCAGCAGCTCCCCTAGTCCGGTCCAACTCCTGAGGATCCTGTCCGCCATACGCAGCACTGAGTTCTCGCTCGTGAGGCTCCACGGAGCCTTGCACAAGCCTCCCGCAGCTAGCATCCAGGCTAACAAGCTAACCTGGCACTAAGCCCTCATAACAGAGCTGGGCTCGTGGGGTCGGTGCAGATGCTCAGTAGTTAAAAATACACCTGTATGAGTGCCTTGTCTCAGTTATGTATAAACTCTCCTGGGTCACTGCATGGCCAAGTAGGCTGCCATTTAACCTGCGAGGAAAGGTAGTTTTCCAACAATCATACAATCTAAAGGCGCATCCAGCCAGACTCCATTCATAGTTTCCTTCCACAACATGATTTAAAGTGTTCAGGTACTGCAGCTCCATTTGGCCAACACATAATCAGACTAACATACCTTGATTTTCACATACTCACACACAAAAATGGCTCTAATGCTGCATATGACCACACACAGCACTGTTGAGCCATCCAAAATCACCGCAGGGGAAATTCTGTCTCAACAGCCCTAATGGGATTCAGGTTTGTCTCCACTTGTAGCAGCAAAGAGTCTGTAAAGGAACACCTCTTGAACAACCTTTCTCTCACATACTTATTAAACATGATTATCCCTGGGTGAGATCTTACTTTGTGGCACAGAAAGCACCTTGACTTTCACATTAGCATCAGGTACACACAGATGTGAGTTGATGTCTCTCTGAAGCTGCTCTCAGATAATGTCCCTTCCAAAGTGATTAATTGATGAGATATAAAGTACCTTTAAGTCATAATCCAAGCGTTTAACATTTAAGGCCACTGACCGTACTGTCAGAAGTAGTCAACCACACAAAACTGCCGGCGGCCCATTGGAAAAAGAAGATGCCATTCTTTAGTTATTAATTAAGAAGATGCGAGACGAAACCTTCAAACAGATAAGAGGTTTCAAAACAGACTTTCAAAGACTCTGTGGAGATAAAAGAACACCTCTGCAAAATTAATAAACAGGTTTCTGCTTTACAAAACGAGGTTGGAGACACAAAACGATATATCCGGGAAACTGAAGAACACAAACAAGGCTTGGAAGCAAGAGAACAAACAACCAATCAACCGAGCCTTGTCAGATTATTTACTTAGTTCTTGACAGAGAAGACAGACTATGTGGAGAATAAAACTTGACAAAACAATGTGCAGATGAAGGTGAAGGAGAGAAGTGGTGGAAATTACATGGTTGGATTTCTCAGTGACATCTTGTCCAAACTTCTGGGTATCCCAGTTTAACAACTAAATTGTTGTATCCTGCTGGTCACTAAAGAAAAAGAGAGGATGCTACTTTATGATCTAGTGTGGTCCGTTTCTTGCCGTGAGACATGTGACAGACTGTTCTGAAACAAGCATGGATGGAGAAAGACATCGTCTACCAGAGGAAAAATACTTATTTTGACCAGGACAAAATGATGGAAAATGTATATATGTCTGAGAAGACAACTCACTATAAAACAAATCCAATCAGACATCATCTATCCAGCGAAGCTTAGAGTGTTTTGGAAGGATGAAGGATTTATGTTGATATACATTTCCCTCCATGAAGGTGAACAAGCCCCGTATGAAGTTGGAGTCATCGCAGAAATTCAATACTGGGACAAGCCTGCCTTCATCTGACCACCGACACCTCGAGGACCGCAGGGTTTTACAAGAAAAGGCAAGAGAACAAGACAACAGATCTACTGCAAGAACTGATGACTGTCACTGAAAGTAAACTCCCACAGGTACCATCATGCTGACTATAGAAATATCTCACACATTTACATGTACAGGTTTAAATAACCACTTGAAATAAAAATGAAGATACAGGGATGAATTATAGGCAACAAGTAAAATCTACTTGATACATTTTTATTCAATAGTTATTATTATTTATTATTATTATTCTCTGGCTAGCTGTTTTTAGTTAACCTCAAGTAAGATCACCCACGCTATTTTCCTGGCCAGCCAATAAGCATACAAACGTAGCTGCTAATTCAGCCCTTAAACAATCTGTCAGTTGCCATTCTATACCGGTGGTGGACTTCATCACTTGAAGTACTGGACATAAGAATAAGCTCCAGTGACATATTTCCTGCAGGTCCTGGTCAACCTACATAACAAACAGTGTTATCAATCTCTTCTCAACTGTCATCTGGATAAAACTTGGCATTGAGTCATCACTGGTGACGCACAGACTGAACTTTCTCCATACTTTCCCCAAAACAGAACTGATTAAATCATTGGACTGCAGCGAAATCATTTCAGTGCTGATATGGGTGCATTTATGGGTGAGTTTTATGCCGCTGTGTCTGTGAGCTTGTGAGGAGAGGATGTTGCTGTTGCTGCTGTGTGCCTGTGTGTGGTTATTGTGCCGTTGTGTTGGACTGTTGTTGTTTTAAGTAGACTTACTGATATTTTTACTGCTCGTGTTTTGTTGCCAGTATGTATAGTTTCACGTTAACGCTGCTGCAGTTGTGTCCAGCTGTTGTGTGTGCAGTTGTGGCTATGTTGCCATTCTCTCTAGCAGGTTTACTTATTTTTTCTTTTTTCAGTTTGTTTGCATTGACGCCTGTAATGTTTTTCTTGACTTCTGGCTACACTACTGGTGCAGACACTGATCCAGCATATAGTGTGGGTGGGCATATTTTTGAACTTTGGGCAGAGCCAGGCTAGCTGTTTCACCTTGCTTCCAGTCTAAATGTAAGATTAATCGCCTCCTGGCTCCAGCTCCATACTTAACACGTAGGCATGACAGTTGTATTCATTTTCAAATTTCCTCATGTAATTCTCAGCAAAAAAAAAAAGGCTTATTTCCCAAAATGTCACTACTCCTTTAAAATATTTCAAACATCATAACCCAAATCAAAAAATTGATCATAACTTAAGATATGTAGTGTATACATTATACTCGGTTTCTTGCCAGTGTGACCCAGGTCCTGGTCTTGGTTGATAAGTTGACAAGGACATGTAGACTGCCTCCTGTAAGCTAGTATGTCCTCTTTCAGTTATGCGTCTCTTTGAAGGCCCCCTGAGCTCGGAAGGCCAGACAGGGGATCAAAGCCAGAACAGAATAATTTGTCCGGCACGCCTGTCAGTTTTAAGAAGATCTAAGAGTTTTCATCTATAAACAAAACACAACAAAGGTAACACAGAGTGAGAAAAGCAGTAATGAAAAAGGTGACACGCTTCCCACTGCAGCCTTTTATCAGATATTTCTGTTGCCACCAAACATTAACATCAGTCTTCTGCAATTCTGCAATGGTGTGTAGAGATTCATAGATGGGGGGGGGGTAATTACTTGAGATCCATTTCAAGCGGTTTTCCTCCTGCCATATACAGTTAAGTGATTTTTCATTTCTTTTCTTTTTTTTCTTTAAATGTTCCATAATTAACACATGGTCATCACTTTGCAATCTGCTATAAAAAGCTTTATCTATGGGTGCTGCTAGTTTATCAGCCCATTTCAAATTGATGATTATTAATTGTTTATGGATGCATGGGGCAGGGGGTGAATTACAGGAAGTAAGCATATTATATTGGTTGTCACATTTGAGTGCATGTAGACTTCATATCTGCTGTGCTTCAATGATTACTCATTAACATCCATTTATCATTTAATGTCAGGCTCGTTCATTCACTCCTAGATTACGTAAATCGCCTCAGAGCATACTACAAGTGCATGCTAATGGTTGTGCTGTTTCCAACGGCAGATGTGGTTTGAAGGAGCGACATTTTTTAACATTTTGAAGAATGCCTCTCTGATGAAGAAATATGGTGTTGCTGTTAATGTGTCAGGTACAAGCAGCTACCTTAAGCACCCTAACCGAAAGGCTTATGTCATTGTTGCATCAAAATCTTTTTTTTTTTTTTTTTTCTGGATTTGTTTATCCACCCACCCATTACTCATTTTTACTATTAATATTCCACTATCAAGTCACAGAATGTTCTGTAAATAAAGCAATCTGGACACTTTTGATACCAGAACATAACACCCTTTCCAGTTAAAGGATTGGTTCACAATTTTTTAAGTCTGTCCTAAAACACAATAGTCAAGCTCTTAAATGGACATTGACACATGCTTTTCTGTAATTATTCTTTCTGTTCATACTGGCCATTAAGAGATCTCTTCATAATGTTCTCAATGTTACTCAATTTAAGTGATGGGGGACAAAATCTACAACTCTCCATCCATGCAAAAATGTATTTAAAGGTTTATTTGACGCTAATATGAAGCTTCAGCCATCTTTTTAGTGCCAGATTCCCTCTTTTTGTTACTTTCCTTCCACTGCAGCTCAACAGGAAAACACTGTCAGTTAAGATACAAAGGATTTTTTTTACTAAAAAGACTGTAATTGTGGAAGATATCCACTTTATTTGACTAACCCTCATATTATCTTTAGATAAACTTTTAAATACATTGTAAATACAAAACGAGGACTGTGGATTGCGTCCCCCATCACTTACATTATAAATACATTTGGAGAGAAACTTCTTTCTCATTTCATACTATTTGCCCAATTTAAAAATCATAAAGCTCATTCTGTCAGCAAGCCTCACTCTTGTATTGGCAACTTTGAGCTTTTCTCAACTATGGCACATAAAAATTTATCTGTACATCATGATTTATGGAGCAGCAACTGATAATTTATTGATTAATTAGTTACAGGATTTTTATGTGAGAGCCCTGATTTAATTATGACTCTACTTTGTAGAGCTGCACGGAGATTAAAATTCCCTCAATAGAGCCATCACATACTGCCCTACTGCTGCATCTGAGTCATCGGCTCTGAGCCTAGCTACTGTACTCACGTTGTACTTCCTGTGTGTGTGTGTGTGTGTGTTTTGTGTCAATATTCTCTAATATGTTGAAGGCAAAATGTAATTTAATTTGACAAGTGTAATTTGACTATAAATGTAATTTGGATCCACAGTATGAATCTGTATTAGCCCATACACTATTATCATTAGACAGCTGTAAGAGTAGTAGTAGTATTTATAACTTAACTCCTGCCGTGCAGTAATAAAGATGAGACAGGGAGAGAAACGTTTCATGTGAGCCCTATGTATGCGTGCATATATACATATATAGACATATATATATATTTTTTATTTTATTTTTTTTATTTTTTTTTTTCCAGATGTATCAACTTATATCAACAAGGAAAAATTTGATTTAAAAATCAAATATAAACAAAAAGAAAAATGATTTTAAAAATACTGTACTGAAAGTACTTATTGTTTATAGATTTTATTTAAGTCAAAAGAAGACCTTATCTGCTGGTAAACAGCTTCTTGCAGCAGGATACAATAACTTTTTGATACCTTTTACATAAAATGTGGGTGAAAGTTTGTTTAAACATGTCCGCTCCTTTTGAAAAACCAATGAAAGAAATATTAAAAGGTAAAAACCTAAATAAAAAAAACCCACATCCTTACATATATAGTATATTTTATTTAAGTGGCATGAAAAATATTGATTCTCTAGGAAATTAGCAAAGCTGTAGCATATGTATGTGTAAACACCAACACATCCTTATAATGAAACAACCACATAGGTCAATTGTACCTGCACTCGAGAATGACTCTTAGGAGCGTTTTCTAATATGCCGCCTCTATCAGCAGTAATCATAAAAAAATAATCATGTTTTATGGTGTCACAACACTGTGGTTGGTTAGGGTGAGGGAAAGATCATAGTTTGGGTTAAAATGATCACTTGAAACATGGTGAGGGTTAAAGTTACTTCCCTAAAGTTATGCAACCTTTGTCATCATGGCAACAATAAACACCACAACAATCAAAGTTACAGTTTTTAAGAAGCGGTCCCAACTTACGGTTCAGTCTCCTGCAGCTAAGTCCACTTTTTGCCATCTATCTATCTAGCCATCCATCCAACCTGCATCCCCCAAATATGAATATTTGTCACCTTATATTGACATCATCCGAACCGCATCACTTCCCCAGGTCATACTTACAATATGGCTGCTAGATGGCCATAGTTTTTGCCAGCTGAATTTTCGACGTAAACTGTCGTTTTTCTTGTGAGGACGGGCTGGTATACACATATGTGTTGTGCTCTGCAGAACATCCAGAGCATACTATGCTGTGTTCACTGATAACTGTAAAAAAAATGCAGTCAACTTTTTCCTCAGCAACTTTGTCCAACTCCATATGCTGACAGGGCAGCTGAGAAATGTAATTCCTCAGACATGTTATTGTTTGTATTATTACTGAAGAGTGCTGCCCTGACATAGGATTATTGTTGCATTACCTGAACCTGCATCCAATTCATAATTCACAAAAGATTTTTGTGGGTAAGAACAAATCAGTGGCCTGCACAGACATCTCATTTTTCTCATTCAGTTTTTACAAGTACAAAAAAAGGAGAATAAGTAAAACATTCAGTAATAGCGTTGTACATAATCTCATAAGGAAAATCTCGCCATATTTTATGTGGATATCCAGTCAGTGTTGAAAGAATATGTAGTCAATTGAAGCAATACATTCCTCAGTGTATTGGCGGTGCTGGTGAGTGAGCGAATGGTTGAGTGAGAGAGCGAGTGGCAGGAAAGTGACAGTGAATGCGAGCAGAGCAGAGAAAAATGTTAGCAGTAAGTTGTCAGTCTGGCAATAAATGTACAGTATAGGCTACAGTGTGTCAGTTAATAAATGCTGCAGCTTCTCAAGACCAAGAAAAGTCACGTCTTTTGTTTCCCCAGCTGCTGGAAAAGTGAAGGGGGTTATCTCTAAAGTTAGCAACAGTGGTTAGCCTACCCTGCAGACGCTAAACAGAGAAATAGAGAATGGAGAAATGTGTCTATCCTTGTAAAAAACTGGCCACAGTTTCACACATTGACCATACACAGTCAGTCCAGACATATACTAGGTTCTGACCTTGTCTTGTTGAAAGCAACACTGGTAGAATTGTCATTTATGAAACACAGGTCTGTTAGAAGTTTTCCACTCTGTAATGTTGAAGTACATGCCCAAGAGGCAACACTTTTCCTACATGGTCATGAGGGAAAGAGGGCAACTTGCTGTTTTGGAGCACAATAAAAATACTGTGTAGAGGAAGCCTGCCACCAGCACCAATGGTAGAAAACACATACATATTTTGTTGTTGTTTTTGTTAAATATAATAATCACTACTATGACAGTGTGAATGTGGACAAGTTACATTGTCACCTATGTCCCAAATTGTTCTCCTGTTAACTTTTTAAATAAACTGAACACTTCAGACTAACCATTTCAAAGGATTGTGCTGAAAATATGACAGTGAGCACAAGTTCATCCAAGTCTTCATCTGTTATGTTTCCCTAAATATCTTTATGGTAATTTCAGGTGAGGTGCAAAGTAATGTTTTTTAGTGCCGGAGGACCAAGCAAAGTGTTGTGAAGACGGTTTACGAACTTCACACTCACAACTTCAGAGCATATCTTGTTGAACTTGTCCTTGCACGAAGACAGGACCCTACCATTGCCTACAAAGTGCAGATGTCATCACTCCAGCTCCCTCAGCCTGCTCTTCCTCAAAACACTGCAGCAGTCCCAAAACCATCCAAAGAGGAAACAGCTGCAAAGTACCAGTCCTGATTTTCAAAGTGATGTAATGAGAAGTGTAGCAAAGTGGCTGAAGACAGATAAAAAATACTGCACATTCAATTATATTGATAGTTTTTCTTAGCCATGCAAAACCTGGAATAGTCACTGAGTTTGAAATGAGTGTTCTTCAAAATGTCTTTTCAGGCAGTCCTGCCAGGCTGCAGATAGATCTAGTTACCTTTGAAATAACACATCTTGGCAATGGATAAAACCCTGACATTTACTGACAAACTTTGTTTTTCAAAAATATAATAAATATTTTGTATTATGCATTGATATTTCATTTTTTTTTGTCTTTATTCAATTTTTACTATATGCTTAGATTTAAAAAAAAAAAAAAAAAAAAGTGCAGAACAGGTTCTCTTCAATTGTCTTGTTTCCAGGGTGAAATAGGTTTTGAAAGCACCTATTCCTTCTCTGTTAGAAAACCCACCTCAAAGGCAACAGCTTTCCCATTCTGCCACAAATGGTTTTATTTATTCATAACCATATATAACCTTCTCCCCCCCAGGTATGATTTTGCATGCATCTGACATAGGTGTATCTGCAGCCAATTTTTATAGTCATTATTGTGAAAATAAACAATTCAATTTTATATATATATATATATATATATATATATAAAACAATTTCATTCAAACTAACACGTTACATGTTATTCGATTTCCAAATAAATGTTTAGCATATTGAACATCATACTTTGACAACAAAAAGTCTAGATCAGTCTCAACAAGTTTAAAGGTAAAAGTGTCCATAGTTAGTGTAACTTGAATAGCTATTGTGAACACAAACAACACAGTGTGTTGAGAAAACCACTTGTCGAACATTGCTGTGTATTACCACCCTGGCCTACAGCTATTACTTTGTCAAAACATAGTGATGACTGACAAAAATACTCACTCAACGGTCATCTGCCCTCTCGGCCCTGCTGGTTTTGGTTGCCTTTTCCAGCTTATCTTCAGTATCCTGAAGAAGGTCTCCAGCACACCTCCGTCCAAGTGAGGAGTAAAACTTTCATGCATAGGTGGTTGGCAGAGTTGGTGTTGGCGTGAGCATCCAACAAAAACTGCCCATGCTGAAGTTCATTGCAGCGGAATTGTTCAGTTTCTGTTGGCATCAGAGGGCAATTTAAGCAAAGGCACCACCAGTTGCTGTTTGCTCTCGGCAGCTCAGGTTCTGGATGGTCTCCACCGGCCATATCCTCTTGCATGGCTAATGCAGCCTCTGCCTCTCTCTGTTGCATTTCTTTGCCCGTACACCCTGGCTCAAATAAATACGACTGAATATCCAAGTCAGACAAAACACTGTAAAATGTATCCTTGTCCATAACATCCTCTGCTCTCATGTTTTGGGATGCCATTTTCGCTGTTGGAAATGTAGCTAGTTTGCAATACAAGCGAAGAAAACAAGGGTTTGTTTTTGAGCGGCATCTAGAGAACGCCCCTTGGCTGAAATAGCCCGTAGGTCTTACGTGCCTCCAACTACGTCACTGTACACATCAAATGACGGTGGTGATGCCAGAATAATAACAGATTTTGCAGCTGCTTCCCAGAGACACAGAGAACATTAACAACAACTGTTGTTTTTTCTCACACTATATCCCTAATTCAGATAGCTAGAGATAAGGTTGAAAATTGGTGAATTGGTCCTTCAACATGAGTGTTTGACTAAATTTGTTTTGTTTTGCTACAGATTTGCAGTCTGCATTTAGAAGAGGCAAAATAACAAATAATTAGACTAGTTGCATTGCAAGGTCATTTTGGTCATAAGATTATTTATTTCTTCATTTAAATATAACTATATATTTTTTAAATACTTTGTGTTTTAGTCTTAAAAGCAGGCTGAGTCAAACCTATGACTCAACAGTCCCCTGAGTCACAGGGCACTGTGGCCATAATAAGTAGGGTATGACACCATCTGTTTATTTCATCATTAGTGGTAACAGCGACATCAGAAGGTCAATGGTCGCCTGAACAAAGGAGAAGGCCCTTTAAACACTGTGTCCATACAAAGTATATTACTCCATCATCCTGGGGAAGATACATGTCTTCAGCAAACACTGCTCATAACACCTAGCCATGATACTGTGCTACCTCTTTCCCCTCATGTACCTTATTTAATTATTCATTCTCTGCTAGTGTCTCTTGTATTATTGAAGATTTGCCCAGCTGACCAGTAGTGCAACAGATAAGCTAATTATAATATCAGTGCCACTGAGAGTGCTACAGTACATACAGTGTCCTGCAGTGGGTGGCTGCTGTGGCCTTTAATGACAAAATCCCCCCCCCCCCCAAAAAAAACCCACTATAATACTGCCTCAAGAGATTTATGTCATCCAAATAATCTAAACACATTTACTTGAACTTGATCATGTGATCAAGAAAAGATATGAAGGGGGATTTCATATAAAGTATAAAATATAAATTAACAGACAGCATAAATTATTCGACATGGGGACGCTGTGACATGACTATATATGTATTCAAGAGAGAGCACAGGGCAACTAATCAGACATGTTTAAAGAGTATCTTAACACTCCCTAACAATCTTTGTTTTGCTAGACTCCAGTGGTTCAAACTCTCACCTCGCTGTAGTGACATACAGGAGCAACAAAGCACATAGAGGTGAAACATGCTTTAAACTTTCAACCAGAGATGGCAATGAAACACTGCTTTTCAGCCTGGGTTTAAGTTACTCTTTAAACAAATTCACTCACCAAGCACTTTATTAGGAATACCTGTGCAATCAAATGCAATCCAATACAACAGCTCTGCCATAATTTCTACTTTTACGAAGCTTATACATTTTCTGTTTTTTTTGACATTGTCAGAAAGGTGATATTTCTACTTTATGGTTATTATTGAGGTCGCAGTGGATGGTGGTGGTTTACGAGAGTACATTATATTGAAAAATGTTCCTAATATTATGTCAAAATATTAGGAACACTTTAAAATAATATAATTGTCCAAGATGTTGAACGGGCACAGAGTTTTTAAGGTGAAATAGACTGGTCACCAAGTTTTTTTCTTTGCTCCAGGGTTGGTTTAAGTTGTTAAAGTGCTGCAGTCTGCATTGGTCAAAAGGTCTAGTTTGTTACTGCTGGAGATCGCTGCTTCGCTCTGCTAATGTTAGTCTGCAGGTGATGGTGTGTACAGTTTTCACAATATACTTCACGCTCGTCTGCAGTAGATGAATTACGAGGTAACTCGCTGTAAACTGTTAGGGTGCTGAGCTGCCCTTGCAGCTGAGTTCCGGCTGTTTTGTTCCGTCAACATAAAGCTATTAACTAATATTTAGAAATCAGGTTTTTGGCATTTGTGAATTGATTCAAAATCATGATTCTTATGTGAATCAATTTTTTCACCCACCCCTTCTATAAGGGACGCAATGCATGTTTGGCCACTGACATATTCGAAAATATAGAACATTTAGTAAATGGAAGATTAAGAGAAAAGGCTATTTATATTTTTATTTCCTCTGTGGGGATAAAGTAGCAAGGTGGGAAGAGGTATTTTAGGTATCCAGAATTCCTGGAGTAAAAGTCCTGAGTAATTTTCTGTATAGACAGTGACAACTGGATCACCTCTGAGGTTTGGACTGTCATTAAACTCTACCTTTTAAATCATCACCAAAAATGAGCAACTGTGTTGAAAAAACCAAAATATCTTCCCAAGGAGCATTACAGTATGAAACATCCATTCACTGGGCTTAACATTATTTTGCCTGTCCTACAAGCTGAAGCTAAAGGTGTACTTTGTAGGACTATGAAAATACTGTACATACCCAATACAGATGAATGTGGTTAAATGTGGTCAGAGGGATGCTCTGTTGCACCTGTAACCACACCCAACAGTGGTGTTGCCATGTCAGCAAATACAATATTTTCAGCAGTTAATAAGATGCTCTTTAAATTCATCAGGAGACTCATGATTTTATGTATCATTGAGGTTTCCTTCAGTTCAGGTTACCTAGAACCTGAACTGATTCAAAACACAGTGCTGGTTTCAGAGTGCTGCAGTGGTATTGAGTTGACAGAGAGCAGGCGGTCCTTTTAGGTTTAGTTTATGTCCACAGCTTCTTCTGAACTGCATTAATATATCTCACATGACATGTTTGTTTACCCTTGCTCTCTCTCGCAATGTAAATATTAAACAGTATGCAGTTCTAGTAAAGCTTGATCATTCAAGTACACATTGAACACAAAGAGAGACTCTGATCAGTTTTTTAAAAGGTAATGGGAATGGACAATCCTGTGCTTATTTATACAGTATAAAGCATGTGCCTGCCAGAATGGACTGAATCTCCAATAATGTTTTTCTAGTTTTGTATCACTGAAATCATAAATCAAATTTAATTCATGCAGTGGAGCAAAAAAAAAAAAAGTCAGTTAAATAAAAAACTGGTGCTCAGTATTTCATATTTCATGTTTAGTTTTTATCTCAGTTTTTTGATATTCAGCTCTGGCTTTGGCCATGAATTTTAATGTCATCATTTATACGTACATACATACATCTTTGCAGGTTTTTATTTTACATAACTGAAAAGTTGCAAGGAATATTATTCATATAATTTTAAAAATAAAATTTTAATTACAGCAGTGATTTCCACATTACATAATAAATAGCTGTTTTAACTGCCTACAGTAATTTTACAAGGCCTGTCAATATGGTGATGCTGAGTCTATTTGATCACTGATCCATTGTAACTTCTCATTTTTTCTTTCTACAGAGTTCACTGCAGAAAATGAAAATTCTACTCACATATTAACATAAAAAAGTCTATGAAGACCCCAAATGCATTTTCCTTTGTGTGCCGTCGGTAACACAAGTTTCTCAATTTCATTTGAAAAGGCAACCAACCAATTTTCTCTGGCTGAGGCACTATGATTCAAGATATGATAGAAGACATGATAGAAACATTGTAACCTCAGTGGACAGTAATGACAAGGAAAACACTGTGCTTAAAAATTTAGAGAGCTGCAGAGAGCATGACGAGAACAATTATTAGAAGCTGAGTTGTGTCTGTTATGTAGCTAACACAATAGTCTGTTGGACAGCCAGGCAGCATAGTTTCACTTGTGGGTGTCACTTGACTTTGAATAGACCAGACCTCTTTGCAAGAACTGGCTTGCAGATGCATGAAAGGCTCCCACACATTTGATGTAGATCAGGACAACAGATAGCAACTTAAATCTCCTGAAAACTTTCTTTCAAATGATGAACGGGTGGAGAGACACTTCATCACGGATGATGCTTCAGGAGATTGATGATGCTTCAGGAGATGAAAGTCACTCAGAGGTGGAGTATCAAGATGTCTACGCTATTTTAGTTGGCGACACTGGCCTTGAGTACCAACTCCCACTGCATCATAAGTGCACATGTCATCTTCTGAATCTTGTTTCAACAGCTGACGCCACTGCTGCAGAAGCTGGCTGTGAAACAAAGAGGCGGCTCGCTTACTCTGCTTTACCTAAATGCCACGCATTGTGGAACAAAACTAGATCTACCATGGCTTTTGAAACCAGAGCATGAATGCAAAGCGTATCTCTTTAAATCAAGTGACACCTTTGACACCTGTTACAGCTCTCAGAAACCTAAAAGGAGTAATAAAGCACATGTTCCCTGCCCATGTCTACAACTCATAGTTGTTATACTCTCTAGTTGATTCCATTATAATCAAGGGTCAATCAGGCTGAAATAAGATTTTTTTTTACAGAATATGCTAATGTGATGAAGCTGGTTGTCATGGCCCTGAACATCCTCCAATGGGAAGGGTTCATCTCTACATGTGAGCTTGCTGCTGCCAGCTCTGTACCAGATGCAGATGAAATTAGAGACACCTGACCTGTCCATGAAGCATGGGATCCAGAAACACTTTAACATTTTGGAGTTCACATAATAGACCCTGATTGCTGCAGGTATATCCCTCCAAATATCAGGATATCATAGAGGAGAGCATCTTAAAAATGATATGTTACTAGACAGATGGTAACTTTTTCCACAGGGCTTCATTACATCACAAACACCCTGACAGCTGATGATGCCATCTTAAATGGCGGCCTCTGTGACACAAAGGACTTCTTCGCATCCATGAAACTCACACACAGGAGGGTTGAACCTTTCGTGTCAAGCCACAGGAGGAATTAATCTTCAGCTGTCCTTTCCTCAAATTAGAGTGTGTCTCTCCAAATCAACACAGCTGTGTTGCCTTTGTCTCAGTTAAGCAGAGACGCCAACCTCAAATCAGAATATGTAAGAAAAGGTCTACACATGTACCCGTTTTCTACCATGTTTGGAGACACAGATCTAATTAAGCTCACTCAAAATATGACTGAGATATAGTGTTGCCAAACAAGTCTAAGCAAAACTGCAAAGGCGTAATTGAAGCACAAAAAAAGTGATAACTGAGTTTCTGACTAAGGATGTACCGATCTGATACACTGGATCATTATTAGCTTATTAAGTAGAATTGGTATTGGCCATGACATGACTGATTGATTTTAAATACAGTTTATCCATCATCATAAACTGACATGCTATCAGTCACATATAATCAGTATTTTGGCTGCAGACTCAGTTTTAGTGCCACCATAGCCCCTGGCCTGATGTTACTTTACATAAAAACACAGTTAGGTATAAAGAAAAGGAGAGTGCTGGTATTGGATCGGTATGGGCAGGTAATCTGAGTTGTGCTATTAGAACTTTAGTATCAGGAGAGAAAAGTTGGATCGGTGCTTCCCTTACATTGACCTCTATGGGATTCTTATATTTGTTTGCCTCTTTGTTTACAACAATGTTTCTTCTGTTTTTGCAAGACGCTCAGACCTGAATGTTTGAAAATAAACATCCTGCTTTTGTGATGAGATGGCATGGCACTGTATTGTTCCTTTCTCAGGTTGCTTTGTCTTGTTTTTGGCTCTAAATGGTTTCTTATCGCTTATATCCCTGAATGCCTTTTCAAAAACAAAGATTCTACTTCTGTTAAATTGACTTTTTCTAGGAACATTTTTGGTGGATATGTTTATATTACTAACACTAATACTGAATTTGAAATATACTGAGGTGTTATGCACTTGTTAAATAAAACATCTACCAGTGATTGATGAGGCTACATTCATCCTACATCTGCAGCTAACGATTATTTCTGTTATTGATTAATCTGCTTGATTCCAACTCCAAAACCCAAAAATATTCAGTTTATTTTCATTTATGACAAACAAAAGCATCAAATACACCTGAAAATGAAATGTTGGCATTTATAAAAAATAGTTGCCAATTAATTTTCTGACAATTGACTAATCGATGAATCAATGAATTGTTTCAGCTTTAATTCATCCATCTATTACCCAACCTGCTTCAGGGTCACAAAGGGCTCAAAACAACAACAAACAGACCATTTTATTCCACTGATACAATGACCATATAATAACATAATAAAGCAAGTACACCCTTTCAAAGAGCAATGAACTTCTAATTCATAAAGTCATATGTAAACACAGAAGTGGCTGGGCACTAATGAAGGTGGTTTTCAGTGGGTTCAGGAGAGAGTAACGGCTCAAGGTTGAGCCGCTTACTCAGCAGGGTGACACGGGGGCGGGTTCAGAAGGTGGGCGCTACACTACTGTAAAAATGCTAACCCGCCACTACAAGTCGGGATAGAGTTATTTACAGTTACCATCACTCGCTTGCATATTCCCCACTCAGAACGTGCGCAGTGAGGAATGGCGGCAACCACTTACTCGGCCAATGTGACATGAATAGTCTATTTGCTGCTTATGTGGAATGTGGGAGTGTGGTTGATCTGCCCATGATGTGGAGACCGAGCGCAAGCCTCACATACCGCCTTCCCCCTTTTTTTTTTTTTTTAATTTTAACAGCAGGAGTGAAAACTGGATTTATCAAGTTACTGAAAGCTTCAGCAGGAAACAAACTGCAGAAAGAAGCAGACAGATTATTTAAGTCAAACAGATAAACCACACACAGTAAATTATGCTGTTTATTCTGGCATCAATTGGCTAAAATGCTGGTGACATTCTTATGTAAACAAACGCATGTAAACACAAAGGGCAACACTGAGGCCAGCAAAAATGATCAAGGTCATGTCCGTATATTGTTTGATAAGTCGATATGTGGACATTATTATGTCAATAATCACGTTATCATACGAAAAGTTGATAATACAATTATTGTGACAGGCTTAGCAACAAAGCAACAAATGTTCAAGACATGGTCCAGTATCCTATCAAGGATATCATGTCAGTAACATCTCCAGATGGTGGCAAGTTTTAAGTAAAATAATTTATTGTTCTGGAGCCTACCTACACTCACAAGCTGTTCCTCACTTCTTATTCTCCACACAGGCACGCACACACACACACACACACGCACGCACAGAGGCTTATTCAGAGCCAGCATGACAGCTTGGTCCTGTGATGCAGAAAGTGATAAGCTCATCTCCAAGTCTCTGTGGTACTGGGGAAAAGAGAGAAAATGAGAAAGAGAAAGAGAGAGCGAATGAAAGGAGGAAATGAGAGCAGTGGAGCCAGCAAAAATGAGGGAGAAGGGGGTAAGACGGAGGAAAGAGAGATAAAATGACAAAACAGGAAAGAGCGCATAACATTTGGGCTCACAGACCTGAGCCCAAACAAGAGGACAATGTAGATGAGTAAATGATCCTCATTTGGACTCCAGCATGTAATCACAGAGTAGCCATTTGCCGAGGAATACAATTCCAAGTCTGCCATTTGGAATAAGAAAACAGAAACATTTGGCGAATAATGAAAGACCTGTAATCCAAGACCTAACTGCCGATGTGTCAGCAGCAAAATATGTATGATCATAAATAATCTTTAGCTAATGCTTTACCAAACAGTTTCAATCCCCCCCTCGCTCCACACCCCATAGCTCTACACCACCGACCAATTTCCTAGACCATCGATTGGTGGTCAATTCCAGCCTGGGAGAGAGGCAACTCTTCTTCCCTATGGATTTTCACGTCACAACGATGACTGACTGCAAATAACCGCTCGCCAATCATGTCCCACTTTCCGAGTGACCTTTCCCAAACACTCACACTTAGCACTCTAATGCCGTAATGCTTTTTATGGAAGGTACACAGACAAGTTTTATGTGGCTAAAAATTTTTGGACTGAATGCGTAAGTTGTGATGGTGATTGTGTTTGGTTAACACTGCATCAGTCATAAGTTCAGCACATGGACGATGGCTGTGTGTGTATGTGTGTGTGTGTGTGGGGGCAAAGGTTTCATCCTGTTCCTACTGAATATATGGGTGCAGAAACTACTCCTGGAGCCAGATGTATAAACGACATATACACACACAGACCTCTTGTACGCTTTTAACCCTCTTATCCCCACACATGAACTAGTTTTTCTTAAAGAGGAACATGAACAGTGTGAATGTGCCAATCTCACGCATACTTCAGACCAGGCATACACACAGTCTTCTAGAGCCGCGGGGAAAAAGGTAAGATGAAAAATAATATGAAAGACGGAATCTCTAATAAAATATTGTTAATTTGAGGTTGTGTCTGATTATGAGATTTTTATTGCAGTTTACACAGAAATCAATCGTTTTAATTGAGATTTTATGTGCATATATTACTTTTATTGCCTTAATATGTTTCATATTATGTGTTTTATTGCTTTTATATATTTCTTTTATTGTTTATATTGCGTATTGCACATCTGTTAATATTTGCATTTTATATATGCCGATTATTGTTTCTTATATTTTATATTTGTATTGTAATCAAGGCATCTTTGAAAAAGAGAGCTTTCTCTCAACAGCCTACACTGTATGAATAAAGGTTTGTATCAAAGTAGGTTTACAGCCTAAATGTACCTTTTATTATCCTTTATTGATTCAATAACAACACTATAAGCTGAGCATTATTTTTCAGATGTTTAAAACTGATGATTGAGATACTGCCGCCAATAATGGTTTACAGATACATGTGATGAGCTAATGATATGGGCTCAAAAAATCACCATAGTTGGCAGTGTTGGGAAACCGAGCTGACGTGGCATTATCGGTAAAATTGCTCTTCTTTGCCGTTCTTTTCATCGACAGGTCTAACAAGTGGTGGAGCTGGCAGAAGTATTGATATGCAAATTAGTGATTAAGGACATGTCTACACCCGTTATGGCCAACTGTGCGGAAATGAGGCTCGTGGAAGAAATCTGCACTGGTTTTTTGTTGTTGTTTTTTTTTTTTATCAGCTTTGAAAGATTTTTGCAGCAAATTGATGGTTAAACCTAAAAATAATAGTGGCTTTAACAGACTTTGTTTTATGCACACTATGTTTTACTGACATCTCAAACTGAGTATCATCACAGATACAGATTTGTTCACTCAGACAGACCTTTCAGCCCACATACGTCCTGTATCACCAGTTTTAGTTTCTGTTCTTCCACGAGGAAGGCTCAACCTGTCACTTCATTTGTTTCATCTTTTCCTCGCTCAGTTCACTCTCATCTCTCAAATGACTCAATTCCCTTCTTCTATTTCACACGAACTGTCTGTCACCCCACTTTATATAAAAGCTTATATGAAAAAGGTAAGAGAGATATACGCTTTTGATTCAGTTGTTTCAACTGACTGCTATGTGAGCACTATTTTTTTGTCTTGACTTTATCACATAGTGTTGGAATTACATTTTCTGTTTCCGTATTACAAAGTCTGCATTCGGTTCGACCGGGACACTTTCATCAGAATCTATCTAGAAACTACCTTTGCAGTCTGCATGATCAAGTGTAAAGAGCCATTTGCTCTTTAACCTGTGCAGATGATTTAGGAGGGCTGGTCACACTCTGATTTCATTAAATGCGCTTCACCTATTCCCTTGCTTCATTAATGAATGAGAGAGGTAGGTTAAAGATAGCACTATGCTAATAGGTTGTGTGTGAGACAGGGGAAGATTGAGGTAGACACACAGGGAGGGAGAGGGCGAGAGAGGGGGTAAGGAAGGTAGGGGAGCGAGGCAGGATTCAGAAGTCATTAAGGTCAGTTAAGATGAGGTCTCACATTGCCACAGTGACACCTGGGTCATCAGTACAGAGCTGTGAACACCAGGGAGAAGGTAGGCAGCAGCAGATGTGTGTGTGCGTGTGCAATTATAGGTTAGGTGTGATGTTACATCTGCAATATATACAGTGTATTCATACAGACAAGTAACAAATTAAAGGGGAAAGCCTGAATAAATGAGTGAAAAAAAGATGCTTCCATTGGGGCAAACTGTGTCTCTGAGGATGAGTTTTATGAGAATGAAAATAATATGAAGCATATGCTATGACCATCGCAGTCAGCAGCTCTCAACCCAGTTGAACAGCTGTGGGACTCTGCAGCACCATCGTCAAAACACCAAATGAGGGAATATCTTTTGGAAGGATGATGTTGCAAAGAAGCACTCAGGCAGTTCTGGGAGCTTGTGGTGACCACACATCTGATTTTGTTTTTTTCCTCCAATTTGTCACCCATCTCTTAAATAATTCATCTCTTGCCTAATGTCTGTCATGGATTCCAACAGCCTCTTTCTGAGAAAACGCAGTTTTACTGGATGAATCAGCACAGCAGTGTCAGATCTACAAGCAATATCTGGAGGTATTTTATCAGTGTGTTTCATGTTTTGTGCACAGAACAAAGACACAAGAATGATTAAGAAGAGTTGGAAAGCATTCATCAAAAATGGAAAATGTACACAGAGCCTATTAGAGAGATCACATGCTGTGGTTTGGCCATTATATGAAAACAGATAAATCTGCTTGACAGTTGCTGTGAAGATGTTTGAGCTTCGAAGTTTTTTGTCAAGGATATTATGTTCATATTCAGATATGAGTTTTTTTTTTTGAAGGATACTGTAGTACCAACTGTAAAACTAAGAAAAACAAGAACAATAGTTTCTCCAAAGTGAGTGGAGAATTCAAATTATTTAGGTAACAAGTCAGTTGTAAAACTGTTGGTTTTAATCATATACTTAAAGATATCTAGGACGCCTGTCCTGGAGGTCTGTACAGGCCTGTTTTTTTTTTTTAAGACAACACCCACAGGCTCCTACAATCTGTCAATTCCTGCCCCCTAGCCCGCTAACTGAAGTTTGTGTGAATTAATGTTTAACAATTTTGAAGTACTGATTGCTAATTTCTGTAAAGGGTTTCCATAAACAAAGAAATAATATAATTTACATAATAATATAATTTACAAACTGTTGGCAAATAGTTAATTGGTGCATGAAATGCTGCACCATGACCGCACATGAAGAATATCAAACAATCTGTCTCTTAAAATATGCAGTTTTTGGGTGGTCCATTTTTCTTTTTGTACAACCATGTCTGTTTACAGTATTTCTTATCACATTCAAAAGAGCCACAACACATCTTTAACACATGGGCACCATTCACACTGTATACTTGCCACAAAGACGTAATGCAAAAAAACTTACTTGGTGGGAATCCAAACATCACACTCAGACCCTCCTATGCATTCACTCTCCCTCTTCAACAGTCCTCACCACTGACCTCATAAAATATGAGCTTCAGCTATACAGTATAATCAAACATTACCTCAGGTTTCTGATGTTACCATAACAAGTTATTTTCATGGTTACCAGCAATATATGGAGTGCATACAGGCAGGCAGTTGCTTGGATTTGATGGAAAAATTCAGATTTCAGATCGCAAATCTGGTTAGGAGCAATGAAAAAGTTACAGTGTGAGCTATAAAGGATACTGCCACTGTGTAGTCATAGAAACATCCCTACTTCTGGTGGCTTGCAAAGGCCACAGAGTGGAGCACTATTAAAAATGCATCAGATGGATTCACAAGCCGAGGACTGAGGGCTCCTATACTGCTCTCATTACTGTATCCATTTACAGTGCACTGAAATTATTATGAAAAACGCTGCTGAAATTCATATCGACATTTACATCTTATAAAGAGAGTGTGATTAGAGTATGTGTGTATGAAAATGTCTGTGTATTTCTGAGTGCATACATGAGTCATCCCCTCATTGTGTTAGAATCAGTGTGAGATGGTGTATTTTTTTTTAAATTTATTTGACTTTTTGCTTTTCAACCTTTTACAAGACAAATCAAAGTATGGAGAGAAGGAGAGATTAGAAGAGAGAGGGATGATTTGCAAATTGGTCATTATAACAGTACAGTGTCCTCTCAAAGGATAATGTTTTATATCAGTGATGATTGCAAAGCTATTAACTAAAGCATTGAGTAGATTAACAAAACAAAAATTCAAGTCAATTTTCAAGCAAAATGCCAAACATTCGCTATTTCCAGCTTCTCAAATGCAGGAATTTGATGGTTTTTTTGGTCGTATGATAGTAAACTGAATATCTTTGGGTTTTGGTTCAATAGATCTCAATTAATCGATTCATTGTTTGGTCAATAAAATGTCATAGAAGACTAACTAACCCAGAGAATAATCGCCTTTGAGAGGCTGGAATCGGAGAATTCGGTCTTTTTTTTTTTTTTTTTTTACTTAAAATGGCTCAAAACAATTAATCATCAAAATAGTTGGCAATAAACTTTTTGTCGATCGACTAAATCGATTAATCAACTAATCATTGCAGCTCTAATTTGGTTTACCAGTCAAAAGTTTGGGCACACTTTCCCATTGACTTGAATGGGCAACTATGTAACTTTTTTTTATTACTTTCACTAGAGTTGGTTCAAAAATTGGACACACACCCACACACATACTGTAATCACAAAGGTGCCTCCATTCATGCACACACAAATATACTGGTTATGGATACTTGTGTGCAAACAAGATTACACATACACACTGACTAGGTCCTCACCTCTCAAGATTGTATAAATGTCCTGAGGAGAAGATGGTGTATTTCATCTACACACATGACATCTAGCCCAACACTGTGAAGAGGGCAAATGTATGTGCTCTCAAACAAATTTACCTTGGCAGAACAAATTAACTTAAATCTCACAAGCCAACAAAATAAACAAGTGCAAATGTGGAAAACTTAAGAGTAGAATTGTTTTTATTCATTTTATTTTGTATGTTTTGTTGTCTCTGAAGAATGTGGTTGGGATTATTTTATTTAAATCATAACTGTCAACAGATTTCAGTGGGACTATTTGTCCAGTAAAAAACACAAGAGTAGTTCATGGTAGTTAAGGCACACACATGTGCCTGGATCCATTCTGGCCAGAGACGGTTGTTGCATAATATTCTCTTTCTCTCCCCACGTTTCCTGTCTATCTCAACTGTCTGCTGTCAATAAAAGCTAAAATGCACCCCAAAAAATGTTGGAATTGATAACATCACTATCCTGTCAACTCTTTATAAAAACAGCAATTTCCCTTGAACAGCAAAAGCAGGATACTATATCGTGACAACTTGTGGTGTGCCATATGTGCGCTAAATGACGCAACACTTTACAATGAAAACAGTGAGATATGTTCTGAGTAACCAGGACATTCTGTTGGGAACACATGTTGCTGTTGAAACTGAATAATATTGTATTTTTTTTTCATGCCTTGAGCACCACAAACAAAATCCCTTTCACCTCCATTGTACTGGGATGGTAACACAAATCTCAGTGGCAGGTAATTCAAAACAGAAACTATGCCTCAATGCCACAAGGGATAAGGAGGAGATATTTTTTATGATTTGGATGAACCGATCCTTTAATTTACACCGCAGTTACAACAAACAAACACATCTTTCTCAGCAAGCTTTCATTGGTTGCGACCCCGATGGACTGATGGGTGTTTGTCAAAAAACTTAGTGAATTTCCTTGCACTGTATATAAGTGGCAGTCAGCCAAAGTCTTAGAAGAAATATTAAAAGATAAATGAAAGTGGGAAGGTGTCATCACTGAATGTCTGGAGAGAACACTGGGCTTGACATTGATGTAGTAACATCAAACAGGTTTATTATTGTTCACACAAACAGAAACAACATTCACAATGCCACCTGACGAGGAGTGACATGTTCTTCTTTTATTATTGAACCAATTACCTCATGCGTACCACTGACAGATGCCTTCATGAATTTCAAATGGTCTTCTAGCCTCCCTCTGTTACCTCCTACCAGGCCTGAATCCCTGAAGCAGGTAAGTGGAGTGCTTGAGCATGAGAATCACTGAAGCATTTAAAGTGAAAACCACAATAACAAATTCTCATATGTATACTTATAATCTTAGACAAAAAAAAAAAAATCTGTATACACTTGCTGATTTTGCTTTAGCATACAATGACCTCTCAATCACCCTGCATATTTTGTTCCACATTTCTGCCATTTCAATTCCAACTAGTGTCCATCATTTCTACCTTGTTTATGTGCATAAACACAAATAAAACAGGTCAACGGAAAACAACCAAGTATCACAACACCTTCCTGTACATTAAAACATTTAACAATATTGTCTTCCAAGTCTAATGAAATGATATTTGGTGGCTTACTTTATGTCTGTAACCAACCTACCAAACAAGAATATTGATATTGGACAATTCCACAAAACACCAAACATCAATGACAATGTTTTTAACACCCAATGCCAACTTTTTTTTCCAATTCTCGCTTTTAAAATATCTCTCCATGGCAACTATGTTATGATTTAGGCTAGAGAGAGATTGATTTGTGACATCATAACTAGTTTGTGGCCATTTATGGTCCAATATGCAATATACAAGTGTGATATGGAAATCTGAAGCCTCCAGTGTACATACAGTGAGAATGGACTTTTCAGTGAAGTAGGAAAGAGCTTGTTTCCAGCGGTTAAACTTCTGAAATTAATATATACATATTCATAGATTCTGGGTTTTCAATGAGGGAGAAAAAGGAGGAGATGTAATATTAAAAATGTAATTGACTTTTTTTTGTGGAAAAACCATAGATACAAATTATTATTCAAATCAGAGTATATGGCTGCACAAGGGAGTAAGTTAAGATGAAATCCCCTGTGGTCAAACACAGTAGCAGGACACCTGCTGCCTCATCACTGTATAGGTGGAAACGACACTGCTTACCCATAGAGTCTATTTTACTATCTGTCCTCAGTTGTCAGAATAAAATCCTTTCGTGGTGATATTAACAATAAATGTCTTTTGAGGTTTCACTGCCTCCACATGTTTTATGGTTTAAGGTGAAATACTTTAAGCAGAGCTGCAATGGGTGCCATGGGTATGCTGCAAATGTGACAGTTAAGGGGCTCATAGAAATATATCCAAACAGGTTACAAGCTTTCCTGGTTAAGTTATGATCGTTTTTCGACAGCTTTTTATTAACAGCAGAGTCCTGACGTAATAGAGAAAAAAGCAGTTTCCATGTGTGCTGCAAAGGCTGCGAAGGAAACACGACAAAACATATTAATTAGTTTTCAATCTTGTGCAGTTTCTCAATAACAGTAGATCAGGGCAAAATGGTCTTTATACACTATAGTACACAGTGTATGAGGTTAAAGTGATTATACAAAAAGTATTATGAAAACAGATTTTTAGCCTGTTTCTCATAGATCTTCCTCCCTTTACAATGTCACATTAAAACTGCACTTTGCAGGAATGCTTACTCAGTCATAGAAGCATATTTTTAAAAAAAACAAACAAACTTGTAAGTGCCTTGCACAAAAACTTTTCTATAGGGTTCCTCCATTTAGAAATCTGCATGGCTGTTTGTCCAGTAAATATTTAAAGGAGGGTGTACAGTACTTTCTGCCTTGACACACCTCACATACTGAATGTAGGACCCATTAAAGTGAAAATGATCACATTTTGCCATGCCATTTATTTTTACAATCTATTTCCAATTCGTTCTAATTAAATCTCATCTCATTTACTTTTGAAGCAGCATAAATTCATAGTGAAGCTTGAATGTATTTTTTCTACAACCACAAAATAACAGTTTCACTCTTTCTACCTTCAAATGTGTTTCATGGAGGTGAAACTTTATAAAATCCTGTATTCATAAAACGATAAACATTGACTTTTCCTAGCATGTGATGGGTTTGAATGTGGACAGTTTCAAATATATGAGTGTGTATGGTTGGCGTGGTAATCTGTTCCACCCTTCCACATTAGTAGGGAAATTATAATTTATTGCACCCATATGAGTAGCATAGCTCTGCCCTTGTTATGCCATAATCAGGCTTTTACATTAATAATTTGCAACCTCTGAAGAGATGTCTCATGTTATTTATGCTTGTTAGTCTAAAGGTTGAGCCCTGAAACACTTTGCCCCATTCCTTTGTCTTCTTTGTTAGGAATGGATGCTGGCCCATGGGTCTACTAATCTTTTTGTTTGGCACACTAATGCATTAGAATACATAAAAAGAGAATATTTTGATTTATTAGGTACACCAGAATATGTGAATATAATAAATACAGAAAACACGCCTTAACATCTGATAACACACCAGATAGACCAGCATATATACTCCCCAACTCACATGATGATAAAGAAAGAAGAGGGATTACAGTGTTTCCCCTATAATAGGCCTGGTGGGCCGCCAGGCCAACGAGAACCCCCGCCAGGCCAAAAAATGTTTTTTTAAATGCCAAAAATAACGCCAAATATCCATTCATTCACAAATCAATAGCATTTGGGAGCCTCTGAGCAGCTCTGTTTTGAAACGTGTGTCAACGTCTGTGTCGTTGCCCGGGAAAATCTTGGTAGCGTAACGCCTTTTAAGGAATAGGGCAGTATGTAAGCGAGTGAGTGGTTAAGCAAGAGAGTGAAAAGTGAAAAGTGATGGTGAATTCGAGCTGAGCAGAGTAAAAGTTTAACAGTAAGTTGTCAATCTGGCAGTAAATGTACAGTACAGACTACAGTGTGTCAGTGAATTAAAGCTGCAGCTTGTCAAGACCATGATAAGTCACGTTTGTTGTTTCCCTTACTGCTGGAAAACACATAACGTGACATGTTTGGTTATTTTATAAATACTTTGTTTTGTATGATGATAAAATATAGAGGCCTACATGTGATGTAAAATGGAGTAAATTTGCTGGAACTGGTTAAAATGTTTGACAATGAGAGGATGTTTAATTTCCTCATAATATTTTTGTATCCTGGCTTACAATCACAAACTGTAACCCAACATGAACAATCACTTCACTAAAAAAATATCCTTAGCTGACAGTCTGTTCAAATGTGAAAAAGTTATTTAAAACTTGGAAAGAAGTTACAGGCTATAATTCCGCACATTATAGACCCAGACCAAACGGGCTTTATCACAAACAGACATTTATCTGATAATGTAAGACGAACACTGAATATAGTGGACCACTCACAGAAAACGAATACTCAAACATTGATCCTCACTTTGGATGCTGAAAAAGCCTTTGACAGGGTGTCATGATCTTTTATATTAGAAACATGTGTTAAGTTCGGTTTCCATGACACTTTTATCGAATGGATCCAAGCAATGTATAACACATCAAGAGCACAGATCAGAGCAAACAGGACCCTGTCAGATAGCTTTGAATTAAATAGGGGAACGAGACAAGGGGATCCACTTTCACCTTTAATTTTTGCATTCTGTATTGAACCCCTGGCAGAATACATCAGAGCGACCAATGAAGTTGAAGGTGTGAAAATAGCAGAGGAATATCACAAATTGGCTTTATATGCAGATGATGTGGTTCTATATATCACAAACTTATCAAATCATTACCAATACTCATGAAAATTATTAATAACTATGGTTTAGTATCAGGATACAAGCTAAATATGCAGAAGTGTGAAGCAATGGTTTTAGGTGCACCTGTCAGCAAAGAATTGAAAAAGGAATATCAATGGAGATGGGACATGGATAGAGTCAAATATCTGGGAACTATGATACCAAAGAATATCAAGTTACTATATCAATTGAACTATAACCGTTTGGAAGCACAAATAAGGCAAGATCTGAATCGGTGGAGAACTCTTTCTCCATCACTAGGTGGAAGAATAGATGCAATTAGAATGAACGTACTCCCCCGTTTTCTATTTTTATTCCAGACAATACCTCTGTATATAAGTGCAAGTGCTCTCAAAAAATGGGACAAAATGATAAGCAAATTTGTATGGGACAGTAAAAAACCAAGAATTAAACTGAAGACACTTAAAATGGTTAAAGAGAAGGGGGGACTTGCTCTCCCCAATCTAAAGCACTACTATTATGCAGCCCAAATGCAACCAATGCATACCTGGTTAAATGATAACTCTAACACAAGGTGGAGGCCAATAGAGAAGTACACGTGTCGAGTTAATGCCTTTCTGTAAAAAGAGTCGACGAAGGGCACAAATAACTAATAATACACTAATCAGAAATACTCCGGAGACTTGGGGTAGAATGAAGAAAAACTGTGACTTGAGGGATGACCTAATTGCATTGAGAGAGATAAAGGAAGACCCTGAATTTACCCCTAACACACAAGATACAGCTTTTAATACATGGGCACAAAAAGAATTAACAATATTTGGACAGTGCCTAAATGAAAATGGAATAATGACATTCGAATCTTTAAGGCAACATTACCATTTACCACACTCCCACTTCTTCCAATATTTACAAGTGAGAAGTTATATTCAGAATAATAAAATAGGAAGGAAGACCAGCAGTGATCTTCATCCACTTGTGCAATTTTTGATAAAGAATTATAGCAATGTCAGAGTGCCACATCAAATCTCAGAAGTTTATGCTATCTTAGAAAACAGCCACAATCAACAAGACATAAGAGTAAAACTAACTGGTTGATTAGTTGGTCGATATGCTCTCGTCCAACTAAATTCTCATTGGTCGAATAATCTCCGTGTTATTTTCATAAGGAGAGAAGTGCTACATCAACAGCTTTCCAGGATTAATCCATTATTTCCTGCGGCGGGAGGGACAGACTAACAAATTACCTGTGAAAACAGGGGTGTATTCAAAACACCCCCGTTGTTTTCACAACTTTGAACTCGCCCAACCTAAATGAGACTGCTGGGTCTAACTGTACTCAACGTTTACTGAACGTGCTGAACGTTTACTGAATCTGTGTTTCTCCATAATGACACAACGAGAGGCCAAAAAAAAAAAAAAAATTGATATCTGACAGCGTTTGGGAGTCTCTTAGCAGCGCTGTTCCGGTACGTGAGTCAACCTCTGTGTCGTTGCCTGGGAAACTATTGGTAGCGTTAAGGAGTATGTTTGCGTAGCGAGTGGGAAAGAGCGAGGGGCAGAGAAGTGACGGTGGATGCGAGCGGAGCAGAGGAAAAGGTCAGTAGTAAGTTGTCAGTCTGGCAGTAGATGTACAGTACAGACTACAGTGTGTCAGTTAATAAATGTTAAAAAGTCATGTCTGCTGTTTCCCTAAATGCTGGAAAAGTAAGGGGGTTAGCTCCAAAGTTAGCAACAATGGGCTAGCTAAGCTGAAGACACAAAACAGAGAAATACAGAGCAGAGAAATGTGTGGCTGCCGAGTTTACTGTGCACTCTGTCCTGTTACAACCCCCCCCCTTCACCCCTTCTTTACCTTCCTCTTGTAAAGAAGAAGGCGGTAAATTCTGATAGAAGAATAAACTATGGATTTATGGAATACTTCAAGTAGATTCTCAAATATGAAATGGGATCAAACACATTTTTCTATTAATTCAGAATTACTAAAACATTGTATAATCAAAGTCAGTAATGTAAAATTGTAAATTATTCATTTATTTATTATTTTAATTTACTGTATAATTTATTGTATGATGTTTCACTGGGTGACACACCCACACACATTATTTATGTATATCATTAAAAAAATGTATTGTCATCATTACATGGGCTATACAACATAAGTAAAATGTATGAAATGCCATGATGACAATAAAATAAAGTATTAAAAAAAAAAAAGTTACAGGCTAAATAAAACTTTAAACCTTCAAACGGGGGATGTTTTTTAGATTATTTTCTTTAATTCATTGTTTGGTCAAAAAACATTTTGATGACCAACAATCCACAAACCAAAGACATTAGGTTTGCTACCGCCTAACACAAAGAAAAGCAGCAAATCTTACAATTTAGCAGCAGGAACAAGGTTGAAAAATGACTTACACTTAATTGATTATCCAAATAGTTCCAGCAAACTTTCTGGCAACTATTTGATTAATAAACTGATCATTTCAGCTCTAGTTCAAAAACAGAATATTTATGTAGGCCTGCTGTAAGAGTTAACTCTGTTCCACAATGTGGAACGAATGAATGAATGTGAATTAGGAGTTGGTAAGCACCACACTACATCCTTTGAATGCACATAATGAAAAGCTGAGCATGATGCTCTCTGGACGAAATATGTTTCTTTGAGCCTGGGGGACCAGAGCTGGACAGGATCCCTGGAACATACAAGCAATTATGCACATAAGATATGTCATGGCTGTTGTTGAGCCATTTTTATGGGGCCCACATTTTCTAGTGGTGCCCCTGCTCCCAGCTATACACACTCTCACAGCCAAATACATGGTAAGTGCTCAGCGCTGTCGGTAACACGCAGTGTCATGTCCGTTTCATTTCAGACGATGTGAAAAGAGAACCAGCACTTTAATCCAGGCTTGTGTATGTCATGCAGTCTAGAGGACTGTTGGCTGACTAGGCTTTGTTTTTACGCGGAAGGTTGACAATGCCAATATAGATCTCACACACACACACACACACACGCACACACACACACACACACACACACAGGACTAAAACCGTTTTAAGTGTCACACAGAAAGAAAGATGAGACAAGATTGATACAACTATCCAGAGATTTATCAGTGCAATCTTCTGCGCTGTGGCACACAATTAACAGACCAATGTGTAGACTGCAAAATATAAATGAGAGCAGAGCTATTCCAGGGCTTTCTGTTGAAAAATTCTCCATGATCTGCCATTAAAGAAACAAGCCTTTTTCCAAATAAAAGTCCCTAACAACACTACATTTAACATTCAAGATTCATTACTTTATTGCAATATCAACATGATTGATTGGAATTCGTCTTAGTGAGCTCACTTAAAAACAGAACAAGACAAAAATAGTAAAACCACTCTATCATAAAGCACATAATACATTAAACAGAATACAAAACAGATAGTTAATGTCCAACACATAAAATACTCATAAAAGCATAAAACAAATGGGTAAACTAAAATCCAACACATAAGAACACCATAGATAAAACACTAGCATCTATAGGGAAATTAGCAGACGACCCACTAAATAAAGTGCTTCAAGTGCATTAAAAACATCTGACCTATTGCACAATTAAACCTGCTGAGTGGCCTGCAGTGCTCTGTTTGGACTGTTAAGGAGGTGGACAGCTTCAGGATATGTACTATTCTGGAGCCCTGGATGTTCTGGTCTTAATGCCTCTTAGGCTTTTGTGAGAAGGAAGGAAATTAAAAAGGTTGTTAGCCGGGTGAGATGGGTCCTTTAGAACTTTAAGGCCCTTATTTCGTAATCTAGCCTTATAGATTTCCACTAGGGGTGGGAGATCACATCCAATAATTCTAGACGTATTACGCACCACTTTGTCTAATTCTCTCCTGTCCTCAGCTGACATGTTGCCAAATCACACAGTTATTGCGTAGGTAAGGATGCTCTCCACTGCTGCTCTATAAAACTGCACCATACCATCCCTGGATAAACCACATTTTTTCAGTTGTCTTAAAAAGAAAAGTCTCTGGTGTACTTTCTTGAGAATAACAGTGGTGTTTGTCTCCCCATTTCAAGGTGGAGAAGACTGTCTCTCCCAGGAATCTGTAGCTTTCCACTTGTTGAATTTCATTGTTGTTGAAGACAACTTATAATTTCATTTAGCAGACACTTTTATCCATAGTAACATACATCTGAGGGTTTATACAACACAAGCAAGGATCTAGTCAGAAGAGAACAATGCGAGTAAGTGCTATAAAGCTAAGTTTGAGTCCAATGGGACGCAGGTGCCAACAGGCAGTGCACAGAGGCAATGCATAGAGTGCATAGAAGCAGATTTTTTTCCCCCCAGTCCATCAAGTGCAGAGGTGTTTGTGAAAGAGCCAGGTCTTTAGTCTTTTCTTAAAGATTGAGAGGGACTCTGCCGATTGGATAGAGTTTGGTAACTTGTTCCACCACTGGGGAACTACAGAAGAGAGGAGTCTGGCTAGTGACTTAGGGCCCTGTCATGGTGGTAGTACCAAGCACCTTTCATTGGCAGAGCGTAGTGAGCGGGAGGAAGCTTAGACCTGAATGAGGGAGTTCAGATAGGCAGGAGCTGTTTTAGCCATTTTAGTTTTTGCTCTGTTTTGTAAAACCTTGTAAGGGTAGGTGGTCCTCCTACGACAGTCCACGACTAATTCTTTGGTTTTGGAAACATTTAATTCCAAATTGTTTGCAATACAACAGTCCACCAGTGATAAAACTCATTCCTGTAAGCTGTTTCATTGTTGTTAGAGATCAAACCCACTACTACAATTTAAACATCCTAACTCCTTGTGTACAATGAGTACAGGAGTGAGGACAGTACACACCCCTGCTAATGGTTGAGGAGAATTTGTTTGACCACCTGCATCCTCTCCAACAAACAGTCAAGAACCCATTGACACAGGGACTGTGGGTATGAAAGAGTTTGTCATACAGCCTGGATGGGAGAATAGTGTTAAAAACTGAACTGTAGTCAACAAACAGAACCCTTGCATAGGTGTCAGAGGCCTCTAGGTGTTGAAAAATAGAGTGCAGGCACAATGCAAACTGCAAAATCAACAGACCTGTTTGCTCTATATGCAAACAGATAAGGCTCTAGGACAGCACTGGAGAGATGGTTACATACCAGGCATTCAAAGATATTCATTATAATGGATGTCAAAGCAACAGGTCTGAATTCAGACAGCTTGAGTTGGGTTTCTTAGGCAAAGGCACAGTCACAGCTGACTTAAAACATGCTGGGACCCCCTGATGTGCAAGGGACCAGTTAAAAATCTCAGTTAAAATAGGGGAAAGTTCATATGCACAACAATCTGCAATAAGTTCAAACAATCATATTTGATCAAACAGTGCACACTTTCTACACACAAACACAAAGAAAAGAAACAAACACAACACCATGTTGCCATAGTACGGCTCCGTCTTGTCAAACTTCCTTTACATAACAAGAAAATCTTTCTACCCAATTTGTCACCATGTAGCATGCAGTGGTTTTTATTCTCACTTTAAAACATAAAAGGCATACAATCTTCACCACACACAAACACATGCACGCCACTGTACACCCAGCAAGCACATACGCCCACACAGATAAACACATGCACATCTAGGCCTGCAGCTTGCTGGAAGGCTAATAGGCTTTGCTGTCAGCTCCTAGCCTTCCACCAGACAAAAGGATGATTTCTGTCACATACACAGTCACTGAAATTTGCATCCAGACCTTTAACTGACCCTTCAGACTACAGCTGTGAGTCATGCTAGGGAAATCAGGGCCTACGCACTGACTGACTATGCCTTCCTATTGCATACAGAGAGGCACACACTCTGCTAGTCTATAATTTAACCTCTCTGTATCCTCAGTTGTATTTTTTGTCTGTAACATTCTTGTTTATTCAGCAGGAAGAGAGCTGGGAATGGGAAACTACATGCTGAGGGAGACTCAAGGTCTTCACCAGGAAGAAGTCACCTTCTATCTGGCTCTGTGTCCCAATTGCATAATATATGGTGTGTGTGTGTGTGTGTGTGTGTGTCAGTGTTGCAAGTGCCAGTTATATGCGGGGGGAAGCTGACATGAAACTGTAGTGGGGCAAATTAAACTGTGAAGCCCCGCCACATAATTAATGAATTAATAATAATAATAAAAAATAATGATAAAATAATGAGGCTTCAGCTGTCCAAATTAATCAAATCAAGTCAAAATCTTTAAATGTTACTGTCTTTTTAGTGCCAAATTCCCTCTTTTTGCAATAATCCTTCAACTGCAGCTGAACAGGGAACACTGTCCAATTTTTTTACTAAAAAAACTTTAACTGTGGAAGATGTACACTTTATTTGACTAATTCAGATGGCTGAAGCCTCATATTATCTTCAGATTAACTTTTAAATAATCTTTTGCTTAAAACGAGGACTGTGAAGCACTTACACTGTAAGTGCATTTGGAGGGGATCCTCTAATGGTCAGTATGATCTGGAGGAGTGATTACAGCAAGAAAAACCTGCTTCAAATGTTGCATTAGTCAGGGCACCTGACTAATGTTTTAAGACAAGACTTAAAACTTTAGACCTGAAAAATTGTGAACCCATTCTTTGAGGGCAACACACACACATGCGAAAACTCTCTTCTGTTTTCAATCAAAACCCACACACTGGTGACATGCACACACTGGCGGGTCAACGCATCACGATAGCCATTGCCCCACTTCCCAGTTTTGACACATGTCAAACTCTTGAGAATATCAGCTATTTTATCACATTCAAATCCCACGCTCAGCTCAGCACCTCCCTGCTACTGTACCCTGTTCATATATGTTAGCAAATCCAGTATGTCTTGGGACCATCAGTTGTATTAAAAGACCCCTAATTGTCAGCTACCAAGTAAGATAAGAGAGAGAAATGGATGGAGAAGTTGAAACACTCCAGTCTACCTCCATTTAGATTAAACAGTCTTTCCTGCGATGATGGCTGTCAATAAGTTGAATTAGCAGTCACCGGTGCACACTCTTGGATTAGTGTTTTTTTTTTTTTTTATGTGTCTGTGCCTCTTTGCTCTTGAAATTTAAACAACAGTGTCAGTAGAAGAAAAATTGGAGCGAGGAGGCAAAAGTTTGGCTTTCACATAAATCTACTGGAGTTATCGATCTTTCAGTCGGCAGGTTTTACACCTCTTACATACCCTAACATTCCACTTGTTATTTTATTATATAGTTCTGCACTTTGTTTTATGGCCACAGAGAAATTGTTCTCAGGGATTTTTTAGTGTGCACACAAACACATCATGTACACACACACACACACACACACACACACACACACACACACTTAAAAGACACAAACACATAAGTGAGTGCATGTGGCACTGACACATGCACTCCCACTCCAACATTCATTCTATTATCTCTCTTACAGACATGGACCAATGCACACACTGATACTGTGACATGCGCACGCACTCACACACACACTTTAAGAGACAGGCCACATTTATTTATGGTTGCCATTTTCTTCTGTCTTGTTGTCCGGGGGCAGAATTTGTGATGGCATGTGGAGGACTTTAATGCCAGTGTCTTCACTCTAGTCTCTTGTGAGCTGTGTCTACTTCATCTCCGTCTGGCGTGCCAGGACAGCTTTACCATGTGTATTTCTTCCGCTCACAGGCTCACCATTACTCTCTGCCTCTCTTTTTCTTGCGTCCTCTGTCTCTCTTGTCTAGCCGTTACTTTTTTTTTTGTGATAGGCTGTCATTTGTCTTGATATTGTTTCCTATCTGTCTGGTTTCTTGCAGTTTTCAGTGATCATGGTCACAAAACCAAAACAAACATAGACAGAAGGGTTTAGGTTGGAAACAGGCAAGCTTGGCACATAGAGATCCAGTGTCTATCATCACTAAAGCCAATCTTAAATGTTTTTGGATTTTACTTTTATGTTAGCATAAGTGCTAGGAGCTGTATGTGCGTTTTATAGATTTTAATCTCTCCATTCTGTATCATGTCAAAATGACTTAAGTTCAGGTTTCTCCAAATCTGTCACAGCCTGTTTAAAATATTCTTATATTTTAAAACACAAAAAGTCTGTTTAGTTAAAGTTTTTCTCATTGCCCACTTCTAGCTATATCTGGCAAAAAAATTATTTTAACAGCCAAGAAGACATTCAAACAACCCCTATTTCCCCAACAAAAAAATGTTTTTTTTTCAAGTGTAACATGTTTTTCAATGTCTTTAGATACCAGATGTCAGAGGATAAAGTACAATGTAATAGACTGAGTAAGCCAGTTCTTCTCAGTCAGTCCTCTTCTCCAAAGTCACCAGAAGGACAATCTAATTTTTTTTTAGTGTCTTCAGCAACCTCTGAAGCACTAGCTCATGGCCAGAATTGCCTGTTTTTATCAGAAAGCTAATAATTATGTGAAATTGGAAGAAAAAAAGATCCCATTCCCAGATAAGGTTTAGATCTTTAAGTCACACATTTGTTTTAATATTTTGGACAGTTTGATAAGAGTCCAAAGAAAAACAAAATTCTCAAGTCATTGCAGAAAGACTGAGGTTTTATGTTATGTGTATGAATTGCTTGTGAGTCACTAGTAAACAACACTGACTGTATAAAATATGGACATCAAGACAGCTACCCCCAAAAATCTAAAAAAATCAAAGTACACATCAAATAATTTTCTTCCAAAGATGGTTTCTGCCATTTCAGGTAGTTCTTATCACACTGATGTATATTTAAGTGCTCATTTTTCTGAAAATTTTGTTTTTAATTAGTTATTTGACGATGTCTGTGATAGCTGCTCTCAAACCTCTGTCAAACGGTGGGACGGCTGAGGGGCATGTCACGCGGGTGTCATTCCGCCGTCCGACTCTGGTTCCAAATGACATCACATAAGCAAGATGGCAGCTCCCAGAAAGGAGATATTTTGGCTTAACTTTTGCATAGCAGCAGGAAGTGGAGACGCATCATCCATATTTATATACAGTCTGTGGTAAACAATCATAAAAAGGAGAAACTTAATATTCCTCTTCTTTTCAAATCCAATCAAAATGAATTTGCTCATGCTGAGTAATACAGCACACAGAAATGTCATGTTATTTTTAGCATCAAGATAAGCTATTCAAAATTAATAAAATGGCTGTAAAAACAAACGCTTTGACTTTGGACATTTTCATATCTCTCCTTTCCTTTTTCTTTCCTTTCCTTGTAAGCGATGGTTTGGCACACTTAGAACATACACGGAGCTCAGAAGACTGTCTTTCACATACATGTTTAACTATGCGTGCAGTATCGTGGCTGTATATCCATTTAAAAGTAATCTTAAGCCAAGACCAGTCAATTGAATAGTTGACAAGTAACCCTGAAACTTTTTAAGTTACTTCTGAAAAACAACCTTACCCTGTTTAACCTCCGCTACTTGTCAGCTTAGACATTCTCTATTTTTGTCCCTCTATGTTTCACAACAAGCCGGCTCTTTTCCTGAAAGGCTCGGCAGCAACCTGACAGACGTGTTAAGGGTGGGTTGGGTTACTGCAATTGAACATGATGCACACTCTGCTTTCAGAGGCTGGCTGAGGGAATGTAACTAATATGGAAAAAAAAATCAACCAGGGCAAAATATGCTTTATTTTATGCATATTCTATAAAGTTAAATAAATGTGTAAATATGGAGCTGTACAGGAACTTTTTCTTAATAAAAAAACATTCACAAAATTATGATGCAAGTATTGAAAGATACAGTTAACTAGACTAAGAATACAACTGGCATCCAAAGTTTTCAATTCAGTATGAAAAGAGTATCGAGGTTCCAAACCCAGGTGTACTGACATGGTACATTTATTTTATTCAGTCATTTCATGTGATGCAAAAATCCAGCAAATCCAATATTTTTGTAGTACGTTGTGAACAGAGTATTCACAGTGAACGTGAGTTGAAACACAAGTCTCTCCAATATTAAAATATTTACATACACAAAAGTCATGGCAACTTCTCTCAGATATACATACATTTATTTTTTAATCAGTGATGCAAAGTTGAATATGTTACATATTCTATTCATCGTTTATTATTCTATGTCTAATAATAAACGATGAAATGAAGTATATTTATGTGCATGCTTCTCTGTGTCTCTCTCTCCCTCCCTCCTTCTTTCTCTCTCAACCCAACCGGTCAAGGCAGATGGCTGCCCACCTAAAGTCCAGTTCTGCTTGAGGTTTCTTCTTATTAAAAGGGGAGTTTTTCCTTGCCGCTGTCACCAAGTGGTTGCTCATGGGGGAATTGTTGGGTCTCTGTAAATAAAAGAGTACGGTCTTGACCTGCTGTATGTGAAAAGTGCACTGAGATAACTTTTGTTATGATTTGGCAATATATAAATAAAACTGAATAATTCAATTCAGTTTTATTTATATAGTGCCAAATCATAACAAAAGTTAACAAAAGAAATTGAATTGAAGACAGACACTAAGACTGATTACTGATCAAAGGTGGGAGAGCAAGAGAATGATCGAAGACTGAACCAACTAAGAATGTGAAACTTTGCAATAGATTCAAATAAAGAAATGGATTCAAGTAAGGAAAATACATGATAAAGCTACATTTAATGATAACTAAATGTATCCATGATAGCTTGATGGCTTCCTAACGAGGTGAGAATTAGATTACTTTAGGGAAGAAGACCTTGGAACGCCCCGTGAACATAAAATGATGAATGCACAGTACCTATGGCAGCGTGTGGTGAGGGATGATAGCAAGACTACTGTGCGGTTAGGTTAGGCAGAGGTCCATCATGCTGGGGTCCATCAAGCTGGTCAGCTGGCGACATGAAATTCAGCAGTCCATCGGAGCTCTCAGTAGACCTCAAACAGCTGAATGTTCAGCGTTCAGTCTTAGGCCAGATGTAGCTCGTGGATGCAGCTTTTAGTGCAGGTTGTGTAGGTCGCTGAAGGAGTCGGGCTCACATAGGAGAGAGAGAGATACTCTGGGTCTCTGCTGTAGACAGTTCATTGACAGGAGGCCTGGTTCATTTGACCAGACGAACCTAGGGGCTGACACGGCACAGGCTTAAGAAGTTACATCAACTATTTGCTGCTTCACTACTCCATCTCCAGTTTTTCAGTTCAGCAGTAATGGCAGCCATGCAGGTTGATATGAAGATAAGGGCAAGTGCCCAAAGATTTGACCCTTGTCTTGGCGCAAACACTAAGATTACATCCTCTACTAACAGATGTTCCTTTACTCAGATTTGGACATATCTTGCATGTTGTACCAGATATAAATCAGAGATTACTTTTCCCTAAACTGTCATCATTCATGTTATTAAGTGACATCAAGCATGGCATGTCTAGCAGAGTGGAAATAGAAGTTATACTGACGTTAATTATTAGTGCTGTAATAAATGTCAGGGATATCATTTGAACATCAAACCATAGTAAAATGAACATGCATAAAACATTCAAATACATGAAATTCTGCTGTCAGAAATGAGACTGAGGCAGATTTTTGGTAAGTTCTTGAGAGAAACGGTCCTTGAGTCTCTGTTACATGGTTTTAGTGGCAGAGACCTGGAACCAAAGAATGTTTTTGAAGCTGTGATCTTAAAAGAATCATCCAAAAAGAGGTTTGTGTGTTGTGTAGGAGGAGCAGGGAGAAGCAGGCCATGTGCACTACATTGCTATGAAGCATTCATTTGCAACATTGCCAGAAAAATATCCAGAGATATTAAAAAGAAAGCTACTTTGGTAGAGACATGGCAAAACCTCTACTACATGATCTGTATGTTCTCATGGTATACATTGTCATGCTGTCCAACGCAACAAGGAAAATACATCTTTGCATTTTCCCATCACTATTTACAACATCACTGACACAAAGAGTGGGGATTTTGTTTTAAAAAAAGAGCAAAAGAAAGAGCTCTTAGGTCCCAAACGACTTCTATAATATCCTTTTCTCTGACTAAATGCTACTCTTTTGAAAAACACATCAGCTTGCTCAAAGTACTGCAACACAGATTCTAATAAGGATGAAAAACTCATTCCAGTCTTTGTCTCCCAGCATGTCTGCTAGTGACTGGATTTTTAAGTTCTCCTCCTATGTAAAATGGTAAATTATCTTGCTCTGCCATACTCATCCAACATGTCTTTAATGTTCTTTTGTATGTTGTAACATTTCAGCAGAGACGTCTTCTAATTATCTCAAGACCTAAGACAAAAAAACTCAACAAATAGAGCCTTTTCCTACAGTACCACACCCCCATTCTTTGACATAAACTTCAACTGCTGTTGAAGAGTTTGTTCCCTTGTGATTTTGAAATCTAGTTAAAATGTATTGTTAGATGAAATTCAAAACAGTATAGTTCAGGAAACTGGAATCCTTTTATTGGACTTTTTTTTGGCTTTTTTCTTTCTATATCTAAATTGGATTTACTATAATCCCACTGTTGTAATCTCTTTCTATTCATGTTACGACTTTCTGTTCATTGTTTTGTAATTGCCTTTTTCCCACCTAAGGTTTGTCCAAGAAAGGGGATACTTTAAATTGCCAAAAGTTTCTTCCTCTTGCTTTTGTTTCTTTATATGCTAAGGCTTTGTTGAGTTATTCCTTGTCCTGTTAGAGCACTTGGGCTGGGTTGACACTTCACAGGTCATATTGGACTACACAAATAAACTGAATTTGAGTTGATATTCATGTGCAAAAAGATGCAAAGAAAGCAATGTCTTGGCCCATTGAAATGTGCAACATGGTGAGCTAAGCTACAGTAGCTTAGTAATGATGGTTGCTCCCAGAGTCAAAATAATATTGCATTATGGTTATTTCTTGTTACAACCAAGACAGAGCCATAATGAAACAGCAATTTGGTTGTCTTACCAGCTTTTTGCAGTGTACTCGACATATGCTGTACTCATACATACTCAACGTGAGCTGTACTCAACATATGTAGATTTCTGCAGTGTCCACAATATATGAGGGAGGCAGACAAGGGAACACTTAAAAGTCCACTATTGCTTAATGGTTTTCAAATTGAAAGGTAAAGCAAGGAGATAAGAGCTTAGCGTATTCATACCAATGGTTCAATCAAATTGTAGGCCACTGATGAAATATGGCTGAACAGATGACCAGCATTGAAATACTTATTTTACTGCTACTTAAAAACACATTTTCTTCTGAGAGGCTTAAAAGATCTAGTGTTTTTATGTGTTAAAATTACTTTATCTAATTTAGTTCACATTACAGTGGTATTGTATTTATTATAATTAAAAATATTTAATCTTTTTAAATTAGGGATAATATTAGAGTATTTTCTTGTAATTGTAGCTAAAGCATCCCTTAAATCTACCTCAGATCAGTCAACTTGAGATGTCTGTGACCATATTGTCCAAAGTACTTGTGAAAGTGTAGTGTGAAACAAAGTAATCATACATTTAAGAGCAACAGTGACCAGAATCATGGGTATACAGTTTAGGTTGAGGTGAGGAGAGCACAAGAGGGAGTGGCGGTAGAGAGAACAAAGCCGTGAATGAGAGAAATAAAATGTTATTTTCTGATTGTTTCACAGTGGTTACATTCGAAAGCACAAATGAATAACTATCAAACACTCAACAGATGATTTACTGTGGAGACAGATGCTCTTAGTTTCTGTTTCATTTTCCCGCTCCGCGTTTCTCCTTTTCATCCATTCATTACAGTTTAACTCCATGTCTTTGGTGGACAAGTAGCTTGCGGAAGCAGAAAGGAAGAGCTTGTAGTGAACACAAGCACACATATAAATGCCATTATGTTCTTTCTCTCACTGCTCTACATTTCTGCAGATCTCTCAGCATTGTCTCAGTTCTTGACACAAGAGTTTATTATGAAGGTCATCCATACTCACTGAAATGTGATCATAAATCCTGTTCTCTTCTCCCTATTTATTGCATAATCTCTGGCTTTACACAAAATATGGAGAAACCTACATTTTATACACTATTCATTTACTGATCCAATATGTACCTGATTTTATATTTTGCATACTTGTCTAATATATCAACATACTAAGGGAAACAACCAAATCTAAAGGGAATTTCACTGTTGTACGTATTGTGTGTAGAATGAATAAATCACCGAAATTATGGAAAAAAAAGAGTTATGTTCAACTTTTGGCTTCTGGGCCAGTGAAAATATACAGGGGGCCGGTAAAACTCTGATCTACTGGCCAAGTGGGCCAGTGGGGAAAGAAAAATTACACTGCTGCATACTTCCATTAATAGCAAATTTAATTAAGCAAACTTGCAAAATTGTTAAAAACAGTCAAAATCTAAATATAGGGCTGTTTTTACCTTAGGTTTTAAACTCATGTTTGTTTGAAGCAACAGACAGTAACTGTGGAAACATTAAATTGTTGTCATAGGTGCACCACAGTAGCCTATTGGTTAAAAGTCATTCCAAATAACCGCATCACCCACGGTTCAATTCCGGCAAGGGACCTTTGTTGTATGTCGCTCTCCATCTCTCTCTCCCCTCATTTCCTGTCATCTCTCAACTGTTGCTGTATAATAAGGGAATGAAGTTCCCTCAAGTGTTTTAAAAATCGATTCAATAAATTGAAAATAAAAAAAATGTAATTTACTAATCAATGAGAGCTATGGCCCAGATAGTATAAACCATGCATATATACAACTATTAATATGCTATTTCATAACATAAACTGATACAAACCTATACAAAAAAAAGAAATATGCAAAACCTCTTGCAAACTTAAGCATATACATGGTTTTCTAGAATGAGCCAACTATGACTTGGTAAAGTAAAAATGAAAAATCACTCATCAAGACAGTTGTCCATCCTTTACTCACTTGTTTAATGAAACCACACACATAAAAACACGTTATGACGCATTACACAAGCCATGTTCTTTGGAAATGAGTAGTCAGTGGCACATGAACCATTATATTGCAGCAGTTCAGCAGTTCAGTGCTGTCATAACACATGCATTTATCATGGATGAACTGTCTTCGCTGCTTTTTAATTATCAGAATGTGCAGCTGTGTGGAAAATAATCCAAGGTGCATAGTGCCATATTTTCTCCCACAGCAGCAACATTTTTGGGGGTAAATATTTATCACTACCATTCACCTTCAAGGCAAGATTATTGCTGTTCACTACATTCAGGTCATGGCTATTTTTCCTAAATATTGTGTATCAATGTTGTAGAACAGCAGCTTATAAGGATATATTCACACATGCATAGTATGCCTTACATGCTCAACACACCCACGAGTGAACTGCAAAGGCTGGAGTTCTTTTTGTATCTTTAACTTGACAAAAGGCAAAAAGCAAATGTAAAAGCTATGGAACACCTTGGCCTAGAGCCAAGGTTGTGAAGAAAGAAAAAAAGCTTTGAACCTATAGATAAGGTTTGAAATATGAAAAACAAGTTTTGAAAGTAAAAAATGTTTCACCCATTCATGCATTCATTCATACTTTCACTTATTCAAATATTTTCTTTCATCAACATTATAGACCTCATTAATGTAGATAATCCATTACTTACGGACATTTCCTCTTTAACCACCTCCTCATTAAAGCTTCAATATGTTGAATTTTTATGTGGTTCCAGCATCTTTCAAGTTACTCTGATGGCAAGAGTTTTTCCTAGAGGAAAAATCAGACAGTTCCAGTGAAAATGTGTCTCTCTGTGTTTCCAGGTTGGAACTATGATTGGAGAGTAGTGAGGTTAGACTGTTTTCAGACTGACATTAGCATTCCTTCAAGACCACTGACTACATTGGCATTGCAAGGTTGTGACACAAAGAACTAAGGCCAAAAAAAAAAGGTAAGGAGGCCATGTGCACTACATTGCAAAGGCCAGGTGGCAAAGAAAGTTGTGCCTGGCTCAACTTTTGCCACAACACAATGCAACATCATCAAATATACATTCATGGTAGAAAACATTTTATTGTATTTTTAGCCATTCTGGTGGCTGGTGGCTCTAGTGGTGGCAATATCAGTCTGTCGGGTGGTTGGATGTCCCACTTTGGTCCACATCGAATTATCTCAACTATTGGATGAAGTACAGACATTCATGGTCCCCAGAGGATGAATCCCAATGACTTTGGTGATCCCCTGACTTTCCCTCTGTTGCCACCATGATGTTCACTTTTGTGGTTTTTAGTATAATATCTCAACTATTGAATGAACTGCCATGAAATTTGGTTAAGATGTCAATAGTGCCCAGAGGATGGATCCCAGTGACTGTGGTGATCACTTGACTTTTATTTTAGTGTTGTATGTGCTTTTGAGTCAAATCTCTCAACTTTTGGATGGACAGCCATAAAATTTGGTACACATATTTAAACTCCCCTCAGGTTGAACTGTAATAATTTTGGCAATCCCTTAACTTTTTTATCCAGTGTCATCAGGTAAGCCTTAGAGTCAGTTTCTGGTCAATCAAAAGTGGTTTAAAACGTGTTGTCCAACCATATCAGAAATCATGAATGTTTATAGTTAAGTTATGTTAGCAATTTTAGTAGCAATTAGTAACATATAATAGGTGGAGTTAAAGGTCAGCTGTTAGAGAGTGGAAAGATTTGATATTTTAATATGAGGATAACGGTGCATATTTTCAGACAATTTCTCCTGGAAAACATTCTTACAGTTGCAGTGGGTTGTTGACATGAAAAGTGACAGAAATTGTTGTGTCAAGAATGAAAAAAAGAGCTAGAGAGAGAAGTTCAAATCCAGGCTCATTTCTCACCACCACACAGCTGGCCAATCACTGTGTGAAGTGGGTGTGAATGTCGTATTGTCAGTTTCACAATGGCCCTACACAGCCCCCCTAATCCAATGTTGTTGTGAAAGATGTGGGGGGAGGGGGTCTCTGCAGCTATTCAGCCATCCAGCAAGTACTTCTGATGGAGTATACTTGCCCCTTTAGCTACTTGGATTGTGGTTTGCCAAACCTTTATTTTTTTTTTTAACTACTTCCACAGCAGGGTGCTAAGATCGTAACTCTGTTGCAGGGAGAGTGACCCAATTTGATTTTTTCCAAGGAAACAAACATATTTGAGTTTTGTCTAGTTGAGGGACCATTTTGCTCAGTCTGCCATCACCTTTCTCTTGCCACTATCACTCTCCTAAATTAATACAATAAATCTAAAATCAAAAACAAAAGACTGGACAGCTGTAAAACATTTTGCAGAGAGATTCTTCAAATCATTCACACAATTAGCCTTTTTAAGATAAAATCAATCCACTGGATAGACATACAGCACCTGATAAACATTGTGAGTTATTATCACATAGGTTAATATAATTTGTTTTGGTCTAGTTTGTGAAATATGTACAAACATTTTCAAAGAATCAGATAAAAATCCTTTTGAGCAGTCCAATGCTCATTTAACTGTGCAGCCAAAAATACTGATAGCCTGCCTTCTCTCTCAAACATCCCATCAGCACTCAGGCCCTGCTCCAGGACTTCATTTCCATTCATTGAAAGTGTTTTATTTTGGCAGCTAAAAATTCTGCCTCCTCAAGTGGCCTGTTCAGAGCATCAGGCATGAGGCAAATAATTAACCTCTAAATGTTCATTAATTCTCTGTACAACATGGAGGCTATGAAAGGCTAAAATGCATTTCATGTATCACATGTATAACCCACTCAACATAAAGCTCTTAAGAGAATTATACTTTGTCTCCAAATTCACTGTTTTCAAATGATTGTTGCACATCCGTGACAAATTACACCACCAGTCAAATCTGAAAATGTTTCAATTCTCTGACTGGAAGCTGCCAGCTGTTAATTCAAATTAAACCGGCATCACAGACTGCAGAGACGTGCACATGACAAATAAGTATATATATCTGAACATTTCTGTTAAAATGTTATAGCAGTATTAAAAATGACTCATTATTGTGATCAAGTCACATCTCAGTTTGGCTCCTAATGGCAGATAATATTCTAACAATTTGTTGTGAGAGTGATTTTGAGAGGACTGTAGATCAGCAGCAGTTGTGCAGTAGTGACGACCTATAAAACAACACACTTGTAAAACATTAAAGCAGTAATAAATGCCAACCTTTTGTATCATATTAATTGTGTATATTTGCTATAATATGCGTATTTATTCATAACCAGGGCAATATTGTGTACTGTTATGTTACAGGGTGGGAATGAACATATTTGATTAGATGCATACATGTTGTGCTCTCACAAATTTTCAAATAAGCCGTACAGGTGCTCTGTGACACATACCCCTCCCACATCCCTTGAGTCAAGTGAGCAATCCTGTGGGCACAGAATACAAGTGACGAGTGAGAGGAGGAAGGTGGCAGCGTTGACGGGGTTCACAGTATGTACACAGGAAAGAATCTACTTTGAAATAAGCAGCACTGTGGAAAGTTCATTTGTTACTTTAGTAAACAAAGATAAAGTAAACATGTTTCTCTTGTTTCCTGTCACTTTTTCAACCTTATTTAACCAAGTCAACCATCTTTCCCTTGCCTAAGTGCTGTGCATGCCTAAACATAACCATAAAAAAATTAAATCAAGCTTTAGCTGACACAAGTAAATGTTGCAGAGTGGAAATTCTTGAGAAAAAAAGAATTGAAATACTTTGTCAGTGAACAATTTGTTGATACATTCAGTACAAACATTTTGAAACTTGACAGATTTGTTATGTAACATATCTCTGTTTTAACAGAGAACTTAATGCTGGTAGTATTAGGTTTCTTTTAAAATGTATTTGCTTAGTAGTACATAAATGTCATTTCTAGGAGACAGGGTTGATGTCCAACATGTTTTATTTGTTCCTCTAGGTACAAGAGGCGTTTTTGCTGCTGTCAACCTGTTCTTGGCTTGGGCAAACAAGTAGGAAAATTTGGTGGTTGCTCCTTGCTTTTCTATGCATGTTGGCATGTGAAATGTTGTTGAATGAAGTCCATCAACCACTTAAATGTCTCTCTTAGTAGTTACTAACAATGTCTGCTGTAGTTATTATTTAACCGCCTCACATTCACGTTAGCCGCATATTAAAAGCAACCCATCAGCAGCAGTTGCAGTCCTCCATCAGTGTTTACTCTGGTTCCATTCATTCACAGTACTGTTGTGAAACCCACAGACTGATAGACAATCAATGTCGCTACATGGGAAAGACGTGAGAAAATACACTTGGAGTCTAAAAAGATGATATGGTTTGCAGTTATGGACATAAAGCACTGATCAATTGTGAAAGTGTTTCTGTACATTGTGGCTCCTCATGATCTGAGGCAAAGGCTGCTAGAGATCCCTTTCCTCAGGGGGACTCTGAATCACTGCTAACAAGTGAATGCTGGATGGAGGTGGCGCTGATGAAAAGGTATCATATTGAGCAACAGCAGCAGCAGCAGCAGCAGCACTAGGAGTAGTGTTTGAAAGCTGAGAAGTGGAGACACAACATAGGCAGAGCAAAACAGTGAGCAGTGCATTGACAACAAACAGACTACCTTACTTCAGAGAGCACATTGCATATGTGTTGCAGGGAGTAGAGCACGTCATGTCGAAGTGCTGCAGTGGAACTTTTCTCCCTAGACTGCCTCCATCTTACATCTGCCACTATATTAAAACTGGTATTGCTCTCAGTGGATAAGCATGTTTTTTAGCTTTCACACTCAATGTACTCTTGAACTATACTATTGTTCATTTACTGATTTTCTGTGCAGAATTGGGAACAGGGTGTTTCTGCTCTTCAGCTCAAGTAACCTGTACAATACTTTAGTAAAGATGGACATACACAACCCCATAGTTTTTTGTTCCATTTTAATCTCAAATTTAATTCTTAAACCACTGAGACAGGTTTAAAAATCAGCCCTGTCTCATGTAAATTATTGATGTGTTATTCATTGTAGATACTTGCACATAACTGCAATAAGGTACAGACAATGTTTGGTGTCCTCAAATTGCTTTTTTTTTTTTTTTTTTACCAACAGTCCAAATCCCAAAGATACTAAATTTTGAATTATACAACAGAGAAAGGCAGAAAATCCTCACACTTGAATAGCTGCAACCAGCTTCTGTTTGGCATTTGTGCACCACAAGCAACTTATTAGCAACTTATTAATCAATTATTAATTTTTTTTCTGTCAACTACTCAATCAATAAACTTATTATTTTCATCATTACAAAATAGTTGCATATGTAAAATCTGTTAAGATAAGGTTCTTCACAGGTTTTGTTTAGATTTGATTGAATTCAATCTCCAGTAATATAATCTCCATCCTTGTGGGACTTTGGACCTCCTCCTCCATGGTTGTTTTTTTTTTTCTCCATTTTGACTTAGGCAAGGCTGTGGAGTTGATAAAGACACACAGGTCTGTCCGATGGGACACTGGAGGGCAGGATAGGGCAGAGGTACTTCTCTGCTTGCCCTCTGCCTCTCATTCCTCCCCCTACTTAGATCAATAACAAGCTCCTTAGCCACAGGTGCTCTCCAGGGAGACAGACCTGGAGCTTTCCCTCTTCAGCTGTCTGTTGCTGACTCTAGTAGAGCCAAGCATTCAGGCCTGACCGGTGCACACAGGCTCAAGCTCTCTGAGGAAATGGAACATACAGTATGCAGGTATACACAGAGCCTTTTGTCTGAATGTGGACATGGGTGCATGCACACATCATGCATTCTCTCTCTTGGTATCGGCGTATATGTTGTCCGATATGCATCGTCTTTTTTTTACTTTATACAGGCAGCATGCATGTATGTATTTGTGTGTATATATATATATATATGATACTTTTTCTTAATTCAAGTTTAATATATACGTATATATGTTTTTTTGTTGTGTTTTTTTGTTCATAGTTATAATTATTAAATTCCCAGTGAAGTTTACTGTTTCAGTGCACTGATGTCATTTTATACAATACAGTTTATTGTTAAACTCCATTACATAGCTTTGTCACAAGTGTCTGACCACATTTGAGGGATCATTGCAAAAAATGCATGTTTATGTATATATTCTGTATATACATATAAGACTATCTGATATATGTCATATATGTATATATCTGATATATTGATATTGGAATTTTTTACTCTCTAATAGCGGTATCAGCATCAGCCCAAAAAATCCAGTATCGGTCGGGCCCTACTTCTAGTTCATAATCACAGTGATAACATTAAGGCTCTTAATCACACCATGCATCATGCAGCTAAGGGGTGTAACGGTATACAAAATCCACGGCTCAGTATGTACCTTGGTTTTGGGGTCACGGTTTGGTACAATTTCGGTACAGAAGGAAAAAAAGAATGGCAGAAAATAACATTTTGGTCTTTTATTTTGAAAAGGTAAACACCCAACAATCACTCACTGACTAAAACTATTACTGAAACAGTTCAGTAGGGCTGTGACAATAACCGCAATATTGCAATACCGCATTATAGACAAGCCAATGGTAGTGAATGGCAACCATACTATGTTCACTTTTTCTTTTTTTTTTTATGAAGCTAGGCCCCTTCTTGTTTTCCATTTCAATGCATGGGTACTGAATGTTCGGCAGCTCCCCCGGTCCAGTCTACCGGCTCCAGAGTATCCCGCCCGCCGTGCACAGCATCTCGCACGCTGAGCGCCCAGCTCTCATAACAGAGCCGAGCTCGGGGTGAGCTGACAGGTGGTCTCTGCTGATGCTCATTACTTAAAAAAGTAGTTGGTACTGAGCAAAACATGTTGCTCTGTGTAAAGGTGTGACCAGTGTTACTTGGTGTTCAGGCATACACCGATTACATTACTTGCTCACCCTTGTTTTGCTTTTTTTTATAGAAATAAAACCCATTTAGTTCATTTTTGCGTATCAGTGCCCATGTTCATCAAATAAACAAACTCTAATTTGTAAAGTACTAAGCGTGTTATCGATACTTTGTCAGACAACAGACACTACAATTATAAACTGAAAGTGTCTGTTCTGTGAGCATCTGAAGCAGCAGCAGAATTGCAGCACAGATTGGCAGAGTGAGATTAGACTAAAATATCCTGATTTTCACAAAATAAATAAATAAATAAATAAATACATTTTAAAAAAATTGCATATCGCATAGACCGCACCCTGAATCACTGCTGGGGAAATTCCTTCACCACGACAGCCCTACAGTTTAGTTGTGCTGCAGTGGAAACTATTACTGAAACAGTTTAATTGCTGCAGTGGAAAAGGAAACCAAGCTTTCTGTTTCTTGCAAGGAGTCAGGACACCTGCTGACAGCTGTTTTATGCTGATTTATGGTCTAACTGTATATAAAGTAGTGTAAACTAGCTCCACCTCCAGCAGCTACAACTTTAACATGCTGCTTACACACTGATGCTTCAGTATTAATAATCTAATGATGTACAATACATATATAATAATATATGTAATATATGGAAAAATGACAAGCCATGTTAAAAGTCCCTTGAACAGAGAATTGCAACTGCCTTTTTTGAGCTGGATGTATTCCCTATCTGTTGTATTTTATTTCTACTTGAACTGTAACTGGTCTGCTGTCTTGGCCAGGTCTCCCTCAGAAAAGAGATTTCAATCTCAAGGGCTTTCTGGTTAAATAAAGGTTAAATAAAGGTCAAATAAAAAACATCAGTCAGAGGGACCAAACCACTACTTTTTCTGTCATACTTTTTAACTACACTTCTCTCTCTCAGAACTGGTTCTTACGATGTGCTGTCTGACCACGTTAAAAATATCGTTGTTCTGAACGACTTTACTCAAAGGTGGAGTGAAAAGCTGATCGTCACAGAGAGGGGAGGGAGACGGAGAGAGGCAGTATTGTTTCAATACAGAGATAACAGAGCATATTTTAATAATAGTGTTGCACTCGTGAGTTATGGGTGTTATGGGTCTCTCGTTTGTCATTCTAACAGCAGTGACACCACAGGGTAACCAGGGTAACCAGGCTATTTTTGCTAAGCCAGCTAAGCAAACACCCATGAGCATACTATAGCCAGAACACACGTACCGTTACATCTGTAATGCAGCTGGATAAATGTTGCCTATTTGTGTGTTCATTCATTAATTTCAGAGAATATTATATTATAAATATATACATCATAAAGCAGTATTCTATACTAAAATATGCTTTAAGTGAAAACTGATTTCATGTTATGATCTTCATTTTCTTGTCCCTTTATTCACTAATCTTAGTTGATACAAGGTTTGGAAAAAATATAAAATATAAATAAAATGTTTAGATAGAAACCTGAAAGGTCTGAAACAGTTCCAGACGTCTTATTTGCTTTCCTCTCTCTTTCTTCTCAAGCATAACTTATGTGTCTAATAGTGTCTTTTTTAAATTCACATTTCTGTTTTATTCAGTAATACATGACAACATACTTGAACTTGACCTTCATCTAACATCATGTCTACTAACCTGACTGGACCTCTCTCCCCAGGTGGGCCCTGGACATCACAAGTACCCGCTGTGCATCCTTGCTACTGTCTAATTTATTGTTACCGACAGGTCAACATAAACCTGATAGCCTTTTACTGCTTTCACAGCTTTTGTTTTTATCATGCATAATTATATTGTGATAATAAACATTTCCCACCTAACACTAATTAATTTCCTCCTTGTTCAGATGGTTTAACCATGGAAAACTGACTGTTTCTGCCATTTTCTACATAAAGTATCTGCTACTACATGATACAGGTTTTGTATTCTTATGTGTGGATTAACAGTCAAGTGTATGTGACACAAAACTGGAATTAGAGATCAAAACACTGGAACTCTCATGAGTCATTTACAGTAGCTTATGATTAAATACATATGCAATGCAGTGTTTCCTGGCAGAAAACATTACATGTATTTATTTTAGCAAATAACAACTAACTGTTATTCACTGGCCTCAGCTGCACCGCAAGCACAAAGACACACCAACCACCAGCCCAACTTTAACCTAAATGTAACTGATTTTAAGTTGATTACTGGGGGTTTACTTTATTATTTATGTATGTTACCCAAGGCATTGTGATATATTGTATATCATTACCATTATGCATGCTGTTACATATATGCAGATTACACAAAAAAAGGGTTATGCCTTGGCTTTGTTTGCTCAATTTGCGCTCCAGTTTTGTTTTTAGGTTAAGAGCAAACAAACAGGCTTGTGTTGGCTTTCGATTTGGGCAGGAAAGATGCTGAGAGACCTTATGTCAAGGCCAACTATAGCTGCATGTTGTAATCTGTATATGTTTTATGCTAATGGAACAACAGAAGACAACTGGAAGATCTAAAGGATTATTAATATTATTCAAGCCACTGATATGCAGAAATGGCTAGAGTACCTAGACAAAAACATGCAGCTGAGCAATATGTTCTGCATTTAGTGTTTTTCATCAGGAAGCATTAAAGAGTAACGGGGGAGACCCTACAATTTCATATTTATTCAAGGACATTCATGAAACTACTAATTAAAAATGTATTAAATTCTTTACCTCTAGAAAAAATAAAACTGACTTTCTTAAAAGCTATGTTTTCATACAGTGGAGTGATTTTATATATTGGTATGAACCACACAGCAGGATTTTCTGCAAGAAATTCAGCATCGTTTTTAGATAGTATGAAGTTGGCAGATGTGACAACTTCTTCAATACCAGGAAGAAATTCATGAGCCTCCACAGATAGGATGGAAATGACCTCTGTGCATGAGTCATGCAGGGTGACATTGCACATAAAGAGCTTCAGATCTCAACTCATGTCCTGTAGAAATACCAAGAAGAGAGATGACGAAAAGTATGAGGAAGGAGAGAAGAGAGGTAAATGAAGAGGGAAGGTGGAGGATGCTGATTTTCATTACTTCCAATAAATTACATTACTGGCTCTGATATTTTTTTGTGTATTTCATCATCTTAGGAACTTGAAAGAATATAGGAAATGTAATATTAAAAAAAACAGGTTTATACAAAATGTAAAAGATGAAGTTGTACGCTCTTCAAGCTCTTTTGAAATAAAACAGTACAATACACTAGGGTTCTACTTCCTGTGGACTGCCCTTCTTACTGAACAAGATGAAATTGTACACATCTGATGTCATGCTGATACAATACAAGGCAAAAACACAATAAGTGCTTGCTGTTATCTACATCATTTATGTTTATTCAAAGGTTGTTCTCCCATGGCAATATCATTTTCCCATAAAGAAATGTACAGAACAATGGGAGAAGTATACAATTAAACAATACTGTTGTAGATGTTTTTTGTGTGTTTTTTTTTTATCAAAGAGTCCAAGTCCAAGAATAGTTTTAAAGCTAACATATCATTTCCAGAAGATAGCTTTCAGAGGATACCTTATTGATCGTAGGTTAGGCAATGAAAGTTCATGAAAAGATGTGATTCTATACATTCTTAGTGGTACTCAAAAGGGAAGCAAACAAAAAAGAAAGAAGAGAGATACCACTGGTGCAGCTATCCAAGCACCGCACGTTCCAATTTTTCCTGCTCTGAACTCTAAGCTGGATGATCCGGGGGTAATGAAAAGGACACCATCTCTCATCTCTCAACTCTTGACATACATTCTCAGATGTTTAAATTTAGTCAATACTTGTAATGCACGGTACTACTTATAATACAGGAGAACAGTGGAGAAAAGTGCCACTGTGCAAGCAGAAGCATAAGGCTGCATTATATGCAAGGATGAATGCATAGAGCATTGCATACATATGCATTCAAGTATATATGCATAGTCTAATGCAGAATCATCAGTATTTCCAGAGTTTTGATGCTGAATATTAAGCAAGATGGGATTAAATCCCTAGTTTAACTTCACTTCAAACATTAAATCCTAATTTTACAATCTTGTGAAGAGAAGCAAGCATCTCTTGATTACGAGACAATACAAAACTGTGGATGCATTTATATGGTCAAATGTATGGACACCCCTGTCCACATACATTTGTGTTACTTTTGGTTTGGGCTAGGCCCCCTTCTTTCAAATCAGGCACAGGATCCTAACCTCATCCCCATCAAACACCTTTGGGATGACTAGATGAGCCAGGCCTTATTACCCAGCCTCACTAATGCTCTTGTAGCTGAATGGGAGCAAATCCCTGCTGCCAGGTTCCAAAATCTTTTGGAAAGCCTTTCCAGAAGAGTGGAGGCTCCAAGCCAATGAATAAGACAACAATTTCAATTTCAACCATCTTTTTCCAGTCATCTGGTAAGGAAAGTACTGAGTTCAATTTCTTCCCCTCGTCATCACCTTTGACCTTTCCACTATTGAATACCCATTCAGGTCAAATATAGTGGTTTCCCAATACAAATCACTCTTTAAATCATATTTTATCCCTCCGCAGCTACTTCCAAACAGGAATTTTCCACTTCTTCTGTGCTTGGCATCAAGTGCTGCTCCTAACAACTTTTGAATAGCTGAAGAATAAAGATGGACAGCAACAGTTCGGCAACATTAAACTGGAAGCAACCTATCATGAAGCACCATCAGAATAAAAAATATGGCCCTTCACAACTTTGTTGCCACAGTTTATACCATCACCTCTTACATATCTATTTTTGGAGGGTGACTCTGAAACAAGGACAGGGGTTCAGAAGAGGAATTGGGACAAAGCCTAAATAGACAATAATAAGCTGTATTGTCCAGTTGGCCTTACTGTAAGGACTACTGCTTCTCTTTACACAGTGGTGTCACAATGAAAATCTAATCTGAAACTCTGAGGTTTTGTTCCTTTTCAAAATAAGGTCCACTTTTCGCTTTTTTTCGCAGACTTTTCTCCATTCTATGTGAAGGAGCTGAGATTAACACTAAAATGAGAATAGCTGGTCCACCTTAAAAGGTCAGTCCACCTTAAGTGAGCCTTGTCAGGTTAGCCTAACCAATTGTCGCTAACTTCGGGGCTAACCCCCTTCCAGCAGTTGGGGAAACAACAGACAAGACTTTTCTTTGTCATGAGAAGCTGCAGCATTTATTAAGTGACACACTGTAGCCTGTACTGTACATTTACTGTCAGGTTGACAAGTTACTGCTAACCTTTTCCTCTGCTCCGCTCCCATTCACCGTCACTTTTCTGCCACTCACACTCACTCAACCAAACACTGGCTACGCATACACACTGCCCTATTCCTTAAAGGAGCTACGCTACCAAGAATTTCCCAGGCAACGACAGAGGTTGACTCATGTTTCGGAACAGTGCTGCATATAGACTCCCAAATGCTATTGATTTCTGAATGAATGGTTATTTAGTGTTATTTTTGGTATGAGAATAAAAGAATGTTCGAACAATTTTAGGGGAAACACTGTGTATCATGGCCCCTTGTTTTATCTGCACATGCCCAGAAGGCTCTACAGCAGACAACTGTGGATTTATTCATCAGAAAGATCACACACAATTACTCATCCCTTTTTGCATTCAAAAATGATCAACAAACAGTTGACGTGTTTTTTTTTTTAAATGTATTGTTAATTGTTTTTCATTATTAAAAAGAAGAAAAAAAGGTCTTTGGGGAAACAGCAGAAATGCTCCTTTTTGTCTCAGTCAGCTGGCAGACTGAGCGCCGGCAGGAGAACGACTGAAAAAGTAACCAACCTAAAAAATGTCTCCCTTTTGGTTTCTGATATTTTTCTCAACGGAGAACACAGGAACACAAAAATGCATTTTAATTTCAGTTGGACTTCCAATCTTGTAAGCATAAACAGATATAACAGGAATTTTTCCACACAAGCTGGATATCTCCACTTTGAATCATGATGGCTACTTACATAATCACTTCCTCATGAATCTACATGGCAGTTGTCATTCTACTCTTCCAGTTTAAAGCTGGAATTGAGGATTGGGAACATTGCACATTCAAATACAAGAGCCAATCAAATCTCTCTCTTAGTAGCTGAGCCAATACTTCAACATGAACGAAGACTTCCCCAACAGTGACTTCAGCATTTGGTGCCAGGTAGCTGGTGTTAGCCAGAATAATTTAACACTCCGTTTTCAGAGATCTACACTTTCACAGGGTAGAATAACTTTGCATGACATACAGTATGTTAGTTTTATTTCATATTACACTGATGATGTGCTGTAGCCCAATTAAGGCTTTGAAAGAGCTTTGCATTGTATTTTGGCTCCATTGCGGCTGCCAGAGATGATCCGTTGCCATTCTAGCTGGTGTGCAAATGTCCATCATCAACTCTTTTCACCTTTCCACTATCTATATGCGCCAAGTCTATTTTTTTTCTGGAGCAGCTTGCGTATCTGAAGCGTGAAATTCACTTGTGATTGTATATAAATGCCTATGCCTTTGTTGAAAATGTACTAACATACTGCTAATATATAATATTCAGGAAATACAGACACAAACAAGCTTTCAATGTATATTCAGGATGCTAGTAAAGCAAAAGAAAATGTTGGCAAAACAATTGGAAACCGTATTAGAAATAAGGCTGCTAAAGAACAGACTGTTTGAAGGCCATCTGCCTCCAGAAGACATTGGAACGGCAACAAAGACACAACTAAGCCTTGGCACAACAGGAACATGATACAGCCACATCAAGTGGACATCAGGAGTTAACCTTGCAGCCTTGATATAACATAACTTTGTACTGTTTGTTTAAGTGTCTGCATTATGCATCTGTTTGCTTTATGTTTGCAAGGTACTTTACATTGTCTTCTCCAGACAGAACATTACAGTCGAAACATCCCTTTCTGAAGCCTCCTGGTCATCACTTGGGATAGCAAAGCTCCATCTTCCAAGGTCTAATTCTAACTCAATTATTGCATCCTGTACAAAATATTAGGATTACTGCTCTTTCCATGAATAGATTGACTGGATCAGTTGTGAAAATTAAGAGTCACCAGATTCACCCACTAATTTCATTCATGAAAGGGTGGAGACAGGATTTAGATAGATTTTTTAGCTTCAAGCCTAGTGAGACCTGCATTATGCAAAAGAGGTTCAGAACAATATGAGAGAGGTGGTATACTGGTGGAATTGATTTATAATCATTATGGGTTAATGACTTGTGCGCGGAGCTCACTGTGCTAGCAACTGTAGTTTCCCTACATGGAGCCCCCACTTTTTGCAATGCTGTTTTCTGTTCTCAGACAATGTCAAGCTACTTTAAGGAGAGATACTGAAATTAAATGAGACAACGGTAGTGCTGACTACACTCTCTCCATCCCTGAAGACTCTTTCACTGAAAATTCACAGGGAAGATGTAGTGTGGTAGTTTAAAAGATTCAGAGCGATCAAACCTACTCCTGAGTTCTGGATGCTGCTGTACAAGCAGACCTGTTATGCTCTCCTTCAGCACTTTCACAGCTCAGCGTGAATCCACTCTGCTAAAATGGTAAATGGACTGCACTTTTATAGCGCCTTTCTTCCTTAACGGACAAAGCGCTTTATAATTTTAGCCTCTCATTTACCCCCCCCACCCCACACACACACACACACTTACACACTCTCATACAGAGCAGAGCAGCCATGCAAGGCATTGGCCTGACCATCAGGAGCAACTTAGGGTTCAGTATCTTGCTCAAGGACACTTTAACACATTGACAGGAACAGGCGGGGATCGAACCTCCACCAACCTCCTGTGGTTAGTGGATGATCCGCTCTACCTCCTGATCCACAGCCGCCATAAAAGGCTTATAATAAACTTCCAACACTTTCAAAGGTGGTCCTCAAAGGCTTTGCCAAGCTGGGTGAGAGGAATAGCCACCTACTAAAAAATTGGCCACTGTGCAAAACCAGAAAAGTATATTGTAGGCCTATTCATTGCAAGAAGCCAGTCTTTAAGGCAGTATAATAGGATTTAAGAGTTAGATACATAGAATAGTGGAGCAGAGACCCAGAAACCCGTGACTACAGCTTTGACAAGGTGATGAAAGTTTTCTTTTTTTTTCTTTTTAGCTGTGTGTATCCGCTCTTTTGTGAGGTTTTTGCTATTCATGGGCTTATAAATGGATTTATGAATTTTTAAAAATGTCGTCATACAATTTGGTGTGCTTGGATGAGTAATTAAATCAGTGAGTTCAGTGAATTTATGTTGAGTTTTGAATTTAAAGAATGATGCGGTTCAGAATACTTTCAGTAACCGAGTCCTTAGAAATCTGCAAAAACATTCAGTAAATCAAAAACAGTCACAGATGACTGTTAGAGCCTCCACATGCACAGAGTACAAAGTCAAATAAACCTCAGCCAGTCTCGGGGGGGGGGGGGGGGGGGACTAAGTCGAATCTAAGAACACCAAAAGTCAAGTACCACTGTGTTCATTGATATACCAAAGCAGTACCAAAATAGCATCATGACTTTTTAAAGTTGTTGAGAAGAATATATACTATTGAGAACACCACTGTTTTCTCCATCAATATCCATAAAGCCTGCAGGTAACACTGAGCACCCAGCCAACAAAATGTCAACTCTCGGCTCATTCTTTCAGAAAGTTAATTTTAAGATTTACAAAGTCTCAATTCTGTTGCCAAATCATCTCCTATACCCACTTTAACCTGTTCCAGGTCACTCACACTCAAATTCATACCTACAAGAAGTTTAGTTTCCACTTTATAAAACCTGCAGGGCTTTGGACTGTGGGAGGAAACCAGAGCACCCAGAGGAAACCCAGGCAGGCACTAGAAAAAACATATAGAAACCACACAGCAAGGCCCCAACCTACATATCACATATGTTTTAGAGTTTGCCTACACTAATCAGTCTTACAGCAAGAAAGCTGATGAATGCAGCACTGGTTAAACACTCTTTCAAATGCAATCTTGGATGCTGGAGCTCATACCAGTTCAGGAATGCACTATACAACCATAGTGTTGCATACAGACTGTGATATATTTTCCTACTGGGGAAATAGAGATTGGTAATTGATTTGAATCAATTTAATTGTGGAACATAAGACTTTTATGCAACTGATTAACCCAAATCTGTCCAAACTCCAATTATTATGATCAATATTATAATGTATGAAATATAAACCTAACTATACACAAGTGGCTTGTGTCAAGACCCCCAACAAGTTTGCATCTCAAGTACACTCTCAAGATTCTCACATGAACTTCTGGTTATGTTGGTTTTCACGTAAAAAGTATTATTGTACAGATTCTTGTAATTTTTTACATTATTATTCTGACAGACTTTATACAAAATTATACTGTATTGTATAATTACATTACTACTACTAACTACATATGTTTTTGCTGTAGAGTTTGTATAGATTTGTAAGGGTACAATCAGAATGTGCATGACATCAAAATGTATATCAGGCACGTATGAATTTAAATCAATTACGTTTCTCAGTTTGTTATATACAAGATGAAGAATGGAATTTCACAAAGACAAAATTTACATCAAATATATACACTGAATTACCACTAGAACTGCAGCTAACATTACGTTAAGTCTTCATGTGCTTATCTGACTAATAGTTGAAACCCCCAAAATATTCAGTTTGCAACAAATAAAAGCTATTTTTTTGGCGTTTGACTCATCGATTATCAAAGTAGTTGTTGGTTAATTTTCTACATTTCAACTATTGGATGAATCGATTAATTATTTTGACTCTTATTACCACAGATCAATTGTTTCAGTTAAGCAGATAAGACAATCCTGTATATTAAGTTGAGCACAGAAGTGATTGCAGGACTTCGTTTATCATCCACGTCATGCATTACCACACACAAAGTTGCATGTAAGCATTGTGTTTGCATCCCTTTACCCTGTCATTCCAGCTTATGCATCTATCTGTCAATGTTCACATCAAAGCAACCCTGATGGGCTTCACAGCATATCCTCATAACAACAGGAGATGTTGGCTTATTAAAAAATAATATAACCTGTTTTATGAGGCAGAAAATGTCTGGAGAAACATCTGTGAAACAAGTTGTGTATTAAATATGTAGGAACTACATTCAAAATTCCTTTTTGCATGGGATGGCAGAGCTATAAAGAGAATCCAGAGTGCGGGCCCCCAAGCTCATTCAAGTCCCGCCATTCTCTCTATCTGACAGTCAAAAGCAGAATGATCCTGCTCTCTATGCCTCCCTCTCCCTATTTCCCCCAACTCTGTGGGGATAAAGCAGTCAAAATGTTCCTATCACTGCCAGAAATTAGTGACTCAGGATAGTCTCTGATCGTTTTAGAAAATCAAGAGAAAAAAACAAAGCATTAGAGGTGTTTTTTTGTACTCTGCTTTTCCTGAAAGCATTTGCACAGGCTAAAGAGTTCATTAATGCCGTTTTCGTTCTGAAGTGGAGGCCTCTGGAGACATCCAGACTCCCCAGGCTAGAGAAATGAAGGAAGAATGGGGGTGTGTTGCAGTATGCAGTAGAACAGACACAATGTTAGTAGTTAGATTAAAGAGGCTGGATTTCAAAGGCTTCTTTATAACCTTTTAATGCAATGTTGCTTTATCATTGAGAATTACATTGAACTGATATTTTCTATTTATCTTCACACAGCTGATATTCCAACCTAATGGGATTGTGGCATCTGTATTTGTGCTTTAATCATCATTTGCACAGTAGATCAGTAGAGGACTGATTATTCTGTGATTTCTGTGGCAATTTGTCAAGACCTAATATCCAAGCAGCAACAGTTCTCTCTCTCTTCCATTTTAATTGTAGCTACAGTATATGGCTGCATGGAATTGATTTTATTTTTTTTACATTTTTGTATCAAAAGTCACTAGCGACAGTGTTTGACATATTTGATTCGGTATTATGAGGATTTGACCCTACTTCTGTATTTCTGGTGACATGAGTCTCCTCTCTGACAGGAAGAAAAAAGATCAGTTAACACAGAAATCATTCAAACATAATCTACGCAAATAGGGCTGAAGAGCTGGTAGCTCAAAGGGAGAACATTCAACAAAATGGACACCATGTAAATGTAGACATCAAGTGTTCCTCCCTGTTGAGAATAAACAATCACACGCAAATGAAAAATGTAATCAAGCTAGTTGTGCAACAATGGCAATTTCTATGTTTTCCAATTTGACTCCAAATTGGAAATCAAATGGGCCCCAATACCGACATTTAGCTCGCTGTTCTGAGAGGCAGAACTCCAATATTGAATCACACAGGGGATACTAGTGTTTTATTTTTCCTAGATAAGTGGCAACACGTGTGTGATATATATCATTTATATACTGTACACACTATATGTATAGAGAAAGACAGACACTTGGGCTTATACTGTATTCCCTACCTTCCCTCAAACATTTTTTTTTATTTTCTTTTGTTTTGTTTTCTCCCTAAAACATTTGAAAACAGATGAGGATGTCGCCAACAACAGTGGGCAATAAAAGAAACAGTAAGAAAAAGAGTCTCACTTCAACCATTTTTTTTGCTCTTGTGCTGGCATTATGCATTTCATTTCATACAATTGAAACCACAACAAGGTGGAAAGTTGTTTGTGCAAATTCCCCCTTAGTCCCTTAGATATTCTTGCACTGTTAATGTTTTAAGATAGATTCAAATATAGAAAATAAGTCTCTGTTAAAGGTCTGGTTCCTCTTACACTTCAAATCTTGGGTGAATGTAAATGGATGAGACAAGAGTGCACGCATATATTACATAGAGCTAAAGGTCTTACACACAGATTTACTGGAATGTGTGGGCTTGTGGATTTTAAGCATCATCATCTCTGGCTTTTGGTCTGCTGCACAAGAATGTCTACAGCCTTTGAACCTTGAATGATATGTCTCAGTGACTGCTGGCGAGATGAAAGGCTCCATTTTGAAGTGGTTAGTGCTGGTGTGCTCGACCGGCTGCCTTATATTCCTTCTCCTGTCAGAAACACTTGGCTAGACACGTGTGAAAACCCCTTGCCATCCGGAGCCTGTTATCACATGAAAAGACTGCTCTCCCACCATAGGACATTTCTGAGCATGTTATTGTCCATAGTATTGTGTACAATTTACTCTGGGGCTCAGGGGGACTCAAAGTAAACAGGGACAAAATGCATTCATAGTGCCTCAAATGTTGATGAAATCCTGTTTGAAATAGATAACCAGTGTTGCCATAGCGTACCGACACCTCTCTACAGCTGTGGAGTTAATATAGTGAGGAGTGGGGGGGGCTCTAATTTATATGCATGGTCACGGAAGGGACGCACCTGGGGTTGCCTTGATGAAGAAAATGCTTCACTTTAGATGCCATGTTTTTAATTTTAGTCTTCTTTTAGCTTCCCATTAAGTCATTTTCAAACTAAAAAGCCTCATTGCCACCAAGTGCCTGTCGTTGAGATGAAGAGCTATTACTTTCACATCTGGGACCAGGAAGAATAGCATCAAAATAATATGGTAATGGGGGGGGGGGCTCTCTCAACAGATTTTACTTAGCTTTCCCCAACATGCTGTTATAACCACAATTGGCAGAGATCAAAAATTGTAGCCTAAACAGATAAGTTGTAACCAGTTTGGAGGAAAAGCCATTATGGTTCTTTATCAGATAATGGTACAAAAATAAAAATATAGAGTGATGAATCTGAAGAATGTCATGCATTTTACTGTTTAGTTGTATGAAACTGAATTTGCTGTATGCAGATATTAAATTGTCATCAAGTATTTTGAGTGCAAAATACTTACCCTTAGAGGTAAATAAGAAGCCAGTAGCTACTTACTCCATTATGTGGTTACATTTAAATGAAAGCACTCAATAATGCACAGACTCCATAAAGGCAATGTGTCTGCGCTCCAACAAAACAACCAACTAACCTTTTCTCCTAAAATTGGTTTTCTTTTGCAGCTATTTTTCATTAGCAAAATAGGTTTTTGGGAAACTTGATACTGCTTGTATTATATTATTTATCAACATATCAGACAAAATTGTTTACACTGAACAATTTGTCAAATTTTCACTATCAATATCTTTTAAACAAGCCACTCGGGACAACTATGACATGATTCAGAAATAAAAACTGTAAAGTAAATAAAACTGTTTGATACTGTCATCACTACTATTACTGCTACTATAATGTCAATGTAGTGATGTCATCTAGTGATGCAGTAATATCAATACTACTATTACTCCTAATGTTACTACACAGCTACTGGACTGCCACTGGACAACTACAACTGTTACTATTGCTGAGAGTGAATACAATATGTGATCAACAATGTTCAACAACATCAGTAAACACATTAAAAATGTGTGAAATTGTTTAATTTGTTGCTTTGTTTTTGTTTTTCATATTTAGTTAGTAAAATATTCCACATTCAGATCTTGGTTTAACAACAGTTTAACACTAGCAGTAGTATAAGATAATAGAAGCATTACTTTTTATGTCTTATTTTAGATTAAACACATTATGTTTTAAAATAAAAGATCAAAACACAATTCTGCTCGCAATTTTTCAACTTGTAAGAGAATAAGAACGGTTCCACATTATTGGACTTTTCTTTAATGAATATACAAAGAGCTGCCCTATTGTAAATGGTCCAAACTTGAATGTGGAAACACAACTTAAACATTCTTCCAGGCTTTGCTCCTTTAACATAAATAATAATAATACATTTATTCCATTTTTAAGATGAATATATTATAGTATATAATAAATAGTATTCATCTGTTGGTCTAGTTCCCCTTACGTTTACAGTAGTACTCATCATTTACAGGTTTCCTGTTCATGCTTTAGATGTGAGTGCTATTGTGGGCTTGGGACTGCAACTCTTTCTTCATGTCCAAAAGCACAACCAAAGCAGGCCACGGTAGTCGTCTGCCACAATCTGAAAATGAGCGTTGCCTCGTTTGGTTGTGTGATAAACTGATCAAGTGGACCCATTCACCAGAGCGCAAAAAAAGTCAATGAAAATGCACGTGACGCGGCTATCATCACAGATAATGAAGATGAAAATTGTGATTGTTAATTGTATATCTGTACATGAATAACACACTGCATGTATCTGGTGAAATGTTCTGTATTTTTGCATATTGCAATATGTATCACAGAAAAAAAGAGATATCGCAATTTCAGTTTTTTCCAATATTGTGCAGCCCTATTAACCACATACATTCAAAGCCCTAAATCAAATGCATATCTCAAAGGAATTCACAGAAAGAGAGAAAAAGCCTGCCTAGATCTAAGTAATCGATAATCAATCAAAGGGGAAAATAAAGACATATACATTATGCAAGAAATAATGGGAGGGATGACAACAAAGCATAAGATGGAGAGTAGCATGTTAGTGAGGCATAAAAAGTCCTAATCTACATGTCCCTACATTCCTACTATAGTGTAAAAATGGTAAATAGGCCTTTTTACAAATGACCTTTTGACTCGTCACAGTAGGAAAAGCAAAGGTGTGAATAATACAATTATTTATGGCTGAATTCTATTTAGCTGTTTCACTTTCAGGGTGCTATCGTGCATGACTCAAGGCTCAATACCCGTGACACTGTCATGGCTTCCTGGAACATTTGAATAGAACAGGGCCATCATTAAAGTTATTAATACTACTATATTAAGTCAAAATTACCATATCTAACAAAATGCAGTTTTTTGCACTATATCTAGCAGACACAATTATGACACATCACACACATAGTGAAATAATGAATGTAATGTTCCTTTGATTACCTTGTATTTATGATTTATAAAACACTTGACTAATTGATGGACATAAAGAAGGCATAAAACAAATTTCAATTATCATCAATATGCCTAATGTTTTCTTGATTAATCAATTGTTTAAAAAATGCTCATCACAATTTCCCAGAGCCCAAATTGATGAAAATCTGTTCAACTAGCTGTCCAAAATCCAAAGATGCTCCAATTACGATGAAATAATCACACAGACTATAAACTGTACGCTGCCATCTTGACGAAGAGGATGGAAACTACAATGCATCTGTTAATAGATAAGGACCAAATAGGATTCATAAAAAACAGACAAACCCAAGACGATACAGGGAGAGCCCTACATATTAATGAGTGGATTAATAAGTTAGCTCTATTGTTCTCAGTTTAGACACTGAAAAAACTTTTGACTCAGTTGGGTGGGAATTTTTTTGCAAGATTAAAAGGCTTATGGTAGCCTTTCTAACCCGATAACTCTGCAACGCGGCTGCAGGCTGAGCTGCCCTGCTAGCCCTAGTGTCTTCAATTTATTCATCGAACCTCTGGCCCAAGCAATACGAAAGGAGACAGAATTAAAGGGTATATCTATGGGAGGAGTGGAATATAAAGTAGGTTTGTATGCAGATGATGCACTAGTCACAATGACGGACCCAGGTTCAGCCCTGCCGCTACTAAAGAAAACGCTGGAAACGTATGGGGTATAGTCAGGGTATGTCCTATACACAAAACCCAGGTTATGACATTTGATTACACTCCCACGCAAGAACTCATTGCAAAATATAATTTCAACTGGTACTCATCCCACATCAAGTACCTGGGAGTAAGTTTACCCAAAGATCTGTCACAGTTATTTGATATTTACTACAACTGAATTAACAAAAAAAAAAAAAAAAGATGATCTCAGTGGGTGGGGCTTGCTCCCTCAACACTTTGGCAGCAGAATTAGATCAGTTAACATTCTCCCCCATCTTATTATATCCTTTCCTATTACTTCCAATAGAAATTCCTCAGAAACAATTGAGAGAATGGAATAAACATATTTCACAATAAAAAGAGACCAAGGGTGAAGTTCTCTACCTCTCAGCCACTGGAGGAGAAGGGTGGCACGGCCATCCCATCTTTAAGGGATTATTATTTTAGTTGACACCTCTTGTATACTGGTGTGACCCATCTTATATAGCCAAATGGAAGAATACAGAGTTATCTTTAATAGAAACACTAATACAGTCATTGCTTGGCTGTCTCGACAAGGTGAAGTAAATATTCCAGACAGTGAGTCAATGGGTAACTTTCTCACTGAAAGAATAGGTGGAATTGGTTTAACATTTCCAACTCAAAAGAGAGGTTAAACTGCTTAGACGGCCAGCATATGACCCTGATTTTACGCCAGCATTGCAAGTTCATAGATACAGACAATGGGTCTATTCTAGCATCACTTCCATATGCAAGATTGTTAAAAATGAGAACTTAATAGTTTTAATCATTTATGTCAGACATATGTGCTGGGTGGGCAGGACTTTTATAGGTATTTACAGCTTTGTGATTATTTCTGTAAAAAGGTTAAATGTTCTAATCTAAGAGAGCTACCAACTGTTATTCATATAATTATTGATGTTTATAACTCAGGAAGAAATAAGGGTCTTATGAGCAAGTTATACCACGGCATCACTTCACTGAATAAGGACATTACAGACTATGTGAAACAACGATGGGAAAAAGAGCAGGACGCTGAAATAACTGAAGACGTGGCTGAACGCCTGGGAAACACAGTTGTCCTCCACCAACTCACGGACCTGGAGAGACTTCTGTTGGAAAAACTTGATTCATTTTTTTTTATCACTCCCAAACAGAAGTCTAAACAAACTGGCACCCAGCTATGCTGCTGGAGGGAGTGTGGAGAAATCAAGGTCGATCACGCTCATGTTTTCTGGTCTTGTCCCTCTATTCAGACTTTATGGAAGGAAGTAGCAACAATCATCTCAAAAATCCTGGGTTTCAGTATCAGTACAATATTCACATCCCCACATCCCTCTACCTTGAACATATCCTTGACGGGCTGAGTAAAGATGATACCTACCTCCTAAAGATCTTGCTGGCAACAAGTAAAAAGGACATTACAAAATACCAGCTTCAAAAAAATACTGTCGGACCGCTGGCCTCTTTGTCAATACTGTTTAAGACCTACATCTTCTAGAACAGACGACCTACTCCACACTGCACTAAAAAGAACTGGCAGAAAAAACGATGGGGAAAATGGTGTGTTTATTTAGCCAATGAGACAGATATTTCATAATTATTGCATGTATCATGTGCAACATTTTATTTTAAATTAGGCAAATTTGCTTTGATATATTGATTGTCTCATTACCTCATATTTGTTTGTTTTTTTGTTTTTTTCATTTCTTGTTTGCTTTTTGCTCGCTGTCCTGATAATGTGAAAAACGTTCATAAATAGAAAGTTTAATAATTTAGTGTTAAAATAGTTTTAATACAAATTCATGCACTGTCTGACATTCCTACAGCACTACCTTACACACAATTAAACTGCCACTTTACAAGTACAGCGTCATCTGTGTGTTATCTGTGCCAGTATCAAATTAGGGCTCTATGAATGTCACTTATTATTTCAATGATAACACTGATACATACTGTAAATACAGTACATTGTGCAAACCTCTCTAACTGCATTTAAAAGGTGTTATGGTGAAATCATTCAAATGTCCTTGTTTTCTGATAAAAATGTACAATATGTGATTTTGTCAAGATCAATATTTAAACAGTAGCCTCATTATTTTCAAGATTTTTCAGAGCTACCCTAAATTGATGAGCCATGACGTCTCATTTATTCCTGTTACTTTTCCTTTTTCATTGCTCAAACATGGCATTAAGTAGACCATATTTCTGTGTTCAGCCTAAATTGAGCATCAACAGCCTCTCCACGACCATGCACTGAGAATATACCAGTCATAATAGTGATGGATAGAGCTACTTACAAAAAGGTACAGATGCATTTAATGGGCAGTCGAACATTTTAATGGTTATAGGGGCACCTTGGTGCCCTACTCTAAGCTCTCACAACACCTCACTGTGCTATTAAGTACAACCGGAATGGTATTATAAAGGCATGAACAAGGTTTGAAGAAAATTAGCACTCTAAATCCTTACCACAGAGACTGTCAATACACAAAGTGAGATGGTACCGCTGTCCACATTTCCTCCTGTGTATAATCTTCAAGTGAACCAGAGATCCTGTCATGTCAACATGTTTCATTATTCCTGAACAAAGACACACCAGGAGGGCCAAAGCTGACATATAAATATAAAGCCTTTGGATGTGTGGTTCATTTTCTCTACCTTTCTCAACTTAATTCCTTTAAGACTTACAGAGTTTATCCTTCCTAAAAATAATGGGCTGAAGGCAGGACACTAGTGGGCAGATATATAAACAATACATACATAAAAACCCCAAGTATAAGCCACATCCCACACATAAACTTGTATTTATTAATACTGAATGTGCAGTGAGAATGTGTACTAGGTGTGGGAGGGAAAAAAAATTGATATTGTAACATATCACCATATTTCCACTTGCGATACGTTATCGATACACTGTTATCATAGGAAGAATTGATTCAGCTACCAGAGCACCACTAGAGCTGTCAACCAATATTCTAAATTCGATGATATCATTGAATTGTAAAAAGAAAAAAAACAACAACAGACATTCGATTGTGAAAATTAATATTCAATTGTGGAAACAAAAAACAAAAAAAAAAACACGGCTGTCTGCCTCACAAGTTCTTGCGTGGGCCTGGGCAGCTGCACTGAATGGACTGTATGACAGGAGTCACACAACATCACTTCGATTGATTGAAAATTAAATATAAGTCAAGCTGAAACAAGCAAATAATTCAACAACAACCGTGTGGTAATGATGACAGAGAGTTTGCAACCCAACTCAGCCGCAGAGAGTGTAATTTGCACTCCAAGCAATCTAATAAGGGCGTTTTCACACCTATAGTTCATTTAGTTCGGTTTTATTTCACACAACAAAATTTCAAGCGAACCAAAATCTATCGACAAAAGTCATGTAGGAACTGTCACTCTGTTCACTGGTCAGAAATCCCGTGGGGTTGGTGGGCGGAGAAAGGAGTTTTTCTTTTTCGGAAATGGCAGATAGGCTACGACTTTTGTAAAGGACTTGATTTTCTTTCTTGCCTTTTTAAAACAGAAAATAAGACACCACAGCATTGTGTACTTGTTCCACACAGGAGGGTGTATTAGTAAAATGGTCTTTGAACATATTTTCTAACAGCAATAAAATGTATTACTGTTATTACTGAAATAATAATAATGTCTCTCCATGCCTCTATGTAGTGCTGAAAGACGCACAGCAGTGGCTACTTTTCAACTCTGTTCTTATTCTTATTATTCATATTCTTATTAATAAGAATAATGATAAATAAAAATGAAATGAAGTACTTTTTAAATGGTGTATCTGCTGTTTCTGACCACAAAAATTATATACGTTTTTCATTTTTTTCACACTGGCGCCCCCCAGCATTGCAAACTGGCTGGTTCCCCACTTGCCCAATGCGATATAAAGATGATCCGGCCCAGTCGTTTCAAACAACTCTTTGGGTTATTAGCACAACATCACCTGTCTGTTGTCTTAATCAGACTTAATACACTACCAGCAGCTCTGTGAGAGCAAGATATCATTATATATATTGCATTATTTTATTGTGATATATCATGTATCACAGAATTGTTGTGATATATTGTTATTGTGGGAAGAGTATTGTGAGTTCATCTATGATTCCCACCCCTGATGTGTGCACCTTCCACATACTTCAGAACATGCTTATCACATTTTGTGAAATGAGCTGAGGGTGAGATGAGTAAAAGTGATTGAAAAATAAGGTGAGGAAATAAGTAATAAAACATTTTTCATTAAGGTGTTAATTTCACTGATTCTCTGATGTTTTTGCAGTTTATACAACAATCTTTAAAGCGCTAGTGAAATTTGCATTCGTTAACTTAATTTTGATAGATACTTTTGGGTTTTTGGGGTGAATTTTAAGCCTTTATTGATAATTGAGAAGCAGATGAAAAAAAATTACATAAGAATCGTTATTATCATCGTATACTATTCTGAACTGATTCACAAACGCCAAAAATTGATTTTTGTAATAATTGTGGTTAATAAAGTCATATTGATTGGATTAAGTAACTTAATTATCTTTGCAAGAAAAAATATTTGTAAATACTTTGCAAGGAGATTATTTGAGGCAAAAACAGCATCACTCTGAAACACCACCTCACAAACACAAGTTGAGTGTGTTTATAGTTCCCACAACTCCAGAGAGATTAGTCTTCTCTAGTAAAAGTATCTTGCTAATCACCTCACATTAGTTTCAGGAGTCACATCTTCCCATATAACTTTCATTCAGACATCTATCATTTAAAAACCTAATAGTAAAACCCCAGTTTATAAAAGTTTATAGCCTGCAATGCTTTTATCCTGCGTTGCTCTGTGTACAATGATGCAGTAAAAAAAAAAAAAGTGCAGCAATTTGACTGAAAAAATGAGATTCAGGTCAGGGGCTTTTTCAACTGATGATTGGAATCATCAATGTTTAGAGCCCTAGCGTACACAAAGATGCTTTCAGAGTTCCTGGATGCTCCTGAACGGCTAGATACGTACAAAGACCGACACAGAAAGGCAGGCATCCAACTTTATAGCTAATCTTTCCTTAGAGTGTCTTTAAAACCAGTACCAAGAGAATAACAGTACAAATATGGTCTGTAAACTCTACACAAAAAAAAAAGCCATGAATCAATTCAGATGCTTCTTGCTGTGTTGCTACGATTCTAACCACGGAGTCACTACATCCCCCTTGTAGAATCTGGCTCGTATGTTGCAGTCAGTTGTGTGTGTATGGATGCCTGCACATGTGTGTGTTGGATACCTGCAGTTAGATTTATTGGATTTGGGGATCTCTCCTGCTGTGTGCTCTGCGGTACGAGTGGGCTTGACTCAGTTTCTCTGTGTGAAGCTGGCAACGCTTTGGACTGACCTTGCAGTGGAGGTGTCACTATGCACAGTTGTTGTCATTACTCAATTAGACAGAATTAGGCACTGGCTAACGTGACAGTAGCATGCTGTGAAAACTGACTCTGAATTAGATTCTGGGGTTGGCAAGGTTCATTTTACTGGAACGGCAATGCAGTCAGGCACAACAGGTCTGTTTTTATGTGGTGATATATAAAGCCTTAGGATATCACTACACCTGCATCTCTCGGTAGGAAAAAAAAGACAAAAAAGAAAGCATGCACACTGCTCAAATAAGCAGTAAGGTTAATGGACTGTTAGGTCAGGATAGATCCTGTTATACCCCCTTTCAGACCCACACAGTGCATGGTTTAAACCTGCGTTGGTGGCCAATCTCAATGGGTCAACAAACATCATCCGTCCTGACTTCAATGCGGGTCAGTCACTGCTTGGCTTTGGCATTTCTATTAGGCATGGATATTTAATTGAATGATATTGACATTTAAATGACATTAAACTGCCTACCCAGCTTCTCTACAAAAGAAAGAAAGCAAGAGGGAGACAGAGAGGGCACCTAAGAGAACAAGCAAGAGCAAAAGTGTCAGGAGAGAACTGAAACTTCAGCTTTAAGGCTGTGTGAACAGGGACAACTAGAAATGACCCTGTGTCTTACACGAATGGATCAAACATAGGCTGAATGAGCATTCGAAGGAAATGCATTATATATGCGTCTCTTGTATGAAAAACAGAAACTAGTGTCTCATTATAATGAGAAGACAAGCAGGGAAGTGTGATGTGTTCTTTCTAAGCTTTTTTTTTATTTAGGCAACTAGGCCAAAAACAAGGAGAGTAACCAGTGGTGAAAGAAGTACTTAAAAATGGCAAATTTGACTTAAGTAAAACTATATATTCTGAACTGAGTATTAGCGTCAAAATATTCTTTGAGTACAAAAAGTAAAAGCACTCATTCTGCAGAATGGCCCATAGAATAGTATATTACTGGATCCTGATTATTGATGCATCAGTGTATAAGCATTACTTTAATGTTGCAGCTGCAAAAGGTGAGGCTAATTTGAATTAATTTATATTAGGGATGTCAGTGTTGGTTAACTTTGCCTTCAATAGATAGTAGTATATAGTAGTAGTGTAGCTCAACACTGTTGAAATGATGTCATATAATTGCATGTGGGATGGACAACTGGGGTGGCATTTAAAGAAAAAAAAACAGATTTTTAGTATAATGTACAGTTTCTCGAAAAAGTGGATATTTTCCCTCATTAACAATGTCAATTAATTTAACTGACAGTTATTTTCATATCCAAAATAAACACCACATCTCAAATTAGAATCTGTACGTGTTATTTATATATACATTTATTTCATACTACTCTATTTAATTACACATTCTGTATTTGTTAAAAAAAAAAAAAAAAAATTAAGAGAAAAATAAATTTTAATAGAGCAACTTTTAAAATGCTTTACTGGGGGGTGGGGGTGGGGGGCATTAAACAACTGCATTACCAACGAGGGAGAACCAGACTGCCTGGAAAAGGGAAATAATGAGTCTAAACTTGACCTTATATTACTGAAAATCCAGCACCAACAACACACAGCAGAGAGAAAAAAAGACACTTATTTGTCTTAATTCATTATTTTCAGATGTTGCATCTTCCGCGTACACAAATTTATTATTTTCAATGGAGTCGTGCGACAAGCACACTCATAACCGAAAGCGACGCCATCGCAGCACGCATTTGTTGCGACGTGCCTGTTTTTTCGGGTGCGTCCACGGTGCACTGAGATGGAAAACTCTCAATGACTGCATCCAAAATTCCAAACTAACGTGCGCTGACGTACACTAAAACAGTATGTGAGATTTTTTAGTATGTCCGTAACCTTAGTATGAAACCAATGGTGTGTAAATTGTATACTACTTACAGGGAAGTATGTATGCAAGCACTGGACACTACATCAGCATAAATATCCCACAATGCAACAATGCATTGCAGTTGTGACAACAACAACAACAACAACAACAACAACAACAACAACAACTGACCAAGGCAGCTCTAGCATAACTTCTATAATGCTTAAATTTAAGTGTAAGTGTAAGGTTTCACTTTGCTAGGTGTAATATATTTTTTAAAATTAGTTCAGACTTTATGGTTGGCACAGGCTACCATGGTTACGCATCTCCAGATAGCAAGAAGGCTCTCAGGAAGAGCATGTTGAATAATAATACACATATTGGATATGTTGTGCATAGAATGCAATTTCTGGTGCAGCCAACTTTTTCGAATGTAGCAAGCGGCACTGCAGGTCATGTGAAAAGAATTAACCACAAAAATAACAAATGTAGTCGTCAGCACTCACAGATAAGTGTATATCACTTCTTTAATGATGCACAGCAGCCCTACCTGTACCCACCAACACTGCTGTCCTATTAGGTCCTGCACATCCACAATTCAACACCATGGACAGTTTTAACAAAATATAACCTAGTAAACAGGTACAGATGTGTGCCATGTACAAATGTCTTAAGCACCACACAAACACAATAATGCTAGTGGCCTTAATAATAATAATAATAATAATAATAATAATAATAATAATAATAATATTTCCTCATCATTTAAATAGTTGAAGTCATCCAGTGCTGAACCATCTCAGGGTTATATCAATCAGTACTCCACTTGTGGGTCTCTCTTGTGAAGGATCCGTCCATGTTCTTGTTGTTATGACGACGTGTTCTTTAGTTTTATTGTTCTTATGTGTAGAAAACGACTTTTAACACATCACATTGGAGACACTGTTGCCCTGGAAACAGTGTAACAGCTTAGGAGACGATATGTAACGTCTGCCATGACATATATAATTATTCTGCTATTCTTTTACTGCACCATAAACTCACAAATGAGCGCAGTTTAACTCTACGGAGGAAGTAAATTCGGTTTGTCTGTCTCAAAATCACTGAACGCGGCCCCAGCAGAGCAGAAGAGGCAACCGCTGAGTGGCGGCTCAGGTGTTAGCTTGTTAGCTTGTTAGCTTAGATTAGCTTGAACCGATGTCTGTCTTTTAAATGTTAGCTTGGCGCACAGGGGGTTGTATGTGGTATTCACTTCCTGTCACATTAATTATCACCTGAGTGGACAAAAACGCGCAATTTGAGTTCCTCCCCCGAACTCTTCGACAAACAATTATATTATTTTATTTCAGTAACTTGAGAAGCACATATCATGCAGAGATGCAGCTCAGAACACAAGGATCTGTACAAAACAGGATTAAAAACGAAGTAGAGCCGAATAAGAACCACAAATTAAGGTGTCCATCGCCAATAATTAAATTGTTGACAAACATAACCTTTAAAATATTTTTTTTTAAATAACAACAATTATAATAATATAAAAAAAATATATAAAAACTTAATTTTTCAGAAGGTAAGGTATTAAATTATTATCTTAAACTACTTTCTTTCTTTTAATACCAAGTGAGTTTTAGCATTTTGCAGTGATTATTTATGAGTCTAAAATGAAGTTTAAATGTTATCATTTTTACATTACTTTTTTTTTTTTTTGCTATATTTGGGCCATTGTTTTCATGTTCATGACCCTGAATGTCTTTCAGCATGTGAATCGTGTGAATGTGTTCCTGACCAGATAAACTCTCCTTATTGGATGAAAGATTAAAACAAGAGGTTTTATGTTGTAGTTTGATTTATATCAGTAGTTTTCTGTGTTTTAGTGGTACAGCTGAAAACCCTATAAAAATCTGCTGACCAGGCAGCAAAATGTTCATCAGCCAAACGTTTCTTATGCAAGCTTTAACCTCTGTAAAAACACATCCCTCTTGGTTGGCAAATATGGACTCTAGCAGAGGCGCTCCCCGCATGTCCACTCTCTTTGAAAGCTAATATTGATAGTATAAAGTTAACAGTTGTTGGGATGATAATAGTTGGTGATGGAGGAAATCACTCTTCAGCATCTTCTTCCCTCATGTGTGATTGGCGAGGCTCAGGCATAGTAGAGGACACTCCCTTTTTCCTCATTCAATTACAGACATACATAAATCAAGCTGTTACTCCGGCCATTTTGGGCAACTGCTGACCATTTTATTATGACCTTGTTCAAGTTTGCAAAGGGTATTTTACTCCTTGGCTGCCACTCCGTCCCTCGCTCTGTGTAAATTAAAACAGGGACAGCTTCGGCTCATTAAGGTACCATCTGGTGAAATGAAAAATAAAAGAAGAAAGCAGAGAGCAGACCTCCAACTGCGCCTGATAATCTTCTCTGTTAGCCGTTACTGTCACATTCAACAATGGACTGGATAGATTACAAGCTGATGTATAAGAGTATAAGTTTGTCGTGATGATAAATGGGGCCATGTGACCATCAAAATGAACATAGTTTTTTTTTTTTTTTTCGTTTTTCTTGGCTTTTTGACAGTGGCTCCTTGGCGTACATAGTTTAAAAATGTCCCCAGTTTCAGCTCTCCTCAGGGTCTATATGCTTTCTGTAATGTTTTTATCATTCAGAACACATTCTTAATAACTTTTGAATGCACCCCAAAACATGTCCAAGCCATAGAAGATTGGCAAACAAAGTACTGTGAAGTGTAAAAAGTAAATCACAGGTAAAAATATAAAGGGACACTTAAGAATTGTAAGGTTACTAAAATGCAATACAGTTAAAAGTTTGCTTAAATTGCTAAAGATGACATGCTACATTTGGGATTATTTGGTTAATAGTGCTGTTTGGTTGATTTTTGTTGGTTTATCGACAGTGCAAAAAGGTTGATTTCGACAAAGAATCTGCAGGGGAGGGTCTAATTAATAATCTGCATCTTGTCTGTGTCAGTCAAGCTACTGATATCAACTTTTATCACAGTTTAACATAATATTATTCACATTAGTGATGTTTCACCTCACTATAACCTTGTTGAAATCTAGAAGCCTTCAGACAAAACAAATCCTATTTAACTGAGCACACAGCTGCTTAACACTTGTGTGAAGGAAACATGAGGTCAAATATCTTAAATTTGAAGAAATGTTAAACCTACAACATTTAAACCATTACATGTCTGTAGTAGTCTTTTTAATAATTATTCCATTGAATTATTTAACAAATTTCCTTATGCACCAAGACTACATATTTGAGTTTAGTATAGTGAATTTTATGTGTGCTATAAAACAGCTGGCATGAATTAAAAATGTAATGTTATTCACTTAACCTGTAGGTTTAACAGCCTTCTCTTAACAGGCTGCAGTTATTTCCATTGCCGAATCCATCTTGTGAAATAAAGAAGAGATTTAATAATATGGCTACTATTATCTCCTATACTTGTTCATTTTGTGTGTTAGGTTCAAGCATTATGGGAGGATATATTGCTACAGCTGTTTGAGATGTATCTTATACAGATGTTCCACACATAAAGGAGAGTAGAAATGTTTTCAGTTGAATTCTGAGCCTCAACTTTTAAGCCAACATGAACGAGTTCTTAAAATGCTTATAAGACAAATGGAAATGTGAACATCTGCAATTTCAAACAACTCCATCTGCTGATGAAGATCTACATGATATGATGAAAAACTCCAAGACAGCAACTGAATAACTATGTGTGGATTTTTTTTTTTCAAAAGATTTGCAAAAAACATACACTGAAAATCAAGCACAGACAGCCTGAATAACCATCTCATCCTCTACTTAGATCTTTTTGAGGCCTATCTGAGACCTATTTATATTTTTAGAAGTAACCTACAAACCTTCACTCCAACTCAAACTATCTGGATTGTCTATTTAAGTTGAAACAAGTAGACCTGCCAGATGTGACACTGGTTTCAAATGTAAGTGACTATGCCAAGATGCTAAAAGTGGCACCAAAACAAACCCACACACCACACATGTAGCCTGGTGTTGCAGTACTGTCAGCCTTCTTTAAACCTGTTTTTCAGCAGGTGTGACAGGAAGACCCCGGGCCAGGTATCGCCACCCACTTCAACACGCAGTCCTAATGGGACGCCACTTACATGCACCTACCCATCACTCACGCTGCCCATCACCTTCCTTCCTTCACTGACAAGACTGAAACTGACTAAATACCCCCTCCCTCATCCCCAAAGTGTCCATCACTGTAAAGGTCAACACACTATGACCTTGAACCCCCCTCCAAAGTCTTTACCCAGCAGTACACTGTCCATTACACATGGAGACAGCACTGTGGCCCCTAGCCCTCCCCTACCCCCAAGACTGTCCATCACTGCCATCCAGGTGAGAAGGTAATTGGGGAGGTTCTGCCTGAGCAAGGCAGCGGCCCCTGACAGCATCCAGAGTGCTCAGAACATGTGCAAGCCAGACAGTGGTGTTGTTTTTTTTCTGCATCAGTTCAATATATCCATTGACATTGTAAGACTCTTCTGGAGGCCGCTGGGTTAGGGTCAGACTACTTGTGATGGATGTAATGGAAGTGCTTCAGCTTGAATATCAGTCATATAAGAATAGAAAATGGCATCATATACCGCAGGGATTCTTTGTATATGGCTGGGAAACAGGGTGGGAATCATGTTTTGGTGTTTTCTTTTCCACTTTCTACACATCAGACTTGAGATCTAACTCCCAGAACATCTCTGACATATCCCCCATTATGTAACTGATCTATGGAGATATGTGGGAAGACTATTGACCTTATGTGCGTAAGCAACAAGGAAGTTCTCCAAATCTGTTATTTTGTCTTTTAACTTCTTGTCTACACTGGGAATATGTTGTGTTGTGTTGTGTGGGTGGACATTTGCTGCTTGTGACCCCTTTGCATCTGCATTTTAACAAATATCTGACCTGTTACCTCAATAAAACAAACAGTATTAAAGACTCTCAGAGCTGGACGAAGATGAGAGACTTTCTTCCACAGCAGTCAAATGGATGAGTGTTTACATACAGTAGCTGAGCTAATTAGTTGAGTTGCACAGCACCTCATCAGCTTGTTATTATATAGTGATAGTGACTGATTACAATGTGTACAGTGTATGTATAACAATATGGTATCAACAGAAAGTTATATGATACAACAAAATTTTTTACCTTCTCATAATCTCATGAGGTTCAGTCCATCTGATAGAAACATCAGTCCAGTTTTCTATGACATGGGCTTGTTATTGTTAACCAGCTGATTATTCAACCTTATACTGTTTATATAATATGAATGATATATTGTATAGTTGGGTGAAAAGTTGTATTCTAATCCATGTTTATGATTATAAATTTTTGTTGGTCTGAAATCAGCTTCTAGACCGACAAAAAATCAGCATTAGTAGCTTTTTGATAGTTTGTGATGATACTGATAAGTTGAGCATCTGTGCTCTTGATTTTTTTTCTGGATAGAAACATCAAGCTACTGCTACAACACAAAGTAAGCAGTTGACCTAGTTGTGAACTAGTTAACACTGCAGGTAACTTTGCACCAAAGATCATCTTTTTGATCATGTGACCTCCTCATATATGTGATGTGTGGTCTTAATGGAGATACAAAATTTTAGTCGGTAAGGGAAGCCTATGTGAAGCTGAGACTTTGAAGCAAATGTTGATTTTATTTGTCCAGGTTTTCAAATATCATTCTCTAAGATCTTTGCTTCCACCCTAATACAATGCTGAAGAACTCACTGTGGACAGTTTTCATAGGAGCTATATCTTCATATTCCCATGAAGGTGTTTTTAATGCTGTAACATATTCAATTCCATTCACCTCATTTGTTATTATAAGTGGAGGCAGAAATCTCAGAGACAGATATCTCAGACATACATCAACATACAACAGGCAACAAACAAAAGATCAGCGCTGACATTTCTGCAAATCCATTACAATCGGTGACATGTGCACATAATTGGTAAGACTCATCTAATCTAAGCCCTTACAGACTCTGCCTTCATCTCATTAAATGTTATATTTTGATGGGCATTTCAATCTGTAATAGATGTTTTTGGTGAGGACTGTGTGTGTGTGTGTGTGTGTGTGTGTGTGTGTGCGCCTCCACCAACTAAAGCCACACAAACTGGCTTTTGTGCTCTCTGTAACGTTTATGGATGAATGTCAGTGCTGGCATGTGCAGAAAAGCATGATGTTCTGTTTCCTGTATGCGGTGGAAGCCTAAATAACCTTCCTAGCAACATTTTCCTCAAGCAGCAGCTTTGTGGCTTCCTCTTACTTGGTGTGAGATTTGTTTAGGCAGCGTCAGAGCATGAGACAGATCCTGAAAGTGTTTGTTGAACGCAAAAGCGTGAGAGTCGGTTGATAAACTGCTCCACAAAAGAAGAATGGTTTGCAGACAGCTATGAGGCAAATATGTCTTTTGAATGAACTGTGTCGATTTATTGTCTGACCAGCAACTAAGCTAACATGCTTCCTTTAATAAAACTCTTTATTAAATGAAATTATGTACATTCCCTGCTACAGTAGTTAACCAGCTGGTCCTGAGGTAGTAATAATAGTTGCTACCTCAAACAAGCTTCTAGAAATGAAACATTTTGTGAAGACATTAGGATGATTTTTGCGGTGCCACGTTCTGGTGTGACTGGGCCTTAAGACTTCTCAGCTGTTAACGTCCCAGCCTGTGTTAGTGGGACCTATTCATATTCTCAGAAAGATTGAGACATTGTGCCAATGGAATGGCCAGATTATTGGCCCTCTACCAGGATCACATTTTTGCTTTAATCATTTGGGTACATGGCCAAAAACCATTTACATCCTCCCACTCCGTATTTTCAGATTGAAAACAGAGTGTTGAGCATAACAGTCTGAATCTGGGCAGCCACACTGAAATGCCATGCCCACTTGACCTCCGCAGACACATTCAAGGAGTTGAGTTGGAGCTGAGAGAAGCATGCAGAAAGAATTACTGGCACAAGGCTTTAAAATGTTACCCAGACTTTTGCAGAGCATATTCCAGCATTCAGAGAAGATCATGAAATTCCAAAACTTTCCCCACCTGTCAGCTTGCTTGAGGAAATTAGAATTAGAAAGAAGTTAGACCCTTTCCTGAAAGAACATCTAAAGAGCTAAACATATGAATAAATAGAGAAGGCAGAGCCTGTGGTTTCATTTCATATCTCCCCCAAAACTACCTGCAATGAATTCATATTGGTAATATGTCATCTGGTTCAAGTCGAAATTATTCTTCTACAGCAAAATATTTATTTATGTGCTTTGTTGTTTTCCCATATAACGGAATCCAAATTAAATATGCAATACCCTGCCTCATTTAGGGCTAAGGACACTTCAGCTGTTTCTCCAAAAACAATGTTTCTATTCATCTGATAACCTCCCTGGTCTTTCAAACCTTGGTGAAAGGGTAAAAAAAACTCTCAACTGCAACATCAGGTGAGATAAAGATGATTCAATTCCACTTCATCTGATTTAATTTTCATGTTGCGTTATAAAATAACTGCAGCCATAAAAGTAGTCCCTTTACAGCGCTGATGTCCATCTGTGCAGATGGCTGAGTCTCCTGTGTGTTCAGTGTCAGAAGGCATCTGACACCAGAGACCGAAAGCCAAAAACCATATTGCAGCAGCTGGTTGTATGCTGTTCATCACCATTCTGCTTGTGGGACTTTTAAGTCATTTTCCTCTCCGTCTATTTTTATACAGCAGTTTGTCCGAGGGAGGTTTGTTTAACTAGATTAGACACTGTTTTGATCCTCTTAATACAGAACATCCCATGTAGACATCTCTTAAATCAAACCACTAATATCCCAGCCAATGTAGTGGCATTTCTGCTACCATCATTATTTCTTTTTAATTATTTCATTTTCAAAGAGAACAGGCTCTCATTGTGTTTTCTGTCAAATAAAAAAATGTAAATAAAACATAACATGGAGGCTCTTCAGCCACCATGTTATGTTTTATTTGGATGGCAGTGAATGGATACACACAGGGATTATTCTAGTTAGACAGCACAACAGCCAGGAATTAATCCCTCCATTAACTGGGCTGTGTTACAACTTCTCCCCCGTGGCCCTGTTTCCTAAACACAGGGTACTTTGGTGATGCACGGATGCCTGATGCATGTTGTGTTTAATAGCCATTAGCGGTACAATGTGGGTACATAAAGAGCCTTATTCATTATCAATGACTAAACCACTGAATTATCTAAACCATTGTCCCATGAGACATTATTGGGACAATTATAATTGTCGATGCTTTTGATTTGATTCCCAAGAGATCAAGGTCGTGTTAAGCAATCAATTGATTTGCTCTCCCTGTTTTAATGGCAGGGTGTGGCAGGATGCCTCCAAGGGCTTGATATAGCCTCTTTCCAATAGGAATGCGTTGTGCTGTCTCTTAAAATCAACTAATTCACCAGAATCACTTGGCATGAAGTGAGCTTGCAGCCGGGTCTCAGTGGTTGCAGACAAACTATATAAACTTCACATTTTTACTGGCCACACCAATCTTTCTGTGCCTTTAGAGAGCTCAAAATTTTATACTCAGAGGGTTTCTTGACTTGCTGACTGGCAATGTTTCAGGCCTCAGTTGAGTTTAAGCTACCCAACCACTGCTCCCCTCTGTCCATCCCTCCTTTCCTTCCCTTAACAACTCAGTAGGCTTAAGAGAGATTGACAAGGGCTTAAGTGGTCAATACTAGCTTATATACCTTGACATATAGTCAGCAGTTAACTTTGAGATTGCATGAAATAGATACAGCTTTAACTGTTCATTATATGGATGATAGTCTAACAGGCAAACTTTATTCTAAGGAAAATAATAACAAGACTAAGAATCTACAGCCACATTAGTGGCTCTGAGGCTGTACTAAGGGACAGCTGTGCTCTGAGTTGCTCTGAGCTAAATGCTAACATGAACACGTCTAGACTCTCTGGACTCTACTCTTAAAGAAAAGTTAGGGGATCGCCAAAGTAATTGATTCATCACCTAGGTGCCATGAATGTTTGTACAAAATGTTGCACCAATCCATCAAGTAGATGTTGAGATATTTTACTGGATAAAGGAAAAATTTGATCCGCTAGTGGTGCCAGAGGAAAAGTCAGGGAATCACCAAAGTCAACAGGATTCATCCACTGGGAACCATGAATGTGTGTAGAAAATTTCATAGCAATTCATCATATAGTTGTTGAAATATTTCAGTCTGGTCAAAAGTGACTAACAGACATTACCATTCATTGAGCTGTGCTGCTAGCATGGCTAAAATTAATACTGTATGTCAATGTTACCTGTGTTTTATGAGTTTGGCGAGTGTGGTGGACTGTTTGTGTTGAAGACAAGATAAACTATCGCAAAGATAGCATTAACAGTGCTGACCTAAGACCAATTACCTCACGTCACAGTGAAGTAGTGGGACTTGACCTGTGACCTTGAATCAATACACCTATTCTTGTAAGCTTATAGTGCGATAATGGATTTTTTTTCTCTTCTGGAATCTTTTATGGGTCACACTTTTCAATCTGCAATTATTAAGTCAGATATTTATAGTGACTGCTATAATAATCACTTCTGATTGAAGTGGATTGATATGGTAGCTACTCCAGAGTACTGCAAATTAGACAGTAAGAAACAGACATGAAACTTTGAGGGGTCAAGTTGAGGGATTTATTAGAGAAGGGTGAATATAAAGGTACTGTATGCAGGGATTCTATTCTCTGAGCAAACCACAACTAGTCAAACCTCTCTGTCTATATTTATACGCTACACAACTTCCAATCAAGGTCATCATAGTTAGTGACGTAATCATTAAATAAATTGAATTTAAAAAGGCAATACAATAGACCATAAGTGTGCTTTGGAAAAAAACACAGTATGGATTATTATTATAATCATCAGGAACAAGGAAACTACTTGGATGCCGACAATTCCAGGTATCTTAAACATAAGTTATTCCTAGCACTACAGGTTAACATTCAAATTAAAAAAAAATATCAAGTGGGAGCATACCAACATTGATATATTCCCTATAGAATAACTCCTCTACTGAACCATTCAGGATTTCCATTCAGACAGTTTAAATGAGTATACAAGCAGCCAGTCAGTAGCACGTTAATGATATAGCTAGAATATCAACTGCCACAATTTTTTTTTTAAATGCCACTCTTCCTCTTCCTCTGATATGTTTCTTTTTTTTTAATCTTCCATATTTTCAAAAGTAGTTGTATTTGTGTCACATTTTGGCTCTCACATATTAAGCTAGAATAAGATCGATAAATAGTGTTGGGTGTGTGCTGGCTGCCTGTGAGCCATGAGGCCCACAGTCTTCACAGGAGCCGTAGTGTGGCAGTTTAATACGTACTGTAGTCCTCCTGAGGTGTCACCAAGCACACACAGGGCAAACAGAGGTGGGTTAACACAATATAAAAAGGGACTTTTCTTCAACTTGTCACCATCATGTTTTGTTGTTATTTTTTTGGGTAAGCGTGATTTTTTTAATTTTTATTTTTTTTTAGAAGGAGTCCATGGCCTTGAATTCGCTGAGGGCCTGGACAGGGGAGATGTGTTTCTTCTGGGAGCCTCGTCGCACACGTGTCTGGCACTCCTCAGGCTTCTCCCTTTTTACCAATGGCTTCTTCTCAGGAGCCTTCATGCGCCAAGACACCACGGGTGAGTTGACGGCTGCTGTTCCATACACCTTCTGGTACTTGGTGGAGGCTACATAAGATGCCTTTACAGTCAGCACCACTGCGTTCATTAGGTTCTTGGCTGCTTGGATCAGGGAGGTGGCACTATCCAGCTGCAAGAGGGCAAGGAGAGTTGGAGGAGAAAGAGAAACATTTGAGGTCTAGTCAAATAAGTTTCTGTAAAGAAAAAAAGGGCATTGACTTTTTTGCACTCAATGAACACATTAGGATGTATTAGCTACATACAGTACCTAGGAGGTCTTTGCCGCAACTGGCAATTAAGCAGGATATAAACGTGGCTCTCGCTATATGACATCTTATTTTAGTAGTTCCTAATTAGCGGAAGCAGGGGTCAGGTGTACCTCTGTCTCCGTCTGTTTGTTTGGCTGACATTTAAGGCTTGGCGGCCAGTGGGCCCCCTTCTACCTCACGCTGAGACGAGTCAACTGCTTAGATTTAATGAGTGTGGACTCCAGCTGGCCACAATGAAAAGGTTAAAATCACAGCAGGGCTTGCAAACCTCATGTGAGACAAACTATAATCGAGTCCTGAGAAATCATGAAGAATTGTAGCAACACAAGATGCAAGGAAACCTGATTCTAATTAGTAGAACAAATCACACTAAGCTAGTTGATAAGGACGCCCTTTACAGATGAAACAATAGAAATGCATCTTCTCTCCTCTGATATAAACTTGAATATCTAAATTCAGGACATTGACATACTTATCAATAAAGGGAGATATAAGGATTTTATTGCATGATCACTGTTTAGAGGCAATCACAGTTCACTACATGATTATGTCAACAATACAGAATGAACTTTCCTATTTAAAAAAGGAAAACCACCTTACATCTACATCTGTCTGCAGCTATGTTGAGCAACTTCCCCTTTGTTAGAACTAGAGAGTATGTATTAGATTTATGAAGAAATTAAATCCCTTCATATAATCATCTGCCGGCTTTGCACGTGGATTTGTTATATTCAGAGGTGAAATGAGGGTCAAATTTAATCAATAGTTCTCATTAAAAGTGAAAGCATTAAGCTAGGATATATGCAGAATAATGAGCATGTATGTTCTTTATTTTTCAAGAAATAAAAGATTATTAATAAAATTAATAAGTTCACTAAAAATATCACCTGATTATGTTGCATGGCTACAGTATTTAATTTCAGGAAAGGTTTGAATAAATTCAGATTCATTTCACATTCTCTAATATATATTAACATTCTGTAATGTATATTGTCTATATACTGGGGAAAACCGATGATGAAAAGTTGAAATGTCAAATGTAAGCAATATGGGATAATTGACTGATTTCAGTTTGAGCAGTAATAATAGGGTTCATGAGGCATGAAAAATACAAATGGAAAAAAGCCTGCGGTGCATCTTTCTGGTATTATTAGATGGTAATCGGTCTGAAATAATTGCATCAGCCTCAATCTGCATGACCCTTCATCTGGTCTTCCGAGCTTCATTGTGACCTTGAACTAAAAGGTTTGCCCACCCACAGCGGAGAGCATAAAATATTGGTCAAGTCTAGTGATTCAAGCCTAAAAGCCCATCTAGAGCATCAGTGATATCGAGCTGCTCATGTGCTGTTCTGTATGGACGGACTTACCCCAGACACGATGAGCTCTCCACCCAGATTCTGAACCTCAGCTTTCACCTTGCTGCAGATGTTGAGCTGATGACAGTACAGGGCAATTCTTTGCAGGTAGGCAAGAAGATCCTGCTTGCACGCTGAATCAGGGCACTGAATTAAAAAAGAAAAAGACACAAAACAAATAAATAATAGCCATACAGTAAATGGCAACTGGCTTTTACAGAGCAGCCAAATGTGGTTTGACATACTGTACTTTTAAGGCCTCAGCAAATACTTCATTTGAGTCTGATTACTCCAACATTTAGTGTCTTTGCTGCAACCTCTTTTGTGCATTACAATGTTCAAATTCTGTGATATAAAATGATGATGATAACGCAAATAACATTTATGTAGAATATGGCAGAGGTTGAGGTTACATCGCAATATCTGCTATTGCAAAGTTGGCCTTATGTTGGCTTCACTGAAAGTAGTCCGACACACATCTGGCCTATCCATAGTCTTTGTGTGACATTAAGGAAGTATGTCTAACTTCCCATTTGCATGATTTCACAGCCTAATTTGTTTGTTTCACATTGGCTCACTTCATTTCAACTTTTTTGGTTATATTTTCCTCAGTTTGATGAACAATTTGATTTAAATGTTGAGTATATCTTTGCTGTGTTCAAGGTTGACACTGGATCATCTGTATGGAACAAAAAGCGAACAATAGGTTAACTGATTGAAAGGATATTTAATAGTATAATGGCAGCAAATAAAGCCATCGGTGCACTAGATTTGACCTTCAGCCCCAAAAACTTTTGGCCTACTTCCAGGCAAAATGTAAAACTGCTTATTACAGAACCATCACCTGGTTTTTAAAGAGTGTAATGTATGTTTTTTCCTAAACAGGTTGAAGATGTGAATACCAACCAAATTAGATTGGTAGAGAACGGTCTAATGGTCTCTATGGTGAGGCCTTTTTAAAGCATAAAATCAACAACAACAATCCAAACACAAACAGTGGGGTTCCAGCATTTTTCGGTTCCTAATTACACTTCCTTGCACAGAGTGAGGAAGACGTTGCTCGACAATTTATTTCAGTTGTGGTTTGCTGCAGGTATGAGCTTCAGAGGACAGTTGAGTTACACTGCAGGGTGTCAGACTCATTCATTTCACATAGAACAAGTTTGTCACAGCGTGTTGCAAAAGAAGAAAACAGATCAATCAACAATGAATGGACACAATATTTTGAAACACATGAAGACTCACTCCCAGTGTCCCTCTTCTTTTTTTTAGGAACCAGAAGTTCTGACCTGGTCCTGCTGGCCTTTATGCTACTTCAACAGCGAAGAAACCAATCGTACAGTGCAGCAAATGGACCAACAGGGAATATGAGGACAAACTCCTTCAGTCTCCTACTATCACACAGTTTGCCCCTATTATTCCATCTGGAAGCCTTCCAGGTGTCAGCTATGGCCCACTAAGCTCCCAGTGGGTAAAGAACACTGCATCAGCTGCTTAAACACTGTGAGCATCATTTTGTAGCAACACCTTTCTTCTGGCCATTAATATTAAACGGTCTTAACTAGGACATTCAGCAGCGCTGTGTGGGGAAATGCACAGCTCATTTCCTTGTCTTGTGGGCTCGGGTAGAGGGGGATGGCAAGTTAAACATCGAGCTGTGATATGAATATACCCCCCTCCAGGACTTGCAGCTCTCCTAGCTGCTCATCTTCTCTCCTTCTCTCTGAGGATAGGCCTCTCGTGCCAAGACAAATAGAATCAACTGGCCACAAGTGCCCTTCACTGACGGTCACAAATATCCAGTAAAACAGTCTTCCTGCTGTCTGGTGAAATGTTTGTTTCTTCACCTACAGATATAATTGAGAAGAGCAATTCAAGGAATGGTTTACATCTATACTTATGGCCACTATCAGAACAGGATTTTCAGTTACACAGTAAATACGAGCGAGGCTGCCGCCACCAGCAGCAGCAGCTTCCTCTGAGTAAGTGTCATTGAATGCAGACGGAGGTGGAGCTGCTAGCTCATAGAGCAGCCAGTGAGGCAGAGGGAAGCTTCTCCTTGGGCGTTATCACTGCACCGCCAGTCCTGGATAGCATCACTGCTAACTGCACTTCACACTGCTGGCACATACACACACTTCTGCCCCAGGCAAGTTTGATGTAGACATGACACAATTGTTCCCTATTGTACACTTGACTAATAGTCCATTTATTCCACCGATTCCCTGTTGATGTAAATAAACACTACGGCCCATTACTTTGCTAGGCCCTTTGAAGCCCCCCCCCCCCCCCCTCCTCTCTCTGTCCGTCACAGTGAAATAGCATTCATTACAGACTACTGAGGAAATACTGTGTGTTTCACTGCCTGACTTTTGTTGGGCCTCAAACCACAAGGTCACACAGAGAAGGCCTACATGTAACCTGTGAGGCCTGACCACAAGGTGCTTTTTCCTTTGTTTCCCCCCGAGACAAAGGAATAGCGCCAAAATGCTGCTTACAGACAATAGGAGTCCTCTGCAAACTCCATTTCCAAGGATGCTTTGCGATTTTCACACCTCAGCAGGGAACAGTCAACATACAGTCTCTCATTGGTGGAGACGCTCCTGCACAGCCTAGCGGCCTGATGACGCAGCCATGACATCACCGCCCCTTTAAAAACTGAGCACGCCCTGAAACACACACCTTTCCCATGTCACTGAGCTAGGGGTAACTTCTGTTCCTATGCGAGTCAGCTTGACTAAAGGGGGTACCCCACGCACATTTTCCCCTTATTGAAGACTCCCCTCGTCGGACGAGACGAGACTTTGCCCGTGTTCACTCGAACACATTCCTGGATCCAAGAAAGACCGCTGCTGCAACCAGCGTCCTCAAATTCCCTCGAGAAGGAAGAAACAAAGTTTCTTCAGGAAGACATGGAACTTCTCTGCCCCGTTCGTCTTCACCGAGTCGACTCTACTGTTCTCTCCGCCACGCCACAATTATCTATGATAATTATGAATTATTGCTAATAACCAAACGCACTACTGCCCGTCCCAACACTTTTCTCGACCTCTCTGAAATTCCTCATTAGCTAATCGCTTCTCTCATCATTTTGGGAATTATTTTTAGTTTTAGTCCAGAGAAATAGGTGAAGGTAAGTTGTTTTATTGCATAATTGGGCCCAAAACTAATGAGACTCCTGAAGGATAATCCAGGAAGGACGATGATGTGAACTCTGGTGCTAAAATGAGGGCAACACACTATCAGACGGTGGCAGTCTGTCAAAACATGAGTCACACCTCAACACTGATGCTGCATTTGTAAGCAGGATGAAACTGAACATTCCTAAATCACTCCGATTGTAAGAAATAGTGATTTTTAGTCTGTTATTTTATTTTCAACTTCACATCTTTGCTGTTTCTATTTAATTATGGTACTTTTCTATACTATTCTTATCTCTGCTCCATTACAGATCCAATAGTAGACAAAGACAAGAAAGATATTTGAGAGAGGGGAGGGCTTTTTTAAATGAAATGAGAGTGCCATGACAGATTCAACTAAAGCATGTTACACACAGTTACACAATATGCCTTCTAGCTGACTGGGCCACTACAGTGATGTTAAGCTGTCACCTGCCAGTTTCTTCGAGAAAGCCGGTAATCTTTCTATTTTTCTCATCCAGTTTCTGGCATCTCCACCAAAGACTGAGCAATTCTGTGTTCTAGTACATACTGAAACTCCTTGTTATGGTCAAGTGGCTTCCTAATGTACTTATTTTCCTTCTTTTGTTATATTCCACCACATGCACTTTGAAATTCTAAATAGGGCGCATCACCATTAGCAAACAGGACAACCAGAGGAACCTAGTTTCCCCTTAATGGCTCTGCAACATGTCATGTTGTAATATACAGATCAGTAGACAGTCAGTCTGTGATGTGAGAGCCTACAAAGTGAGTTTTCATTTCTTATGACAGATTTTTGATCTGTAAAAGTAGCACAGTCAAAGTAAAGTCATACTAAAGAGAAAATGCAGATGGTTGACATGGCCAAGAACTGACAGGTGAGGGATGATGCCACCATAAACTAAGTGGTTCCCATCCTTTTTGGCCTGTGATCCCTTAAAAAAAACATTGTCAGCTTGTAACTTCTTTTCACAGTTTATGGTTATGGTTTTGTGTGTGAGCAGTGAGGAAGTGAGTGTTTTTTTTACTTCTCCTATTGCTTAATTTGAAGGATTTTTACAGAAAGCTACAAAAATAAAGAAAAATCTGAAAAATACACACACAGACATATATATTTTTTTCTCACTACCTTTATCTTACAACCACCTCAGATTTATCCACGGTTGGGAACCACTGGCTTAACTGATGTATTGATCACATGTCCAAAATATCAGGGCTGTCCTGTTCAATAAGCAGGGAGTCTACTTAGTGCAAATATTCAAAAGCTCATAAACAGACACATGAGTATTAAGTGACATAAAATGTGACTCTACATTCTGATATTTTCAAAATGAAAGCAAAGGATGAGACACTAACATATTATGGGAAATCATATAAAATATACAGCAGAAAAATCTTTAAAAACCTCTTAGAATAAACTACACTTTGTGTATTGCTCAAACTAAAACAAAGCTGTTTTTCTCATTTCCTGAAAAGCTGACAATTCAAAAAAAAAAAAAAAAATCAAAAGTTATAAGATTTTCAATAGGCAACCATGTTAATTTTTGAAGCTAGTTGATACTGACTCCTCTCTAGCCTGCTCCTGTTAAACTGTAGTTTTTGTTTTTCCTGAGAGGCCTTTTAATTACACATCAGACACACTTGGTTTCACTGCTGTCAGTAGAGGGGACAGACGCTTTGCTCTTGTTGTTCTGGACTCTGCGACAGAGGCTTCTGCTGTGACACGAAAGTAAAACCAGGAGTACGTCATAGAATGAATATTTAGCGTCAACATGAAACTTTACATGAATGCAATGCAAAAGAAAACTGTTCCTGAAGGACAAATAAATTAATCCAGCAGAGGAAATCAGAGTGAAAGGATGGAGGCTGGTGATACTCTAAACTTATCTTGCTGTCAAAAAAATCACATAAAAAGATACAAACCAACAATGAATCCATCCCACTACTGTGCCCTAGGCCTCTATTGATGATATTTTATAAAATATAAAACAAATCAGTGAGCCAAACTATTGCACTGAGCGTCATGTTCCTTCAGTATCATGGACATCTAGTTTATTTTAAAAGATGTACATCTGTTTAAAAGAAATGAATAGGTTTGATGCTGAGTACAGACAGTATAGTATCATCGTTGGTTTCCTTCTTTTTAAAGGATTTGTTGACAATAAAACAAATATAGAACATAACCAGGCTTAATATTTATTTTCAGATAACAACAACAACAACACAGGTGAATTGTAAGCCAGCAGGTGCTGCAGAATTACTCTGAAGGAACTGAAGGCTGCCCGTCTAAAGCGAAATGATGCATACTGTTACATGCCAGAGGGCCGTTACATTGAACAATCAATGTATGTCTCACAAAAGGCACACTCGTGTTGTACAGATGCCCTCTACTATTTAGGTTGTGTCTGTAGGAGGCATACTTAAAGTATGACGCGCAGTGAGGAAAATGGAGTGGGAGAAATAGAGTAGAAAAAAGGCATTACTGGAGTGAAATGGGGTGAGGTGCCTCGAGGGGTTTTTCTACGTCAAGTGCTGTGCTTAAATGACTATGAAAGAGCTTGCCGTCCTCCCACCCTTCCATGCAGAATTGCCTTCTGCTTCACACGTGTTCATCAATAGGGCTGATGTGGAGTCATGGCGACAAGGTTTGCTACTTAAGGGACCTGTCTGAAAGCAGCGGAGCAGCCTTTATTCTTAATGTCAAGCCGCAGTGTTCTAGACAAGCACAGGTTACCTACAATAATGTGTGAATGCAAAATACTTGTAGTCTTCATCAGGAATAGAAACAAATAATCAAGGTTATGTTATCTGTTGTGTGCTTCCATTAAGATGCTCAATAAAAGCAAACTTTCACTGTTTTAACTTTTAATAACTCATTTTATTTACTGAATTGGATGGCAAACAGATGCCCCAAAAGCTTCATATGAAAACACTTTTATAATAAATACATGTTGGAAATAAAAAGGTCCTCATGACCCTCTTTATTTCCTGAATACAGCTCTGATGTCTCTGGAAGTGTAACAGAAGGCTTTGAATATTCAGTAAACACAGGTCTAGGAACCATTTAAGTGAGAATTAAAAATGGCAAGCCACCTGCTCTTTTCATTACAGCAACTGTTGATTCAGACACAGGCTCTGCCAGTGATTTGCCATGTGACAGATTCACTCCCACCTAAACCCTGTTGAACACTGATCATCCCTTGGCAGCCTACATGCCAAGAAATGAATACATGAGCACACAAACACAAGTTCATGCCTACTTTGTCCTTTCCGTCCCAGATCCTGCTCTCAACAACACACACAAGCTGTGACACAGACTGAGACCTGCTTTCTGAAACAAATGTTCACACATGGAAACATGAAAAAATGTTGATATATAAGGCTCATACAGATTGAAACTCTCACTTTGTTTTTCATCTCTCTGTTTGTGGTAATTACTGCATAATAAACAGAGTTTATGCATTCATAGCCTGAAACTTTGCTCTGTAGTGCAATATGCTCTGGAGAGCAGGACAGTGTGACATGAGGAGAATGGTGCCAGCTCTGACTAAAGATGCCTTCTGGTCAGCTGGAAGCTCAGTATAGTCTAAGGCTACTCAAAGTGACAGGAATTCAGTGCTGTGCTCACAGCAGAGGACTTGGTGATACACAGTATAATGTTATGAAATTTCATATTGTCGCCAGAAGGCAAGGAGGAAATAATGAGAATGCACAGTCGATGGTGAAAATCATCTTTTAATACTAATATAGTGTGTCCTTTATGTGTACTTTATGTAACCTCTCAGGAACATACAGTACCCTGGAAAGGAGCATGCTTCCTAAATGAATAGAAGGTTTCTAATAAGAATAAAATACTTTCACAAGAAATACTGATGAAAGCATAGAAAGTTTTCCCATGCTGGGTTCAGGGTAATATACTGCACAGCAGGTTATTTTTTCAGTCATGTTTTTTTTTTCTTGGCTAGCACGACATCTCAAAAGCTTGTTAACATATTTTAATTACATTTGGTGGAAGGTAAGGTCGCGGACTGAAGAACAAGTTTTTTTTATTACCTGGTCTATATCCAGATTCCCTTTTTTTAAACCATTTTTAACAATGAATGAAAAACTGTCTGGCACTTGTATCTATCCCAATAATTATGTGTATTTTGAAGGACCCAGACAGACATTATCTACTATTAAAGCTGATATAATCAATATTTTTGTATCGACAGTGGCTCAAATGACTGTGTATAATGTGAAAGGGGTCACGGATCATTTTGACCAGACTCTGGTGTTTCCCTCAGCTGTTTACTGTTTTTATTTTGTCTCATTGCTCTCATTGGTGTCATTTTCAGATGCAGCAGGCTACCTGCCCAGCACAGGACAACAGACAGACAAAGTTAGTGACTAACTGGTGAACGTAGTGGAGCAAAGAGCCGGATATTTCCCTCAGGAGTTGGTGAAGACCAAAACAGAGCCGACAGAAGAGTGAATACTGGACATACAGTACATTCATCAGGTGGCCAGAAACACTATATTAACTGAATGCTAATGCTCTCCGTTTCTGCTGGATGAGTAAACAAGCCACTGTTTGTTGACATATTTGCTATATTAACTCTGTAAGGTAATTATATGTGATTGTTGTGTTTACAGCTTATTGCGCTGCCCCAAGGGGCCAAAAAAAAAATCAATGAATGCAGGTTAAATATATCATTTTAAGGATTCTGCAGACTTAAATAGGATTCACTGAGTGAAAATTACATTTTTGAGGACCATCTTGAAAATCTCAAGGTGTTTTCCCTCTTATTAAATTTTGAAAGAGAAAAAGAAAAAAAAAACTGAGTGTAGCAACTCTTTAAATTGGTACATGATACTGAAGGTAGAGCAGCTTTTTTGGTGAACATGTGTACAGGCCTCATGTTAGTTGCATGACTTCTGAAAATGATTTGATTATTTTAAATTTTGATGTGAGCTCCAATATTTGTTCAGCATCTTAGAGGCATAAGAAAGAAACCCAGTGTGTGATAGTGAAACCAACAATAATTATTCCAAAGGTTTGCTCGCTAACAGCAGTTGCAATTATAATGACAACAGGCTGCCTTAATAAATCAGTGAGTCTTGTGCCTAAGTTTATTCTCACTGCTTATTAGAGACAGATGAAATGAAGAAGAACATTATGCATTACCTGGAGTGCTGCTAGCATTCTGAAATAACTCCCACTTCATTTGCTGTACACACACATACACATTGTACACACCTAGGTTTTTTGCACTCCCATCTACCCTAGGCACAGCACTGATTGATTAGATATTGAAAATGGTCTGTCAGCGTGTTTTAGAGAGGTACTCATCTGATAATGAATGCAACACCTTGGTTGGGAACTAATTATATTAGAGACACAACTTGGTTCTGCTGTCTTGCTCTCTCAGTGTTGGCCCCATTGGAAGACAAAGTCATGCGGCAATACAGCCCACCGCTCCAGCTGGGCTCGTCAGTGCCCACATTAAAGATTTCCAATGACCATGCCCACTTAGTCTAACTCAGAATTTGCTCCGCCGCCAGCTACAATGACAAAGTCGGAGACAATTTCAGACTGATGGAAAGTATAACGATAAAAATGACAGTGACAGACACAAATGGAGTTGCAAAGCTACCTGATCTGCAACAGCACGGGCCAACTTGTCCATCCTGGAACCAGCCTCTGCAATCTTCTTAGCTGCGTTAATCACATCTGACGAGTTCTTCAGGGGGCCTTTGCCTCTGGGAAAATTCAAGGAGTGAGAAAAGAAGAAAAAAGGGAATGTGGGTGGAGTTGCAGAGGCAGAAGACATGCAGAGCTTCCCTTTAAAGACTGATCTCACCCCTGTGTCATACAAACTCGTACAGCAGCTAATTTGCTGTTGCTGACAGGAGGAATATAATACATTACAACCGACTAACAACAGACGATTCACCAGATAATGGATGTAACAAATACAGTATACCTTTGTCTCTAATGATGTATCATAGACATGTGCTTTGAACCAATAGAAAATAAAAGATTTAAGGTTTCAAGAGCAAAACAAGGGACTATTCAGAGCGGTTACGGAAGGAAAATAAAACAGGAAAGGGAAATAAGAGCCAACAACTGAGCTTGTAATATGTGTTCTATTTTCTCTTTCTTTTCTTTTTTCTTTCTTTTTTTTTCTTTTTTTTAATCGCCGGCACAGGGGAAGTTAATGTGGCAAAGATAAGTGTGTTTGTCTGTGTGTAATGTCTCATTTTTAGTCAGTGCTGAGAAGTTTCCCCTCAGTTTGTTCATGCCAATCTGAATCACTGGGGTCAATGCCAAGTAATAATGGTGCAGTCACAGCACCACAGCCATAATCACTCATGACTAATCACTCATGGCTCTAAATTTTCATTCTTTTTTGGGGAGCAGGTTTTGTCCCATGTCATATAATTGTGGTGTGCATCACAACTCCATGCATGAGACAGATAACCATCAGTTAGACATGAAGGATTTCCAAGATATGCTGATGCCAGATGGGGGAGATTGAGAGCAAAGCTGTTGGCTTTTAGAAAACATAAGATACAAGACTAAATGTAAACAAACCACTGTAGCTATTACAATATATCTTTGAATCACAGCAACACCACATAGTCATGATCAAAAAAAAGTTTGTCTGGGTCACTGCCCGGTGTACAGCCATGGAGCATCACAAAGGTGAGATTGTTTCTCAGCAATCCAGCTTGCTGTCACTTTGGTTTAATTTAAAAATCTGCTCCAGACATGTTTTAAGATATATAAAACATTTCTACAAAAAAACCCAATTACCTTGTTAAAAATTTTTTAAAAATGACTTTTACTCCTTCTCCAGAAATACAGAATCTATGAATATACAAATATTGCTCATTTCAAAAATGTAGCTGTCAGACACAACATGTCTCCTATTTCACTGAAGATTTTTTCAGTGTATGGGTGGTGAAGGTTTTAAGTTTCCACATCACATTTTGTAAAAGATACTACACTATGACTGGCTCCCATAGTAGCTGTGATGCCACAAAATCATGCTAGTACGTATTCCACACAAACATGTTCATTTCTTATAAAACTTTCTGTGAAGCTGATTTTTAAAAACATTTTAAATTGTGCATTGTTTAAAGCCATGATTGTTTGCTAGCAGCATTGACTGGAGTACTATCACATTTTATGGTGCTTTATCACCACAAAACCGATAATCAGCAGGCTGGCATGTTCATGTGAGAGTCTCATTCATAAAAACACTGCTCAATAGTGCTATAAGTGGTTTAAAACTCTGTCAAACTCTGCACATACATCATTCTGCACAGTGAGGGACAAACAAGAGAGTGAAGTAACAATAAGTAAAACAGTGGAGTGGAGGGACTTTAAATCTTATTGCTTTTCCCATGTCAGTTTTACCTGGTGAAGTCCGTCATCTCCATCATGATCATACACATCTGCTTGGCCAGCACAATGATGTCATTGCCGTTGTCATCCCACTTGGCCACTTCTGCATCTAGCTTGCACTTCTCCTGTCTGAAGCTCTCCACCTGCTCAGCAATCTTGGCCTTCTCCTCCTGAGGAAGCTGTGCCATGATGGCCTGCAGGCAACACAGGAGTGTAGAGGAAACAAAAGCATTAGAGGAAGAGGAAGTAGTAAGGGAGTAAATTTGTGCAGAATAAATTGGGAAGATGGCTCAGAATGAGGGAAATGCCAGAGGAGAAGAATTTAGGTAAAGGAGATAAAGAGAGAACGATAGGGAAATGAGGAAAAGGGCGAATAAGAAGAGGGATTAGTTAAAGAGAACACGTACATATAAAGAAAAGAATATACAAAAGAGAGCTGTAGCACCATTTGTTCCATTTTTTTTTTTTTTTTTTGTCCAGTCTACTTTTTAATCCGCCCTACAAAACTTGAACATTAAGTTTTGAGTCTGACTATCCCTGCCCTTCTGAAACGCTTCAAAATAAAGTTCTAAACTTTACATTTAATGACTGGACCTTTTCAAACCCCTTGACATCTTATACCCATAAAAAGCAAATCCATTTTTGCCTTCATTTTTTCTTCTATAAGAATACATTTGCTCTCTCAGCGGCCTTTGGGGGCAGGTCCAAAATGGCATAAATCTTTTGGCAAGGTCACAGGCGCAGTAAAGACCCGGTATTATTTGGGAGATAAATGTATAATTACCTCGCTTCTTAGACCAGAGAATGAATAATGCATTTGTTCAACATTATGTCAGGGAGGTGGGATGGAAGGAAGAGTAACCTGGTTTCCATTAGGTCGATTATATTGACTCGAGAGGCAGAAAGAGAAAACGAGTACAGTAAAAAAAGAAAAGTCACCATTGTTTTTTACCTCATCTTTTATTGACTGTCCTCCAAGTATTGCTATTCTCTTAATGAAATAATTGCCCTCGTCCTTCTTTTCCCTCTTCCTCATTCCCTCTCTCACAGCAAAGCTGGTGAGTAGGGGTGCGGGGTGAGCTCAGTGAGAAAGTGCATCACTTTGCTCAGGTCCCCTGGTAGATGTGTCAGGAGGAAAATCAAAACAAAAAATATAGATGACTTGTCCTCCTGAAATTCTCCGAAAGAAATAAACAGAGAGAAAGAGAAAATTGAAATTACGGGCAGAAATAGAGAAGCATGGGGGTAGAACTTTCTCATCAGAGGCCAACAGACGTGTCCATGAGCTCTGGCCTACTGATCACTCTGTGAGCTGAGTGTTGCAAAGCTTTGGTGGCGGTTAGCTTGAAAAAACACGAACGCCATAAACAAACAAGCAAAACCAGCCCCCTCAAGCCCAGTGTAGATTTCCTCTGCTGCTTGTGCCAAGACACACAAACAACAGCGCAGTAGCAAATCCCATTAAACAGAGTGTGGGGTGAAAACACTGCTCACATTTAAAACAAATACCAAGTTGATATGTATTTAGACTAAACAATAAGAAATCAACAGTTTAAAACAGATCGGTGCAGGTGTGTTTGCATGTGTTACGGGTCTAACACGGCAGGCAGTGGCTCTGGGTCTCCTGCACCACCATTTATTCCATCTATGACAAAACATGTATAGCTGTCCATCCACAAGTCAAACATACCTCCATAGGTTCATTAATTAACATAACGGCCAGATCCCTAAATTCAATTACGCATTTTTGGCTTTGTTAATGGGCTTTTGCAACTAAACTTTAAGCAGTAGTCCTCTTGAAACCTGATGGCTAGTTAAGCCACTCAACCCAAATCTGCTCACACTGCTTACAGTTGTATGCAAAAGTTTGGGCACCCCTTGAGAAATAATATATGTTTTTTAATTGAAAAGATGTAAACACAGCCTCTCTAGGATATGGAACATAAAACACAACATTTTCAGCAAACATTAAGGCATAGATACTTTTTATGTCATATACTGAACAAAAATAAAAAAATAAAAACATCATTGTGGCATGTGCAAAAGTTTGGGCACCTAAAAAGTTCCAAAGCCTCAGATTCTTTCTACAGTGTCTCAGCCATTGATCAGCTTGTTAGGCCTGAGGCATTTCAACAATTGTCATTAGGAAATGTCAGCTGGTGCCAGTTTCAAAGCTTTGCAAATACTCTGACTCTTCCAACCTTGTGCAGACACACAGCAACCATAGATTCCTCTAAGCAGCTGTGTAAGACTCTGAAAATGAAAGTTACTGATGCCCACAATGCAGGGGAAGCGTTGTCAGCTTGCAGTTTCCACATTGCGAAATGTAATTAAGAGATGGCAGTTTAGGGCAACTCTGGAGGTCAAGATGAGATCTGGAAGATCAAGAAAACTCTTGGAGAGAACTGCTTCTATGCTGGTCAGAAAAGCAAATCAAAATCCCCATTTGACTGCAAAAAACTTGCAGGAAGATTTTCCACAAGACCTTAATGGAAGAGTCAGTAGAAGAACCTAACCTTACCTGCATTCTCATCATAAAATCCAACGTCAGTAGTTTGCAATGGAACATCTACAGAAGCCTGATGCATTTTGGAAACAAGTGCTGTGGACTGATGAAGTTAAAATAAAACTCTTTGGCCACAATCAGCAGTTTGGAGAAAAAAGGAGCAGCATTTTATGAAAAGAACACCTTGCCAACTGTTAAGCATGGGGGTGGATCTATCATGCTTTGGGGTTGTATTGCAGCCAGAGGCACAGGAAACATTGCACGGGTGGAGGGAAGAATGGATTCCACTAAATATCAGCAAATTCTGTAAGCAAACATCACACTGTCTGTAAAACAGCTGAAGCTGAAAAGAGAATGGTTTCTACACAAGATGATGATCCTAAACATACCTCAAAAACCACCATGGACTACCTCAAGAGACGCAAGCTGAAGGTTTTGGAATAGCCATCACAGTCCACTGACTTAAACATAACTGAAAATCTGTGGGTAGATCTTAGAAGAGCTGTGCATGCAAGATGGACCAAGAATCTTGCAGAACTAAAAGCCTTTTTCAAGGAAGAATGGGAGAAAATCCCAAATACGAGAACTGAAAGACTTTTATCTGGCTACAAAAAGCGTTTGCAAGCTGTGATATCTGCCAGAGGGGGTGTTACTAAGTACTGACTATGTAGGGTACCTAAACTTTTGCACATGCCACAATGATGTTTTTATTTTTGTTCCATTTATGACATAAAAAGTATCTATGCCTTAATGTTTGCTGAAAATATTGTGTTTTATGTTCAATAACCCAGAGAGGCTGTGTTTACATTTTTTCAATTAAAAAATCACCAAATATGTTATTTGTCAAGGGGTGATATAACTGTATCACTGCAAAATATATATCCGATGCAATGCATGCATTGATTTTGGCTGCGTGCAGTGATCTGCTGACTTTTTTTGCTGCATGCCTGCTGCCACACTGCTCGCTTGAAAGTAACACTGCTATTGCTGTTGCTGTTACTGCTTATATTGTATTTCAAAGGCCCCAGCATCATATCTGTAGGCTCTAAGTCTAGCTTTCTCTGGGGGGGGAAGTTAGTATGGTCACTCCCCACTCCCTGCTGCGCTAAGCTTGGTGTTTACTTTTTGAGTGTGACAAGGTCAGTGCTAAGACTCAAAATATCAACATTGTAAATAGTCTACATGATAATCCTCGTGAGTTTGTGGACTGAATTTTAAAATCCAGGTTGTTTTAGTTTGTCTCATTCAACATTAACACTTGCTGTGTCTTATAATAGAGTTTTTTTCAATTTTGTTGATTTCAACTATACCCTTTTTTTAATCCGCAGCTGTGTGAATAATAGTACAATTATTTCAAAATATAAACTTGAAGAATACAAAAGGCATTTTAGTCCAGGCACTTAAATGCCTCTTTCACACATAGTTCCAGGTAAATTACTGGGACCACATTTCAGGTACCGCTAGTGATTTTCACTATTCACAAATGTTGCTACATTCAGGAACATTTCTGTCTTGCACCCTTTCACACATGCCATGGTAATGCCGGAATAGATGGGGAAAGGGACAGCCCAGCAGTTGGCATTCATGCAACACTAACTAAAACTCAACGGAAGAAGAAGAAGAAGATGGGGCAAGGCTGGATGTACATGAATGTGTTCTTTTATTATTTTCAGGAACATGGTGAGCGAGGAGCTGTTGTCCGGTGCCAATGTTCTTGTAATGTTTTTAATATCCAACAAGTTTGCGAGACAAATCACCCATGAAAGCAAGTTGCTGATTCAAATACGTCATCAGCGGAGTCTTGTGATTGGTTCGCTTGCTCCACGTGAAAGTGTCTTTCGTCAGCTCGGCGTAACCCTTTTATGTGCTTGTCCTTGCAATGTTGCTGTCCTCATTCACAACACAGCTGTACTGGTATTTTCCCAGGTGGTACAGATTTCCCTGAATATTGAACCTTGCTCCCATTCACACATGACCCCATGCAGGAAATGTTCCTGAAAATGTCAGGGATAGACTGCATGTGTGAAAGGGGCTTAAGAGTGCTTGTGCACTCAGCTTGTGGCTCTGAGTATTCAGCAGCTCTGTGGGGTATGGTTTGCTGATTACATGTTCATGTTTAATGTAGCCAAAAATATAATGTAGGCAATGCTGTACTATAATTGCTGCCTAATCAATAGCGACAGAGGTGGATGTGCTTTGCCACAAGGTAGAACTCTGACTTCAGGACTCGGGGGTGGTCATTAGCATATCTTTGCTGCTTATATCATTCCTGCACCCAACTGTTGAGGCATCAATTATTCACTTAATTTCTATAATTACACCGAATGGTGTGCCGCTGGTGTCAAAATGGTGGGTACACCACTGAGAGGTGAAGTTATAGTTTTGCTAATTGTCATTGTAACGAGACAGATAAAGAATGTAAATTGAGAATCAGAATCTTCTGCACAAAAGAGCTGTATCAAACCAAGACAAACTGCACTACCAAACAGCTAAAGGGAACAAAAAGTCTCTTGAAACTCAACAATTTGGTTTGAAAATTCCTTTTCTAAAATTAGGGATCAAGGGAGGTTGGGGAGAGAGAGTAAGGGATTTTGTTGGTATTCCAATTCACTCTGAAAATGGTGTGACAAAAGAGAGAGTCAAGGAGGAAGAGAGAGCGAAGGGCTCTGAACACAAAAGAAAGCTGGAGCACAGGGGTAAACACATGAGCCAATTGGGACGTCAGGGGAGCAGGAAGGCACTTGGTGAAGCCCCCCTCCCTCCCTTCCTCCTCCCATGCTCTCTAGAATTCACTTATCCCCAAATCCCTTCCCCTACTTTACTGATAACAACAAGGAGCAGGCCTTGGGAGCTTAACATAGTGGCAAATCCAGCCGAGGGAGTGCTGTGCCAATACACTGTGCAACTCGGCTACGTCTGCAGGGATTAGAGCGCTTTCCGGGTTTCTTCACTGAGTGCGGCGTCTTGAAATGACTTTAATTTGTTTCATTTGAAATAAACTGCCCAGACACTCAGAGTTCAATTTTATGGATGACCTATCAACAGTGTTATCCAATCACTGTGTTAAGAGATGTTAGGTGTGTGTGTGTGTGTGTGTGTGTGTGTGTATGTGTGTAGGGGAAAGGGCTTTGTGTTTGGTTCCCTGTGCATTATCCGTGGTGTGTTATAGAAGGAGAGTTTGTGTCTGCATGTTCTAATAGAAAAACACACTATGTACAGGCCTCCTTCCCCTGTGTGTTTTTCTGCTTTCTCATTATGCATGTTTGCTCTAATAACTTTGCTTTATGCGTACGTGTAATAGAAGTGACAAGTGGAGCACCACACAAGGCAAAACATTGGGAACAAAGGCTCCTGGGACTGCCCTGGACTTGATTTGATTTCTTTCTACACTGAGCAAGAGAGAGACAGCAAGATGGAGAAAGTGAGAGGGAGATATTACGCCTGTGTCCTGTGTGTGATACCTGCACACTGGAAGGGCTTGGAGGGATCATGACTGTAAACCTCAGTGTGCTCATGTCAGCTCCTATGGAGAAAATGGATTACGCTTCCTCTTGTCTGTTTGAGTAGAAGCACAGTGCGCCAGCGTGCACTTGGCATGACCATGAGAGGACAGCAAGCTTTATCCTGACACGACAGGCTGGGGCCGTCTGGGCAGATCACCAGTGGTTCGCGGCAAACACATCTTTTATGGATGTGCTTGTCTTCTGCGTGTGTAAATGTTTAGTCTCTGAGGGCATAACAATGTCTATGAGTGGAAAAACAGGCGATATCAATTAAGTGTGTGAGAAGCATGCTGCCAGATGTATAGTATGTGCTAAACAATAATGCGAACGAAATGTACAAATAGGAGCAATCACGCTTGATAATACGCAGCGATGCATTATTGGACATTTATTCAATGCAAGCTTGTGTGTGTAAGTGTGCGTGTACAATCATTACATTCAGCCATGTCACCCTATAATCCACCTTATATCACAGAATTACAGTAACAAGTTATGACAAAGGGACATGCTGAGATTTCCAACTGTTCCCAAGAAGAGCTGCCCACTCAAAGCACAGTTAAGCGCCAGGAAAACTAGTTAACAGTTTGGTTCTGTGAAGCTCTTTTGTGTAGCAGCGCTGGTGCATCTAAGCTCAGATGGCTCTGCAATGTTACTCTGCGGGAGCCTTTGTGGGAGTATCCATACAACAAACTCAGAGCACTTCACACCCAGGACCCCCACAGACTTCTTGGAGCGACTTTTGTGCACCCAAAGCCCGGGTCTGTTCTTTTTGTTCATGGTTGGATTTCTGACTTGACAATGGTAAACTTTTAAGAGTTACATCATAGATGAACAGTTGAAATGAATGATTAATTAGATAAAACTTGCATTCTTGACTAACTAGGAGGAAATAACACTTTATCCATTGGGATTAATATGATTGTTTTGAATTTTGATTATATTTTACTTTACACATACAAAACCATAAAATGCTGTTTTACATTTTTGGTATATATTATATTATCTATATATATTGTCTTTATTAGGGCTACAAAATACATTGGTTGAATTTCTCTGAGTCAAGTAAGGTCTTCTGAATAAATGTGGAAACATGATGCAACAAATTGTCTTCCTCGCAAAAAAAACGCATTATTCATAAGTCATCGGTTCAAATCCCCAAATACAGCTTATGTTTACGTTTAACTGACAAGGATCTATAGTTGTGTGAAATTATGACTCCTCTCTGTCAGGAGCAAACACAAGAGGTGTGACATTGATATTGAGCCACAAAACATTGTAGAGAAGTGGTCAGGGCGCATGGAGGTGTCTACAAAATGTGTGACTTGGACACAGGAGACTGATGTTGGCTGTTCCCTTTTTTAAATTTTTTTTACCAGTTGTCAACACTAGGTCTCACGCAAGAACTGCTTGTGTGTTGTTCTTAAGTGGCATTTATGAATGGTTAAAGAGAACTTGTCGAATTCATCAATTTTCTAAGACTTAGAATTTTCTCTTTTAAAATAAATGAACAAATAAATGAATGGTCCAGACCTGCTTTCTCCCCAGTTGACTTAAAAATTTACATAATGCCTTAATGTAAATGAATTTAAGACAGAAAAGAACTAAAATAAAACATATTTCACAAAAACTAAAACAAACTTCATATTCTCTTTACTATGTCATCATCATCATTATGGCTTGCCAATTTACTTAGATTTCTTAGATTTGTTTCATTAAAGCAACTTTGACATTTCTGTATGAAAATTATCTCACTCCCACAGCTGCCTCAGGGTCTTTTATCAGGTCTCTATTCAGTATCATCCTCTGTTTCACCAGGCAGTGTAACATCACTTACTGCAGGTTATAATTTCCCTTGTCAAATATTTCCATGACTCTCACCTTTACTTGACTGCCATATTAGTCATTACTTTAGCATCTAACCATTCCCTCTTTACCTCTGTCACACTACTCTGATGGCATGTTGTTGACAGTAATACTACTACTACTACGACTACAACTAGTGATAATAATTTATTATTGGTTAGGATCCTCTAATAAGAATACTCACACTGCTAAATTTGTTGTTTTTGTTAGTTATTTTCCGAAAGCATGACCTGAAGCTACGTGAAAGTCTCTTTTTTTAACTCTTTGGTAACATTTCTAGGAATTAATTTGCCCATTAAAGGAGTGGAACAGGTAACCTTCTATGGCAATTTTAGGGGCATTGATTATACAGATGGTCAAACCTCATGAAATTGCACATCCTCATGAACAAGTGGTATTCATCATGCTGAAACAGGGTTTCGCAGTTACACCTACTTGGTCTGGTATGACCAGTAGCTTAAGGTGGTTAGCTAACTTTACTTTACCAAACTTAAACTAGATATTGCTGATTGATTCAGTTTTCTGACTTTCTGACTGTTCTCGACTTGTGCTACCGTTATGCTAAGATTCAATCTTCCATTATCCCATAATTGCCTCGTGTGGCTGTTAAGCAAAAGTTACATAATCTCACTTTAATGTACAGTGGTTGTTGTTACCCTTAAGCATTTCACTCAGACGGGTTGCCTGCTAGCAGTGGCCTAGGCCCTAAGTTGGTTGTTTTTGTTTTAACTTCTGTCAAAAGGCATTACATTTGGGGCTATAGCTATATAGTACATAGATTTAGCAACAATAAGCTGCCGTTTTGGTTTTATTTATTTTTCCCTTCTTTGTGCATTACCCCCCCCCCCGAGAGTTCATACTGTGTAGAGGCCCAGACTGTATAATACAGGCCTGTGCCACGGGGAGAGGCATTGGGCCAAGTCACACTCCTGCCATCCACAATCCATTCAACATGCAACACACCGCTAGAGCCTCTGTGTTGCTGGAGGGAAGCAAGCACTGGTACCCTCTTAATGTTCTTTAAGCTGGGCCCAAGTGAAAAATTGCTAATGTGCGACAAAGCCCAGACCCTGGTGATCATGACGGAGGCCTTGGCACAGTACTATACTGTATTTTGTGTTTTGTCTGCCATCTGAAGGGAATTTAGTAATTACTGCTTTGTTTATGATTGCAATTTTACACCTGCCATCCCTAAACAGTGTTTATTAAAAATAATCCCACTTGTTAGGATCATTTAAATGGACTTTCATGCTATGTAAGTGGAACTAGTTGGATGAATCGATTCAAGTATGGCCAGAGAACAGGGGTGGGTGTCGGGGTGGGATGCAGTTCAACTTCCACCTCAGCCTGCTATTGAAGCAATAAAACAGCGGTCTATTACATGATGAATTTGGGCTTTTTGCCCAGCCTTTACGCAAACCGAATATATGTTGTTTTTTTCTGTTCCAATCTGACCTGACTGAGAAGTTGTAGCACAGTGGGGAAGCGAACATCCACTTACCCGAGCACTCTGTCCAGCAATAAGCTGGTCATCTTCAGTCTGGACACTGGTCCTGCTGCGAGTATCATAGTCCTCCTGTTCAAAGTCAGAGTCATCTTCCAGTTCCTCTGGTGTCTGTGAAAAACACAAGAGACAAAGTCGGTCAAACAGTCAGAGACCAAGGCAAGAACTGAAAAAGAAAAAAGAAATCATACAACTCCTAAACTGACAGCTGAAAAGGGCAATTTTCTTTGCCTCTATGCCCTGTTGTACTGCAATCATGTGTAAAAGACAGTATGCATTGACCTGTGTTGTTGTTTTCAGTATACAGAGCCTCATCTGGATTTTTATATCTTACCCAACTGAGGATATGAAAGAAAGAGATGTCACACAATTTAAAGAGTCAAATCTCAGAGTGAGAAATTCTATGAACATGGTCTCAGTGGACATATGTGTTGGGGGGAAATGGCTTGAAAAGGGGTCACATTAGAGACTAAAAGTGCAGACAGGGATGCTTTTCTGTATTTGGTCACTTTATGAAGTGGAACAACTTATCAAGAATCTTTGCAACTGAGAAGAAAAATAATGTTAATACTCCAACAGTGTTAAATTGAAAATTTAAAAAAAAAATCAAAAATCATATTAAATTCAAGTTTGTAGCCTAACCCAATGCACCTACTGTGTATAAAAAATATTGTCAAAGGCACAAAATGTATTTTCATTTAAGGGCTAACCTAAAATACCACAAAATGTTGCTATTTTAGTTAATAAAATAGTATTTAAATTGGTTTATCAAATCAAACCTCTACAATTAAACCATATTTAAAAGACAAGAAAGAGCAGGATTATGTTTTAAAGAGGGTGAAACAAAATGTCAAAATTATTATTTTTTTCTCTGCATGCATTTACAGTATACAGTATATACACTCTGTACCTGCACAATAACATTCAGTTTCTGTCTGAGACTCTTCTAAAGCGTATCCTCTTCTTTGGTTTTCTCTATTTTTACTTCAAAGGGAAAGAAATTGAGTGCTGTAAGCTTTGTGTACTGAAGGACATATACACCATCAGTCCACCATGTTAAAATACAGCATAGGGAGGAAGATCAATTTGTGGTCTCTCATCAAATAAAGAAATTGGAGTATAATTGAGTTATATTTTTTGCATCTGCTAAAAGTGAGTGACTAAGTGATTAATAAGCATTTTTATTCGTCTCTGCTGGCTAAGGGGCTGTCTCAATAATTAAGATTAGTGGGTTAGCCAGCTAACTTTGGTTTCAAGAAAGGCTCGTTGATCTCATAAAGCTTGCTCAACTCTTAACTAGGGTAGAGTACATCTCCATGGTAACCAGTGCTGAATGGCTAAGCTGCTGCAGAGCAGAGAATCAGATCAAAACATGTATATGTGTGAAGTCATCATTCCTACATGATGCTGACATTTAAAAAAGTCATGCATTCACAGCGCTGTCTCTTTGTAAAGAGCACTGTGTTATTCTATGTCTGGACTCTGAGAATGTTGCCTTTCTGTAATGATTAATTCTATCAGAGATATAATAAATGTTTTACACAAAACCAGTGTTCACACTGACTATAAAGCTACAAAACAACAGGTTGCTAGTGGACCATAGCCTATGGGAGTAATGAATAAATTTACTGTTGTATGGGCTAGTTGTATTGATTTTCCTTATTAGTATTCCCAACAGTGATTGATCCAGTGTGGCCTGTTGCACTCATATTCTATCACTGCTTAAAATCAGGACTTTGTGAATAAAATATTTTCCAATAAAAGACTCAATGAGATAGTGATTGTATAAATACAAAACAAACAAACAAACAAAAATCACATATGTGCACTGTGCCCTAATTATGGGCAGTGAAGAGCTTGAAAAAGGATCCATATCCATTGAAAATTTGCTCCTAATAATTAATTCAAACAATGTTCAGGTGACATGGAGCTTATTCATTCTTAGCAGCAGAAACACCATTTGCTTTGCACTTGTATTATGCTGTCTTGCTCATATCCATTTATAAAATCACATATCCACCTATATGTCTATTCTACTGAACATGTTGACAATTTTTGGTATGTAGTTGGTACGTATCTTTTTCTTTGGCTGATTTTGTGTGTGTCTGTTTCAATTTTTTGCCTTTGAACTAACCTTATTTCCCCATGAGAAATACTAATCTCATATTACAATTTACAATTTCATTTAGCAGACGCTTTCATCCAAAGCGACGTACATCTGCGAGCTGATACAACACAAGCAGGGATCTAGTCAGGAGAGAACAACATGAGTAAGTGCCATAAAGCTAAGTTTGAGTCCGATAGGACGTAGATGCCAACAGGCAGTGCACAGAGGCAATGCATAGAGTGCATAGAAGCAGATATATACTTTTTTGTTTCTCTTTCTTTTTTTTTCTTCCTCTAATTACAGTGCACTTGATTTATTAAATGTTGTATATGTTTGGCCGCTTATGACAACCCTTTATCTCTTATTGTAAATTCAATATCCAATGTAACAGAGCCTGCCAAGAAAGTTGAACCAAAGTTGAACTTTTGCTATAACATAATCTGACAAGGTGCTGTGTTACGCAGTCACACATACCTAGTAGATTCCTTATGTGTACAGGGTAATTCTGCTGTTATTCTGCGACCTCCGTCACAATGTAGCTTAAAATTATTGTTACAGTGATAACTTTCCAGATTTGTAGAAATCCTCTCTCATTTGGTATAAACTGCTGTGCACTGTTTTGGCATCTGATAAACCTTTAAACTTGATGATCTGTTACTCAAACCAGATTTCTTGAATTGTATTTTATCGTCTCCCTAGTACAGATCATCACATTTTCTAAACGCAGTGCTGTTTTCGGTCTGAAGTTCCATTTAAAGTTTAACTTTCTTCGCAGGACATGCCAGAGGTCAGTTTATTGAGAATAGTGTAAACACTGGTTATACTATCGTACATGTTCAATTCTTTCAATAGCGTGCTTCTCTATCCCAGTGCTCTGCTCTGTATGTGTGGGGGGCATATAAAAGCCAGGACAGAACTATGTTTTTCAAGAACTTTCATTATAACTTTAAACTCTTCACAGGACCTGCCTCAGTTTTTAAACACTGTGGAGAATTGGTTTCTTAATCCATCGACGGCTCATAAGATCAGTGCTGTAAAAATTCTAAAGGAGCCATTACTTGGCTTAAGTGGGAACAAAATAACACAGACACATAAAAAATATCTGCAAAAAAAAACTATTACATGTGGCACCAAAATTTGCTTTCTATATGATAGAGTTAGACAACAGAGAAAGCAAGGATCTTCCAAGTTGTTTCCTGAGAAAGTAATTGAACTTGGATGGGATTATGAAGCCAGCTGGTCCCGGGCAGTTCAAAGCTGCCTGTTTTACATTATTTACCAACATCAAATTATTTTCCATAATTAGATTTTTTTTCCAGAGCTGCACTGGGAAACCTTCCAGCCTGCATAAAGTTGAATAAATGAATTACATGGTGAAGAGAGAAGGGCCAGTTTGGGTGAAAAATGTAGATACTGTAACATCAGAGTATTCGAGGCGGCAGAGCTGCTGGTGTCATGTTGTTATGCAGCATTTCTGTGATGACATGCTGTAAAATGATCTGCCAGCCTTACAAAACAGATCATGAGAAAGGTGTGACATCTCAAATGGGAATTTTTTATTTCAATTATGTTTTTCTTCATCCTTTGGGCAGATATATGTTGTTATCAGAGAATTTCCACCATCATCTACTAATAATGTCCCACAGATGTGTAGCCAAAATGAGAGCGAAGAGGAAAAAACTGGAGAAATGTCTGAGTGGGATAAATTTATGAAGTCCATAAGGTCATGGATCCAGTAACACAGGATGTCTTATTCTCATAGGTTTATGTATGAATGCCCCAGTGTCTATCTTTGGAAGAGAGATCTTTATTTTAAAATTATTAATCAGAGGAAAATCACTGTAAAATATGTGGCGTGAAGTGATTGTAGGTTGCAAAAAAGTATATAATCCAAAGAGGATTAATACAGACTCACTGACTGATTGACTATTCAGCAACACCAAGAAAAAAGCAAATTACTCAGATGTCTACTTTCACATAATACCCAATAAAATGATTTAAATATTTGCAGGAAACCAGAAATGAATTACTGCATTTGGTCTTCATCAGTATTTCCAAACACACAACAACTATATCAAAGTCTTTCAGTGAGTGTGTTCGTTTTGCTCTTTTAGAGGAGGTAACGGACATACCCTTATCATCAGGACAGCTTTCCTGATGTCACGGACGCCATCGTAGACCAAACGGGACGCATCAATGAACTCATTCTCCTCAAAGGCCTGTGGGGGGTTCGTACTCAGCGCCTCAATAGCTACCTCCACTTGTTCAGCAAAACGGGGCATGACTGCAGGGAGAAAAAGGTGAGGGAGGTAGAGAGAGAAAACAAAAAGGAATATATGAGTCAGGTGTATCATGTTGTTTGTAATCTGTCTTTTCAGAATGATTAAAAGCTAGCTAATTAAGTAATTAACACACTAATTAGCTGATTGGCACGCACACACACACACACACACACCCACGCACGCAGGCATACACATTTTTTCTGTTTTGCTTTTATCTTCTTTCCTCTTTTCTTTCTCCTCTTTATTATTTAGTTAAGTCATATGCCATTTAAAAAAAAAGAAAAGGAAAATGGCAGGGTGAAAGCACAATTATGGGTGTGTAGTTTCTCTAAGGACATGATCACAACCTTTTCATCTGAAATTGGATAGCAGTGGAGTCCCCCTGTACATCAGTCTCTGCTCACTTGTGCACTTCATGTCTAAACCACTGTGTAAGCGACAATATGCCATTCGCACTCTGCACGCCAATTAGCTATTTCACCTTGCCTTACCCAACAGGAAGATTGGCCTGTCTGTCACAGATCTGTTTGTGTGCATGCTGGCTGAAGTTGGCATGTCGAAGTGTGTATGTGTGTGTGTGTAACTTGTGAGAAAATGGCTGTGTGCTCTTTAGTGTTACAGTACAAGGACGGTAACTTGCAAGCTCAGCCTGTCAAATCACAATGCCCATGAAGGGAAACAAATTCATCAAAGTCTTTTGAGCCAAACAAAAGGCAAGCAACAGAGGAAAAGTCCCTATTGACCATAAAAATGGTTGGTTTCTTTTTGTCAGTATCAATTGGCCAGACCTGATGGAAGAGCTTCATGCTCTTTTTGTGTTCAAATGAATTGTGCTGAATGTGAATAGACATTATTAAATATTCAAGAATACAGACTGAATGTTTGAATATTTAGCAGGCCACCTTGCTACATAATCTCCTGTTGAGTCATAATAATTGAATGCAGAGTTTAATAATGTCCTTTTCTTATGTGGACTTTGTGCTGCAGCAAATTATCATAAGAAAAGCTGTGGTTTACCTGGACAGACAGTCGCCAGCCAGAAAATGCCAGTCTTCACTGTTATATCTATGGGGGCTTTTTCAAACAGCACCAAATGCCTATAACTATAAGCTACGACTTGTGCTTCCAGTCCACTACTGTATAGGTATCCTTTGAATCCACAATAAATGTAAATGCGCAGAAATGACAGAAAACACAGAGAGAGATACACAGAAATAATAAAACTGACTTTTTTGTTGAGAGTCCACCACCATCCTGCTCTTTTGACATGTTATAAAAAGGTGCTTTGTAAAAAATAAACAACAATTTTGTATATATAGAGAGTAGGGTTTTTCGGAGACTAGATATTTGATTTCAGACAATGCCATTTTGAAATGAGAAGACAGGTCTAATGAGGACAGAGCGATAGGAAAAGAAAACAGCGGAAAAGACAAATAAGGCATGGCAGCTTGGCTGGTGAGCTTCCACCAGAAACCCAGCTGTGTGACTTTATTACTATTCTCCACACTTTCCTCCCCTCTTACACATAAAGTGAACTAAATCAATTAGTCCGCTTGCACTAAAGGTGTATCTGCAGTATACTTATTTGTCTGATATAAAACATAAGCTATATTTCACCAAACATAAAAGGCACTACAAAAAGTCTCTCTCTTTTTCTTTTCATTTTTAATTCAGTTTAATCCACTTACTGGAGAAGCGTAAAATAGGCTTTTGGGAATTGCTGGGAAGGCGTTTTAAATAGAAATATTTAAATGTTCTCCAAGCTCTTAATGAGCAAAGTTGCTGATGGTAAGGAGCAATTTCACTCATTCCAGTTGAAAAATGATGAAGGGAATTAAATGTGACCATGTAGGAATGGATTTTTTTCACCCTCTAGGCTTAAGCATAGTTTAAGTAAGAAGTTATGGAGTTACAATGAATGCTTAAAAGCCTCGCAGCAGAGATGGCATGCCCCTGTGAGGTGTTTAACAAGCACAACCTGCACGTTTTTGATCCTTAAACCTCAATTTCACACAAAGACAGCTCAATTTAGAGAATATGCACTCATATGCAAATAAAACCTACATTAACACAAGTTAATGCAGAAGCAGTGTTGTTTATACATTTTGCTATGTTATGCTATGCTATACATGCTATGTTGTATATATTTCATAGTATTGTATTGTATATAGTGTGTGCATATTGCTGTACATACAGTATACCATACATAATACTAATATATCATTATGAATACTGTATATATTACTCATACTAATGTCAATACACCAAACTTAAAATTATGAACAAGACATTTCCTGCAGAATTTTCCGTTTGACATTACATGTAGTCATAAAAAGTGTTTTACTTGATAAAATGTGTAACACTGTCATACAGTGTAGGAAAAAAAACCCACCAAAACTTTACGTAACAAGAGATCTGAGGGAACGCTGAAGGTTATAAGATTAAGACTTTGAACTCCTGCTTTTAGTCGGCTTACTGCTCTGCTCTCCTACACTCTAACCTTGGTTAAAATGTTTCACCTACCTCCACATACTGCACCGCTACTCTCATAGCAATTTCCTCATCAGCACTCTCTCCTAACTCCCACCTCTATTTATGCACTGATTAAGAGACCTTTCCTCCTCTCTTTGCAAGCTATGAGTTTGCCATCTGGTTCCCATTCTGGCTAAAACCTATTTTCCTGTCATTAAAACAATGGATACAAATTTGAAGGGTGACTCATCCTGCTCAGCGACTCTGCAATGTACACCTATAGGCCGTAAAGGGAGGCCATTTTGAGTATTAAAGGAGCACTGATTCACTCTGCTATTTGCCCTTAAATACCGACTACTTTCTTTCTTCTCTTAATGAGTTGTCATTTATAAGCATTCTGATTAAAGGTTTTAAAATAAATGCTTAGTATTCATTGTAAGCTGCTTTTAGTCTGCCATGAAGTCACAAAGTCTGGCCCTCAGAGCTATTATTTTAAAAGTAGACTAAAAGTGTTTTAGCAGTAGACAGTGTGAAGTGTCTTTACTTCTATCCCTCCGTCTCTGCTGCACTTCTTTTTAGTGCACTTGATCCACTGATTTACAGGCATGACATGTGGGTGGCAGTGTGAGCATGTGTGTTATTACTCACTGCAAAACCCTGGCTAAATCCCATTTACTGTGCCCCGATGTAATAACAAGGAGCAACGCCACCCTGCCTCTCTAAATGGCACCCCGACTTAGGCCATATATCAGTTTTTTAATCTACCCTCTCCAGGCACCACATTAATGATCGACTTTAAAATTTGTCCCCCTTTTTTGAGGAGAAGATTAGTTTAAACACAGGGAGTTAGTGGGCAGAAAAGTGTCTCAGGGAAGAATGAGGGAGAGGGGAAAAGAGAGAGAAGCCATAACCACTTTCCCATTAGGCTATTGATTTCTCTCCCTCTCAAGGACACGCTTCAATCCTGGGCCCATGTGTAGACTGTCTGTCAGGAATCTATGGCTCAGCTTTACACAGAAGAGTTGTGTGCCTTGGCTGCCAGTATTTGGCCTGGTCCTAAATCTGACCACACTCAATATGAGAAAGAGGGATGGGCAAATTGAGACAAGGTCAAAGGGCAGGTAGTTGTGATAAGCGTCCTGTGTTGATGTGGCAGCTGTCAGAAAGACAGGCCAAGTGGTTGCGATTGGCATGAGTGGCCGTGGGCATAAACACAGGCGCAATCACATAAAACCATAAACAGCCAACTAAAAGACACACACAGACACCCACACACACACATACACACACCCATAGGCAGAGGATAAATGTTTTACACATGCACACCCTGAGAAAAGGAAAAAAAAAAAAGGGGACCACATCAATGAATTCCACTAAAATCTCTGCTCAAATCGCTTAGTGAAATCCTTGGTGACAGCTATTGATTTTTTGGTAGAGTCTAGTTAATTGGACTCAGTACCCTCTAAAAAGTGTGTGGTCCTATATCCTTTTCCTTTGTTCAGCTACAATTAATCATCTTTCCCCCAGCTATAGATTTCTCCTTGACTGTGTTCAAATCCATAGACATCAGGCCTGTGAGGACTGAGGGGAGAGGGAAGCAAAAGTTCACAAGGATCAATAAGTGCTTTATGGTCCAGATCAGATGTGCATGGTAGCCCTTAAAAACCACAACTACCACTAAGAGGGAAACAGGAAGGGGAAACACAACAACTCTTCATCAAAGAGAAATATAGAGCCAATGAAACGCTGGTCTAACACAGTTGCCGGTTCCCCGCCTTAACATCTCAATTAGCAGCCACATTTGAGTGGACACCAAGCCTCGTTAAAATTTAAGACAGGAGTCCTCCTTAAGGCCATGCAGCCAGTATGACTTGCTTATTTGCTGCATCTGTATAGACTATATCATCTTAGCCCTGACCTTAAAGTGAAGTCAGACAGGAACTGGGCACCCTAAAACTGTCTGCTTGAGGCTGTGTCCATCATCTTGTCAATCTAAAAGCAGCAGCCGCAGCTGTGTATTTGGAGAGACACCGCTGTGTTTGGGTTCACAAGTTCCGAAGGTTGGGGCAGCTGCATCTGACTAATAGGATGCTTTTTTCATGTCAGCATGTTCCACAAGATGAGGCAGTTCGGTCAATTTCAGAAAAGTTGCATACATGATAAACAGCTAGGGAAAGAAAATTTGTTGTAGAAGTCTAGACTCGCAAATGTAGACATGTTCATGTTTTAATTTTGTTAATGAAGACTATGACTAAATATGTTAGTCAACGACCTTTTTATCCATGACTAAGACAAGATGATGATGAGACGGTACCGACGTCATTAAACACTAACTGTCACTATATCAACATGCAGTGCTGTTGATGAAAAAAGATGAGACTAAAATGACTGGTCATGCTTACGTGTATATAGTGTGAGTCAAACGTGGACCATGTAGACAGCTGCATTGATTAAAATAACAGTGTATAATGTTACCTTTCCTTTATTATGGTTGTTCTTATTCTAGCAGACCTTGCCTTGTTTAACCTTTAATATTGATGCCATGTGAACTGGCTTGCTAGATGGCATTATTAAGTCCATGGGGCACAATTTTCTTTTTTCTTTTCTTGTTAACACCCACCTCAGATCTGTTTATTTTTTTTGATGCAAGCAGATTGCAATTGGTGTGTGTAGAGTATTCTTTTTCAATTTTATCAGGCTACTTTTATTTCTATTGTTCAGAACAGAAAGGCAAGTTTGTACTTTAGGCAACAACAACAAAAAAAAGGTTTCAAAACGTTTTATTGTTGTTGTACAGCTCTCTTTGTTTCATAATAGCTTTAAAGAGAGTATTGGGCCCCAGTTGTTTTGGTTCAAAATAAATATGCAAATAAGAAAATGTTCCATGTCTAGATGTATTTCTTAAATTGATACCATCAGACCAGACACTTTCTGCACAGCTGCATTTCTTAATCATTCAACCTTTTTCATCAGATAATGATAAGATAAAATCTTATGTGAAATAAGTTTGACTAAAATGACAAAAATGATTGGTTTTGGCTAGACTAGATTGACTGCAATGTTCAATATAATCTGAGGGCTAATAAAGACTAAAATGTCAACAGTTTTCATTGACCACACTTTTAGTCAACTAAAACTTACTAAAAAAAATCGGGATGATGTTGACTAAATATGATAAAAAGTAATAAGGACATTTAACACAGAAATCAGACTAAATAAAAAAAATGGCTGACAAAATTAACACTATCATGTTGCCATCTACAGGCAAAGAATGTCCAGGCTGCTGCAGTTTTAACAGACTGCCATCTGCAGGAAAAGAGTGTAACAGCTGCAATTGTTTTCTTTTTTATGCAGTGTTTCTTTCAGCTTGTTTGAGGTTTTACATTTACAACTTGTACCACTTGCTTGTCTAAATAAAATAATTAATTAAACTGGAATATCACTGTCACACTTACCTGCATTATATATTAAATACTTCAAAAGAAGCATGAGCTTGTGGTTGTAAAACATGCCCTTTTTAAACAGAAGTGAATATATAATTTATTTCCTTTTTGAATTAAATTGGGCATGGCATTCAACTCTTTCAGGCACTTGACCATCAGGCAAAGAGTCTAAGTGTCAGTTGTCACAAATCCAGGACTCACTATTCTGCCAATAAACAGATATGTAAATTATTTCACTAACATTTATTTGTGTAGTTGAAACATCCAGCACCAAAAACAGTAGTCAACCCACACAGTTAATTTCCTGGTATTGCTTTTCTTTGCCCTCTGCATCCCACCGCCCCTGTTATTTTTCTTTGGACAAATAAAATATGGCACTCACACTGAGAACAGTGTGAACTCTGTACTCTTCCCAGTAGAAAGCTGCTCCTGTTAACAAAAGTCTTACATTTTGCAGGTTGAAAATCAACACCCAACAAACAGCAGCTACAAAAAGAAAAACTGTAGCTATAACACTCATGTCTAGCAGTCCTTAATTTCTGTTGATATTACTTTTGCCTTCAGGTGGTGCAGGTTCGACCAGAACTAAGGGTCTAGCAAAAAGATCTGAACCTACTAGAACTGCAGCTATGCAATTATATAATATTATCCAGGCCTGATCGCAGGTTACTTTGCACCAGTGACACTTTGTGCTATTGGTATTATCACAGAAAAAATATGTTATCAGTGAAATCCTTATTTGGAGATGACACCAAAAACCTCTTGTGTCATATGTTTGTTTTAATGCAGCAGTATAGTTTCAACAGGTTCCAGTATAAACTGTACAAAGTGCAGAACAGTATTTCAATGTGTAGGTGGTTGAACAAATCCATACAGGCTGCTGTTGGCTATGTTTATTCAACAACTTCTAAAAAAATCAATGCTATCATGGTAGAGAAAGTTTAGCATGTAAAACTTCACAACATCACATGCACAAATTGTGTTGAAAAAAGTAAAGAATTCTCAAATGTAGTGCAGTAAAAGTGCATAATCTCACAAAGGGAAAAGGCTCCAGTAAAGTGACACTAAATCAAAACTGTATGTGTATCCTGTTCCAAGTTTGGAAAATACCAAGATTCTTAAATCTCAGGATCTAATGTAATTATTGGATTTTTTTTTTTACCTCATTACTCTCTCAGTTTTTATTAGGAATGAACTATGTTTAAAACACTTTGGCTGGCTTTTCATTATAAATCATTAGCTTTACATTATGATGTTAACTACAAAAAGCAAACACTTGATAAAGAAAAATCAGAGGGCAATCGATATGATGCTGCGACACCAACAGTTATTCATTTGTTGTTCTCAGTAATGCTGACATAATGCTTCTGGGTTCCTGCTGACTCTAGAAACAAGCTCCATACTCCATGGACGATTAATAGAACAGCAGCACCATTATACGGTCTTAGTGTGTGACAAGGTTATGGTCATATGAAATTGACCTTAAGTGTCCACGAGATACTGCCACTGAACTTCATCCATTAATTACCCCAATCAATTAAACTGAATTATGCAATAATAGAACAGAATGTGCTTAAGATACCATATAACCAGTACTGTAGTTAGTCCATTATGGTGGATTTGAGTGCCAGAAGAGGGTCTCAAACAGATGGCTGTATGAAAACACGTGACTCACCTAATGCTGTTTGCGACTTATCAGCTATCAGGGAGGGTAGCTGATTGTGTCTCTCAATTATCCTGGCAGATGAAAGTAACGAGAGAAACAATAGATATACCGCCTCGCTAAATGGGCTCTAATGGGAGAGATAGAAGCGGGGGAGGGATGGCTGGGCGAGAATGGAGAAAAAATAAGAATGAGGAGGGGGTGGCTTGGGTAAAAGAGGGATTGTGGTCCGATTTGATTCTTGGGGACAGGTAATTGCTAAATTGCTTCTTTCCTTTCATTCTGCGTTTTTGTTTTTCTACATTTCATAAGGACATGTGAGTGCCTAGTTTTATGGTAGGCAGTGACAAAAATGTTTCTCAGGAAAATAAAGGCAGCAGAGTCCTTTTTTGTGTTTAGACACAGTACACATTGACTTAATATCTTGAACAAGATTGTATTAATGACAAAAAACACTGACTAGTTTGATTCTCAGTCTGCTTTGCCATAACACATGGAGTTATAACACAACTAATGCTGGGGAAAAAATGTACCAACAAATCTTTTCTACTGATATATGTTCACTATGAACTGGATCTCCACTGGAACGTACTGCTTCCAGGAAATAGCCACAGCCCCACACTCTTGAGTCTGACACTGACAGAAGCTCTCAACTTCTCCTGCCTACTAGGCTTTTATGTGTTACCAAACTAACTGCCCGCCATTTTGATGGCAGGCAGTTAGAAACTCACTGGAAAACTGTGTGACATAACGTATCTTACAGGTGGTGACTGCCTGACACATACAGTAAGCCCTAACACTCAGTGCTTACTGTAGCTGTATGTACGCTATTAATTTCTTCTTCATAAGTTTATCAATTATTCATAAGTATCAGCTTAATATAGTATTCAACTTAATATTTTGAAGAATAAGAAAGCATAAATTACTTACTTGTGTGCAACGCATATTCAAAAACCTGAAATACTCAAAAATTGGATATATTTAGAGGTCCAACCCGGTATATACTGAGACCACATAACACTTCCCAACACTAAACATAACTCTAAGAGTTTGCTCTTTACTCTCTACGGCATCCTAACTTCCAATAAACTGTGAACAGTGTTCAATCATACTGTGGAGGTGCCAATTTTCACTTCCGGTGGGATTTAGATATGTTGGCCCAGGGTCTGGTACGCCACTGGGATAAACTGGGGTCTCCTGCAATGTGCAGTGGCACAGAAGTCGTACAGTGATGGAGAAAAAAAAAAAACAGATGAAAAATGGATGGGAGGCAAGCGAGGCAGAGGAGTGAACAGGTGGTGTCCAGGGTTTGTGTTAGAGCCAAGACACTGATGGAAACTGTGGGATACTGAGCATCCAGGCAATTAAGGCGTGTGTGTATAAGTCACTGACTGGACTAGGAACCTAAGGTAAGTGCAAGCCTGTGTGTGTGTGTATGTGTGTGTGGTAGACTGCTCCTCATGAAAGTAAGTTGAGGGTGAAGGATATTGTATTCATCTTTACAACACACTGCAAAACATTAAACTGTGACTCCTTGTGCCACACCAGGTTTGTTTACAGTGCACTAACCAGTCTCAGACAGGAGCTTGATGGACTCCAGCACACGCTCAGTGTAGACCCCAGGTTCATAGTTCTCCATCTCAGCATTAATGATGTGGACCACGCGAGCAGCTCGGCCCCGGATAGCTCCAGCAGTTCGGTCGAGAGTGTCCACATCTCCCTCTTGCAGAGCGATTACGCATTTGTTGACGTCCTCAAGGATGTGGTTTTCTTGAGAGAGGCAGAAAAAGAAGGACAGCGGATGGAATTGGAGACACCCAAGGATTTATTTTGTTGAAAGAAATAATGTTTGTATAATATGTGTATTTTTCCACAAAATAATACATTTTCCTTATAAATGGAGATCAGTCATTTTTTATGTTGTGTGCTCATGATTGTAAATCGCTAATGCAAAGAACACTGAATGCAATAATTAATGTTTCTCCCTCAATGTAAATGAGTTTCTTTTATATAGCTATGAAATCACAATTTAGTAAAAGAAAAAGACATGTTTTTCTTAAAAAACTTAATAAAAAAGTTAATAAATTCATCATGTTAAAGTCCCCCTCCACTCAAAAATATGTTTTCCTTCTTGTTCCTACAGTTGGATGTTTGAGCTTCACTGTGCAGAATGATGTACTGTATATGCAGAGTTTGACACTGGAAGGCTGTTTTCATATTAATCTGCAGAAAGTGGAAAGTTTGTCTGTGCTTATTGAAAAACCCAATTTTAAGGGGTGGGCCAACAAGCAGGATTTGCGACACAAATAGTTTGGAAGCCAATTCTGGTCCAATATGAAACTTGAAGCCTCCAGCGTGCATATACTGAGAACTGACTTTTCAGTGAAGTAGGAAACATCTTGTGTCCAGCAGATAAACTTCTGAAACGAAATAAATTTACATATTTATAGATTCTGGAATTTTTAATGAGGGAGAAGCAGTAGATGTAATTTTAAGGATTTGAAAAAGATAATTTAACTTTTTTGGTGAAAAAACCATATCAGACACACAATATTATTCAAAGTAGATTCATTTATATACATCTTAAAACATCTGGAGGGCATCTTTAATGATTAATGTTGATAAAAAAATGTCGATTAATGTTAAATAGTTCGATGACAAACTCCTTATAGATATACTTTTATTTGGTATATTTTTTTCATATAATTAAATCCTGAGAAAATGACAAATGTTTGGGGGATGTTCGGACAAATATATAAAACAAAACACTAACAAACAAAACAGCACAAACCACAGATTGAGCAAAACAAACATCCATTTGTTGTCTGATTGGTTTGCTTCTTCTTCTTTAATGTTGTGATTTCTTATTTGTTATTATCCAATCTGTGATTTAGATTTTCTCATCAGGGTTGCCACAGACAAACCCCTTCAAGTTAATATTGGAAATGCAGTCAATTAAAAACAAAAAACAAACAAAAAAAAGGGTAACTGTGAGTGAAAATTAGGAACATGTGTGTAATTTGCATCAATTAGCCAATCTGTGAAGATTTTTCTCTGCATTGCCTCATACCTGACACAGAAAGGAAGTCGTCCACAGAAGTGATGTCATCCACGGCCTCGGTCAAGATGCGCACTTGCTTCTCCCACTGGTCCTTGAAGACATCCATGTTGTCCTGGGCCACTTTGCTTTGAGGGCGGGCGGCCAGAGTGAGTGCAGCATTGATAACCTACCATGACAGAAGAGTCAGTGGTGTAAGCATGTACAAGTACAGTGTACAGTGTTACCCTTCCAGGTTTTGCAGCTCTGAAATGCGGTTAGGAGGTCTATGGTTTTATGCTAGCCTATTTCAACTTAGCCTGGCTTGTAGCTGGTAACAAGCTTTTCTTAAGAGTCTGGACCAACTCTGCAGTGAAGAACAGGGACTTTATTTCTGTACAGCAGTGAACATAATGCATGGCCTCTCAGTGACATTCTTAGCTCTTTTACTGTTAACTACAGTAACTTCACTCTCTTAACACTCTGCAACTCACTGTGACTGTGGCTAAAAACACACTTTCACTCTGAATACACGCTTCCCACAAACCCGCTAGACTATGTCACACACACAGGTTACCCACAAGGCAAACCCACAGGGCTTGACTCATGCTCATGCGTCTTATGAAGGAACATGTCACCCAGTGCACCAGTGTGGCTCGCTGGGGTGTTTTTAATAGTTTTTAGACAAGAATAGAGGTCTGTGGCACAGGAGAACAAGCTATTTTAGGCTTTGTGGTTTCACAGACAATACTTGTTAGTAGCATCAGTTCTAGGGCTGCAACTAAAAGTGATCACAATATGCTAGAACACAAGGTAATGTCAATAAAAGTCTTATTTTGTCCGACCAAAACTCAAAAATATTTCATTCACTATAATGTAAAACCAAGAAAAGCAACAAATTCTCACACTTGAAAACCCGGACACATCAAATGTTCAGCATTTTTACTTAAAAAATTTCTTAAAAGATTAATTGATTATCAAAATCTAAATTATTGCAATTAATTTTGCTTTTATCGACTAATCTGATGATGAAAAAGCATACCATAAAAAGACCAAAATCAATAATGAACTCATTATTGGTTTTGGTCTTTTTATGGTATTTATTGACAATGAGAAAAATATAGAATTATAGATACAGTTTTATACTTGCATCGTCAGTAACATGTTGTATTAAAAAGTAACAAAAATATGTGTTGTCCAGAAGACCATTATTGCAGTTTGAAGAGAGCAAGGTCATCTTTCCAAAATAATGGCAAGTATCTTGATTTCAAAAGTCTGATCTGTGTCAGATGGAACCTTCGGCTTTAAGCCAAAAGATCAACACAGGATTTTGAAATGGTGAAAATGCAAAAACAGAAAGCTTTGTTAAACGTGTGCAAATTATATTTTTTAGATTAGTACCATCCTGCTGAGCCTCACTAACATCAACAGATTTGTACTTAAGAACAGTCTGTCACTATGGCAGCTGGCATGTGTGCTTTTAACCAGAAGTTGCATGTTTTTTTCCCAGCTTGTTCTTCATCACTTGTTTTCACACTTGCTTTTTAGATATAGTTTTAGTCAATTTATTCTGATTTAGGAAAAGAAACACTAGACACAGCAGCTGCTGAGGTTGTGTATTTGTGTGTGGTAGGGGTGTAATGGTACAGAAAATTTATGGTTCTGTATGTACCTCGGTTTTGGGGTCACGGTTCGGTATGATTTCAGTACAGCAGAAAAAAAAGAAAGGTAGAAAATAACATTTTGGTCCCTTATTTTCTAAAATGTTAACATCTAACAATGGCTCATTGGTCAAAACTATAACTGAAACAGTTTAGCTGTGCTGCAGTGGAAAAGGAAAACATCTGCTGACAGCTTTTTTGTGCTGATTTATGGTTTAATTGTGTATAAAGTAGTTCAAACTAATGCCACCTCCAGCAGCTACAACAGTAACATGCTACTTACGCACTGATGCTTCAGTATTATAATAATCTAATGATGTCATTTATAATAATATATATGTGTCATACATATGTGTCATATATAATATCATATACAATAATATATCAGTCAGAGGGACTAAACCACTACTTTTACTTTCATACTTTTTAACTACATTTTTCTCTCTCAGAACTGGTTTTTACAACATGCTGTCTGACCATGTCAGAAATCAAATGTGTTTAGAGTTTTTGAACAGCTTCACTCAAAGACAGCTGTCACAGAGAGGGGAGGGGGACGGGGAGACACGGTATAATTTCACTACGGAGATAATGGAGCATATTTTAATAGTTGTGTTGCACTCGGTCAGCGCTATGGGTCTCTCGTTTGTCATTCTGAAGGCAGCAACACTACAGGGTAACAAGGGTAACCAGGGTAACCAGGGTAACCAGGCTACCTTGGCTAAGCCAGCTAGCATACATCCATGAGCATGCTGCAGCTAAGTGGTGTGCTGTTCCGGTTGGAACTTGCGCTCTAGAATTATTGTTCCGAATGTCAGAGTTAGTGGATTAATAAACTATTTTGACAGTAATTGTTTGGGTATTCTTTCAGCGTATTGTTTGTACAACTGCATATACTGAACCATAACGTCTGACCATGATGGTTTGGGATGAATTCATGTACCGTTACACCCCTAGTGTGTGGAGATGTATGCATAGATAAGAGTTAATTCTATCCAGAACAGATGGAAATATCTCTTTGTTTCAACTCCTCTTTGTTCCTTCTTCCCCAGTCACAAAGTCTGAGTCTATTATGTTTTTGTAAGCTGTCTGTGTTGAGCTTTGCCAAGAGGTATCAGGAGATGGTTCCTCCCCAAGTTTTCTAAGTGAGTGGGTCTCAGCAGATGTGCACAGAAGGACCTGCACATTAGATCCTGAATCTTAAATCCAACTCTCCCTTCTCCATTTCTCTTATCTCTTACTATGTTGGGCCCCATGTGAATAAGGCCTACGGTTAACCTTGGAAACAATGGATCGATTTGGGCCTCCTCTTTTGCTTGCATCCTAAGAAACAGTACTACAAGATCCTCCTACACATGATTCATTGCGCTTTCTCCCATTCTGCAAACCATGATTCTTTCTTTTTCTGTCATTCCTAGCTATTTTAATTTCTAAAAACTCTCTAAATTCACCCCTTTGAAGAGGGGGAGAGTTCATGATTACCAAAACATTTTGACTTATGTAAAGACTGCTTTATTATGGGATGAAAGTGTTTTTAAGTCCTTACCTGTGGACATAGGCTGTCAATTTGGGTGGCAGCCATTCGAACCAACTTCACACCCTCTTCATTGTTGGAGATGGAGCAAGCCAGGTTAGCCACCTGAATAAAGAAAACAACAACAAAAAAAAGGACAAATTGCTTAAAACATGAAGTCCAATGTTTTTACCTGAAGGTCGAGAGGAAAAAAAAAAAAGTTAAAAAGTTTTCCCACACTGGCAGACACCCATGCTATTCTCTTAATGTGTGGAGTAGGTATGTACAGTAGATATGTATCGCTATCTGTGCATGAAAGGGAAAATTTGTCTCAGAGAATCATTTTTGGGGTAAACAATGTTCCAAAAAATGGGGCCTGCTCAATTGCTTGCCCCTTATTCAACGCAACAACTCTATGGGTCTTGTTTTAAACGCAGATCGCCAGCATCAGATCAGACCACACAGGTGGCAATTTCATTTTTGTGCTGGACAGTTGGTGGAAATAAAAATCTAGACGAGCAGTGAATGACATAGACCTAATGTCTGTCCAACAGATGACCATTTTCACAGGTACATTATTGCAGTGGCATTACTACTGAGAGCATGTAATGTATGTGAAAAATGTTTGACAAATAGTAGAGTGACTCATTCGGATTCAAAATGGACAGGTCAACACAATATATATACAGAAAGCCTCAATGGGCTGACATTTTTTCAGCATGACTAGCATGCCTAAATATTATGGGGTTTGGTGGTGGACGGTGCTTTATTCAATAATTAAGTTGCCAGGTGTGTGTGTGTGTGTTTTTTTTTTTTTTTTTTAATTTATTTATGGAATGATCCTTCGTTGGATGTATGTCTGTCTTTATATCGAGGGATCTTTTCTTCATAACATGTTTCCAATCTAACTCCTTTAGAGCTACACTGATATTTCATAATTAATTTCAAAATTAACTGTGGACAGACATGCTATCTATCTGTATGCAGTATATCATACAAATTGGTTAAATAGTTTTAAAAAAGAAAAAGATAAGCCATTAGATGTAGTAGAAAACGTTTGAAACCACCACTAGCACATCTCTTGCAATTTCTTCTTGACAGAACACACACACACAGATGCACACACACACACACACACACACACATACACATACACACACAGTATTGATGTATTTCACTGTTAATTTTCATAACTTCAAACTCCATATAATCCAATACCATCCCTAAGTAAATCAGATTTTAGAATGAGGCCAGGCTTTGAAACTGAGCTAAACAGACACATGCCTGTTGGCAGCAAAAGGTGCCAGTCTGTATTAGCACTTCTAGTGCTCACATGTCACTGTTTGAGGCAAATTGAGGTAAATCAAATTTGTGTTAGAGGACTCTTGCTTAGAGCTCCGTCTCTTTACTCATGACAGCAATGAGCACATTGATGGATTGCAGTCCTTTATGTGAAGCTGTGTGTGGATGTGTTTAAAGTGTGTGTGTGTGTGTGTGTGTGTGTGTGTGTGTGTGTGTATGTGTGTGTGTGTGTGTGAGAGAGAGAGAAGACAGAATGTGATTGAGAGTCTATGTTCCACATAAACGTGAGTGGCTGCATGCAGAGGATTTGTTTGGAAAGATACAAAACATAATTCCATCATAATTTAAGTTCCCTGCATTCACTTCATGTTTTACAATACTGTAAACTATACAGAGCATCTCCAAGAACCTTAACTACATTATGACACATTTGCAATTTTCTCATTGTCTTTGAAAGGTAATTTAAAAAAAAAAAAAAATGCTGTATTGTTTCTAAACAAATACTCCCAGTTAAGAAAAGCATTGGCCAATTTCAGCCATTATAGTTTAAAATGTAATTGTATTTTTCTTTTAGTTTAATGGTCTTCAGCCGATGGAAGCATCGTGCTTTGGTTTTATCTTGTGGCTTGTGACTGTGACAAAACACTTACATTGTATTAGCATGTAAAACTCTCCCATCATGTCATATCTTGTCTCCTAAATGCACACATTAATGTGACATGGATGAATTGACCTATTTTCTGAATATTTAAGTCATGATATTTTTGCTTATATAATTGGGTGCAGGACTGCAGGCTAAAACTACAATAGCACAGAAATTTTCTTTAAATGATAAAGCCTTTATGTGTCATTTGTGGTGTCTCCATAAAATAACAGGCTTTCAAAAAGTAGGACAAACGTGCAGCACTTTTTCCATTTACCTCTTTTTCCAATTACAATATAATTGCAGTGCTTGAACAGTAAAAAGCAAGTCTTTTCTTTCTGTCTTTATCCAGTTACATAGTTTCCTTTCTCTAGTTCTGCTCAAGCCCAGTGGCCCTCTGACTGCTGCAATGGGCTCATGTAAAGCAAGGGGGCAGAGGGCTTTCTGGAGGCTGGAAACATGCCCAACAGGCCCACTCCCACTCCCTCTTACCCAACACAGAGAGCTGGGCCAGGGCCAATGCTGCAACATCCAGCCAAATCTACTAATTGCAATTATCTAAGGAAGTGCTTCTCCTTTGAGGTTTTGTTTTTTTTTTTTCCAAAGAGAGGAGGGAAAAACCAAGACAGAAGGTTTGAGACTACACAATGCAAGCCTAATGCTGATACGGTCAAGGATGTTGGAACAGAATACGCAATTCAAAGGAGGTGTGTGCGTGTATGTGTGTGTATGAGAGAGAGAGAGAAAAGGAGCAATAGAGAGAGATCCCAGCTGAATGCCCATTCTTCATTTTAGCCTCGAACAAAGAACTATCGATTTTGTCCTTTTGCTCTGCTCTGGATAATCACTTCAATTCTAATTTGATGAAGGTTTCCACTGCAGTTGGAGAGATGGGCATTCTCATGTATGCTATCTAAATCACCTAAATGGAGCTGAGTGACTGAAAATAGATCTGATAGTGTCATTTTTTTTTTTCTTTCTTTCTTTTTACACAGGGGGTTGTTACTGACCTAAAATCTATTGACAGGAAGCTCTGATGGTGGTAATATATTAAATAACATCTTAACACTGTCTGCATACAGTGCACATGATCAGTGTCATGTGTAGTGTATGTGATCTCATGAATCGCTGCTGTTGCATTATGTCTGATGTAATGCCTAAAACGTATCCCTTTTCCCCCTTCTTTGAATGTTCTTGTTTAACGTTTCTGTACTTTTTTCAGTGTCTGTGCCAAATAGCAGGGAAGCTGAAGCCAGAAGAAGACTCTCCTTGTTTCACTCAGGATGGTCAGAACCCCTCCAAACCATGCTATTTCTACAGCCATTTCCAGTAACTACACAGCACAAATCACCCTTTGCAGTTACTAACTCTCAGGAACGACTAATAGAGCGGGTGTCATCCAAGGTGCCGCGAACAACAGCTCCTCCCAAAACAGAGGCAAGAAACAGATTTTAAAAAGGAGAATGACGGTGGAAGAAGCAATCAGTGGGGATGACATTTTAAGTTATGTGATGTAAGACAGAAGCACTTTGTTCTATTAAAAGGCTGTCATCTGAATTTTTTTCAGAAATGGGGTTCACTGACATGGGCTAAAGGGTTGTCTTATATCCCTTTCAAATACACACAACTACTGAAATCTCTCATTGCTCTTTTTCTGTCTCTCTACTGCTTATGCACACATACGTGAGCATCAACACACACTCACAAACACACACACACACACACACACACACACACACTCACATGCACACACACACACACACACACACACACACACACAGTAAATAAATCAGTCTGTCAACATAGATGGAGCAGAACACATAACAGGGGAATACAGTATGCAGACTGTGAAACAATTACAGGCCTGCCCTCACAGGAGCACTTCTACTTGTTTTAGTCATGAGCTGTCAGCTCCCAGCAGGGACACCTGTACACACATTGCATGGACTGGAGGTGACAGAGACAGGTTAAGGTGCATGACACTGGGTAACGCCAGATGTCAAGGTTGTGTGAGGTTCAAATCTGCAGAGGATATAAAGCAGCAGGCGTTGAAGACCTGCTGTGACTGACTATGAACCACGCCTTTGAAAATCAATCCCTATTAAGGAGTGGAGTGCGTATTGCCTCAGGACGAATGCCCGCCGGGCTCGTAACAACATCAAAAGACATTCCAGACCTTGCAGCATATTAAACAAGAAAAGTGTGAAATAACAAGAACAAAAGCGAAAGATTTTTGAGCATGTTCGCCATGATAGTGGTTGTGATGTCTATACTTCTACTCTTCAGACAAATCTCCAGACAAAGGCACTTCTTGATTGGGTTGCTTGTAATTTTCAGAACAATAAATATCACACATCACAACCTGTGTGAAACATAAAATGATTTCCTGACTGAGTGACATCGTTATGCTCACGAGTGTTTATAGAAAGAGTAAACTGTCTCCAACAACAGGGGATGCCATTTTCATAAAACTTCTGTTGTACACTATTTCATACCTAGTAAAATATACTGGAAAACAATCAGTCCAATGTTTATTTTTCATGCATGGTGAGGATACAACATGATCTGAAATTAGGGAATAGCTTTATGTGTCATTTTGATTACTGATTGCTGTTTAATTGCTCCCTCTGCTACCTTTTTCCATCTCCCCACCCACCCTCGCCTGAGAGACAAAGTAGACCTAAATTGCGAGTGACTCTAATGCACTTAGGAGCTCTCTCTACACTTCCTAACTCAGCATGGAAATGAGTTTAAGTCACTGTTTACTAAGTGACAGGTCCACTAATATGTGGCTGACTGGGATACAATCCTACAGTCTTCTACACACTGTCTCCATACAGAACCCTGGTCCATCAACTCCATGCATACAGACACATTTGCTGGCACACACTCACAGAGAAAGAGTGCCTCTCATTATTTCATGGGTGCACATTTTTAAGGTAAAGGTAGCTGCTTAAAAATGGTAGAAAACAGTACAGCATTCACCCACTAAACTCCAGTGGGTGAACAATCAGGAATGTACCTGTTTTGGTCTGTCCTTTGACTTCATCTGAATAGGACGATATAAAGTAAATGCAGAATGACAATAGCGATTAATCACAAGAAAAAAATTATTATTACAAGGTCACCTACACATGAACAAATATGGAAATGCCTTGCAGTACAATAAAGATAGGTTCCACTACTATATCCTGGTGTTAAAAAAAAAATCAAACTAGCATTAAAACTAAAACTCTAAAAGATGAAAAAAAACAAACAAACTTAAAATAAAATGTGACTACAAAACAAACTAAAAACTAAAACAAAAAACATTCATTTATTGATGCAAGTATACCCAGCTTTTTTTTTCATTCTGTACTGCTTAACTGTAAGTGGCAAAGTTGTGAAAAAAAATCAGGTTAAGACATCCACTGAGGCCGCCTGATAGCAACATGGAAGTTCAGTGACCCAATTCCATACGGTCAATGAATCCTTAACAAAGCTGCCTCTAGGTCAGCTCCGGCAATTGTACATATTCCCTTTGACCAAACCTTTACTATAGGAACATGTACAGTTGCCTGACTGAGGTGGGAATGACTGGAGGAATCAGGAGGAAATGACACAGTGCCTGATAACAATTATGCGGCATGATTTTCTTTCACTGAAATTCGAGTTCAAAATTAATTACCCTGTAAGGTGTGTAATACTGCTCCTCTGTGTGTTGGATGATTAAGCTTACTTTTTGACAGCACTACTTTTGATAGAATGCTGCTGCGTTAAGTTTCTGTTCATTTGGACATGCATCCACAGTGTCTACACACTTTAGGGTGAGTAGCATGTTAGCAGAGCAGCGGCGGCAGCTTCTGTATACACAGAATTCATTCAGGTACTCTACTGTGTGTAGGTCACTTACATTTTGGTAACATACAATCAAACAATCTTTAGATATGCGTGTAAAACAGAAGAAAATAGACTTGAAGCATAAAAATATGTTTCAGGTCGTGGTTATGTGGCCTGTGCAGACTATGTAGCTATACTGATTCAATTGGTTCCATCAGACGAGCGAGCTAGACAGTAGAAAAATGCTAATGAAACAGTAGACACGTCGTAACTTCATGAATTCACATTTTTGTCCTTTCATTTCATGATCAATGCTGTGCACAGCATCCGAAGCATGTAGACGAAGTGCACCAAAGGTCTTCATAATAAAAAAAACACACATTTAGGAATTCTCTTTAATCCTACCTTAGAAGTGATTTCAACAGCACCAATAAAACTATAACCTTAACTGACACAAAATACTGTATTGACTAAAAAAAACTACAAATGTTCCTTTGAAAATGAACTCAATCAAACTTCACTGGTACTAAAACATAAAATCCGAAACTAAATAAAAAACAAACCTGAAATGCCCTGAACCCAGCTGAGGCCAAAACCTTAGTACTTAATAATTTGTAACACTACTCCACCAAGATAGACCCTGATACTTCCATGCTCACAGAATAAGCAATCTGTCAGCCTTCTGTTTTCTTTTTTCTTGGAGCAAGTCAAAAGTTTCTCTGAAACACTTGCAATAATGACTGTCAATATGTGACTTTGATGATACCATAATTGCCGAGCTAGAAATCTTGTTTTTGGCATTTCTTTGAATTACACATTTATAAAACAGCCTCTAACATGCCATCTTTTAGAACAAACTTTAATTTCACCGATATATATGAATATATTTTTTGCTTCAATCTGCATGTTAGGTCTTGCCAACACATGTCTGAGTCTGAGTGCCTATTGATTGAAATTGATATCAAATTATGATTAGTATAAATGTTTGTATGCTTTTGGAATACTACAAAAAGTAAAATGCAGTGCCCCATTACTAATAACTGATATTTTTTATTGAGTTATGAGGTAATTTACAAAAATATCTGATTAATATGTCAAATATGTAACATGACTTTCAATTGTTCCTTCTTTTTCTTTTTTTGTAAGTCTGTGATTTTTAATCAAAGCTGCGGTTGAACCCTACAGAAAACAGAATAGCCTTCACTATCACACCATGGTCTCCCTGACAACCATGACTGAGCTCGCATGAAAGGCTGCCAGAGTGTGATTTACAGTGGTCGTTTCTCGGGAGCCGCAGTTGAGGTTTGGGTATTCCTGCTAAAACCATGGCCGGCTTCTTGATAAATATGATAATTCGCTGCAGGCTCCTGGGGTGGTGAACCAGCACTGCTAGCAGGGGGAGGTTAGAATCGCACATGAGACAAAAGCGGGGGTGGAAGAAGACAATACAG